>NC_136505.1:28553737-28763737 GCF_053919585.1 Euprymna scolopes | reverse complement strand
ATTTTAAGTAGTTCAACCGCCTTACGAACTTTAAAATATATCATAATGCCCATATTATTTGTATTGATTGACCTATTGATTTGATCTTGTGTGTTATTTGTGCAATATTTCGGTCCAATTTACTTTCAACCGTCCGCAAGCATGTTGGTTGTCGTTAAAAAAGAAAAGCGAAAAGTTACCAGCCAGTAACATTTCTCTTTTCTTTTGCCAACAATCAACATGCCTGGGGACGGTCGAAAGTCAATCCGACCGAAACGTTGTACATATAACACTCAAGATGAGAGCAATAGTCCGATCAGTACAAGTAATATAAACACTCAGCTCTTATCTAAAAAATTCCAAACTTTAATTATAAAAATTGGTTAGAACATTTGTTTTACAGAGAATAAGACCTCAAACTCTGCGCACGTTTTTAGTCCACAAATAATTGACCCTTTTCACCATTACGGATTCTACATTTGTTTACCGAAACAAACTCTCAAATAGCATGTTCCCGTCCTCCCTTATCTTTAGTGCTTTTCCACTAAAAAATGAGTACATCTTATTAAAGGGTTTGTTTTTCTGTATAATTCCCGTATATGTTATTATGAGCTGAAAGGTAAACGGTTTTCCATTTGTCTAAGATAAATTTAATGAATCTCTAAAGTTAAACAACACACACACACACACACACACACACACACACACATATATATATATATATATATATATATATATATATATATATATATATATATATATATATTAATAATTATAAAACTGTGTAGAACATCCGGGTATGCTTGCTTATTTGATTGGTTGGCCGGTTGTGTTGTTTTACGGCATATCAATCCTTTTTCAGATTATTTAATGCCGAATTCAGTGATTTTGAAGAAAAAGTTTTTAAGAGAATATATTTGTTTTTTTCAAGTCGGTCTATTTAACCCATAGTTGAGACCCTAACAGGTACTACCGCTCCGAGCAATGGCAATTAAAAGGTGGCTCCACACTCCAAAAGCCCGCAAGCTGGGGCGTGGCCATGGAATATAGTTAACGTCATACCCAGGACCTGCTTATTTCAATATATATATATATATATATATATATATATATATATATATATATATATATATTATATTATATTATATTATATTTTATAGAGGGTATTAAACCTGGAGTCTAAAGAGCAAAGTTTATTTTAAAGTATTAATAGTTTAAAAGAACAATGCTCATAGAGATGTAGATATATAATAAGAATAGGTATATTAATCCTAGCGCCATATTAATATTGAGTATAAAGATTGATAATTGTAATTATGGATCAGTTTTAAAAAGAAGAACAAACAAAATCAAATTGAGTGTACGATCGTTTCAGAAACGATATTCATTTTATTAAAATTGGCAATAAGCATTGATAATAATTAGCAAAGACTTTGTTTTCGAATAAGATCTTCTAATCAGCACAAAAATAGTGGGGAGAAGTTTAAGACTGCTGTATTTTGGCCACCAATGGTTGATATGATTATAATTGAAATTTCAACCATTTGCGGCCAAAATCCAGCAAAATACCACATCTTTACTGACGAAGTTTAAAACAAATTTTATAAGGAAACTGAATAAGGACTATTCATTTTACTTACAGCAAAATGCTAGTTTATTTTGGTGTCTTAAACGTTTCTCCCCTTTCTAATACGTAATAGGTCAGTTGGATTCTCGAAGTTAGACCGCTATAATATCGCATCCGACAAATCGATGTTTGATTCTGTGTAGCCACTGATTCACTGCGATTTCTGTTTGTTTTCTTTAAAACAAAAGTTTGCTATTTAAATAAATTTCTAAAATATTTACATGTTCACACTATAGGTTATCCCTTATTATTCCTCTAAATCTCTTTAAATGAATGTAAATTTGAAGAATAACCATTAATCGATTGTAAAAATTTTACAAAAATATAATCTTTAATTTCTCGTTGAGATTCCACCGTTGTGTCACCCAATTTTCACAATGCAAAACTAAACGAAATATAGCCCACATAAGGACGCTATACGCTTAAGAATTATGTTCCGAAATTCATAAGTTTCGATTAATTAATTTAGCAATGAACTTTGTACATAGAACCTTGGAGTATATTTATTAATTGACATCTAATGAGTCTTGTTAAAATTTCACAATTCCTATTCGTATAAACAAAATATAACCCTCATTACGACCTATTATGTCTAGCGACTGTATCACAAAATTGGTACTTATTGGTTGATTAATTAAAGACTAAATGTTGCACATACAATTATATATACATATATATATATGTATATATAATATATATATATATATATATATATATATATATATAAACATACACACCTATAACTTTATATAATTATAAATCGAGTCAAAGGTAGATTTGTGGCTAGGTTCGAATCGCCTGACCAGCAGGAATTGTCATCCTACACTAATGATTATGTAAATATAAAACAGCAGTATCTTTGGGTATTAAGGAATATTTATTGTTTGATTATAATTATATATAAATATAATACATATACATATATAGATATATCTACATACATATAAATACGCACACACATCCACACACACACATACACACACATATATGTGTGTATGTATGGATGGATGGATGGATGTATATTAAAATGTAAATGTATTGACACAGATTTTCAGGAAGAAAACATCATATGTATATTTTAATTTGTTGACTTATTCAATGTTTTTCACTTTAATAAGCTCTTATCAGTTTGTCAAGAAAATCAATATTTATAGAAAAATAATTATCAAAAGCAAAAAAAAAAAAACTTGAAGAAGACAACCGGGAAAATTCCACACGAAAAAAAAATGAATTCACAATTAAAAACATCTTTTTGTTTTGGTTGTTCATTTTTGTTGTTGTTAAAATATTCGAATGACAATGAGCTGTCCAAAACCCGCTTCCTTCTTCTCCCATCCTTGCTCCCCTGCTCCCCAATCAAGCGGCATTACCTTGCCCCCTAAGGCCGTCCGACTTCCACTCGGATATGTCTCGTTCCCGGCCCGTGTCGCTTGACACATTGTCATCTGCTTTGGCATTTTTCTCCACGTTCGTCGTTCACCGTTCACCGAGATCGGCAATGCGCTGATATCCAGCCAAGACAAAACCTTTGCAACGGATCTACACTCGGTTGTCGACGGTGACAGTTTGAAAAACGAAACGCAGAAGGACCCCCTGGAGGATTTCTTACAAGTTACAAAATAACGTGACAGATTATCACTGCCGTTTGGAGTGGGCGGTGAAGGAATGCTTGCCGAAGATTGGAGTCATTTAGTTATGGTCAGATTCTGTCTTTCTATCTATCTATTCCCCCTCTCTGTATACACTATCCCCCTCTCTCTACACAGCATTCCCTCCTCTCTACACACTATCCTCTTTCTCTGTGGCTTACTCTACTCATCTCTACTTCTTTCTTTTCCTTTCTACGTCTGTCTCTTTTCCCCCCATATTTCTCTCTCGTGTAAAAATATGAGAAATTAAGATGGCACTCCAAAGAGTGCATATCTCCACTAAGTGCATATCTCCATTAATTCAGTAAACTCTCTCTCACACACACTCTCTCTCTTTCTCTTTCTCTCTTTCTCTCTCTCTATTTCTCTCTCATGGCCTCTCTTTTTCTCTCTCTCTTTCTCTCTCATGATCTCTTCCTTTCGCTCTCTTTCTCTCTCTTTCTCTCTCATGATCTCTCTACATCCGCTGATTTTTATCTCTCCCTATTCCTCCGTCTATTCCCTCTCTATCTCTTTCATCCTAGAAATGTACTCCCTTCTCTCGCTCTCTCTTTCTCTCCTTTTCTCTCGTTTAAAAACATGGGTGCCTAAGATGGCACCCCAAAAAGTGCATGTCTCAACCACGGTTCAGCACATCTTTAATTCAGTAAATTCTCCCTCACACCATCTATCTGTTTTTCTTCGTTTCTATGAATCCTCTCTAACCTCTCCCTATTTCTCCCTCTACTTCACCTCTTTATCTCTCTTCCTCAGGCTGTATACCCTTTCTCTTTCTTTTTCTATCTATTTCTCTTATTCAAAATTGTGTGAAACTTATATGGCACTCTAAATTGTGCATTCCTCCACCCCTTAAATTCAGCAAATTCTATCTCTCTCCCTTTCCTTCTACATCTTTTTCTTCTTTCTCCCTGACTTTCTCTCTCTCTCTTCCTCTCTTCCTCTTTTTTATCTTCCACTTTCTTCTTCCTCCTCACAATCTACTCCTCTCTCCCTTTTTCTGTCTTTCACTTTCATTGAAAAATGTCGGAAACTAACGAAGAGTGCATATGTCCACCAATGTTCAGCACACCTTTACATAAAATCTCTTCCTCTCCCTCTCACACTTTCTTTCTCCATATCCTCTCTTTTCTCTTTGTATTCCTCCTATTACTCCATCTCCTTCCCCCCTCTCTCTCTCTCTCTCTCTCTCTCTACCCCTCTTTGTCTATGTATGTCTTTCTCGTTTACCACTGTAAGAAACTAAGATGGCACTCCGAAGAATGCATATTTCCACCAAGGTTCAACACACTTAATTCAGTAAATTCTCTCTCTTTCTCACACACTTTCTCTCGTTCTATTTCTCTCTTTACATTTTCTTTTTTCTTTATCTATTCTCTTCTCTACTCCCTCTATTTCCCTATCTCTCTCTCTCTCTCATTTACTCATTATCCTCTCCGTCTCACTTTCTATCTAGAAAAAAAGACAGACGCTAATGAGTAAAGGAGAGAGAGCGGCGGGGAAATGTGTGATAAACTAATATGGCACCCTTAAGAGTGTATATCTCCACCAACAGTCAGTACACCTTTAATTATTTTTTTACTAAAAATCACCATTATATCTATGGTAACATAATTTACGCTCATTGCTTTTGTACCGTAGCTCCAAAATAATTAAAGTGGCAACCCATAACAATCATCATCATCATCATCATCATCATCATCATCATCATCATCATCATCATCATCATCATCATCATAATCATCATCATCATCATTGATTTAACATATGTCAAGCTTTTAGGGATCAGTTTCCAAACTAGCGTATAACTACTCAAGTCCTTATTCACCCCCCTTATTCCTAAATCCGTCCTCATCAATTCCTATTATATATTTTATCCTTCACCAACTAATCCTTTACTTTATTCATCTACATCTACTAAGTCAAGCACTTTCAGCTATTCTTTCAATGTTACCAAACACACGAAGTCTCCTATTCTGCACCTATTTTGTTATACTGTCCAGATTTAATTTAAAATGACTCACATCGATATTGTATACAAATAAAATGATACATGTGCTATATTCTGCTATATACATCAACTATTCTGCCGAACGGACATACTGTAACGCGGCCGTTAGGCTTGAACCGTATACGTTACACTTAAAAACTCTGTCGAACCCCAACACCGTCCGGTACCGTCGCAAAGGAACAAACAAAAATAAATAGATCCGACTCGGCATTGTTTTAAAGTTTTAGCCAAAGGCATTTTATTACCGTTATTCCAAATATTTTTACTGCTAATTCTGCCTGCCATCTTGTGACAGCCCTGACAAATTTTTATTAATTCAAATTCAAAGGAAAAGGTACAGTAGTAATTGAAATACACCGTACTACAGCCTGATTGTCACAGCTAGTAAATTTTTAAAATGCGATCTACACGTAAGGATAATTTAGAAGAATTATATGCAATAAAATTTTACTTTAAACTTGCAGAAATGCAACAGACGCGTATGGAAGCTTCAGATTGCTTTTGGACTATCTAGCACGAATCTAGCATCAAGTTTCGAGTGGCATAAGTAATTCAAGGAAGGAAAGGATGCGGAAGATTTACGCAAAGTTTGTCTCAAGGGTGCTTAGAGAAAATCAGAAAGAAAAACGTTGTCGTGGGAGCAGAGGGATGGTCAAGCTGATCAATTCAGTTTCTGCAGTTCTTGATGCTCTGGGTACCTGCAATTACAGCCGAATCTACAAGAGACAGAGTTACCAGATCAAGCATGCTGGACCTCCCAGACCAAGAAGCAAAGCAAATCCACCATTGTTTCAGACCATTTGCCGAAGATAGGCATCAAGACAGTTCCTTATCCTCCTTGCTCTCTGTGACTTTTGGTTATGCCCTAAGCTCAACGAAAACTTAGAGGTATAAGACGGTTGAGAAGATGAAGCAGGTTGTTAGCAATTTCCTTCACGCGTTCAAACATGAGGACTTCTATAAAGCTTTCCAGTAGTTCTTGAAAAGGTACAAGTGCATTGCAGCCGACGGAGATTACTTCGAAGGGGACCCGAAAGTTTCATTTATGCACTATCAATAAAATAATAAAACGAAAAAAGGTTGGAAACTTAGTTAAGGCACCTTATATATATATATATATATATATATATATATATATATATATATATATATATATATATATATATATATATATATATATATATGGCTTCGGAATGCATTGAAAAGAAATCAATAAAAATATTGGCAGCATGTGTGAAAGCTACAATACATATTTTTTTTTTAACTATAGGTTCCAACTTTACAAAACGTACAATGGATTCATTGCAGTGGATCTGCCTTTTAAAGATGTTTTACAAATGCAAAAACCCATCATCAACGACTAACGATATGAAAAAACGAGTCGTTAGTTTTTAAAAGCCTGTAAATACCAAATCCTCTTCATTAAAACTATATTATGTCGTTAAAATTTGTAACATATACTTTACATATATATATATATATATATATATATATATATATATATATATATATATATATATAAGTATTGTTATTTCGTGTATCTACATAAACTTTATGTGTCTATGTTTTTAATATTTACTTAACATTTTCACCATCTTGTTGTCGGTTTTACTAATTGCTCGGAACTACATACGTTTAGATCTTAATATACGCTATAAAATATGTTAGACGCCAAAACACACCCAGTTAGGTAGAATCATGACTTATCTTGCCTTTAGTAACAATTATATGTTATATAACCCTGCCTTGGTAGAGTTCAAAATCGAGTTCGTAGCCTCATAGGAGATGCCCTTTTTTCTTTCCTGCAACCTCTATCTCACAGAAGAGATGTAGCGAGTTTGTCTTTGCTTTATCGTTATTTTCATTGCAAGTACTCTACTGAGCTTCAATCTATGGCCCCCCCCCTCTCGCCAAACTTTCACAAGAAACACTCGTCTATCTGCAAACACTATCAGTAATTTCCCTCACTCTTTATCTGTGCCTAAACCTAAACGTAGATTTCATGAACAAAGCTTCTTTCCTAGAACTGCACGCCTGTTGAATTGTCTTCCGTTTTCTTGCTTTCCAGCTGACTACAATATGGTTGTCTTCAGGTCCAATGTAAACAACTTCTTGATAAGCCGCTTTCATTAAGTTAACAAATTTACTGGATTTCCATTTCTGACAATTACTATATTGTCCAATTGACTACTGTACATTCTTTAACCCTTATCCTCGAGCGGCCCCTGGGCCTTTATAAGTGGTGATGTCTGTTTAAAAAAGAAGAAATTTGTTTTTGCCAACATTTTAGGTTCGTTGTCCTTAGTATAAAAAAAATGCTTGTAAACCCTTTTTAGATTGTCCGCAATTTTTCTATCTGTTTGCTAATTTCTTTTGCCATTTTAAAAATATTTATCGGTTACTACCAGGTGTGAGTAATTTTTAAATATTTTAGAAAGAGAACCCTTTTTCTTTGCAGCAAGCTTGGTTATGTCTTCCATCTATTTATTCCAATTTATGCTGCATGTGATTTTAAGCTGAAGGATTTGAACGATGAGCTCTCAAATAGAAACAATGATTTAATATTCTATATTTTCCAATATATTTAAACAATACAAATCTCTTTTTTTTTTTTACTTAGGAGTCATTACTTATCAATACCCAAAGGCCACTTGAGGATAAGGGGTAATGAATGTAAGACGGTAGCATAATAATCGTTAATGATGTAAATTGGGTAGAATGTGATTATTTATGGGGACGGCTCAACAAGAACTTGTTTACATTGGATTTGAAGGCTACCATGTTGGATACAACTGAGAATCGAGCACTGTCCCACAGGCGGGTAATTCTGGGAAAGATGTTTTGTTGATTTGGTCACATAAAGAGTGGGGAAAATTGATGATAGTGGTTGTAGCTAGTCGAGTATTTTTTTGAAAGTTTGGCTTAGGGGGACCATAGATTGGAGTTCAGTCGAGCACTTGCCATGAAAATGCTGATAGAGCAGAGGCAAGCTCGCAACGTCTCTTCTGTGGGGAAGAGGTTGCAAGGAAAAGAAATGGGTTTCATCTACAAGGTTTTGGAGCCGATTTTGCACTCTAGTCAGGCTGGATAGGTTGTGTTGAGCAGTTCCTGTCCAGATGTGGCAAGAGTACTCCATTGTATGGAATACCTGCCTCTTGTACAGATAGAGGACAGCATCGGCAATGATATACATATTGGAGCGGTACAATGATCCAACCATTTTTCCAGCGATATTGGCAACAGATTTGATGTATATTGGCAACAGATTTGCACTAATTATGCTTTTCACATCCTCTTCATGTTTTTCTGTTTGCCAATTTCTTTTGCTAATTTTTGAAATATTTACCATTTATGCTTAAACGTTTTATAACAAACCATAAAAGATAAACTTTTGATGCAAATAGTGACACATTTTTCTTAAGTATTTCTTTTGAAAATATTTGAAAAAAACAAAAAAAACTTAGCCTGATAGCCAACTTGTAGCCATATAAATATTGAATCCGATCACTGTTTAAGCGTTTCAAATCTAAGTGCATTTTAGAACATACAATTTAAGATAAAAGTTTAAGTCATTATTTTATTTTATTTTTTTTTTGTAAAGGAAGAAATCATAAAATATTCTTACATTACTTCTTGTTTTAAGATTCCATTTCTTTCAAGTTTCATATTTTCGAAAGCGTCTGATGAGTAAAAGCGACGTGCGGTCATTTTGAAATATTTTTTCAATTCTAGTTATCTAACTCTTCAAAGATTTTTCCGCCATTTTCTTAAATTTAAGGTGTTTTTTTGCTTTCACAAAAATTACATTTTTAAACAGAAAAAAATAACAACATTGTATGAGTCAATTTAAACTGATTCGAGTTATTACATTAAAGTGTTTATTATATACAAATCAAGCATTCAGAGCATATTTATTTTTATTCAAAAATGGAAAAAAATGTCGGTATATGATATGTTTTAAACTTCTATTTGTGACTATTATCTCCAGGATAAAAGCCGGGATACTTAAACCTAACATCCAATTTACACTGGAGGCATTGACGAGATATAAAAACAATATATATATATATATATATATATATATATATATATACATATATATATATATATATATTTAAACAAGAGAAGAGTGTTTAACAGAAACAAATGAGCTAATCTTTTTTGAAAAACTTCAAAAGTTCGATAAAAATAAATTTAATCGCAAAGGATATATATGAAAGATTTAGAGAAGATTTTAGGGTTGCTCTCTATTTTTTTTTTTACTCCTCCAAAATTTATTTCAGCATTAGTTCAGTGATATAATGTGCGGATTTAAAATTAAAAAAAAAAGAAGAGATTGTTTATTGAAGAGTTAGCTTTGAAGAGAGAAATTTGAAAGACTGCAATTTAAGCAAAAATCAGAGGAATTTCGTCTGGCATGAAAGAGTTCTTTCACCCCCCACCCTACCTCCCCTTCCCACCCCACCAATTCTTATAAGGAAACATTCATATATTCGGGAAAGTTCACTGTTTTATTTAAACTTCATCAGTAATTCCAAGAGTTTTTGGTCTGTAAACTTTTCTTTTCTTTCCCATCGCCGATTTCTTTTCCTCTTTTGTTTCAAAATAAAATAGAAATGATTTTGAAAATACATGTTCTTCGCTGCTAATGATTTTTCATTTTCTGTTTGTCTTTGTGCATTTTGTTTTGTTTTTCTTTGTTTTTCTTTATTCTCATATGAGGCCGACATTCTTTAAATATTTGTTAAATTCTAATGTAAGGGAGATAAGTTCGATTTATGTTTGTATTTTTATTTTATGTCTTTTCTTTTGTTCATCCAGTATTAAAGATTGTCCTAATTACCTCCCCTTTACTAGAACTCTTCAATGTACATCTAACTTACGAACTAACTAACTACGAATATATATATATATACATATATACATATATATATATGTATATATATATACATACATATATATATGTAGTAAGTTATAAAAATATATAAAAATATATAAGGAAATTTAGCTACACAGAATATTCCGCGCTTCATTCTCGTGAGAAATCGGCAGGCTTATATTCTAGCAGGCTGCTCGGCATTGTCCGGTCGTAAAATACTTTTTAATATGTTATTTTGATTACAGCCTATTTCGTATTTATTATTATTATACTAGTGGGATTGTGGGGCATATAATTTGTTTAAATATTCTATATTGATGCAAGGCTAAAAATTAAACCATGAACCAATAGCTATTACGTTACACACGCATATTCGTAATGCCGTCGTTCGACCTTCACCTGGCAAAATCCAATTTTTTTAATTTTCCCACTTTTGCACCGATTTTCCCCGGCTAAACCCCAAATATAATGTTTCGCAGGTATTCGAATACCCTATATATTAAATGTAATGTGTGTAGACCAAATACTGACGGAGGAGTTTAATAGGAAAATTTATTTAAACACACACACACACAAATATATATATATATATATATATATACGCATAAATAAACATATATAGAAAGAGCTTTATGTTTACAATAAACCTTTCATGCAAATATTACGCAAGTTTACAATAAACCTTTCATGCAAATATTACGCAAGTGCAAACTATGTTGAATATCTGCATGGATATAATTACACGTAATAGTAAACTAAAGATGATCAGCCCATGAAAAAACCGAAAAAATTAATAGATAATTAATTAAAATTAATGTTTAAAAGAATATGCAAATTAGCTAGATCTTTTGCAGATGAGTGCAATTCCATGACCCATAAATAACAAAGTTGTATTTTCTTTAAATAAAGAAAAAAATGTTTAATATAAATATCAATGGATAAAAAGAAGCAAATTTATATATATATATATATATAATTAATATTTTATATACCAACATAAAAATGCAATAAAGAGATATAATATTTCAATTTATCGCGTGTGTCTGTGTAATGTGTGTATAGTATATATAATAACTTAGTTGAAAAGAACAATTAAATGCTCAATCGTAGTAAAAGACCTAATATAAAGTGTTTATTAAAAACTATATACTGCATTGTTTTTCAAGTGTACCGTGGAATTTCTTAAATAAATCAAGAAACATATCGGAAAAACGGAACCGGAAGTTGAACCTATTTTTTTTTTAATATTCATTCTGATATTCTAATCATTGTATTATTTGAATATATCAATACATGATAATTCCTTATTTCTTCTTCTTCTTCTTCTTCTTCTTCTTCTTCTTCTTCTTGTATTCTTTTTATAATTGTTATTATTTTTATTATTATTATTATTATTATTATTAGTAGTAGTAGTAGTAGTATTGGTAGTATGAGTAGTAGTAGTAGTAATAGTAGTAGTGCTATTGTTGTTTTATTTTTCTTTATTAATTTACAATTTTATTTTATTTTATTGAATGCGAAAATAATTAGTTTAACAGTCGAAGAAGCCTTGTAAAACCAGGCGTTACTATAAAAACGTCACCAAGCTGGTAACACACTTACGTTAAACTTAGTATCAAATCTATTACATAAATCGTCACCAAGCGGGAAATACAGCTGTGTTAAACTGAATATTTATGTGAAATAAAAGTTATGATTGTGTTTTGCATTTAATTCTTGTCTTCTAATCAGTGCATTATTCCGGCATATTAATATATACAGTTTTCTTATTCATATACATATATATATATATATATATATATATATATATATGAATGAAAAGGGCTACTACAGGGATACTATGCAAGGATACTATGTAGGGAGTTGAGCAGCAAGGTGTCTATTAACATTACACTTGAACTTACGCATGTCAGTACAGGTGGGGTATCAGTAACTCGGAAGGGAATTTCAAAGTCTAGCAGTTCTGGAGAAAAAACTATTGAAGTAGAAGGCTTTCTTATATCTAGGGATCTCTACTGTATAAGGGTGGGACTTTTCTGCTTGACGATAGTTCATCGGAGTATCCACCATTATATATATATATATATATATATATATATATATATATATATATATATATATATTTATATTATGGTGATTGATCTTACTGGTAACTATAAAACTAAGCAATAATCAGCTAAGGCTAAGGCAATGCTTAGATCCGTGCGCTATCTTGAAAACGTGGTCCAAGATTGCGGTCGTGTTTGTTAATCCATTTATATTATTTGTGTGTATATGTGCGCACGCACGTGCGTATGTGGTTATAGAATTTTATAGAATTTTACTTATTTAAATATTTTGTTATTATTGTGTTCATTTATTATTAGTATTAAAATTATTTATTTGCTTTGTGTACGTTATTTATATACATTCATGCATTTATTTCATTTCCAATTTATTACTAATTATACATATATATTGTAGATTTCTTTAGTCTTGAAAAAAATATGGATATCCATTGTAAGAGTGCCTGTGTGCGGCAGGAGATGCGCATCACTCAACCACACCTATCCTAAGTCGGCTTTGTTAAATACCAGTTGAAAGTGAATACCCAGGATGACTGGAAACAATGACGAGATTAACAGAGAGAACATACAGTAAAAGGAATTCCCAAATAATCACCCATTAGCTACGTTCAACGTTACTTAATAAACACATATATACATACAAATATACTTGTAAAATTTTCGGAAATTACATTGGCTAAAACGACGAGAACAACAATCCGAATAATCTAAATAATACGAACTGAAACTTTACCCAGTTATGGCTGACACAACGAGAATATTCTATCCCCGTGGATTAATTCAAGGGTTCCGTTCGAAATTCCATGCAGATTCCCGAGTTTGACATAAAGATTCCTGAGTTCGATAAGATACACTTGAAAGTCGGAGATTATATCGGCCTGAACGCGTTGAAAATAACCTTCCGGGCGAGAATGGTGGTCCGACGAATCCAACTAATAGGAATGAAGAAATTATTATAAAACCAATAATTGTAGGAACACTATGAATAGCCCAACCCCTTAAAAAGCACAGAAAAATACAACCAATTGGGGTCAAAGGACGTACTGACATTGTGCAACAACCTACACTTGTGGGAGGTATTGTAAATAGGAACACCCTACACACGGAGCTTAGCAACAGGTAATGTGAAATGCAAAAATGCTTTGTAAAAATAACTAGTAAATATAGAAAAAAAAACGACTGAAATTGCAATGATTCTATCACCTGACACACTCTGTTTTATCCGTCAAAAATGTATTCGATCAGCAGCATCGATTAAGGAGTTGTTTTGGAGATGGAGAATACAAGAGGAGAGACTGAAGAGGGCGGGCACCATTCAAACAGTAACTAAATGGGTACGGACAGCACTGGAATCCTGAGGAGACTCACTCAAATTCCTGAGAACACAATAGCAGTTATGACGGAGAACTTAATTGTAAACAGACGTTGGGAGAACGCAAATTGATTTGCAATGATTATCAAAAGAAAAAACCGGAAAACTAGAATGACTTGTTACCATCCAGACCTCAGAGAATACAATCTATTTCTGCCAGTGAACGATTACAAGTAACGAGTGAAGTAATAACTCCTACGACTGCACTTTATACAAACATATGGTACGAGTATGTTTTTACTAATACGTCTTACGAGATGACTGGCCAATTTAAATGATTTCAAGTTCAAATGAAAAACTGCAGCAGGATTTGAAATACACCCTACTAAAGCCTGATTGTCACAGCTGATGAATTTCGAAAATGCAATTGTGAAGACACTTTAGAAGGACGATATGCAATACAATTCTGTTTTTAACTTGGATAAAAATGTCACAAAAACGTATGGGATTCTTCAAACTGCTTTTAGACTATCTTGCATGAATCGAACATCTGTTTTCGAGTGGTATAAGAGATTCAAGGAAGGCATGGGGTATGTGAGGGATGATAAAAGGTGTAGCAGGAGTAAAGAAGTCAGAACATGAGAGTTGATTAGCCAACTAAAGAAGGACCGGAGAAAGCCTGGGAATTATGTGAAGCACCTTGTAGAAGCAAAACCAAAAGTTAGTATTTGAAAATGAAAAGCAAGCACTGTTCTATCAACCACAGAGAAAGATTAAATTGTACAATATAGAGAGATTTGCACAGAAGAGTAGACTTTGATTGTATGGTCACTTTTCAGTAATCTATAAAAGTTCTTGAGTTAATAGATGTAGAACAGTTGAGGTGGCAGGTTCAGTTTACAAGGGCGAAGCAAAATATGGGATGAAGTTACAGAGATCAGTTTGAGAAAAAGAAGGATAAATAAATATATCGCCACAGGTACGTTAGTTTGTAAGCCAAATTAATAACACTGACGAACACATGCCAACATGAAAAATGGAAGTTAAACCGATGATGACGCGGCTGCTGTTGTTGTTTTTCATTTCCGTATGAATCAGATGATTATTGTTGGCATCAGTTTCCTTGGTATCTTTCTAGTTAGAAAGTCCATCTTTATCACTTTCTTCCATGGTTTTCTTGGACTTCCTCTGTGAGCCAATTCTGATTAAAAACAAGCGCAGATAACTCTTATCATTTTTGGCAAGGAAGAAAGTGTAGTATCTTTTCTGTTACTTAACCTAATCTTTTCTGCCATTGATCAGTAGAAGAGAAATCTTTGCGAACTAAAACAATTTTTTTTACATTCTGTTAAAATCCAGAGTACCTCTTTTTGAGGAACTGGATTTTCTTTACCTTAAAAACTGACCTTGCGTCTAACTTTGCCCTCGAGGGGAGGCAAGTAAATAGGAAACATTTCCCTGAGCTGACTGCATGCCTCTTATATCAGTCTTTGACCAAAATGTCTTCGGCACTGGAATTCCATTGCAGCGCAATTGTTTTCAGAAACGAAATGGTGGTGGTGGGAGTAAAATGTAAACAAACAATGAAAGGTTTATTTTTGTTTATTTTGTTGTTCAGGTTGAATTAGAATTCGCTGAAGGAGGCACAAAAACTAAGCGGTGCAGCTTACATAAATAGGTCCCGCAGACGAGCCTCGTTCTGACATTCGGAAAATTTAGGTAAACAAACGGCGAAGCTACCGAAAACTAAAAACAATGTTTTTAAAATTAACTTCTTAATTTTACTTAAAATCAAAATGTAAACATATATAAACAAATTATTTTAGAAAATAATTTCTTAATTTTAAATAAAAATCGATTGTAAAGAAATTTTTTTGGAAATAATTATTGAAAAATATTGCTAAGTGTTTACATAGGTGGTTCTTTGGGATAATAGGGGCGCCTCAAATCGCCCCTTCAAAAAAAAAAAAAAAGAAGACAACAAACGAAAAAAGCTTTAATGTTTTTACTTATTTTAAAGCGCTTTTTTTAAAGCTTGAAACACAAGTAGTTGCTAGTTATTAACTTAGAACAAGGGCGCATGGCGGAAATTCTTCGAGGTATTATAATGCTTTTATTGGGGTCGAAAAACGTTTTTCGGCCGCCATATTACTTCCTATCTATTTGCCTCACCACGAGGACAGAGTTAGATACAAGGTCTGTTTTTAATGTGGACAAGCATTTATTACTAAAAAAAAAAAAAAACGAAATGGTGAAATATAAAAGCAAGTTAAGCTATAAGTAAAAAAAAAAAAATTAAATTAAAAAGATTAAAGAAAGACAAATTTCAGAGAAATTTCGGACATTTATTACTATAAATATGCGAAGAAGTGAAACATAACGAACAAATGAAAATAAAAAATAAATAATTACAACCAAATGCAAGATAAGTCAATGTAAAAAGGGTTAATAACGGTAAAAGCACTGGTGCCACATGTCACGTGACCTAACTGTTTAAATGTTTTAGAACGGAGCTCGTCTGTGGGACCTACTTATTTAAATTGCACCAACTAAGTAAATGCACGGAACTTAATAGAAAAATAAAGAGAATATCTCTACTATTATATAAAAAAGAAACATGTGTGTGTGTGAGTGTGAGCTTGTTTTCTATGAACGCCGAAACGGCTGCGCCGACTTTTATTAAATTTCCCAAAATGTACTTTATATATCTGGCAGTGTTCTTAGATAGGTTTTGTACAAGAATGATATAGATAAATATCGATAATCAAAAAAATCAGATGAGAGAAGGAACACGCGATGTTGACAAAAGTAAACACCTTATATAGCCTAACATTACAAGTGAATTTGAGAAGTTTTATTACCACACAAGCAGAAAGGCCTGACTTGTAAAATCAACATTAGATTCTTTGATATGAGGGAGGTGTCCAATATGATTGTTTCTGTTCAAAGCACAGGTAATGCATGCTACTTGATTTTTTTTTATTTTAAACATAAATTAAAACCAGTATCATCGCACGAACAGAAAGGCCAGGCATATAAAAGCAACAATAGGTTCTTTGATATAACAGGGATGCGTTCGAAATGAATGCTTCCGTTTGGAGCTTAATTGAACCACGGTACTTGACTTTTGCATTTTTAACTTGAATTCGAGCCATTATATATAAACAATTTTATAAAATCAATAGTAGGTTCTCTACAGTGTAATGTAGACTACAATCTGTGCCTAAATCAAAACGTGGATTCCATGAACAAAGCTTATTTCTTAGAACTGCACGCCTGTGGAAGTCTGTTCCGTCTGCCTGCTTCCCACCTGACTACAACTTGGATGTGTTCAAGTCCAACGTTAACAAATTCCTAATGAACCGCCCCCTTAAGTAAACACTTCATCAAATCTTCACACTAACGTACTGTACTTGCAATAACCCTTATCCCTGAGCGGCTTCCGGGTCTTGAAAACTGGTGACCACCGTGTAAAAAAAAACAAAAAAACTAGGTTACTGCGTAGACGTATGCGAAGCTTCCTCCTGGTGCACCGCGATGGGTTCACAACTAGAGCAGACAATCGATCGATTTGATTGGAAAATGGATGATTTCATGATTTCGATGGCAATAAAAATACGGGATTGTGAAAGTTCGATTATCATAATTCAATCACGGGCAACGTTGGATTTTTTTTTCTGCTTGTAAAAGATAAAGGAAACTGCCATAAAGCCAATTGTGAGAGCATTATGAACGGTTTCAAAACCACTAAAAAAAGAGTATGGTGAATTGGGATAAAAGGGCGTATTGACATCATACAAAACACAGTAGAAATATTTTTTTTTAATCCTGAAGTGCAAAAACCAACCCACATAGCTTTACAATAGGCGAGGTTAAATATTATAACTATAATAAGAAGAAAACAAATGCATATAGAAAGAACATTACGCAAACCCAAGAGAACTGAAATTGCAAGGGTCCCATCATTTAACACAGTCTGCCCCACTCACCCTTAAAACAGTGGATTGACATTGGCATCGGTTGGTGCCACAAGGAGTTGTTTTGGAAATGGATGGAAAAATAGAGAAACTGAATAGGGCGAGCTTAATTCTACTAAATGGCGCTGGATTTATATTGTAGACAAATTGTTTTGTTTTCGGAGATAATTCATCATTTGCAACGGAATAATGGCGGTGGTTGTGTGGTGGGAGGTTTGGATGATACAGTTTAAACAAACAATCAAAAACCCCTTTTATTTCTTTTTTTGATTCTGGTTGAATTAGAATTTGCTACGGATGATTGCCAAAGCGCCTTTTTTTTTAAACAAAATGTTTCCATGGAAACCACAGCAATAATGAAACCAACTGTTTTAATAAACTCTGAAAAAGAGAATCTAAAGAAAGAAAAAAATATAGACAACGATAATAAAAAATGATATTAATAATCGAACATAATTGAAATAAATAAATAATAAGCATTTGCAAAATTACTTCTACCATCATCCTCCAACAAAATAAGAAAGAGAAATAGATAATAAATAAAGAAGATGCATAAAGATGCAGATAAACTTTATCATCATGATACCAAAGAGCAAATCTTCCGATGTCAAATCATCCTATTTTTATTACCACTTTTTTGTTGCTCGTTTTTGGGATCTCTGAATCCGATAAAGAGAAGGGTTAATTGTTGCTTGCAATATTTATGGAACCATAAATCCGAGCTGTTAGAAATCCGGGTCTGACATTGATTACCGTTTATAGAATTTCTTCCTCGCTGCTGTCTGAAGAATTGCCAACAGAAGTGCCACAGATATTTCAGTTTTGGTATATTGTCGATCCCCAGTGTTGAAAATAGAAATAGAATTGTTACCGGTTTCTGCTTATAGAGCAATATATTTGGGTAAGAATTGAAGTATTTCAAAGAAATAAAAGACATTACAAAATGAAAGAAAAATAAAATAGAGAAACTCTTTTTGGAATGTCTTTTATTACTTATAAAGTATTATGTTCCTTACCTAACGTATATTATTGCTCTATCAGGATTCTTCTGCAATCAGCATACAAAGAACAATGTGATTTTGCGAAGAAATAAATCAATTTGCATGATGAAGAAAAATGTATTACTCCTTATATGATTTATTAGCGATCTGTACTGGCCCATTTTGACATAGTCGTGGGATGGTTTCTAATAGACTGGGAGATCGAGGTTCAATCCTTGGTCAAGACATGATGATGACGATGACAACATTTTGTCTTGCGTGACAATGACTTCCTGATTCTGCGGCATTACAGCGTCTGTTGTGGCTATAAAATAGAAACTCGTGTTGCCTCTCCGGATGCATCTCTGGGCGGGTGACAAGGAGCCCTAGGATTGCCCAGTTACCAGAGTCCGCCTCTCGGCGTAGCACAGAACAGTTGACATAGACCAGCCATTAAGCAACCTTAAGGAGGGAAGGGTAAAGAAGGGTGTGGTGAAAAAGTTTCTTAAAAAACGACTTAAATTAAAATAACTAAATAAAATTTAACCAATAAATAAAAAGCAAAATAAAATTAATTACATATTAAAAAAAAAAAAACAGGACGGAAAAATGCCTTTTTGACAGCAACAAAATTGTTCCTGACGACGATCAAGGATCGATAGCGCTCGAGGAAAATGGTTGACGAAACTTCACTCTGAAATCTCATACACAACTGAGACGAGAAAATTGCTCGGCAGATCGAGAAAATCAACAAAAAGTTGACTCTGTCCTATTTAATCAAAACGTGACTTTACCGTGATAAAGACTTGCTACCAAAATACACACAGACACATACACACAGACACACACACACAGACACACACACACACACACACATATATATATATATATATATATATATATACATATATATATATATATATATATATATATATATATATATATATATATATATATATATATATATATATATATAACAACCGCTATGCAAAAATTATTTTTAAATTATCAGGTACTTCAATTACCTACCCCGGACTATATGATATTTTACCCTTTCGGGAAAAATTTACTACTTGTTGAGAATCTCTACCATAGATTATGACACCAGCGAGCAAATACATCACACGCATCTTTGAGGCAGGACTAAATATTTGAAGAATTTAACGTAAAGACGATAAAAATGAGCGAAAACTTCTTGAAATGACAAAGTGTTTTTTTTTTTAATCCACTATAAAAATAGATAAATAAATAAAACTACACCTGCTTACAAAAAATGGATTAGACGAGATTACCCATACTGCACCCAACAATCACTTACTTTCGTAAATATTGTGTTTTTAAGAACTTACAATTGGTTAATGGGTTTGATTAAAAATTTTATCATAATAAGTTGAATATTATATCACCTAGAATTTACTTTCAACTAGATTAAAACAGTCGAAACCTTATGGTGCAGAGCTATCAACTTTTTTTCTACCAGAACATGGCGACTATTACACCTGACGATGGTCGAAGTTTACATCGACTGAAATCTTGTGCAGATAACATTAAAGATGATAACAATTGTCCGAATAATTAAAATAGTAGAAACATTCACATCTCATCTCAAGAATTCAGATTTTAAAATCAAATGCAATTTTCGGCACTAAAATATGATATAGATGATTTATCTTAGGTTACATACACGAAATAAATTAAATAATTACGTTGGATGATTTTGAAAAAAAGTCAAAACAAATTATCAATACCTGTCTCAGCCTAATACAGTTTTCTTATTTCTCGTTTCTTTCTACAAAAATATTACCCATTTTCACTACAACATGTCATTTATATGGAAATGCTTACTGATTTTAAAAAGGTGCTTCGTATCTCAGATGTAGTATTAATTCGATATTTATACTTCGAACTCGGCTAAAGAGTTTTATTCTGTCCCATTTATAAAAGTATCTTTCATTTAATAAATATTATTCATACGAACACACACACACACACACACACACACACACACACACACACACATATATATATATATATATATATATATATATATATATATATATATATATTAGAAAAGTACTTGTCGTTGACTGGGTTCAAAAACAGCTTACGGAAAATGGACTCTGATTTATGAAAGTATGATAGGTTATGAAAAGGAAGGGTTGTAAAGAGATAGCTTCGAATGTGGGGGTATCAAAACCAAAGCAAAATATAATGAAAGTAAAAATAATATAGATAAACTCCATAATTTATTATACCATACCTGTTCACACTAAAACACTTATCACAATATACTGTGGATCTATATTAAAAAACCTTGTTAAACTTTGTGACATATTTCCATTCTATGGAGGTCAGGCGCGAACGCAAACCCCACAATTTTATTATAACATCGCTATTTAAGTTGAAACATATTTATCAAAGTATTATTATGTACATCTATATCAAAAACACTTGTAAACTTGTGTTTTTATTTCCATACTTTGTGGACGAGGTGCGTACGCAGACCCTACAATTTTAATTAATCATCATTATGCCAGATAAAATATACTCATACCTGTGTCTCGATACATTTTCTATCATTATATGTGATCAGTTTTCTACATTAGTCAAGCATATAGGAGCCTATTCGTGACCAGACACACACACAGACTTTAAGCTTTATATTATAAATGTGTGTGCGTGCGTGTGTGCGTGTATATTATAGATTGTATGTATACTATAGTTTGCGCATATATTATAGCTAATGCATATATTTAAGATTATGCATGTGCATATATATATACATGTATATATGAATGTATATGTATATATTCATATATACATATACATACATAAATATATTTATATATGTGTGTGTGTGTGTGTGTGTGTGTGTCTGTGTGTGTCTGTGCATGTGTGGGTGTGTATGCGTGTTCGACATTTCAGTTTTTGAATTTGAAAAAAAAAACTTTACAATTTCTTAAAAATATTGACATTCAAACCCCCCGAAATAATGGTTTACCTTCAGGGGCTCGAGAAGTTCCTGATCCCACGTTTCCTCTAATATTTTGTTTGCCTTTTCCGGATGCTTAGCATAAGTACAGATAGATCCATGGAATATCACAGACCTTTTCAAAAATGTCAACCCGGAGAAAAAATGGGGAAGCAAATTAGAATGATCATTAGGTTATAAAATATTCAAAAGGTTCAAATATGTAAAATGACATTCGATACGCAGCTTCTGTCTTACTCACCCCCCCCCGCAGATTCGTTATAAGAAGACATTGAAAATTTATGAAATGTCCACTGGGGGAGATTGCGATGGGGGTGGAGATGAGGGTAAACTAGGACGAGTTGTGATGAGTTAAAATATAAGAGAATGGCCAAAATCAGATATAACATCATATTCATATGAAAACATTTTTAATTATATATATAAATATATGTATATATACACGTATGTATACGTATATGAATTTGATGTATAATATACATATGACATATGCATCTATAAATATATATACACATACACATATATATATATGCACATATGTGTCTATATATATATATGTATTATTAACAGTATGTTTAATATGGTCGTGATGTTATATATATATATATATATATATATGTGTGTGTGTGTATGTGAGTGTGTGTATGTACGTATATGCGTACATATACATATATAGAGAGAGAGAGAACGAGAAAAAAAGAGAGAGACGTGGGGAAATTTACGCTGTTGCGTATATTTATATTTTGTATTCATCTATAAAAATACAATATATATATATATATATATATATATATATATATATATATATATATGTATTAGTGAGATAAGTCGCAGATTAAAAATCAAGTGAATTATCTTGTCAGATATTACATTGAGGTAATACTTTCAGGATGATCCTAACCAAAAATAGTAAAGCTCTATAGTCACCATTCAAATACCATTTTCAATGCATGTGCTGAAAAGCCAAATACTTGTTTATTCATAGCTGAACATTTTACTAATTTTATATATATATATATATATATATGTATGTGTATTATATATATATATAAATATATATATACATTATCTATTATATATCTATAATATATAAATGGAATATGCACATATATATATATATATATATATATAAATTTTTATTTTTTATCATTCGTTTGAAAACTATTTAGTCCATAAATCATTGAAAAACTTGCAATCATTGCATCAACTTGCTCTCTCGAATTCACTATAGTACCAATGGTAATTTACGGGACCATCAGTTGTTTACCATTAAACA
The DNA here is from genome assembly GCF_053919585.1 of Euprymna scolopes. NCBI lineage: Eukaryota > Metazoa > Mollusca > Cephalopoda > Sepiida > Sepiolidae > Euprymna > Euprymna scolopes. The sequence continues at coordinate 28,740,992 of NC_136505.1, read as the reverse complement.
CTGTTTCCGGGTTTTAATCAATATATATATATATATATATATATATATATATATATATATATGAACATATGTATGTATATTTGTATATATATATATATATATATATATATATATATCTGTACATTAATATATATTTCTGTACATTAATGTTATATATATATATATATACGTGTGTGTGTGTACGTGAATGTTTAATTTTAATTATTTCACATTAGTCTGACAACACAAATTTTGCTTTCGATTTCATTTTCGATTATAGTTGATGGTACCAGGCCATATTATTTTTTTAAATCACATATTGGGTGCAAAATCATGTATTATTATTGGTAAATATTCACTTTATAATTATATATACGAAATCTTGATGAAATAAAATATCATCTTAAAGTGTATTTTACGCCCGGGTAACACCAGGCGATCCTCGCTAGTTTAATATAGAGGAGACGTCATTTATTTAAATTGCCATCTATGTTTTATGGGGAATATTATGCATGTCATTATTTTCGCATGGGTTTAAATTATATAATATTTCTATTCGGTTTGCAGCTACAAAAACAAATTATATGAAATTATAGGCTATATAAAATTTCTATTCTAAACCAAATAGGTTAATATCTGCGAGAGGTCTATTTAAGTTGAGATTGTGAAACTAATTCTGTTCATGTGTTAAATGTATTTTATATTCAGGGGCCACCATCTTGTTTTTTGTTTGTTTGTTTTTTGATGGGAAAGTTATATCAACTTAAAATGTTGAGTATATTTTTGGTACAGCATTTTAAAAGTGTATATTTAAAAAAGTAATGATATTAAAATAAATAATTATTATCTATTTCAAAAAGTTAGAGTTATTCATTAAAGCGCCATTTTATTAGATGTAATTACACAATTAATTTATATCTGAATCATTATTTTTATTTTCAGGGGACATTATCTGTTTAAGAATTTACAGTAGTTATTTCCCTTGCAATTAAAAATAATTTTTCCATTAAGTTAATTTTTTTACACATTATGTTGTCAAGAAAAAAGGTTTTTATTTTACAACATATATTTATATACCGTATTTATACATTAGTTTTATTATAAAGTATTTTAAGCAACTGTTTTGCTCATAATATAATGGTGTTGGATATATTCTAATTCCTAAATTAATATTCAACAAATAATTAATAGATAATTAAATATTATAAATATAAGAAATAAACAAGAATAATAGATATAAGCATAATATATCCGACGACATTGTATTAGGAGAAAGGTGTATGTCTGCAAAGTCCAAATAATAAAAATACTCAATGCTCATCTAAGAAGAATCCAGAAACTGGAGAGCAGTAGAAGTTTGAAACATTGACATTTCATCATAATTGACATTTTTAATGTTTCAGATAAAAATATCATATGCAAAACACAGGTAAGTATTCTCAGATTTGTAGCTTAATATAAGGGCGGATTTAAACAGCACTAAATTGCTACCAATCTTCTAAATCCATTTTACACAGAAAACTGAGTCGTGTCCCAATTCAAAACTGAAGAAAAATATTCGATAGTGTCTTGTATACGCCGATCAAGATTCTCTGATTACAGTTTTGATTATTAATCACAACAAGATGTCTATCCAAATATCTTTTTGTATCTATGTTGGGAGAAAATTGTATTAATACTAATTCCCCGAGTTTGTATAAATCATTCTCCCTTGATTTAATGCGTGCATTACCGCTTTACAAACTAATTAATGGATTCACGTGAACAATTATTATATCTTTATATGGTTTGTTTTTTTCTTTTTATTAGAGTTTCAAATTCAAGTACAAAAAGATAAAACTAGCGAATCGCAGGTGGTCGTGCTTGTTATATTCTAGGCCTTTGATAAGATAATTCTATTAAAATTAATGCGTACGTTATTACTGGATTAATATTTAATACAAGCATGGCTTGTGGAAATTCACAGACGGAGAAATATATTTTAATCAATAAAAATGTTTTGATAAAGCTAATATTTGTCTGGATAGCGCAAAAATCAGTTTTCGTTCATCGCCACTAAATTAAATGAATTTTTAGCATTAACAAAGCTTTACGTTTGAAACACACGATCTTAGAGTGATTACATAACAGGAAGTCACGATCTCGCACACAACGCTAGCTGACCGACTTTTATAAATTCACCAGACACTGCTCAATTTAAGAATCTGTTTTTGTTGTTTTTTATTGCTTAAAGGGGCGACAATTATTATGAATTATAAGTGTATATTTTTATAAAATCCTTATTTTATATCTTAAAACGTTCTGAAAATCTGCATCATTTGTGTCTAACGACTATGTATCAAATTTTATTAAAATATCATATATTTCAATGTTCAAACGAGTCATGCCTATATTATACTCCTAAAACCCTTCAAGATATTTTTAAGAAACTGACATTTTGTGAATCTGCTCGTTTTTTTTTTTTTTACTTTTAGCAATCCCAAATAAGGTATACTGCCACTGAGACTTTAGACTTATGTATCTATCCCAAATTAGGAATTGTCCAACAATGTTATTTATTTTTTTTATTTAGGAGTCACCACTTATCGAGACCCAAAGGCTACCGGAGGATAAGGGTTAACGAGTGTAAAATGGTAGTGTAGTTATTGTTTATAGTGTAGATTTGGTAGAATGTTGATTATTTAAGGAGACAGCTCAACAAGACCGCTATCCTATTGTAATCGGATGGAAATCAGGCCAGTGGAACAGTGTTCCACGCACGGGGAGGTTCTGGGAAATAAGTTTTGTTCATGAATCTGCGTTTAGATTTAGGCACAGATAGAGAGTAGGGGAAGTTGTTGATAGTGGTTGTAACTAGTCGAGGTTTTTTGTGAAAGTTTTGCAAAGAATGACCATAGAATGGAGCTCAGATGAGGACTTGCCATGGTAGAATTTGGATAATTTAAGAGGACGATTGAACAAATATTTGTTTACATTGGATTTGAATGCTACCATATTGTAGGCCAGTGGAACAGATTTTGTACAATACTGCATTATCATAACCTTAAAAAATAACTCGTATTTAGATTACACTACAGTTCTGCTGGTGGGTTCATTTGGAAAACAAGGGACAGGAAGCGAATTCTTTAGATAAGCAGTGAAGGAAAGAAACTAATCTGATTTTTAATATCTATTGTGAAAATCTCAAAAATTCGGGTGTATTTGAATTTTCACGAACCTTTCCCATACACTTTTCATCCTCATCACGTTACGCTAGATTGAGTTAAATATAGCCCATATTTGGAACCCTTACGCCTTGCAGATGTGTTGCGAAATTCATAATATAAGGTTAAATAGTTTAGTAGCGAATCCTGTTCATAAAAATATAGTATAAAGATAGATTGAATTAAATATAGTATAAAGATAGATTGAATTAAATATAGCCCATATTTGGAACCCTTACGCCTTGCAGATGTGTTGCGAAATTCATAATGTAAGGTTAAATAGTTTAGTAGCGAATCCTGTTCATAAAAATATAGTATAAAGATAGATTGAATTAAATATAGTATAAAGATAGATTGAATTAAATATAGCCCATATTTGGAACCCTTACGCCTTGCAGATGTGTTGCGAAATTCATAATGTAAGGTTAAATAGTTTATTAGCGAATCCTGTTCATAAAAATATAGTATAAAGATATATAATGATTATTAATGTTCTGTATGCTGTTCCATTGTATTTGACGACGAGAAATCACCGATTTTTATTTTGGTCTATGACAAAGATTGTTTTGTTGAATCTTTTTTAAATAATTGATTCATCGCTTACCGAAGCTTTAATATGTATACGAAAACTGTTTAGGATATTAAAAAAAAAATTGTTTGGATTTTTAATAATTTATAAAGTTTACATCTTCTACAACAATGTTTTTGTTTTATTTTTTGTATATGTTTTTTTTTAATTTATTTTATTCAATTTAATAAAATAGGGTTAATAAATATGTATTCAATTATTCCGTGATAGTGGTGGTGGTGATGGTAGCGTGTGCGTATGTGTGTGTGAGTGGACCTTGTGTGTATGTGTGTATGTGCGTGTATGTGTGTGTGTGCGTGTGAAAACGTTTGAATAAAAGAAGGTGGTAACGGTGGCGCATGTAAGGGAAACGACCAAGGGAAGTCTCCTCTTTTAAATTTGGAAATCCCAGTGGGGGTGTAAGCTAATTCCGTTATCATTTGTTTACATATTTGATTTACTCATCTTTGATAACCAGTAAAAGAAACAGACAAAACAAAACTAAATAAAAAATAATAATGGTAGGGAAAGAGTTGCAGCAAAATAAATTTATACATATTTATACATGAAAACGACAGAGTGAGAGAGGGAGAGAGAGAGTAGGGGAAGGGTGCAAGAAAAATGAATTTTTATTATGCAAATGAATTCCAAAATGTGGCATAAATTAAAATAAATCAACAAACATTTTTTAATCCATTCCCTGAATATAAATCCCGCGCATACAAAGTATATATGAACATTCTCTTAAAACACTAAATTACAGTATATATATATATATATATATATATATATATATATATATATATATATATATATATATAATTTTCATTGATTTGTCACATTTCAAAATAGAATTTTCGTTGGTCTGTCACATTCTTACATAGAATTTTTGCTAGTCTCTCATGTTATAAAACAGTATTTTCGTTCGGCTGTTACACTTTACAATAGAATTTTCGTTGATTTGTCACGTTTTAAAATAGAATTTCTATTGGTATGTCGCATTTATATATAAACGTTTCGTTGTTCTGTTTCCCTTTTAAGTAGAATTTTCGTTGGTCAGTCACATTTTAAAATAGAATCTTTGTTGGTCTATCACACTTTTAAATAGAATTTTCGTTGATATGTCACATTTTAAATTAGAATTTTCTTTTGTCTGTCAGATTTTTAAATAGAATTTTCATTGGTCTATCATACTTTAGAATAGAATTTTCAATGGCCTATCGCACTTTTAAAAAGAATTTTCCTTGGGCTGTTACACTCTTGAATAGGATTTTCGTTGATCTGTCACACTTTGAAATAGATGTTTCGTTTATCTGACACATTGTGGAATTGCATTTTATTAACTCTTCCGTAGTTTATTTGTAAGATTAGGTTCAGATGCTGATCTCATCTTGGGTTTAATTTTCACAATCTTTTTATCACTATATATATTATTTTAATTGGAATTCATCATTGAGATGAGTATTATTTATATTAATTTATTTATTGCGGACTATTATTATTATTATTATTATTATTATTATTATTATTATTATTATTATTATTATTATTTATTAGTTGTTGTTTCACGACGTTTCGGCCACATATTCCTCTGACCTTCGTCAGGTGGTAACCGCGACGGATAGGAACTTCGAATCTCCTAACTGCATTCTTGGCAATCACTGCCATCCGTAGTTGTTGTCGTCTCATCACGTTTTTGGCCAAGTAAGCCTCTGGCCAGCTTTTGGTATGATTGAAACCGCTATCTTCAGACAATTCTCATCTGGGGCCCGTGGCGTAGTTGATAGAGACGTGAAATCTCTACGGTTCCAGATGAGAATTGTCTGAAGATAAAGGTTTCAACAACTAATAAAGATGAGAATAATATCACTGTAACATTCCATATTCTGTCACGTATATGTCGGGGTCAGTAATCTTTCTGTCGAACTCGGGAATCTTCACAGAATTACAAACTGAATCATTTATATTATCAACGGGAGTTGCATGTTATCTTTCTGTCAGCCATGATTTGATAAAAGTCTTATGCAATTTGCAATTGTATTTTTGAGTGTATCCGTACTGAGGATTGAACCTTTACCCTTCGGAAGAGTGTAATTTACAACTGACTTTTACCAAGTACTTTATCTAGTATTCCACGTGGATCTTAAAAAGCTTTACATTAGAGAGTCCATGCATATTCCAGAGCCTGCCAGCAAAGACACTTGGTGCAATGGTTAAAGTACTTAGAAAAAATGAATTGTAAAAATGATATCCTCTTGAAGGTTGAAGGCTCAAATCTCATTGTAGGCGAACAAAAATACATTACGTATGACCTCTGTCCAGTCAGCACTGATTGAAGAAGAGCATGCCGTAAATTAAATAAAGGGTTCCGTTTGACATTTCGTCCAAATTCCCGAGTTCGACAGAAACATTCCTGAGTTCGCAAGATACACCTGAAGAAGATCGGAGTTGACATTGACCGAAATGTTGTGAAAATGACATTCAGGATGAGAACAGTAATTTCTTGTATTTCAAATCATACAAAAGATTACTGAGTTCGGCATGATAGACATGAAGAAAGTCTGAGGTTTTATCTACCGATAAGTTGTAAAAAATAACACTCAAGATGAGAATAGTCCAAATAATCACAATAAGATGAGTTATAAATACTATAATCTGATGTAAGACGCCGATCAACCAAGGAGTAGACGATCTTTGAAGAAAATATTAGAAAAAAGATCAATAAATTAAGTCTTGATTAAATTTAATTTAAAAAAAAAACGGTTGGCCAACCCCACCCTACAGGAAAAAAATTTCATGAAAAGAAAAAAAAATAACAAAAGAAATGTTTACTTTACATTAGTTGGCCTTTTTGGTCAAGATCAAAGTGTAGAATAGTACAGGGGGGTTTTACTAACAACACATTAGTAGTTTTTTCCTTATTTTTGAAATGAACATTTTCATTAGTTTTTTCCCACTCCACGAACATTTTATGCCAATTAATTCAAGAACTCTTTCTAATGAAATCGAACTTTATTTTCTCACACATACACACACACACACAAAAAAAAAATGCACACACAACATACAGAAATGAATATACAAATTGTACATAGTTAAATTTTACATTGAACGCTGGGGTTATTAGTTAGATTAGGATCCACAGAGTGATTGAGGTATTTTGGTAAATGTTGCCAGTCAAGAGTAAGACTTCAAAGTCTCATCTGTTACATAGTCAAAAAGACCCTGTACCCTCCCCCTCCCAATTTCTTGTAGGGCCTTGTGCCTAATTTTGTTGAATTGAATTTTTTGTACGTTTTTTATGTTCAATTTTTTCTTTCTCAATAAAATATATAAACAAGATCAAAGTGTAGTATCTGTTCTTCAGATGCTGCACTTCCATTTCTTGTTCTCTTTCGGTAGAGCATTAGTCTTCCATGATTGAGACAATTTTTTTTATTTTTGTACCTTTTCTCCACGTTAAAAAACGACCCGTGGGGAGGCATAGTAAATAGATACATTAGTTAAAAAAAGAAAAAGAATGCAAAAAAAAAATGATACATGAAAAAGATAAAAAGGTAATAAAATGCGTATTACATGAGTTTGAAGACAAAACAACTCATCATTACAAAATAAACAGATATTTATTTTGTTTAAAATTTATATTGAAATTTATAAATATATTTCGAAAATACACTTCATCATCAGTATGCCTTTCTTTCTTTTTTGCCATGTTGTTGTTGGAGAATAAAATCAGTAGAAGTCCGTTTGTTGTTTTTACGGTAGTCTTTTACATTGTCGGAACGATGCGTTGGTCACGCGGAATTCACATTAGGGTTTGTGTTCCTTGATAGAAACGCTGATGATGAAACGTATCTTCGAAATATATTTATAAATGTCAATATAAATTTAAAGAATAAATATCTGTTTATTTTGTAATAATTCGTTGTTTTGGCTTCAAACGTATTTAATACGTATTTATTTTATTAAAACTCAACCAGCGCTTCTATCAAAGGAACACAAACCCGTACATAAAAAGGTGCTTTTTTTTACCCTTTGTTAAAAAAAAAATGAAAAACACAGAACTGGGTTTTATTATAATTTTCTTTAATTTTGTTTGAAAAAAATACAATTACTTGTTTTGTTTTTTTTTCACTAACAAAAACTTGTTACAAAATAAAACGGAAATTTTTACTGTAAGTCGTTGTATCCTTTTTTTAATTTTGTTATATATAGTTTCTTCCGTATTTCCCTTGAATAGCGTTGTTATATTTTGATAATTGGCGACGCTCGGCGAAAGCCGGCAGGTTACGTCATGTTCCGGGCAAAGCCGAGCGGATAATTAGTTCCGTTTGGTTAAAATTCTGCACAAGTATTTTTGGCATTGGCTTCCTCGATATTTTCTGGTCAAAATTATTCTAGAAAGACATCTGGTACTAACACGAGAGGTCACATGAAGGTTGCAAACATCCTAAGTGAAAGTAGTTTTCGTAGAACGAACTTGACTCGAACTTGGGACACCAAGGTTGTCAGTCGATGTCGTGTAACCCTAGACCAGCGTCAACCTTCTTACAATGACAATGACGTAATAGTTATGGATTAAAAAATGGATTTCATTCGGAATTTTGCACTCTTATGAATTCTGTTATCCAACAGAGAATCCTTAAAGAATTCTAAACAAGGTTTGGCAATGAATTTGTTCCATCACTCTGAGACAAATAAGTCTTTAAATTGGTTCGTACTCGGTGGGCACAGCTGGATTCCATAAATAACAAGTCTGCGAGCAGCTGTCTAAGGAATCGGTAGAAAGGGAGACATACAGTCTTGACAACACCCACCCGCAAAGATCTTTCAGACCTTCATGGAAACTTATTAACGATAAATGGGGACGTAAGGACAACGAGCCTCTTCAAGTAACTCGCATAAAAAAATGAATTTGAAAGTATCAAGACCTTTACACAACTGAGCTCTCTCTCTCACTCTCTCTCACTCTCTTTCTCTCTTTCTCTCCCTCTCTTTCTCTGTCTCTCTCACTTCCTCTCTCATACTCTCACTCTTTTTCTCTTTTTTCTCTCTCTCTCTCTCTCTCTCTCTCTCTCTCGCTCTCTCGAGGGTGTCTTGCTTCAGTTTTTGCGTGGACGAGGAAATCAGAAAGATAATATTTGTGATTATTTAAACTGGGGGGTCCAAAAGCACAATCTCTCGAATACAAGGAGTTCAATTAATTTAGGGGAGTGCAAGGGGGGTGATTTTCACTGATATAGATAAGAGATTAATCTATTATTTCTCAAAATGGGTACATTCTTACGTACACAAACCGACACACATACACACACACACATATGTATATATTGGGAGGAAATAGTTAGATACATAAATATAAACTATATATGTAATAGCATGTGTATTATATATATATTTATATATATATGGATAAAAAATAATAAATAGATAGATAAATAGATATATATATATATATATATGTATATATATATATATATATATATATATATATATATATATATATATATATATATATATATATATAATGGTAAAGCAGTTTCTGTAAGAAAATCCTTAATGTGAGAGCTAAACGCGACGCACAGCATACATAATGGGTTTTTGTTGGATTTTCTTTCAATCATTATACATATATATATATATATATATATATATATATATATATATATATATATAAGCTAGATAAGACACAGATTAAAAATCAGATGGAAAATCCTGATAGATGTTACTAGAGGTAATACTTTTAGGGTGATCCTAGCCAAAAAGGAAAAAAGCTCAATATTAAAGAATAGAGCAATATATAGGTTTAGTGGTTAAATTTAAATTCTGGAAATCAAAATATGGACACATATAGTCGAGTCAAGAATTTATTGTTTGACAAAAAGAATATATAGAAGGGTTTATATTTTATATATATATATATATATATATATATAATATTAATTTAATATATATATTATTAATTAATAATTAATATATATATAATATAAAGCTAAACTTCTGTGTGTGTGTCTAGCCACGAATAGGCTCCTATATGGTTGACTATTATAGAAAACTGATCACATATAATGATAGATGATATATCGAGACACAGGAATGGGTATGTTTGATCTGGCATAATGATGATTCATTAAAATTGTAGGGTCTGTGTACGCGCCTCGTTCACAAAGTATGGAAATAAAAAAAATTACAAATTAAAAAAAAACGTTTACAAGTATTTTTTATATAGATGTACATAATAATACTTTGATAAATATGTTTTAACTTAAATAGGGATGGTATAATAAAATTGTGGAGGCTGCGTTCGCGCCTGGACTCCATAGAATGGAAATAGGCACAAACTTTAGTAAAGACTTTTCATATCTATCTGCGTAAGTATAATTTGATAATTATGTTTAAGTTTGAAGAAATATGGTATAATAAAATTATGGGGTGTTCGTTCGCGCCTGACCTCCATAGAATGGAAATATGTCACAAAGTTTAACAAGGTTTTTTTAATATCGATCCACAGAAGATTGTGATAAGTGTTTCAGTGTGAACGTGCACATGGATCAAAAACTGTGCAAACCCTCTTGAAGAGAGAGTTGCCGCTTTTTGTATCCTACAAATATCTGGTTCTATAGCCTGCCAGATTTTAACAACTGCGACTATTATTTATGGGACGATGTTGGGAAAATCGTTAATGCTACCTCCCCCCATAATAGTGTTGCGACCTAGAACACCTACATAAGACGAGCATTCCGTACTAAAAACAAGTCACCTGTAAAGGTATGCCGTGCTTTTAGGGATAGCGTTCAGCAAGTTGTGGACACAGAAGCTGAACGCATAGATTAAAATGGTGTATGTGTTTCATTTAACAAAACAATTAAATAAACATACACAAATGTGTTACTGTCCCTTCGTTATCAATTTTTAAAGTTTGAGATTTGAAAATTATCGTATACCATTAGTTATCATTCTCAAAATAAAAAAAGTGGAAAAATTTACTCATATTGTTTCATGCAAACGCATGAATATTTCTTAGAGAACGTCTTACACGGCTATGGTTGAATAGGCGAAGAATACGAAACAAATCTTTAGAGACAAATAAATGTTACACAAAAATCAGCTATCATATTTTTTCAATTGTTGTTTTAAGTTTGACTAGTATTTACCTTTTATTATAATTTTCTTGACAATCACAAAAAAAAAATCAAGAATTAATGAACGAAAACGAATAACTATTGTATTTGCGACCAAAGAAGAAATGGCAAACATCAAGAATTTGGAGAATACTAAAGTTTAAAAGGAAACCAAGATATTTGAATCTCTAGAAACATAAATGAAAATCACTTATGAATTGTAGTGTTATACCCTCTTCAAAAAGATAACTGAGATTAAAACAAACGTGTACAACGCTTTACGTCGCCATATTAGATTTTTGAAAGATCGGAGACATACTTTTAGGCGTTCGAATTTAGAGTCCAAACAAAAGACAGAATAAATAAACCAATAAACAAAAATAAAAATCTAACAAAAGTCTATTTCTAAAATATTTATAAAATATCAGCTGGAAAATCTGATTAAATTCATAAGCCAATCATAAAAAATCTTGAAATATAAATTACGAAACTAAGGCTACCTTAATTTTACAAATTACTTGCTCATTTAAACAATTGGATTCGTGTTGTGAATCAATGCCTTACTTTTCTTACATATATGATATATATTTATAATATATGCCTATATATACATATATATGTGTGTATATGTGTGTAAGTATATATATATATATGCACACATATATATACACACATATATAATATATACCCACTTAATACCTTAATATGCCTATTGCTAGATATCCCATCCATATTTTGTTACCTAGCATTTCCTCCCCCTAATGAATCTGATGAAAGACATTAGGTTTCGAAATTCGTAGCATAAAGGCCTTTCGTAAACTCTACAAATTGTATTTTATTTCTTTGTTTCAAATTGATCAATAAATCTATATGCATCAGTATATTTTCATTTACTCACATAAAATTAATATAAGAAAGTATAAATTTATGCGTAAACTTTAAGTATTTACTTCAAAAGTGCTCAATACGTAGGTAGAGCTAGTTAGTACGTTATAAAATATATATAGCGATTAAGCTACACTGAATATTGCGCGATTCATCTACTCTAGGATTCTTCAGGCTTATGCGCATAAGCCTGAAGAATCCTAGACTGGATGAAACGCGGAATATTTAGTGTAGCTTAATCGCCATATGTATTTTATAACTTACTATATATATATATATATATATATATATATATATATATATATATATTTATTTATTGATATATATATATTGATATATATATATATTTATTTATATACATATATATATATATATATATATATATATATATATATTATTTAAACCTCGGGTTTTTTGGGGGGAGAGGGGTGCTTAAATCATTACAGATTGTTTCTGTCAACAGGACAATAATATTATCCTACCGATTTCTTCAGATAATTCAAGTCAAAATAAAAGATTCTTACAAATTACAAATGAGTATTAAAAACCAAGATTTAAAGTGCTGGATAGGGAGGAAACAATCTGTAATAATTTAAGAAAAATAAGAATATATTCAGCGCTACTGAAGTATTGAACACTTTTCCCCTGTTTTTTCCTTAATATACGTCCTGATATATATATATATATATATATATATATATATATATATATATATGTGTGTGTGTGTGTGTGTGTGTGTGTGTGTGTGTGTGTGTATTGACATAATTGCTTTGTTGTGGTTTCCGAGATGTTAATCTAATGAAAATCCGGTGTTTATAATAAAATGTGCTTGATAACAAGTAGAACATTATTTCGAACGAAATCGCAAATGAAACATGTATGTAGACATGTAGCCAATAATGTTTGTACAAATAGAGTTATACTATATATATATATATATATATATAATAAAACTGGTAATTAGTAAAAACCTGAAGAGAGTGCTCAATACTATTGCAGAGCAAATATGTGTTTCATTTGTTTTATTACCGGTTTATCTGTTTGGTTACATATGTTTCGGATGTTATCTCTTCCCCCCTTTTGTTCTCGTATTTCCTCTAAAACACTTCTTCTAAATACTAACAACCATTTCTGTAAGGTCTGACGAGGCTGCTGGATCGTAAACATGGTCCAAAGTAACGTATGTAACGTATGTAACTTTTAAGTGCTGTGACATTATGTTGAACAAAGATGGCGATGTAGTTCAGATCAGATCCTGACTGTAATTGGCAGTAACCAAGATGGCGGCCAAGAATCAAATGCGGGTCGTGACGTATTTAGTGGCGAACTGATTCAATCCAAAATTCGACAATTTTTATACTAACTCTTGAAGGTTTTTCATTGGTTGTTTAGCACAGCCGGTGGTTATAAAAATGATTGGCGAAGTTATTCGTCTCATACCCCCCATTACTCGTCTGATGGGGAAGGTTTTCTAGCGGCTTCGGCTGCAGGGAGACAGGGTAGTAGTACTCGTTAAGGATCCGTTCTTGACACTCAGCCCAACAGGTGAGGGGCCGGAAACCGGCTCAGCACCTGCTGGACTGAGGTACGCCGCCTGGGTAATACCTAAAAGATCCACTCTCCCAGGCCTTGCCACTGGACCTTTCGGTGGAGTAAGTTCATTGCTTACTGCCTGAGGCGCCCCTACCGGGGAATGCTGACGGGCTTATTCAGGCAATTTTTACAATTGCAGGAGTGCCCCTCCTTTAGGGGAGCCTGCTGGATCCCCACTTTCCGGCCTTGTGCCACATTTTGCCGAGGTGGCGGCAAATAAATAACTACCCCCATTACTCGTGATGGGGAAGGTCTTCTAGCGGCTTCGGCTGCAGGGAGACAGGGTAGAAGTACTCGTCAAGGATCCGTTCTTGACACTCAGACCGACAGGTAAGGGACCCGGAATCGGCCCAGTACCTGTCGAACTGAGGTACACTTCCTGGGTAATACCTTGGAGGTCCACCCTCCCAGGTCTTGCCAGGTGGCTTTCCGCTGGAGTAAGTTTATCGCTTACTGCCTGAGGCGCCCCGACCTGGAAATGCCGACGCGGTTACTCAGGCAATTTATACAATTACAGGAGTGCCCCTCCTTTAGGGGAGCCTGCTTAGTTCCCCACTTTCCCGGCCTTCTACCATATATTGCTGATGTGGGAAGCAATTTAAATAACTACCCCCATTAAGAGTCAAAAACATTTTACATTAACCAAGCAGATAAAAAAAAAATAAAACGTATATATATATATATATATATATATATATATATATATATATATATATATATATATATATGATTTTCAGAATGTGAGAGATTGTATATAATAAATTCCACAGCCAAACAACATCGCTGCTCACAAGAGCCATGACAGTCAACGAACCGGAAGTCCAAGACTCGAGTCTCGCCCTCATTTGGGCTCATCAGGTAGACACATCCGAACTCAGGATTCGAAACCTTTGCATGCGAGGCAAGCACTCTACAAACTGAGCAAAGGCCCCGCACACAAGAATTTCTATTAACCAACACACGGTTTGCTTGATCTGTGTTGGTTAATAGAAATTCTTGTGTTCTCGACACAGCGAGCTGGTTATCAGATCTAAGCATGTCTTTCAGATTGATGTGACATATCAGTCATATAATTCTTATATTATTTGTTCTATGCAACACATATCCTCAAACCTGGTTTCACTTTTTACACCCAAAATAAAACTCGTATCAAGACAATGGTTACATATTGGGACCCAATGTTCATAATAGGGATTATGGCAACTCGTATAAATTTTGAGAATCTTTCATTAAGTGCACGGAAATATGGCCGTGTGGTAAGTGGAAATATACTTAGTGCACCCAGCGAGATAAGCCATAGAATTCAGGGATCAGCTCTTCACACAGAACAAGCTAGAAGCAGTTGTAGAATTGTTGGATGAAACTTCCCTACATGTTCGACACAAAGTCATCAAGACAGTTTGCGGCCAAGGAGCAGTTGAACGAAAGGTATTGGTAATATAGAAACCTAAAAATTGTATTTCCTACTTGCTGCCTTTGTTCCTATGAACAAACTGTAATAAAACTGCCAACAAGTCTACTTGCGTTTCTATGAATGAGTTATGCACCTGAGTTGAACAGCCGCAGGACAATGCAAATATAACTATCAATGAATGCACAAACTGGTAAGTGATGATGAAGATTAAGAGCAGACCATATGTAACGAAATGACTTTTATTTAATGGAATTACTTCTTGATCGCTCACCAGCAATAACTCATGTGTGAACATGTGCACGTTTATATGGTGTCCACGGGTTCGCTTATGTAAATGTTAAACAATAATTTACCAGCTGTACACGTAAACAGTATTAACATTGTAAAGCTTTACAATTTATACTAATTGTTTGGATGGCAAAGATATTGAGGTTGTTGAACAGTTTTCCTACATTGCGATGTCGTTAGAGAACAGGCAGGGACTGGTGATAATGTGATAGCCAGAATTTTTTTTTTTTTTTTTACACAGTGATCACCACTTATCAAGGCCCGGAAGCCACTCAGGGATAAGGGTTATTGCAAGTACATTACGTTAGTGTGGAGATTTGATGAAGTGTTTACTTAAGAGGGCGGTTCATTAGGAATTTGTTAACGTTGGACTTGAAGACATACAAGTTGTATTCCGGTGGGAAGCAGGCAGACGGAACAGAGTTCCACAGGTGTGCAGTTCTAAGAAAGAAGCTTTGTTCATGGAATCCACGTTTTGATTTAGGCACAGATAAAGAGTGGGGGAAATTTTTCACAGTGGATTCAGCTAGACGGGTGTTTTTCGTGAAAGATTGGCAGAAAATAGTGTAAATTCGTCATTATTTATCAGTAGAATGTTATCACAACTAAGGGAAAAGGATATCATGCGTGTATATGAAGTGTAATGATAAACGGAAGCTAAACCTGGCCAACGAGAGTTAGGGACAAGCATTGCATAGAAAGAAATGATATGAGGACGAAAATGGTACGATAGACGTGTAATGTAACTCTTCAAAAAAAGGGTTACTTCTGATGAGCACGGATAAAAATCGGAGCAATATATGGACATATGTGTGCAGAACACGAGATTTTCAATGGCATACCCATGTTGAAATAATACTAGAGAGTTTTTGGATTACTACTAGCTAGCCAGCAGCATTCAACCTAGACGGGTTGAATCGACTTCCTTCAAAGGAAAAAGTGACCATGGAATATTAGATTCACAAGCACTTTCCGGACGCATGTATTTCCCAGATAATGATATTAGGTTTTACAGTTCTTGTAGAGTGTTGATGCTATCCTACATACAGCGCCTAGTATTCCTAAATGGCCACCTATTTATTATTGACCAAGCTCAATCGTGCTTAACGTTATTATGCCGTATATATGTTAGAAGATGTAAAACCGTTGAGGTAGCAGGAACAGTACACGAAGGAAAGCCAGAGAAAGCATCGAAGGAGGTGATAAAAATGAACTTGGAAGAAAGAGGGATGATAAAGACCTGGCCAGAGATAGGTTACTTCGAAAATATTTTTTTTAAAAGCGTCCGACACATGACGAGATGTAAAACGGACGCTAAAGAGATAAATAAGAATAAGAAGAAATAGAAGAGGAAGAAGAAGAAAGAAGAAGAAGAAGAATAGGAGGAGGAGGAGGAGGAGGAGGAGGAAGGAGGAGGAGGAGGAGGAGAAGGAGGAGAAGAAGACCAGGAAAAGGAAGGAGAGGAGGAAGAAGAAGAAGAAGAAGAAGAAAGAAGAAGAAGAAGAAGAAGAAGAAGGAGGAGCAGAAGAAGAAGGAGGAGAAGAAGAACAGGAAGAAGAAGAAGAAGAAGAAGAAGAAGAAGAAAAGAAGAAGAAATTGTTAACGGACAAACATTTTAATTAAAAATCTGGCAAAGAATACGTGCTTACTCACAAAATGGTATTTGTATTTTTATATTTTTGTTAAAAGAGAAAAGAGAGAGGTAAAGAGGGAGAGAGATGGGAGGAGGAAAGGGATAGTGTAGCTTAAACCTAATATCGGGTACATCTTCACCTCCTCCTCCTCCTCCTCCCCTGGTGACAACTGTCACCCATCAACGTCTGTGATAATTACATTGTCACATATCTACTCATAATCTACTTGACTGCCTGACTATCTGACCTCATTGTTTTTCCCCCCATTTATAAAACAAAGTTTATAAACAGTTTGCATCCATCAGTCACTTTCTTGTTGTGCATTGAGATGCCTGATCCTTAACAATTATCTCGCTACAACTACTATCAACAATTTCCTCTAGTCTTTATCTGTACCTAAACTGAACGAAAATTCCAAAAGCAAAGTTTCTGTCCTAGAACTGCCGCTTGTGTGGCACATAGACACCTCCTAGCTTACTACAACACGAGCGCTTTCAAATTCAATGTAAACAAATTCTTGTTGAGCCATTCTCTGAAATAGTCGACTTTTATCAAATCTTCACCACTACTGATCATCACAGCAGTTACACTGGTCACCTGACACACATTAACTCTTATGCTCGGGTGGCCTTCAAGCCTTGAAAAGCAGTGATTCTCTTATTAAAAAAAAAACAACATAAAAAACTCGAGGTAATTTTCATTATCATTAATCTTTCCCGACCCAAGTCAGGAATAAGGCTCGACCAAACTGCAACTGGCAGGATAGTAATATTCATCAAAATATGTGTGACAAAAACACTCCACAAACTTAGGAGCACTTTTCTTGATTTGTATATGTGCATATGTCTTTGTATTTAGCTATTATTTTCTTTTTTTTATATAGAAATCGCTCAAGACAAGGCATTAAGCGACTTGATGTAAGGAGCTTACAAGGACGAAAGCTGATTATTGTAAAAGCAGATGTCTTTAAACGGCCATGCTTGTAGGTAAAAGGAAAACACTGAGCAGGAAAGGAGTTCCACAACATTACGGTCCTTGGAAGGAAGCTACTGGAATAGGAAGCTGTATCTAAAATGAGGTATAAAAATAGTGAATTAATGAGGACCACTAGACCAACGGGCCAAAGTAGCTGGAACAAAGGAAGCAGGGAACAGATCAGTCAATTGTGATGAACACATTCCATAATAGTATTTGTAGAAAATGCTGAGACTAGCAACATCACGTCTGTGAAAGAGAGCTTGTAATGAAAAAGAAAGTATTGGGCCAATAAAATTGCAGATACGCTTCTGAATTTATCAAGAACCTTCAAATGGGACACATATTTACAATATAACAACAATACTCCATACATGGTCTGATAGGAGATTTATAGAGATACAGAATAGTCTTAAGTTTGAAAAATTGTTTCGCGTGGCAGAACAACAAAACCGATTTTACGAGTAGCAGAGAGAACAAGTGATTTAATATGTAGACTGTGAGATGAGAAAGAAAGACCAAAATGTTTTAGAGCCGATTTCCCATCGAGAAAAAAAGTTATCTATAAGAATTTCAGGAAGGTAAAGGGCACATCTGCGATTGAATGACAATAGCTGAGTCTTAACAGGATTAAACAAAACAAGCCTGAACCGGATCCTGAATAGAAGTGTGCGTTCTATCCCAACCATTGTCAATAGACCAGAGGTCATCTCGTTAGCATCAGACAAGGCCAAACTATTTGTCAAGAACATTGCAGCAAATTTTACTCTTTGTGAGGCAGGCCATCAACCCCGTATTTCCTCCTATAACATACAAGACGCTAGGTAACATACAAATATCTGTGTGAGGTCCCCAAGCAAATTAAGAACCTTGATTCCAGTAAAGCAAGTGGCCCTGACGGCATACCAATTATAGTGTTAAAAACGCTTCAACCAGAACTTGCTCCCATACTTACGAAACTGTTTAAGCATTGCTTTAAGGAGAAGTGCTTTCCAATACCATGGAAAACCTCATCAATATGCCCTGTATTTAAGAATTCAGGTGATAAGTCATCTCCCTCTCAGTACAGACCAATAAGTCTCTTGTGTATCATGAGTAAGTTGCTGGAATCCATATTAAATAGAGAAGTAGTCAACCACCTCAGCAGAAATAACCTTCTTAGTGACACGCAATATGGTTTCCGCTCTGCCAGATCTACAGCAGATGTACTAACGGTTATATCTCATGGGATTAATGAATCTCTTAACAAAGGCTTCCTTTCTAGGGCAATTACTCTTGACATATAAAAGACCCTCGAAAAGGTATGGCATAAAGGCCTACTTCACAAGATCTCCAGCTACGGTATAACTGGAAATGTTTTCTCAATCATTAAATCATTTCTCTCTGATAGGCTCATAAGAGTAGTGGTTTATGGACAAAAATCAAAGGCCCGCAGTATTAATGCTTGGGTTTCTCAGGGGTCAATCCTGGGCCCAACTCTCTTCCTGATCTACATCAATGATCTCCCAAAACCCTTAAATCATTTGTTGACATATATGCTGATGACACGACCATCTACATCAAAGGTATTAAATGACAAAATTCTGTCTGATTCTCTCTGCTCTGATCTCGAGCGTGTGGTACAGTGGGGGAAGTGATGGCTGGTTACCTTTAATGCATCTAAAACCAAACTCCTATCTTTACCTCATAAACGCTCTGACCCTATCTGGCATCAATTGAAATGGATAGCTCTCGTCTAGGGGATGCCCCATGTTTTGACAAGCTTCTAGGCTTGACCTTTACTCCTGATCTGAAATGTAACACGTACATGAAGTCTGTTGCCAAGATGCTGGAAAGATGGTGGGATCCTTCTACTGCTCGAGAAGATATCTCACTTCTGATGCAATTTTCTAAAAGCCAAGTACCTCCAAGGATGGCATACTGCTGCCACATATGCGTAGGAGCTACTAAAAACAGCCTATCCTGTCTTGACAGAGTACAAAATAGACTTCATGGCTTAGAAGGGGCCCTTTTCTCTTCCCTGCGAACTCTCTCCCACAGAAGAGACGTTACGAGCCTATCTTTGTTTTATCGTTATTTCCATGGCAGGTGCTCGTCTGAGCTCCAATCGCTGGTCCCCCCTCGCCAGTCTTTCACGATAAACACCCGTCTAGCTAAAATCACTGCCAATAATTTTCCCCACTCTTTATCTGTGCCTATATCAAAACGTAGATTCCATGAACAAAGCTTCTTTCTTAGAACTGCACGCCTGTGGAACTCTTTACCGCTTGCATGTTTCCCTCCTGACTTCAACATGGATGCCTCCAAGTCCAACATAAAAATATTCCTGATGAACCGCCCCCTAAGTAATGACACTTTATCAAATCTCCAATACTAATGAATACTACAACACTATCGCATTGATTACTGTACACAAAATAACCCTTATCCCCAAGAGGCTTCTGGGCCTTGATAAATGGTGACCTTCATGTAGAAAAATACACTTCTTACGCCAATCAATAATAGAACCCAAATCAACGTTTAGACTAACTGCATATATCAACTGATCAGAGAAAGATAGACTAGAATTAATTATTATTATTATTATTATTATTATTATTATTATTATTATTATTATTATTATTATTATTGCTTACTCACAAAGAGTTTTCGCACAAGTCATTTTTAATTAATCTATTTCAGATGTTTTTGAAAGAGTGTCGATAGGAGAAATATAGCATCTTCGATTTGGTGTCGTGACAAGGATTATAATTTTTATTCAAATGCTCTTTTAGTTCATTTGATAATTATTTTATTGTTCTTATAGAAATAATTGATCAATAGATACGGCCTAAATATTATAGACAGGAGAAATACAACGTCTTCGATTTGGTGCCGTGACAAGGATTTTACTTTTTATTCGAATAATCTTTTCGTACATTTCATAATTATTTTATTGTTCTTGTCAAAATAATTTATCACTACATACGGCCTAAGTATTATTGAAAATCTCAGGTTCATCAATTTCATTCAAATCATCTTTTGATACATTTGATAATTATTCTGTTGTTTCTTACATATGTTGCAAGGTGCACGCATTTGTCTAAATGATTTCTTGGTGCACACGGCTTATATGTACAACATAACAATTATTTTCTGAAGTTTTAACAACAACAAAACTTCACACATGCCTCCTTCTATAATTGTTGAACGCACGCTTGATTTATCGTAATAATCATTTCACATTCATTTCTTGTTAGTAATGACCGAAGTGGCAATACACCATACCAAAATTCCTAGTGTTCTCTGTATTCTCTCAATGAATCCAGGATTGGTGTTTTTCCGTTCCGGGTTTTCCATCTTCCTTGACCCTTGAAGATAATTTTGCGTAGTGTCAACTGAGACTGTTCGCAGAGTATCAGTGTATTTTCGTATTAATTTGATTATTCGGAATACTTTTCTTATCTTGAGCGTTATTTTCACAATGTTTTGGTCGATTTAACCACCGACTTTCTTCAGGTGAACCAGACGCAAGAATCTTCCCGTCACACATGCAAGGGCCTTTTGCGTAGTGGATAAAGTATTATAAAAACTTCAGTTGTAAGTTACACGGTTCTGGACGTTGAAGGTTCAATCCTCAGTGTGGACAACATTCCAAATATAATTGCAAATTACTTATGGCTGACAAAATGAGAGTATGAAGGGGTTTGTTCAAAATTCTGTTCAGATTCTAGAATTGGCCAGAAAGATTTTCGAGTTCAACAAAATAAGTTTTCATTTCAACAAGATTCACGTGAAGAATGTCAGAGGTTACATCAACCGAAGCGTTGTGGAAAAACACTCAAGATAAGAAAAGAAAACTGAGTAATTCTAATAAAACGAATAATTAATTTTCATCCTAACAATTCAGAATCAATATTTTGAAAAGGGTCAGTTGATGAGATACCTTGCAGTTTCAGTTCTCTGTTAAAAACAAAGGATAAAAATTAAAAAAATGTCTTATTTGTATTTTTATATTAAGTAATCTGTTTTTTCTACAATGCTGGAATAAATAATTAACTGTAAACGAGAAAAAAACTGAGTACAAAATTACAACTGACATGACCGGATAAAAATCCGAAGGTAAGCAAACAACAAGAAAAAAGAGCGAACAACTGACTCACCGCTTTGTGTGCAATATCCCTTTTTTCAAGTTCTCCACTCTCGGCCTGGTTTGTTATTAAGATCTTCCTTTCGATTGCCTTCTTTTGTGGTAACATTTATTTTTCTTTCATTTTTTTTCCTTAATTTTTACCCTTTATTTTTTTTTGGTAAAGGGCCTGGTTACGGCATACAAAAATAAATATATTTAACGTGGCCATTTTGCTTGAACCATGTGCGCAACACTTCAAAACTCTTGCGGACTCCTACGTGTTGTGTAGTGCGGGCTCATATTGGGGACGCATTAACGGGTCATGTATAACGGGGACTCAGAATAGATGACGACGAAGACATTTGTATCAGACTGGGATGACTCTTGTTAACACATATAGAGTAGAGGTACTTCACTTATGATGGTAGGCAGGGCACATAATACTTGGAAGGGGTTACACAAGAGTTCGTTACAAGATGATGATAAAACACATTTACCTTTCCTGTTGTAAGGAATGACGACACAAGACAACAGTTACAAACATAGTTGGTTCCTTAATTCTTCAATTGACCGATCGGTGATGTCAGAAATTCAAACTTTGATTTAAAGATTAAGTCCACCAGCTTCGAGGCTTTATCTTTGAGCTATATAGCAAAACTAACTTTTATTGGAAATTGTAAACGCTTCAACCAGAAATGGAATGTCAGGAGGAATGAGATCCCAGGAATTAACAGTTTCAACTTCAATTTCCAGTTATTATAATTGCTTCCATAACAGTTTTCAAACGTTTTATTGCCAACCGTATGCCATTACACAGTTTAGGTGGATCAAGATTTTTTAATAATATAATTGGAGCTTTTTTTTCAATATCAGGTTGTGATATGAAATTTAAGGCGGCTGTATTAAATCTTACAGGTAATTCTACTTATAACACAATCAATGGATTAATAACTCTTACAAAAGATTCTAATTGATCATATGAACAGAATCTTTTCAGAGACCAAGATCTCTCTTTCACGAAGCAATCTAAAATTGCGGAAATTTTTAGCAATATCTGGGAAAAAATTGGTCATCAGATTACCAATTGAATTAATCGTCTGGCCACATAGTAATTTGGGCTATTGAAGATTTCTACCCAATGTTATTGGACCAGTGCCTATGAAAAGGAGGTCATTTTAGAAACATGCTTCAGACTGATCATCGAATAAATGTGTCTTCATAATAATATTCTCCAACTTGAAAATCAAAAACGTGGTTACCACGCAGTATTGCAGAAGTGCCGAATTTTTATATCACATTTTTTTAATGGAAAGAAAAATCGGGATTGAATCCCAAGGACAGCAGCATTTTGTTTGATAGATAAACCAGACTGGAATAACTTATATGATTATCGTAACTATATATTAATAATGTAAAGTTCTGGTGTATGATGATTTCGGAATACAATGTAAAAAGAACAGAATTATATTTATAATATTGCATGACTACCGGTGCGGGATGAATGAACAAAAGCTTTGTAAAATTTATTGTTGAATTTTGTTTATAAATAATGGCCAAAGAACCTCTGTTCATGTTTGAATGATTGCTTTCGTGTAAACCTTCCATTGACTGATTTCAGTTTCATGGTTTTTGGATTGTATATTTCCACTTTTATAGGCTTTCGGGTATGCCGGCCATGATTGCGACTGTGAAATTTTGGAAGGTTAAGTCGATTACCAGATATGAAACATGATATCAAACTTAAAATCCAATGTAATCCCTGGCAGCCATTTTGTTTTTACAACCGAGTAGTTAGTGATGCACATGCGTGTAACTGAAGCAGCCTGTTGTGTTTCTTACGATAGCTGTTCTTAACTTGGAGAAATTAGGGGCGTTTATTACGAAACTGTTCTTAACATGGGGAGGTTGAGAGTGTTTATTCCGAAAGCTGTTCTTAACATGAAGGTTGGATGTGTTTAATCTGAAAGCCGTTACGCGTGCGCATTACTAATTCCCCAGTTGTGAAAGAACGTATTATCCAGAGATTAACTTAGGTTTTACATTGGATAACAAATGTTTTCATATTTGGTCAATTGTTCATCAGCCCCGAATTTACCCACAATGTTCGTCGTCAGAATTTCGAATGTGAACGGTGAGTTGCAGTTAATATAAAACAAATACCGAAAATAAAAACTGTCTTTGTCAGAGACGCCAATTATTTTAAAGGGTGTCATTGATATTAATATTTGTTTTCTAAACATTTAATAATTATTTATATTTTATTAGTTACAAAAATTTCTATTTTATATTAATATAAGCCACTATTTTTCGTCGTCATAATTTTCTTTAAAATATTTGAATTAGTAATTGTGTAAGGAAAACTTATTACAAAAACACAACACACGCATTCGAAAACTTCAGAACTTTGGTTTGAAATTAATATTTTTTTATATAATCTATTAATGAATAAAAACGAATAGAGAAATTATTTATAGAAAAGGAGAAAGGTTATTTTAAGTAAAGGAAAATCTATTTAGAGAAAATAAAATTATCTAAAAGTAATAATTTGAATTAAAGAAAAATAAAATGATTAAAGTTAGGCTAGAATATAAGTATTTCCAATTTCAGAATCTCGAGCAATATTTACGCATTAGTTGGAAAAAAGAAGAAAGAAGAAAAGAAACGCAGGAATCGGACATTAGCAAAACTAACAATCTTCTATGAAAACTATATTTAGAATTCATGTTCTTTTCGTGGGAGATTTAACTTTAGTGAATTTTGTCTCCATTCATGAGGAATTTCTGGCAAAAAACAATAATTGTCAAAATTAATCATCGTCTTAAAAGACTGTAAGAAATTAAAAAGAAAAGTTTTATTTTTCAAGCATGTAAATAAATATTTCGCTTCCGCTTTCCGTAAAATACGTTTAAATATGTTTCAAATAATGCAAAGACGATGGCAATTTTTTTTCTTATAATAACTTGGTACCATCAACTAAAATCGAAAGCGAAACATTTAGTATTCTAGCTGCGTTCTCTTCCGGGGGAAACAAGTCCTAAATATTTACACACTTGAAGAAATAAAAGAATATCTGTAGCGGAATGGAGACAAAAATGGATGGTAACATTCAACGCTGCAAAGAAAAAGCTCGTTTCCTTTAATAATTACACGAAAGCTTACCAACCACTAATAGCTATGGCTAGCGATAATTTACCGGAAAGTACTTCGTTCAAGCTCCTTGGTTTAACGTTCACAGGAAACATGAGTTGGAATAGATACATCGAGATTATTGCTAAGGCTGCTGCAAAGAATGTGGGCTCTCTCTAAAGTGCTAGAAAGTTACCTACGCCTGAAAGCATCCTATACCTCTACAAAGCCACCATTTGCTCATGTATGGGGTACTGCTGTCACATTTAGGCTGGTGCATCTGCAACTAGTATCTTGCTCCTGGACAAGGTTCAAAAGAGAGTAGCCAACCTAATAGGTCCCGAACTGTCATGTAAACTTCAGCCCCTGTCCCACCGATGTAATATTGCATCCCTCTGCCTGTTTTACAAGTATTTTAATGGTGGATGCTCTGACAAACTACAAGCCCTTGTACCCCCTCGACGAAAATACACCCGACAACCCCGACAAACCAGACAAACCCGACAGGCAGCGAAGTCCCACCCCTACACAGTTGAGATCCCTAGATGTAAGAAAGCCTTTTACTCTAATAGCTTCTTAACCAGAACTGCAGGATTTTGGAATTCTCTTCCGGTTTCCTGCTTTCCAAACTGTACTGACATGCAGAAGTTCAAGTGTACTGTAAACAGACATCTTGCTGCTAAACTCCCTACATAGTATTCCTGCAACTTAGGTCCCTAATAGTAGCCCCCTACATCAAAGTGGCAACGTGCCTTGTTTGGGGTGAAAGTATAATAAAAAAAATAAATAACTAAATACACGTCAGCCAGTTTAAATGGACATTTCGCATTTCAATTTTTCGATTTATGTCTGTACGTTATTTATCAACCCAAACAAAGGTGTTACTCATTATGAACAATCATTGGTGTACAATTACTATTTCCTATTACTTTTAGCGTTTATGTGACAAGTGGTTTAAGAGTTTACCTGTTAAATATTTACACACATCTATCTGCTGTTTATTTATGTAGATTATATTATTATTTTACTAGGTACATGCAAAAGGAATGACCAGTGCTCAAAATGTATAAACATTTTGACCCCTCCCGTAACTTAAAAATTTACTAACATTCAGGAAATTTACAATTTTAATGAAATCTTCAGTATTTATCAAATAATGATCACGGGATATTATGAACACAGTATTTTTATTAGAATCGTAGTAAAAATGTATTATTTGTTTAAACAAAAAAACCCTTTACTAAAGTTATGGATTCCAGTAGTAAATAAAATGAATGAATTTATTTTTGCTTTTTTTATGAAAACAAAGCATCCTAAATCGTAATAATTACAAAAAAAAAAAATCAGAAATATTACGAAAAAAAACCCGAAAGTTCGTATTAACAAAATCGATATGACTCGAAGAAAAACATATTTTTTAACTAACGATATTACCATTGTATTAAGCATTGTTTATTTAATATTTTCACAGGAAGAGTTATTACTACACGATTTTTTTTTATTTAAGGTTCATATTTTACGCGTAATTTTTTATGAAAGATTCTAATATTTTTTATGGATGATCGTGTAATCATGAACCTAACATATTTTACTAATTTTGAAAAATAAAATAAAGCTGAAAAAAATTTAAAACAAGGACGTACAAAAAGAATTAAATAAAAAACGGTGAAAACTATACAAACGTTTACTATACGTATGTATGGATGCACGGCTCTGAAAAAAAGAATACTAGTCGGTTTTCTCCTTCACTTTTCTCCCTCCTGACGTCATTTTAAGATACGCCTATAATAGTTGTTATGCGCTTCCATACCTTTTCTAAATTTTGCCGCCATGTTTTATTTAGTATTAATAAACAAACATCGTTTCTACAGGTGGCACATTTGTGGATAATCATAACCTTTTTATAGCAAAACTTAAGTACATTAATCCACGAATTCAATATCTTAAGATTTTAACTTAATAATGTACTCGTAAATAATTCCAGAAAACTTATATTTATCTCGCCAGAAAAATTTAAACACGATTTTTTCATGATGCATTTTGTACATAAAATGTAAGGTTTTTCAGATTTGCGATACGATTTTCTATACATTGTTTTCACAGTTTTTTTTTCTATGGCAGATAGACCTTTAGCTGTCAGTTCAAGTCTCCATATTCTCATTGCATTTTCTAACAAATAGATTATCTTACTTGATATTTTGTACATTATCAGACATTCTATTATCCATGTCTACGGTATTCTATCATATGCTTTCTTATAGAGTATACATGTCATGGCCAAGTTCTTTTTTCATACTTTAACCTACTTCAGAATCATTTGTATAATAATACATCACGTGTTCCTCTTTTTTCTTTCTGGCATCTTTTCTGTTCCTCTGTAGTTCGCGATGATGAAGGGAATCGTAAAATTGTTCCCGCAGTTGTGTTGTATTCTCCACATTGTAGGTAAACATGTTATTGGCCGGTAATTACTGGGGATGTTTCCTTTTCCCGTGCCTTTTTGCACCAGTGTCGTTCTACCTTTGGTCAAGCACGTCTGCTTGATAGACATATTTTTTCCAGGTTCTGTAATAATCTTTTTGTAGTGTTGTGAATTTCTTAAACCAATACGCATGTATTCAATTGTGGTCTGGTGCTCTCCAGTTTGCCATTTTTCGGAGGGTTTTCTTGAGTATTTCCGTGCTGATTTCTCTCTCTGTCCCTTCTTCGGTTACCTTTGATTATTATTATTATTATTATTATTATTATTATTATTATTATTATTATTATTATTATTATTATCATCATTATTATTTTTTTTAATTATTTTATTATTATTAGTAGTAGTAGTATTTTTTATTATTATTATTACTTTTATTATTTTTATTAGTAGTAGTATTTTTATTATTATTATTAATATTTTTATTATTATTATTATTTTTTATTATTATTATTATCTTCGGTTACCTTTGATTATTATTATTATTATTATTATTATTATTATTATTATTTATTTATTTTTTTAAATTCTTTTATTATTATTATTAGTAGTAGTATTTTTTATTATTATTATTTTTATTATTTTTATTATTGGTAGTAGTAGTATTTTTATTATTATTATTATTATTTTATTATTATTATTATTTTATTATTATCCCTTTATTATTATTATTATTTTATTATTATTTTATTATTATTTTATTCATTATTATTTTATTCATTATTATTTTTATTATTATTATTATTATTATTATTATTATTATTATTATTATTATTATTATTATTTTCCGAAACAACCAATCTCGGCTGTATAAGGAATTATAGTAGAAAGGAGGCCAGAAGTAAATAAATGCAGATGACACTAAGAAGTTCTGAACTAGGATTTGAACCCTTGAAATGCGATACAGCAATAAGGCTAGCTGATACCAGGCTAGAAGATACCAGAGCAAGGTTCTAAGGAATGCAACAGATGGAGACCATTGTGGTTACCTTTAATGATCTGAGGTTGACATTCGAAGGATGACAAACTGGAAGGCACCTAGTCCAGGTGAAATGAGTAGCTTCTAATTCAAACAGTCCTAATGCCTTTATTCCTCTGCAATGGGTGGTTAACTTGGGCAACGTTGCTGATTGGCTTCTTAGAAGTAGATCGACATTGATTTGGAAGAAGCCTTTTAAAGGAACAGTTGCCAGCGATTACAGACTGACCGCATATCTACCACTAATGTTAAAGCTTTCAACCAGAATCTTTGCAAACAAGTTTGTAGCCATCTATTAAGCAATTATATCGGGACATATTCAGAAGATATCGGGAGGGAAATTGGGATTAGTAATTGTGCAGTACAGGTCATAAAAAGGGGAGTAAAGGTGAATTCGAATGGAATAGTGTTGCCAAATGGAGAAATTATGAAAGACATATAAGAATCAGGATATAAGTATTTGGAAGCGTAACAGGAATTAGGCATCAGGAACAAAGAGACGAGAGAGAAAATTAAGGAGGAGTCTCTTAGGAGGGTGAAGCTAATTGTGAAGTCAAAGTTGTATGGAGGAAATCCGATAAAGCTGGTGAATGCACGAGCTGTCAGTGTTTTAAGGTACAGTTCGTGAGTTTTGGAATGGTCTAACAAGATGCATGCTATGAACATCAAGACAATAAAAAGGTTGTCAATGTTTATTCTAAATTAGAAGTAGCGTAGCTAGGTTGTATCAGAAGAGAAAAGACGAAAGGAAAGGATCGAGAAGTATGAAAGATTGTGTTATTAGCTAAGGAAATGCCGTGGAAGGAGTATGTCGGTAAAAGTGGTGAGTGGATGCTCAAGGTTGTGGCTAATGAAGTTGAAATGGATGAAACCAAGGCTGAGCATGTGAAATCTATGGGCTGAGAAAGAGCAGAGGAATTGGCTGAGAAAATGCACGGAAAGTTCTTCAACGATGTAGCAGATATGACAGATGAAAGATCATGGCACTAGAAACAGAACTGTTCAATAAAGTGGTTCAAGGAGAGGATGTTGCTATGCAGTGCTGGGTTTATTGAAAGATTTTTTGGTCAGTTGCGCACCTTAGAGCACGTAGAGAGAGAGAGAGAGAGATAGAGAGAGTATTGCAAAGGGCATGACCACGTGGGGCTTAGGATATACTAGAATGTTTGTGGGAAGTTTGAGGTAAAGTGTGCTGGGAAGTGGTTTGATGAGGTACCTGATAAAGTGTGAACAAGTGAGGATGGCAATGTAGAATTATGGTGGGACAAAAGCAATTGGGTCATAATTTTCCGGATTTTGTAATCATGCTAGGTGTGCTAGGTGTAGCATCAAGTCTTTTGGAAGGACATTTGAAAAAACTACGAATCCCCGATGGGTTGGGCAACCTTTAGATGTCTGCTATTGTACGTACCATTTATATCCTTAGGAAAACCCTTGATCTTTGAAGCTCCTGATTCGGAGCCGGGATTAAAGGAGATTCCTCTAAGAATAAATTCATCTCAGACATTATTAAATCAGAACTATTATTAATCTTATTATTATCATTATCATTATTATTATTATTATTATTATTCCAATATTATTCATATTATGTGTCAGGCTGTTTGGCATTGTCGATTTTATACTGATAAGCGCATCATAAGAAATGAACATAGGCTATTACCATCTTCTTTTCTCAGTCTTCCAGCCCTTTCTGCAGGGTTCTGGCGGTTCCCAACACGGCAGTCTTTTGAAGTACTTCCTATTCCACCATAATCTCTTTCAATCTTTCAACGATCCCTCTCACTTCTTCAGTTTCTTCCAGCACTTTGTAATCAGTTTTCCCATTATTTCCAGTTTCTTTTCTATTTCCTGCCACTTCATCCACATCTTCCACTACATTCTTAGTCCTTTCCTCATCAATCTGCACTTCTCCATTTCCTCATCAATCTACACATCTTCTTCCTTTACTATGTCATTTCCCATTACTTCTGCATACATCTGTGTTTTTTTGGCCTGATGACTATCCGTTTTTCCTTATTACTCTTGCCTGATCACACACCCGCTGTTCTGTTGATTTAAACGTTCCCCGTTGTCTTCATTCTATAAATGTACGTATTCTCCACTCCCTGAAAGGCTTTCCATTTTCATCAGCATACGAATTGCTTCTGAAAAAGCACTCCTTAATTACCTTGTTCATCTTTACTCCACTTCATTCTAGTAGCGGCAAGATGATGGCCGGCTTCTTGCTGCTGCTCCAAGATACACCAGTCCCATTCATGTCTTCATTCTTAATACTTTGATTTGACGTGTCATTTATGAGAAGGTTAGTGAATTTTAGGTTACACAACAACTGCTGTTGTTTTTTCAAGACATCATCTCTCGTGGCTTGAAATCAGAGTTTTTTTTCCTCCTAGAACCTTGACCTTACCAGATTGTCGAGCACCACCTAACCAGAGCTACTAGTTTATTATTATTATTATTATTATTATTATTATTATTATTATTATTATTATTATTATTATTAAGTTCATTAAATTCACTGCTACAATTTGTATACGTTTTCTTTTACTCAAGAGCGGGCTTTTACACCAAAGCTAAAAATCAAAGTCAAAAACTGAAAATGGATGAAAATACATATTTTGGTTTAGTACTTCAAACTTATGTTTTTTGTAGAATAACCATTTTCTTCGCCGTATGAGTAACTTTATTTAAGTCATTCTTTCGCCTTTCGACCTGCCTCTTCACGACTTACCAAATCAAATCAGAATAACCCATGAATTTCAAGAAGTTCATCGATCCAAAAGTTAAAATAATGTGATTTAACTTTTGGATCGATAAACTTTGATGATGGTTTTTTTTTACCACGATAAATGCAACGGTTACTTTACTGTTTTTGGTCCCAGCTGGCTCCGTTTGATGCAGTTGTGGGTAACATCAGAGCATTTTCCTGCTCAATCAAGTATGTTGTTGGTTTATTTTTTTCTGTCTGGCCCGTCTTCTTTTTCCTTAAACTGTTCCTTGTTAGTCTTTCTAAACGCGTTAAGGCCCATAACATCTGAGGTTCCGCTTTTTCACTGTGGTCAGTAGGTCTACATAATAACAAACTTGTTGAGTGACCTTTCAGTAAACTTTATTTTGGTGATAAGGTCCGTGTATGTGATGTTAAGGAGATTTCTGAGACACTTTTTCTGCCGCTTGAATATTCCGTTGTAGGTATGCGTTCAGTGTCCATGCTTTGCATGCATACAGTATGCTTGAGATAGCTAGCGTATTTTGTAGCTTCATCTTGCTTCCAAGAGAAAGGTTTCTGTCTCTCCATATGGTCTTCAGTTTTGCTATAGCTGCATGTTTGTTTGTTTGTTTGTTGAGCAACATTCATTACGATTATTTTTGTTGGTATTTTTTTCTCCGATATCTTTCTATTAAGAATTCTTTCTGGAAGGATATCGGTTACTTACTGAATGGGACCACATGAAGGTTGCCAACGTTCCTTAGTGAAAGTGTTTCTGTGGAACGAACTGGGTTTCATCTTGCTACACTCATGTTGTCAGCATTTCTACAGTCTAACTACTAAGTTTGCAAAGTATAAAGTAATAGTTTTATATATGATTTTGAATCTTGATATCGATTTGTTTGTTTTGTTGTTTCTTTTGTTTTTTGTTTTGTTTTTTCTTGTTTTTTGCTTTCGAATTCATTACTTATCAAGAATAACAGACACTTAAGTATAAGGGTTGAGATGGGAATGCATATCAGTCGAAAGATGAGCAACGTCATGAAAGCACTAACCTTGATCCATAGTATAAACAATATGTCATTATTATTTTCATTATTGGAATCCTTTTGATATATTTATCTATTTTTGTATTTGCGGACTGTTATCCCCATCTCCTTGTTGTTTCAAAACGTTTCGGCCAACTAAATAAATAAATCTATATATTTATAAAAGTGAAACTGTCTGTGTGTCTGTCTAGGTATGTACAGTTCCCTACCAAATTACTCTAGCAATTTTCAGTCTAGAGACTCGAGAATTGACATAAGGGTTACGAGATTTGGGAAAATCATGTTAATCGGTTTGCGGCCAGAAATTGGGTTGTCAAGGGGTCAGAGTTCAACGATTTTATATTTGAAAACTCTACAGAACTCTTTCGCCAATTTTGGGTATAAACACTTGGAATTTTCGATGAGTCAAACTTTTTAATATATATATATATATATATATATATATATATATATATATATATATATATATATATGTGCATAGCACATAGGGCCTGAACAAAGCTAGGCTGAACTGCTAGTAAATATATAAATTACTCATCTCAAAAAGAATTCCAATAATAAAAATAATATTCCTCTCAGTACGGATTCAATGATGGAAGACCGGATAATAACGAAAACACTTGAATATATATGACCCAAAAATCCAACCTTGATCGCCTTTTTGGCTGAAGGTGCAGTGGATAAAGACGATGAATATCTACGGTTCCAGGCAAGCATTGTCTGAAGATAGCGGTTTCAATCCTACTCAAATCCCGTCAGAGGCTACGTTGGCCAAAACTTGGTGATATGACAGCAACTATAAAAGGCAGTAATTATTGAGGATACAGTTAAGAGACTCAGCATTCCTATACCGTTGCGGTTTACCACCTGACGAAGGCCAGAGGAATAGTTGGCCGAAACCTTGTAAATCAACAGCTAGAACATGGGGATAATCTTCTGCAAATAAATAAATAAAAACATTTGATTACTCTGGGTTTTTTAGAAAGCTCCGTTGTAATCAGTAAGGCAGCGGTTACACGGCAATGTGTTACACAGGTGAAAAGCTCTTGCAAATAATCCTACTGCTATTTAAATATATGTCTTTCACTATTACTACTTCTGTTTATCAGATTTCAATACTAAATTACAAAAAATACAAATAAAAACGATGAGGTTAATACAGTTTGCTTGAAGTATTGTTGGGTGTGTATACAAAGTTTATCTATAGAAGGCAAAATAATGTAGAAGTGTAACGGATCAACAAAAACTGAGGCACATTATAACTGTGGAATAAGCTATACGCATTCATCTTTTAGAAATCTAATTTATAAAATTATGTCTTATATAAAACTATGTCTTTGTTTTAGTTTTCATTTGTTCAAATTGTATCTCCTCCGAGACGGAAAGTCACAGAGCAGCGCAAGACGGCTCAAATAGTTGCTTAGGGTTCGAAATTGAAAGAAATGAGAACTTGGCAAACCTAAGTCAACTAAAACTACTCTTTTTTTTTACAAATGGAATCACTACTTATAAAGGCCCGAAGGCCACCCGAGGATAAGAGTTGATCAATGTAAGGTGGTAGTGTAGTAATCGTTAATGGTGGAAGTTAGGTAGAATTTGATTATTTAAGGTGGCAGTTCAATAAGAATTTTTTTACATTTACTTTCTTAGAACTGCTCGCCTGTGGAACTCTGTTCCGTCTGCCTGCTTCCCTCCGGACTACAACTTGGATGTCTTCAAGTCCAATGTTAACACATCCTAATGAACCGCCCCCTTAATTAAAAACTTCATTAAATCTCCACACTAACGTAATGTACTTGCAATAACCCTTATCCCTGAGTAGCTTCCGGGGCTTGATAAGTGGTGATCACTGTGTAAAAAAAAAAAATGTGGAGGGTACTGTTTTGTAGTCGGCCTGGAAGCAAGCCAGCAGAATAGTGTTCCACAGGTGGACAGTTCTTGTAAAGAAGCTTTGTTCATGGAATCTGCGTTTAGATTTAATCACGAATAGAGGGTGGGGGAAATTGTTAATCGTGGTTGTTGATAGTCAAGTGCTTTTGGGGAAGGTCCAGCAAGAGGGATGATAGAATGGAGCACAGATGAGCACTTGTCATGAAAGTAACGATCGAGCAGATACTGGAATTTAAGGTCTGTTCTGGAAAGAGGAAAGAGAAAAATGCATCAACTAGTAGGTTTTGAAACTTATCAGGCAGGATCGGTTGCGCCGAGCAGCTCCTGCACAGATGTGGCAAGAGTACTCTTCTACGCATGTTTATATATATATATATATATATATATATATATATATATATATATATATATATATATATATATTAGGTATTAGTGATTATACGATTTCAATATTTTCCTGATTCTGATACAATTACCGATTCCGTACTAAATTCCCGATTCAGATAAAATTACCATTCCGATTCTATAAATCTCTAAATATTTAAAACAAAACTGTTATTTCGTCCTGATTACCGTACAAACGCATCTTAAATGTGCTTACGTTTTCGTTAACGTAAAAACACACTTGTGAGGAGGTGATCTAGAGATTTTAGTCTTACTGGAAGTTTAAATCAATAAGTATTTATTATTTTATTATTACTACAAGCAGTGGAAGATGTGTCTTTAACCAAAATCAAATAAAAAAGATAATTTAAGGAATCGGTTTTGGCATCGGAAAATGAGGCTAAAATTTTTCCGATTCCGATACCACAAAAAGCTCCGATTTTTCCGATTTTTGATTTCGATTAATCACCCCAACACTAATATATATATATATATATATATATATATATATATATATATATATATATATATATATATATATATATATATACCTACACATTTGTATGTATATCTTAGTATATTTTTAGATGTTTTATACATGATTGACAATGAATAGTTCGATAACGTTTCAGGCTGGAGTGTTATAAATTTTAATTTCGGTTTCGGTTTTGATTCAAGCCAATGACACTTAAGTCATGTTTTTTTTTTTCAGTTTTGAAATCAAGGTTATATATAGGGTACACTAAAATATAAAATTATTGACAGAGAATTGACATATTATAATAAATTCGAAATATTCATGAAATAAAATATCATATTTAAGCATATTTTATGACGGGGCAATGCCGAGTTCCCACTGCTAGTACAATATATATGTATAAGGACATCAAGTAAATAAGGTACTTGGTAGAATATATTTGTAAGTTACATTCCTCTGGAGGTTGAAGTTTCATTACTCAGTGCAGGCGACACTTAAAAATACAATTGCGAATTACTTAGGACTTTTATTTAGTTATGGATGCTGAAAGCAGAGCATTCTATCCCTGTGGATTAAGTAAACAGGTTCAATTCGAAATTCAGTGCAGATTCTAGCGTTTGCCAGACAGATTCCAGAATTCGACAAGATACACCTGAAGAACGTTATGAAAATAATACTCAAACTGTAGCCTGTAGAATCCAAAAATTATGAATTGTGTTTGTCAGTTGTTTTCTTTGTTTATATTTTTATAATTAATTGTTCTTTTTTTAGAACTAATTTCTTTTCTTTCGTTTTTATTTTGTTGCACTTTTTTCCTCATATCTTATGTTTTTACATTGTAATGTTTGGAGACGTTTTGGCAGCTTGTTCTCTCTATAGACGTCCTTACTAGCAAGAACAACTAAAACAAATAGATAGGACGGAATCGATAATATATTCAAGGATATTTATTCCTCACAGACCTAACAGCATTCGCTTGGAGATTGTGTATCTAAAACTGTTTTTATAATTCACAATGCATATAATAAAGTCCGGAAAATATATGTGTGTGTAGGTTGATGGACGCGTCTTACCTACCGTGAAATCCCCGTATGAAAATAATGCATGTATGCTGACGTAAATATATTTATACAAAGAAAAATAGAAAGAACAGGGAAAAACTTCTTATACGCCCCTTTTATGCCCTGATTGTAGCGCCTTTTATTAATGTGGAATAGGAAATGATTGGGTCTTAAACGCGTTTTGGTGATGTATGAGTACAGGTGTAAAAAGGGGAGATAATTCTATAAATAAAGTGCTGATTTCTTTTTAATTTATTTTACTTTCTACCTGTTTTCAAAGTTTACTTTTTAACGCTTTACTTAGACGGTTTCTTCTCAAACCTACTTACTATTTCAAAATGATTTTCTACTCTCTCGTGCAACATACTGCAGACTAAGTCTTCTTTTTTTATTATTTTGTCTTGTTTGTTCTCTTTCCTGTGTAACTCTCTCGTAAAGTGTTCCCTTATTTCGTTTCTCTTTTTTGGAGTGTCTTTTCATTGTTTCAGATTTCATGTATTTATCTTTTCTTTCTTTCAAAATTGAAACTTGTTTCTTTTTTTTTTTTTACAATGTCTATCTCTATAGTAACTCTTTCGTTCATTTACTTCTTCAAAATATATGTTTTTTGTTGGAATTATCCTGGTAAGGGCACCAGATCTTATTGAGTTGGCTAACAAGTTCAACAAATTTAAAGAGTTTATCCACTTAAAACCATATCTATACTACCGAGGATTTCCCTCATCCTTAAAGCTACCAGAGTATAAGCCATTGTTGAGATTGACTGTTCCTTGAGAACCGAAGCATGTTTGTGATCCTGTGCAGCTCTAAGATTTAACTTCTCCCTTTATAAAAAAAAAAAAATTAGTTTATTGATAATCACTTGAGGTGACCCTACAGGGGGGATGCCGACAATGTTACCCAGGAATGTATGTGGACCACTATACAACACTCACCTTCTCCACATTTGTGTTACATCATCCCGCTGTGGAAGAGAGATTTATTATTTCCTCTGCACACCAAGGTTTTTGTTATTCCTTTATTTTTTCTTGCTCTATTTGTTCTCCAACCATTTATTATCCCTACATTTCTTAACGATCATTTTTTATTCCTACATTTCTTAACGATCATTTGTTATTCCTACATTTATTAACGATCGTTTATTATCCCTACGTTTCTTAACGATCATTTGTTATTCCTACATTTCTTAACGATCATTTGTTATTCCTAACTTTCTTAACGATCATTTGTTATCCCTACATTTCTTAACGATCATTTGTTATCCCTACATTTCTTAACGATCATTTGTTATCCCTACATTTCTTAACGATCATTTGTTATTCCTACATTTCTTAACGATCATTTGTTATCCCTACATTTCTTAACGATCATTTGTTATCCCTACATTTCTTAACGATCATTTGTTATTCCTACATTTCTTAACGATCATTTGTTATTCCTCATTTTGTTACACCTCCATTTGGTGTAACTTCATTTGCTATACGCTATTTGCTATCTTTTCCCTTATTATTCCTCTATTTGTTATTCATTCATATGCCATTCTTCAATTTACTATTATTTAATTTGTTATTCCTCGATTTGTTATTCCCTTCTTTGCCATTCCTCCATTTACTATCCTTCCATTTGTCATTCCTCCATTTTACGTGAAATTCAATCTGGGATAACGGTACTGTAAAATCCACTGTTTTAGTAATGTGTATTCTGCCCATTCAGTTTTTGTAAAACAAGTACATGCTTCTAAATCACGTGTCCAGCAGAAGATTCATATTGGTTGATTTTAAACAGTACACCAATTCTGTCGAGGCTTTGGATGAGCCATGTTCCTATTTACTTGCCGCCCCATGAGGGCAAAGTTAGACACAAGGTCGATTTTAACGTGAGAAAAATCTAGCTCAACGAAAGAGAGCACTCTAGATAGGAATAAAAATAAAAATTGTCTCAGTCGAGAAGGATTTCTACTCCACTGACCGAGGACAAAAAACGTGAAGAACCGTATCAGAACAGATATTGCACTTTGTTCCTTGAGCCATATTGCTGTTTAAAGCAGGTGGGTGATCAGGTGCTCTCTACAAACCCTGTTTCAGTTCGCTTTACAAACTGATCGAGAGGCACATACCTCTCGTATTAGTTTAACTATTTTAAAGCACTTAAATGATTACAAAAACCTGTCAGAAAAGGGATAAAAAATACAGAGTATTAAATAATGGAGGTAAAGTAACTCCAATCAAATATAGAAGTGAATTGAATATTTTCGCTCGTAAATATCTCTTATAACTTCAAATGTGGATTGTATAGAAATATGTTTTGGCGAAAATCAGGATGGAAGTCAAAGAACTCAATCCCCCCCCCAAATAAAAACAAACAAAAGATATTTTTAAAGTATTACAT
The DNA here is from genome assembly GCF_053919585.1 of Euprymna scolopes. NCBI lineage: Eukaryota > Metazoa > Mollusca > Cephalopoda > Sepiida > Sepiolidae > Euprymna > Euprymna scolopes. The sequence goes on along the minus strand of NC_136505.1, from coordinate 28,702,674 downwards.
TCCGGAATATTAATATATGTTAATGTGTTGCACAAATTATGTAAACAAATATATTTTTCAATTATTAATATATGAACAATTTCCATCATCAATTTATAAAAAAAACAAATTCCTTATTATGCGTCATTATTTTTTCATCTTTTTTTGCTAGTTGACGATGTGGAAATTTAAAATTCTTACAAGCGATTTATAACTGGCCTGAGGAACATTTTTAAGTGTACATGTGCGCATATAGCTCTACATCGGTTTCCTTATCCAACAGCAGTACGTAGAGTTTTAAGCATTTAAGACCAAAACAAAAACGGAATACACATCAATAACTCACACCTTCCAGCTATATGGGGGTTGGTTCAGTTATCTTGGGGAGGAGTCGATTTAGGAGATTGATGTGTATGAAAAATCTTGAAAAACAAATAGACGAAGATGCGCCCGTTTAATCTATGCATAAAAGACTCCAAAATGTTATTTCAACCCTAAGCATGACATGCAGACCGAACCTCTTGCAGAAATGTGTGGATGTATTGAAAAATATTATTCCAAAGTTAGTTGTCACACTTAAGTTCGAAAAAAATATATTTAATAGCACATGTGTGACATACTGAGAAGAACGTGTGATAGAGTGAGAGGAATGCTATTAATAACGTTAGTGTGACAGGTTTAGGAAAATATTTAAAACTTATATTAGTGTGACAGATTGAAGTAAATTATATCTCAAACTTAGGTGCGACAAATGGAGGGAATTGTTATTTCAAACGTATCCGTTACAAATTGACAAAAATGCTCTTTCAAACATATGCGTTACAAATTGACAAAATACTATTTCAAACGTATGCGTCACAAATTAACAAAAATAGTATTTAAAACGTATGAGTTACACATTGACAAAATATTATTTTAAACGTATGAGTTACAAATTGACAGAAATGATATTTCAAACGTATGCGTTACAAATTGACAAAAATGCTATTTCAAACGTATGCGTTACAAATTGACAAAAATGCTATTGCAAACGTATGCGTTACAAATTGACAAAAATGCTATTTCAAACGTATGCGTTACAAATTGACAAAATACTATTTCAAACGTAGGCGTTACAAATTGACAAAAATGCTATTTCAAACGTATGCGTTACTAATTGACAAAAATGCTATTTCAAACGTATGCGTTACAAATTGAAAAATGCTATTTCAAACGTATGCGTTACAAATTAAAAAAAAAAATATTTCAAGCGTATGCGTCACAAATTAACAAAAATGCTGTTTAAAACGTATGCGTTACACATTGAGAAAAATGCTATTTCCAACGTATGCGTCACAAATAACAAAAATACTATTTAAAACGTATGCGTTACAAATTGACAAAAATGCTATTTCAAACGTATGGGTTACAAATTGACAAAAATGCTATTTCAAACGTGTGCGTTACAAATTAACAAAAATACTCTTTAAAACGTATGCGTTACAAATTGACAAAAATGCTATTTCAAACGTATGCGACACAAATTAACAAAAATACTCTTTAAAACGTATGCGTTACAAATTGACAAAAATGATATTTCAAACGTATGCGTTACAAATTGACAAAAATGCTATTTCAAACGTATGCGTTACAAATTGACAAAATACTATTTCAAACGTATGCGTTACAAATTGACAAAAATGCTATTTAAAACTATTCGTTACAAATTGAGAAAAATGCTATTTCAACCGTCTGCGTTAACAATTGACAACAATGATATTTCAAACTTAAATGTGACAAATTAAGGGAAATAATTTTTCGAACTCAGTATAACAAATCTAAGAAAATTCTGTTTCAAACTTAACTGCGACAAACCGAATGAAGTGCTATTTTACACTCATGTGAGATGAATTGACCAACTGTTATTTCAAGCGTCAGTGTAACAAATAAAGGAAAGGGCTTTTTACAACTTACGTGGGAGAGATTTTGGTAAATGTAGTTTCAAACTTATATTATCAATGAAAATGTTATTTACAAACTTCATTCTTATCAATACGAGGATCAACTGAGCCTCTTCTAGAAATATGCTTCATTTAAAAGCACTAATGTAAGCTTACGTGTGACAGATTGACGAAATGTCTTTTTCCCAATCGACTGACCGATTGAACCACGTCCAGAACTATGTGGATGCATGAAACAGTAAAATCTACGATCTATTATCTATTACGACGTCTGATCTTTTCGCTTGGATAGATTTATCTGTTTGCACATTCATGTCTCATAGAATGTTAACATATTTGTTTTCAAGTACTGCTGCCGGTTTGTGGTTGTACAATTTGTCTGGGTGTTCAAGGTGCAGTTGTTTGCATAAGTCCCAGTATACTGCCTTTTCCAATTGATCGTGCCTACTTTATATTTTTTTAGCTTGTTTGCTGCATTCGCTTATTATGTGGTTTATTGTTTCGTCTCCTTGTTCACAAAGTCTGCATTTGTGTATTATCGAGTTTTGCTTTGATGTTTTTGGTTCTTTTCACATTATCTTGTGCAGCTGTTAAGGAGTCAGTTTCTCTGTTTAGGTTTCTTTTTCTAGCCACATCCTATTGTTTTCGTTAATCTCATCTTTTGCCATTTTTATCGATCACCGGTGTAGCTGTTTCTTTTCCCATTTTTCTTTTCTTGTCTCATCTCCTGCCTCTCTGTAATCCCTCTTTTGCATTTTTTTCATTTTCTCTTCCTGTGGTAATTCTTCTTCTTTATTATGCACAATGTATTTTCCTTATTCTATTTGTCATGTTATGCACACAATCTTCGACATAAACCATCCCAACTCCTCTGTCTTTCTTTTCCACGTAACATCGGTCAGCATTACCTTTGGGTGTACTGCATTATGCATGGTCATACGTTTCCTGGTCTTCTGGTCGAGATTCCGCAGTTCTTCTTTGGTCCACCCTATAAACAGTCCAGACTGCCTTAGTAGTGATACTCCCCGTATTTATGCCTTTTATTAGGTTACTACTATATAGTTTAGTTTCTATGTGTTTTAATATTCTTTTGAAGTATTCCTTTCTAATTTTCTCTTTCATTTCTGTTGCGTTGATTGTGTCTGTTTCCATAGCTCCCAAATATTTGTACGTGGCGTGTTCGCCTAGTGCCACCATCTTTATTTGCTTGGGTAGTTTCACACCTTTTGGTTGCTTCCAGTTTTCTCTTACTCATAACACATTCATACACACTTTTTCATAGCAAATTCCATTCGAATATCTTAGTTGGAAATTCTGGTTGTTTTTATTATCGTCTCTAGTTTCAGTTTAGTTTTTGCAAAAAGTTGCAGGTCATCCATATACATTAGTTGGTTAATTCTTTAATTTTTATTAGTGAACTTGTATCCGACTTTGCATTTTCTAAGTATATTGGTACGGGGCATCATGGCTATGATGAATAGTAGTGATGATAGGAAATCCCCTTGGAAGATGCTTCTTTGCATTCTTATTTTAGTTATGTATTGTCCATCAGCTGCCAGTTCAAGTCTCCGTGTTTGATTTACATTTTCAATCAAATTTATGACCTTTCTGATATTTTGAACATTCTTTTACATGCTTGTGTGATCTTGTCATACGCTTTCTTGTAGTCGATCCATGCCATGTCTATATTCTTTTTTCTCCCTCTGTCTTGCCTCCTCCGGATCTTTTGGGTCTTTGCATAATCGATCATGTGTCCTTTTTTTCTCGTTTTGGAATCCTTTCTCTTTCTTTGGAATAGTTCACGCTTATTAAGGTAGTTGTAAAATCGTTCTCTCGTTTGTATTGTCAGATATTTTCTATAAGCTTCTACCCTTTATTAATAGCAAACACATGGAGCTTTAGACCTCTTCCAAATAATCTCCATCGAAAGCAATGCACGTGTTGTATTGTTGCGACAATTTCTGAAAGGCGCCTTGAAAGTCCTTTTGTCTGAGCTTGTCAATGACCTTCGTCACAACCTCTTTCATCTCCTCAATTGTCACATGACGACAGCCTGTAAGGTTTTCCTTAAGCTTAAGGAATAACCAAAAATCACAAGGGACAAGATCTGGAATATAGGAAAAGTGATGAACTGTCTTGATACTTATGTTGGTCAAATAGTCTGTGACAAGGATGGAATTGTGGCGTGGTGAATTGTCCTGGTGGAAATGCCACTGATCCAATTTGAAGAGTGCTGGTCTTTCCAACGGAATCTCTTCCTGATCTCCACTTAAAGCCTCAACATAGTATTTATTGTTGACTGTCTCTCCAGTAGGAACTTAGTGCATGTAGATCATGCCGCACTGTCAAAAAAGTGGTCATTATGTTTCTGGGTAGATTTACTCTGTCTGGCCTTCTTGGGTTTGAGACAACCATCATACTTCGACTGGGAATTATGTCTCTTCGTCTATGGTCCATAGCAGGAGATCCAGCTTTCATTGCAGGTCACCCAAGTATCAAGAACTGCGATATCTGAATTGATCAGCTCGACCATCTCCCTGCTATCATGGCAACGTCTTTCTTTCTCATTTCTCTGGGCACCCTAGGAAAGAACTTTACATAAATCTTCCGCATCTTAAGTTCCTATGGAATAATTTTGTGACCAGTTCCCACACTGACATCAACATGTGCATTTATTATTCCTATAGATAGATAGTATATCAAAATGTGCATTTATTATCTCTATAAATACACAGCGGTCTTTATCCGTAAAATTATTTATTTGGCCAAGCAACTCTGGTGTTCTGATTTCCTTGCTTCTTCCACACATATCATCATCCCTCATAAACTACCAGCTTTCCTTGAATCTTTTATGCCACTCGGAAACTGATGCGCGATTCATGCAAGATGGTCCCAAAGCAGTCTAAAGCATTCCATACGTTTCTCTGGTATTTTTCCAAGATTAAATCATAATATTATCACATATCCTTCTTCTAACGTGTCCTCACGTCAGGATTGCATTTTTGAAAATCACTAGCTGTGACAATCAGGCTTTAGTAGAGTGTATTCCAATTCCTGTTGTACTGTTCATTTAAATGTGAAATCATAAACATTGGTAAGTCATCTTATCAGTTGTATAGCAATAACATAATTAATTTTCAAGAGTCTACAACAAACTTCAATGCCTGTACAAAAATTTCTGGCAGCCTATTTATATATTCCTTAAAAATGTCACGGTTCTGAAGAATAGATACAGAAGTATTAAATATTTTCAGAAAATTTTCTTTTTATTAGTCACAACGTTACGTACAATTGTTTCAACCCGCAACAAACAATTTTCCAATGTATCTATTCCAAGTGTCTTTCCGAAACATATTTATGGCTCCGGTATTGCACTGTTGAGCAATATAAATGAGAACTTTATGTTATGTATATGTACTTACTGCATTAAGTAGTTAAATTCCATGTAAACATATTTTATATATATACATATATAAATATATAAATATATATATATATATATATATATATATATATATATATATATATATATATATATATATTGCGGTGGGCTGGTCATGTATTGAGGATGCCCGATGACAGAATTCCAAAAATTGCGATGTACAGTCAATTTGAGGGTGGTAAAAGAATTGTCGGATGTCCTTGGCTTAAGTACAATGACAAGTTGAAGAGTAACTTGTCTGCAGTGAACATACCATACAGGAGTCTTGAAGATGAGGTGAATGACCGAAAAGGATGGAGATCAGGGTGTTTTGAAGGTCTCCAGAGGTTAAGGCAACTGAAAGGAAACAGAGTAAGAGCAAAACGACTAGCAGCCGCACCAATATCTGCAGCGTTAAATCCACATTCATGTTCTATTTGTGGCCTTGTTCGCAAGTCCCTTGCTGGACTAAAAAGACATCAGAGGCAAAAGCATAAATGAGTTTTAGAAATATGGGTTGTCCGAACCTCATACGTCGAAATCGACGGGAGAGTCCATCATATACAAGAATAAAAAAGCATTGGAAATGCAAAAGGATATAGGGATGGTATGCCAAAAAGTATACAAACAAGATAGCTATGAATGGCTAGGCACATGGAAATAGAATTGCATCCAAAGTATAGCCCTATAGCTTTTCTCCAATCTTCATTCCGTGCCATCATTACAATTGTAAAAAGCTATAGGGCTATACTTTGGATGCAATTCTATTTCCATGTGCCTAGCCATTCATAGCTATCTTGTTTGTATACTTTTTGGCATACCATCCCTATATCCTTTTGCATTTCCAATGCTTTTTTATTCTTGTTAATTAGTATTTTTACTTACAGTCTTATTTTTAAACTTACATTCATGATAGTATTGTCTTTTTTAGGAGGCGGCTCATTGCCGCCTCCATTAGTAGCAGGTCGCTTCCTGCTGGGTTTTAGGTCTTTGGGTTTTGGGCCTTAGGAGTTGCCTCTTGGTCCTCCATCGGTTCTATATTACATAGAGAGTGCTACCGCCTCTCTGATAAAACAGTTTGAGTATTATAAAGTTCTAAAATGTTCATACCTTTACTATTAAATTTTTCTTGACTTTCTTGCAGTTTCTTTTGCGGTTAATTTAACTTATTTCCTTTGGCGTTTGGTGAGTTCTTAAAAGAACTGGTCTGATCTACTTTTCTTAGCGAGCGAAGAGATTCAGCTGCATTTAACAATGGTTGCTATAGTGTATTTTTGCGCATGCGTGAGAATTTCAAGTTTCCTCCTTATTTTTCAATAGTTTGACAGTAGTCATGTGTCTTTCTGCCAAGAGCGACAGACGTCAGTGTTAGCCGTGATCGTCTAGAGGTTAGGACCCCACGTTGTGGCCGTGCTAACCTAGGTTCGAATCCTGGTCACAGCATTGACATTTTGTACATATTTTACAGTCTGAAGAATTATTTGTTTTTATAACATTGTTTTTTGACGTCGTACTTGCTGATAGGTTACTCTTATAACAATTTTGATCAACTGAGATAAAGATTTCGTGGTTTCATTAACGCTGGTGGGTTACTGTTTAAAGAAAAAACCTTAACGTTCACCTCAAATATTCAGCGTCCAAGAAATATAGGCCACTGGCAAATTGGAACGTCTGTGAGCATCCGGTGTATTATTTGGAGCTGTCCCTTTTGAGAGAAGTTCCGTGTTCGAAGTGGTCTGTCTACATTGGGTATATAGTATTTAAAACTTGTTATTACACGTAATCTTATTTAATTATGGAGTTAGCTAAAAAGCGATGGGTCACTGCACTTCTCCGTGTAAAGAGCAGTCGATTGATGCTTGAACTGTTGTCAGAGACCGTTCGTACACCGAGATACATCGTCTCAAAAGAAAGAAGAAAGAAGAAGAAAGAAGAAAGAAGAACAATTGGCCATTTTTGTACCCTTTCTTTTTGCTCTCTTTTGACATTTTAACCGACGTTCTGACACTCGCTGGATTCGTAATACACTTCTCTGTAAGAATATGTGCTTTTTGAAACTTATAAGTTGATTTTAGTGAGATTTGGATAGTTTTGTTTTGTAGGCGTATATAGGCGTGTACGGGCCATCCCTATATAGAGAGTGCTACCGCCTCTCTGATATATAAGATTGGTGCAAATATAATGTCGTTTTTTGACGTTCAACAGGATGGTGCAAAAATATGGATCAATAGGCAATTTATTATATAAAAATTTACAGTTTTTATATAAATATTTATTTACTTATGAAAATGTAACTTTCAGACAATTTACAGTTTACAATTAGTGTTTGAACTTATTTCCATCTTCTTCCAAACCCTTTCTTACTCGGGAGGCACGGGATCTTTGCATATTTCTTAACATAGAGTAATCCCCCCTTATGGTTTCAATTTCTTGTGTGATATAGTGCTTGTAATGTCTTTTGGCATAAACAACTGCTTGTCGTAAATTCTCAATGAGTAAATAAATTCGTATATGTAAACTGTAAAATTGTTATATAATAATGTGCTTATGTGTCCAGAATTTGCACTATTATATATACATATATATATATATATATATATATATATATATATATATATGCGTGTGTGTGTGTGTGTATTACACCATTTAGCCGTTAAAACAGGTAAAGTCTATAGTCTGTTGAGTGTGAATGAATGCTTTATGCTTAATTGATGGTCGAATATGGTTTAATTTTGGCCCATATTTATTCATCAATTACTAATCTCTATTAATCTCTATTAATTACTAACTCTGCGTCAAATGGATACTGTAATACTTGATTATCTGCACCTTATCATACCAAATTGTCATCCAAAATTTCAGCCAGACCTGTTTAGTAGCTCCCGAGGAAACTTCTACGGTAAATGTGGTACTGTGGTGACGAACCTTTGTTAATTCCTATTTATACCTTACTGTGCATCAGGCGGATACCATAATACTTAGTACGTTGCATTTTATCATAACATTAATATACAAAATTTCTGCCAGATTAACTCAGAGAAACAGATAGTCAGAAACAATATAGATAAACGGATGAGAAAAGAAGTTGACATTATATATATATATATATATATATATATATATATATATATATATATATATATATATATATAGGCCTTGACTGTCTGGGTGTGGATAGAAGTTGAAATCTAAAACAAAAAGAGACCGTGTGCCTCCCACACCCAGAGGGTATAATTGAGAAAGTGAACATCCCAATCTCACGTGTTCAATCCATCAAATCTAAAAGATTTCTATCAGATTAGGGACATCACCTTTCTCCTTGGATCCTATACAAAATACAGATAAAACAAATAAAATAATAAAAGAATATATAAAGGAAAAAAAATCAATTACATATAAAACAAATTTAAAAACAAATGACGAAACCGGGGGGGGGGTTCATTACTTACTACCGGTTATGTCTTTGAGATACCGACTTTAGATTTTACGGCAATTGGTAAAGTGAACTAAAAGAGATTTTGGCGCTAACTCATTAGGGTTGAAAACCGAAGCTTCAGTCCTGGCGGCAAAGTCTGCGAGTCACTCACGGAATTGATATGCACCAATCTTCTGATGCCAATATTCATGGCATGCTTTTTCCAGTTCTTCACAATTCATTTGTTTTTTTTATTATTATTATTATTATTTTATTTAGCTTGTAATCAACACATTAATTCGGAATCGTCAGGATAACCAAAAGGTGCAAGAATTTAATTAAATGACAAACATTTTTCAGTCGTTTAACTGTGGATCGTGTAATCTTTAACGGATCATATATAGAGAATAACTTTTAAACACTTGCAGAACTACAGACATACTGAGACTATTATTTAAGGGGAAATAATATTCGAAGATTTAAAAAAAAAAGTCGTAAGCAATGGCATGCAAAAATTTATTTCACAACTAATGACATAAAACACCTATTATCTCAGGGCTAATGGTAGTCAGATATTTAAAATAATTCCAGGACTAATGAAATGCAAACGTTATTAATCATTTTTGAACCAATGAGATACAAAAGTTTACAATCATTTCAGAACTAATGACATACAAAGACTATTATTTCAGCATTAACGGCGTTAAAAATGAGGAAAAAATTATATGATGTTCAGTTATATTAGGTCTTTTTTACCAAACTGTTTGTTAAATATGGTTCAATTAATACTCATTTTTTGCCATAAATATTATTTCTTATTAATTTCTAATTATCTCTAACGAACAGAGGCAAACGGATGCACCTTATAACAAAGACCCATATGAAAGTTCAGCCAGATCGGCTCAGTAGTTTTCAAGAAATTATTTAGAGTAAATCTGGTATTGTGGTGTCTAACCTCTATTTATCCATAGTTATTCATCAGGCGGGTACCATAATACTTTGTTCGCTGCACTTTATCATAACAAGAGTCCATACGAAATTTTAGCCAGCTCGTCTCACTAGTTTCTTAAAGAACTTATAGGGTAAATGTGGTCTTATGGAGATGAATTCTAATTACTTCCTAAGTGTGCATACTACTTGGTTTGCTACACCTTATCATAACAAAGGATAATATAAAATTTTTAGCCCGATCGGCCCTGTAGCTTCTGAGAAAAGTAAAACGGACAGACAGCAGACAGACAGACAGGCAAAGAGAAATATGATACAGGCTTGGCTTTTTTCATTTTTCATTTTAAATAGTTTATTTTATACTGAAGATACAATTGAGGAAGACCTGTACAGAACCTGTTGTCTATCTAAAAGAAAAATGCAATAATCAATGAGACACTATATTAAAAAGACACTATATAAAAGAAACTGTACAAAAGCTTATCTTAAAGCCTTTCTGACATCATAACTGGTTTTGGTGCGGTAAACTCGGATTCTTTGGCGTGTAGAAGTTGGAGATATCAGATCGTGGACAATTTTATTCCAATATAAGTAAATGGATCACATGTATTTAATGGAATTCCTTTCTTTGCTTTCAGCATTTCTCTTTCAAGGTATTAGAATCTATTATGTTTATTTTGTTATTTGTTCTGTTTAATATTGCCTTTCTTTCTTTTTGTTGCTTTTCTTCTTTTTTTTGCTTTTTTTGATTTGTGTTCATTCTTTATTCACTTCTTTCTTTTTATTTTGTCATCTGCTGATTATTTATATATTGTTGCCGATGTAAAATCGGGTTGAGCATGGGTCACAAACTGTACCATTACCGTCTTTTTTGTTTGCCTTTTATTTTACTCTTCATTATAAATTATATTGCTCTTTCTTTCTTGATTCTTTTGTTTTCTTTTTAAATCGTTTCATTCATTTTCTTTCTTCGTTTTTTTATTTTTTAATATCGTTTCATTCTTTTTTCTTTCTTCTTTTCTTCGTTTTTAATATCGTTTTATTCTTTTTTTTTATCTTCGTTATTTTTATATCCTTTCATTTATTTTTCTTTCTTCTTTTCTTCGTTTTTAATATCGTTTTATTCTTTTTTCTTTTTTTTTTCTTCGTTATTTTTATATCCTTTCATTTATTTTTCTTTCTTCTTTTCTTCGTTTTTAATATCGTTTTATTCTTTTTTCTTTTTTTCTTCGTTATTTTTATATCCTTCCGTTTATTTTTCTTTCTTTTTCTTCGTTATTTTAAATATTATTTCATTTCTTTTTCTTTTTTTTCTTCGTTATTTTTAATATCATTTCATTTATTTGTCTTTCTTCTTTTCTTTGTTTTTAATATCGTTTCATTCTTTTTTTCTTTCTGTTTTCTTCGTTTTTTATATCGTTTCTTTTTTTCTTTCTTCTTTTCTTCATTTTTTAATATCGTTACATTCTTTTTTTCATTTTTTTCTATTTTATTTTGTTTTTTCTTCACTCATTTCTTCATTTTTTTTCATTTCTCCATTCTTCTTGGATTTTACTTTATTTCTTAGATCATTTTCTTCTTTTTATCTTAGTTCATTTTTTTTTCTTTCTTCATTTTGTTATTTCGTCAATCCGTTGTCTGTTTTGCTTTTTCTTTCATACATTCGCTGATCTTGTTTTTTTTTCTTTTTTCTTAATTAATTAATTCGTAATCTGCCTTTCTTCGCTTCTTCATAATATCTGAGTTTTCGTTTCTTTTTCCTCTTCTATTTCAAAATAGCTTGTAGCTATCTCATTTCAATTTCTTTACTTTCTTCTCTCTTTTTGGGCTTTTTTTAAAATCTAAATATCTTTGTTTTCGAAATTTAATTCTTTATATTTCATTTATTTCCTGTCTTTCTTCCTCTCTCTCTCTCTCTCTCTCTCTCTCTCTCTCTCTCTCTAATCCTCTTTTTATCTTTTTCTCTCTGTTATTTCTAACCTACTTTAGTATCTCTCTTTTTTCTGTTTTTTTTTTAATTCTTACGTTCATTTTCACTATCAAAGAAAGTTCTTGCAGTTTTTAACTTTTAAATGAAGATGAACACACCTTTACCAACGCAAAACAAGTGTATTTATACCAGTAACGCAAAAAGCTTGCGTTCTGGTGGCGATGAAGTCGCTGGTGGCGATGAAGTCGCTGAAGGCGTTTTTGATATTGCTTAAATTTTTTAAGCATTTCTCACGCAAAAAGTTGTCGAGATGCGTAAAACAGTGGTAGTCGGTAGGTGAGAGATCTGGAGATGGCGGATGAGGCACAGTTTCGTAGCCCAATCCATTCAAATTCTGCGGAGTCGGTTTATCAACGTGCGGTTGAGCATTGTCGGGGAGAAAAATTGCGCCTTTTCTGTTGACTAATGATGGGTGTTGTTGTCGAAATTTCTGATGCATTTAATCCATTTGTTGACAGTACTCCTCTGCCGCAGATCACCAAACAGTCATTGGCTTCGAGTAAGGATCTTAACTGATCGCGGTCAATATCCGATGGCCGACCTCAAGTCTCACAATCTTCAAGACTCCAGTGGCCGCCACAAAATTTCTTAATCTACCATTGTGCTGTGCGTTAGATAGTAGTTCCTGGGTCAAACGCTTCGTTGATATCGCGAGCTGTTTGGAGTCTTAGCTCAGGGACATTTGAAACCTAGCTTGTTTCGAAATGAGAAAATTGTGCGAATTTGCTTTTCTCCATCTTATATTCAACGATCTGAAAAAGACACAATTGTTTTAAAACGACTGTAATTTAAACAATTAAATAGAGCGAAAAACGTTCTTTAAAATAATATATAAAGTAAAGTTATTATAATGATAGCTTATTTGAAAATACATTATTTGAAATCAAAATGAAAAATTCCCCAAGAACTTTTATGTCCACCTGAAAACGATCTTTTATTCGAATTGTAATTCTTTATTTTTCATTTATTTCCTGTCTCTCTATCCGTCTCTTTTTCTCTTTCTAATCCTTTTTTTTTTATTCGTCTTCTCGCTATTTCTTCCTTACTTTAGTCTCTCTTTTCTTTTTATTCTTGCATTCTTTTTACCAATTCTTTTCTTTTACCTCCTGGTGCAACCAGATCAAACTGTTCAAAGATATCGGCTTTCTGACTTAAATGCACAAGCATCAATGTTATTCTTTTTTTTACTTGTTTTTCTTTGAAAAATTAAAAAAAAAAGGTTATACGCAGCCAAAACAAAAAAGTCGTTCTCTACAAAACAACCGAATTAAAGACCATGACTTAATATTTAAAGATATAAAGAATATAAAAGCTTTTACCAAACAGGTTGAACCCGAAAAGGGTTGATATGCTGTAAAACAAAACAACCAAACTAAACACCATGATTAAATAATTTAGAATATAATAAACTTATAGCATAAAATAGGTATTTCCAAAAAACAATTTTAATTCGGTATTAAATGACCCGAAAAGTGTTGCTGTGGCGTAAAACAAATCTAGCAAACTAATTATAATTATTAAATACTTGAATATATGAAGAACTTAAAGCAGTATTTTTTTCCAAATTACTGGATTAAGTATTAAGTAACTCGAAAAAGGTTGATATGCCGTAAAGCAAAACAACCAAATCAAATCTTCATAAAAAGTTGATATGCTGTAAAGAAACAAACAATTTTCTTTCGTCCACTTCCGCTTAATTTTGTTTATCTTTCATTTTTTTTCGTCCGTCCTTTTTTTCTTCTTTCCTTTCTTTTTTCCCTTTTTCTTTCTCTTTCTTCTAATTTTCTCACTCATTCATTCCTTTTTCGTTATTTTATTTCCATCTCTCGTTCTTTTCCTCTCGTTCATCAATTACTAACATCCTTTCCTCCCTCCAGCAACCCAGTCGCTTTCCCCAACCTTCACAAAATGCCATGTCCCTGAGCTAAGACTCCAAACACTTAGATCTGATGAAATGCGACTCCCCTTTCCTTCTGTCATCCGCACACAAAGGCTTACTGATACTACCATCTTGATCCGACCAAGAGAAGGAATCCTTTCAGTTAACATCTTGTATCAATCAGTTATCATGCTATTTTCCAGCTTGCAGCCAAATCTGATTGAGGGAATGGAACCCCGGGCGCTGGCATTCAGCGGATCTCTTCTCCCTCTTGTCAGTAATAATTCGATTAGAACTGTTGTGAAAACTATTACTATTTATTTTGTTGGCCTATCAGCTAAATGATAACGATATTAGGATGAATAAAAACCTATTTCCTTTTGCTATAGAATTATATATTTCCAGAAGCTTATGTAATGTTACACAATGGTATCTTCTGATGACGACAGTGCGTCAAAAAGATTTATCTCTTTCTTTATTACAGTTCTCTATATATTGATCTTGTTTTTATTATTTCTTGTAACTCCCGGTTCTTTTAGTCAGTCATCCTTTTACGTCACTTTCTTTTCACGTCGTTTTTATTTTTCAATCATTATTTATTGAAGTCTGTATTTTCTATTCTTTCTTTTCCTTCCCATTTTTGCATTTATCCTTTTCGACTTACTCCAGCTTTCTTTCTTCCTTTGTTTTTATTTTTTAGATCCCTCATTTACTTTTTCTATTTCTTTCTTTATTTTCCTTTTTATTTACTCTTTTTCTTTACTGAGCTTTGCTCCATCTCTCTCTCTCTCTTTCACTTTTCTTTCTTTCTTTATTACCGCTCTTTACTTTGATTTTTATTTCTTTTAACGCCTCATTCTTATCGTTTGTCATGTCTTTACGTCACTTTCTTCTCACGTTTTTTTTTCAATCAGTATTTATTTAAGTCTTTATTTAAGTCTTTATTTAATATTCTTTCTTTGTCCATTTGTTTTTTTTCTTCTGCCTACTCCTTTCTGTTTTTACCTCCATAAATAATTCCTCTTTTATTTTCTTATTTCTCTGTCTTTTTCCTTAATTTTTTTCTATATTTTTTCTTTCTTTCCTTTCTTTTTTCTTTACTTTTCCTCGTTCTTTTTCTAACTCATACGTGTTTTTGTTTTTCAAAAAGCTTATGTTATTCATGTATTTACGTCACATTCTTTCCAGGTTGTTTTTTTTTCTTTTATTATATTTTTATTTCTTTTACGGAAATCGCTCTAAACAATGCGTGAAGTCATTTAATGTAAGGAACTAATAAGAACGAAAAATGATTGATAAACAAAACAGGAGATGCTTTTGGTCTTACTTAAAAAACAAATCAGATTATAGGTAGAAGAAAACAGTCCGCAGGAAAAGAGTTCCACAAGCCTGCGCTTCCTGGAGAGAAGTTACTGGAATAGAAAGCTGTATTACAATGAGATATCAAGATAGCGAATTGATGGAGATCACGAGACAACCTATACAAAGGATATAGAACAAAAGAAGAAGGGAATAGATCAGACAAGTTTGAAGAACACATGCCCTTATATCATTTATAGAAACGACTGAGACTAGCAACATCACGTCTGTGAAAGAGAAGTTTCAGAGAAGAATAAAGTGCGGGGGCCAATAAACTTACAGGTATGTTTCTAGACTAAATCAAGAATCTTGAAATGCAAGAAATGTACCATTCCAAATATAAGACTGCATACATGGCATGATAATAGATTTGTAGAGAAATAGAATAGCTTCATGCGTGAGAAAGTGTCTAAAGCGATAGTGAGAAACTGGTTTACGAGAATCAGAAAGAGTAACTGATATAAGATATGAACTCCAAGAAAAATGTGATGAAAAAGAAAAAGCAAGAAGCTTTTAAGTCGATTTCTCATCGCAGACCAATCCATAAGAATATCAGGAAGAAAAAGGGACATGCGTACGATTGAAAGACACGAACTGGGTCTTAAGGATTTATTAAAGCCTTTATTTTCAACTCTTTCGTTCTCCTTTTGTTATTTTTCTTCTCTGCCTACTCCATTTTTTGCGTCCTTTCTTTCATAAGTCTTTCCTTTTTATTTTTTATCTTTCTTTCTTTTATGTCTCCTTTTCTCTTTCTTTCTTTCTTTCTTTCTTTCTTCTTTCTATCGATTTTTCTTTACTTCTATTTCTTTCTTTTATCTTTCTTACTTTGTTGCTTATTTCTGTTCGTGCTTTCTTTATTTCTTATTTTCTGCCTACTCTGCCTTTTTTTCTTTTCTTTTCTTTCTTCCTTCGACATTTTTCGTTCTGTACTTTTTTTTATTTTTCTCTTTCTTTCTCCTATTTTTACCTGTATTTCTTTTTCTTTCTTTCTTTCTTTCAATTTTTAGATTATTTTTGTTCTATATGTTGATGATGCCGATTTCGTTCTCTCGTTCCCTTTCGCCTTCTTTTTCTTTCCTTCTTTTTCGCCCTTTTATTTCTTTTATTCTATTCTCAATTTTCTTTCATCTATATCGAACTAGACATTACGACTATATCAAAAGTCTTTTTCTGTCTTTTTTCCAAGGGAGTAACCACTTATCAAGGCCAGAAGATCACTCAAAGATTAGGGTTTATAAGTGTACGTTTATATTGGGGAGCAACACGTAGAATAACGATTATGGGCATTAATATGTGTCGTGATGTGTCCACCCTACGGATAACAATGAACTCTTGCACTCATAAATACTGAGAGAATACACGTCTCCCGGCGTTAGAACACAAGTTATGTACGAGTTTTGCACTCGTGGCAGTCGAACTAACATATATCCACAGTCTTGTAGTATTTGTTTTTTTCTGTTCAATATAATTTGTTTTCACTAATTACGGAGTCATGAATTTTCTTCCGGATTTTTGCAGTGTCACAACAACAATGAAATTCACAAACTTTAAATAGAATTTTATATAGTCGGGGGGGGTCTAAAACTGACTTAAGGGTTTTTTCAGCACTATGAACACCAGGTTTGCCCCTCTAGAATGTATATCCATTTGGGTTTTCTTGGCCTTATTTTTTTGTTATCCCACACGTCATGTTGTTTACCTTGTAAGTGCTTTTGGTTGTGGCAGTCAGCGTTCTTTTTATTTTGAGTTATATATTTTCTAGCGTTTTTATCATATCGCTTATAAAATATATATATTTTTTAATTTACTCTTGTACCCCATCCCAAACAAGTCATATTGCTAATTGAACGTAAGCAGCTACTATTTGGGCTAATGTCTACATACAGCTATGTGTGGAGATGAGCGAGATATCAATCTAAATTACATTACATGTTTAGTAAAAATGTTGCATAGTCCTTCCTTTATAAGCTTACAAATTTATCATTGCATTTTAAGAAAGTAAAAAAAAAACTCACTAATTAATTTCAGTCAATCCAGACTTTCCTCCTGCTTAGGACATTTGAAAATATCACCGTTAAAGAACACACGAGATTTACTTTCTTATTGACACCGTAAAATTAAAAGAAAACATACAAACTGATTATATTCATGGTGATGACATGTATCGTCGAAACCGCGTTAATTTTAAACAAATACAGGGTGTACATAAAGTTCGTGTGCACTTTAAAAAGTTATATCTTTATTTATACTTGCAATAGAAATAATTTGTAAAAAATGTTATAAAGTTTCATGTATCTAGTTTTAAGCATAGTTATTGAATAATCTTTTACCACAAAATTCGTTACAATTTTTAGATGAGTAAAAAATAAGTAAAAAATATTTTCTTTTGTTTTTCAGAATCAATTTGATCCCATGGCTTCAATTGAGGAAAAAGTAAACTGTACCCTTTGGTTGGCTGAATTGAAATCTACTATTGCTGTACAAAGAAAGTTTAGAATTAAATACAATAAAAAAGCGCCTCATAGAAACACCATTGTTAAATGGATGAAAAAATTTAAAGAGACAGGCTCTGTCCATGATAAACCACGGTCTGTGACGAAAGTGTTGATTCCATAGAAGAATCCTTTACTGCAAGTCCAAGAAAGTCTGTAAGACGGGCATCATTGGAGCTCGGGCTGCCAAAGTCTACTGTGCATAAGATTCTGCGGGCAAAACTTCATATGAAAGCTTACAAAATTCAATTACATCAACAGTTGTTAGAAGAGGATTATTATGCACGGCTAACTTTCTGTCACCAGTTCAATGAAAAACTTTGCAATGATGATGCATTTGTGAGTAATTTACTGTTTTCTGATGAAGCAACATTTCACATTAGTGGCAAGGTCAACAGGTATAATTGCCGGATTTGGGGAACTGAACCCCCAAATAAAACTGTTGAACATGAAATGGACTCACTTAAAGTTAATTGTGGTGTGCTTTGGGAATAAATCGAATCATAGGGCCATATTTTTTTTTGAAGATCGTGTTATTAACAGTGACAGCTACTTAGATATGTTGCAAAATTACTTTATCCCGCAACTTGAACAATTAAACTTGAAAGATGATACAGTGTTTCAACAAGATGGAGCTCCTTGTCACTTTGCTCGGTGTGTTAGACAGTTTATAAATCAGGAATCTCCTAACAGATGGATCAGAAGGGGTGGACCGTTCATTGGCCTCCACGCTCGCCAGATTTGACTCCATTAGATTTTTTTATGGGGGTATGTAGAAAACAATTTTGTATGCAACGAAACCTAGTTCATTGGAAGATTTGAAAGCTAGAATAACTAATGTGATGTCAGGCATTACTATAAATCATTTGGCAAATGTTTTTCGTGAACTGCAAAATCGTATTACCCTTTGTATTGCTAATGATGGAGGGCATGTGGAAAGTTTAATAAATTTCAATAAAAGCTTATAAAATATAGATTTACTTCTTTCAAATCCATTTTACAGATTATTTTTATTGCAAATACAAATAAAGTTATAAACTTTTTAAAGTGCACACGGATTTTTTATGCTTACAACTTTAATTTCAAATTTTAACAACGCAAATTCACTAATGTATTTTTGCTTATCTACAACACGTGTGTTTCCTATTAACGCAAACTTCAGTATAGAAAATGATAACTACTGCAGATCGAAAAATTCGGACTCAGTCGCCTTCGCAGCATGGTATTCAATACCTAGGCTACCATGAATTACCGCAGAAAACATGAGAACAAAAGTATATATAATGGCAAGTCGGTGGATATACAAATTAATCTAATCATAACAGTATTCTACTGCAGAAGCCAGAATTTGACAACTTATTATTAATTCTCTTAAAGAATCTTACTCTTATTGACAGGTGGTTAAAACATTTTCATATAAATATTGTATAGATATATTGTTATTTTAATTACATACATTTTTATGCTTACGCCATCTTCAGTGTAGGAAAAAATAATTACTTCCGATAGTAAGTTTTAAACCCTGTCATAAAATCACATCACGCTCTCCTATAGATGAACCACTGTGGTTGAGCTAATGGTCGTTTCCATCTAGACCAAAGCAAGATACTTTCATAAAAGGTATGATATTCATTTCGTAAAAAAAGCAAAAAACGAATAGCTTTAATTAATACGCTGTAATATTTTTATTTATAGCTAGCAGTACTTGTTGCACATTTGGTAAAGCACTAGATGCAAACACCTTGCGTCAAGGTTTCGAATCTAGCCGTATCTAGGCATACTGATGAGTGTTAAAAATATGAAACAGTTCCCTGTGTAAAACTTACTATATATTACTTTTACATATAGACTCATATATCTATGTGCATAAATATATATATATGCGTGTGTGCGTGTGTCCACTTTTGTCTGCTGTATTTGTTTTTTTCCTGGTTTGCCATTCTGATCTTTGCGTCAAATTGGCAGACAGTCATCATTTTCCGTTTGATCAATCTGGATTTCGGATAAAAGGACTTATCCAATGCGCAGACAAAAGTACAAACGTGACGATAAGTATCTTTTGTCTTTTCGGCTTTCCAAAGTTTCCAATCTCTACAAGAATTCAATTTTCTCAACAAACAGCGAGTGCCTTAGACAGTTGGATTTGAATTAAATGTTTATAAGTATATTCCTTTCCTATGCATATACACCATTTGTCTATCCATACGAGTATATATATATATATATATATATATATATATATATATATATATATATATATATATGTATATGAGAGAGAGACAGACAGACAGTGAGATAGATAGATAGATAGATAGATAGATAGATAGATAGATAGATAGATAGATATATGACTCTGTACACCAGCGCAAGTTAAAAAGATATGAAGATCTACAAGAACAATGTGTCAGAAATCGCCTTTCCTATCAAAGTCGGATGCCGAGGTTTTATTGCCCACTCAGCATCTACATTCTTGAATAATTTATACAGACGATACCACAATCTGTCGCAACAAATGCCAGCAATGGCCAATATCTTTCTGCTTCTCTCTCTTCTAGTCTTGAGAGCGTGGGGCAATGGGGAAAAAGGTAACTGGTAAATGTTATACATCGAAAACCAAGCTTCTCTCCTCACCATAATCACTTTAACCCCCATCACGCCCGAATATAAATGAATGGCTTTCCTCTTGGAAAAGCACTATGTCTTAACAAGCTTCTGGAACTGACCTTCACTCTTAATCTGAAATGGAACCATACATCAAATCCTTTGCCAAGATCGGTGAAAAATGATTGGATAACTCTACCGCTCCAGTAGATATTTTGTTGCCGATGCAATCCTCTATCTGTATCAGAGCCAGGTACGCCATAACATGAAGCACTGTTGCCACATCTAGGAAGGAGCTGTTCGGCGTACTTTATCTAGAATCCATAGAATTCAAAACCGGCTGCGATACCCCGTTTTCTTCTCTGCAACCTCTTTCACATAGAAGAGATTCCCTTCTCTATAGTTTTCATGGGAAGTGCTCGACTGAACTCCAATCTATCGTTCCCCTTGCCAAAATTTAACAAAAAATTCGACTAACTACAACCACTTTATATGATTTTCCCACTATCTAGTTGTGTTTGAATCTAAACGCAGATTCCATGAACAAAGCTCCTTTCCCAGAACTGATTGTTTGTGAAATACTGTTTTGCTGGCCTGCTGTCCGGTTGAATGGTAGCCTTCAAAGCCAATGTAAATAAAATCTTGTTGATCCGACCCCACAAATAATCAAATGCTTCCAATGTACATCATTAACGATTACTATATTATATCCTTACATTCATTAACCCTTATCCTCGAGTGGCTTTCAGGTTTTGATTAGTTGTGAATCCCAAGTAAAAAAAATAATAATGTTAGTATTTCTCCATCATATAAGAAAAATAGAGAAATAATATACAAGACAAAGCTCTATCTGCATCAGTTTAAGTGTGGCGTTTCGACAAAGGCTGGTGGTATCATGAGATGCTGCAGTGGCGGCCTGGGCTAGTGGTATTGATGCAACGACCTTGAAACCATACCTGAACTCAGAGTCATCAGTTTATGAAAGCTTTGTTGGAAGCAATGCTCTTGTACAAGCAACAGCCATTGTATAAACATCTTACATACACACACACACACACACAGACACGGCCCTGTCGGTCGGGCATTAGAATATCTCGACTGCCCCCCTGCAGAGGGTAAAAGTCCCTCAATGGGGGTCCTGGATATGACCATAAACTATATCCAGTGGTGAGGCCCCAGCTTGTGGGCTTTGGGGAGTGTGGAGCCACCCTTTAATTACCATTGCTCCCAGGTCCACTCTGACCCGGAGTGGTAGTACTTGTTAGGGTCCCAACTATGGGTTGAATAGAAACCGACGTGAAAACAACAAATATATTCTATTAAAAAAAAATCCTTCAAAATCTTTGGATTCGGCATTAAATAACCCGGAAAGGGTTGATATGCCGTAAAACAAAAACAACCAACACACACACACACACACACACACACACACACACACACACACACATATATATATATATATATATATGTATTTGAAAATTTATATAAAATCTTAATATAAAAAAGATTCATGAGAAAAATTTGTTAATGCATTACGATTGGTATATAGAAAGAGGGTAACGTTCCAAGTAAATGATTAATGTATGTATATATAAATATATGTATGTATATAAACACACACATACACATACACACATAGGTGTCTGTGTTTCCACACCCAATTCCATCCCATATTTTCTTTTCTGTCCAGAGGATTCTTCCCTCCCGATACACAAGCACATGCGCACACACCCACACACTTTTATAGATTTCACAAGGTATAAATAGGCATGAGTGAACCTACACTTTCATTAAAAAGTCGGAGTAATTTTCCTTATTTCCAAATTCTGTTTCGTTTTAGGGTTAAATATTGACACATCTTTTATAAATTTTAGATATCATTCATCCGGGGAAATGCCGATCAAGAAAAGTAGAACTTTGTAAATGTTTGTGTTGCCGTTTTGGAAGTTTTAACCGGACATAAAAACATACACATAAACACGTAGACTGCTGCATATCAAAGATTGGAATTTAATTTGAAAACATATAAAAATATCTATCTTTTTATTGTAATTAAGACAAATGAGAGCGGAGAACCATTGTTTGTTTTTTTTTATTCATGTAATGTTTCTCCTCAAAACAATGAACACTATTAATAAAAAAACACGCATTTACTTTTTAAATATGCCTATTTAAATAAAAAAAAACATCATTAACCATTGCTTACAATGCAGAATATTTTGTCTCTTAACTATCAAAAGTAATAAGTAAGTTTTTTAGTGTACACAAACATACAAGGATCATTCCTCTTGATACTAAAATGGTTACTTAAATAAATACGCGATGCTGGATCTTGTATGGTATTCTTTTTTTCCGGCATTATGTGTCCATGCAGATTTCTTTCTAAGAAAAAAGGTCCTGGATATGACCTTAAACTATATCAAGTGGTGAGGCCCCAGCTTGCGGGCTTTGGAGAGTGTGGAGGCACCCTTTAATTGCCATTGCTCCCAGGTCCACTCTGACCCGGACTGATAGTACCTGTTACGGTGCCAACTATGGGTTAAATAGGAACCGACTTGAAAAAAAACAAATGTATTCTATTAAAAAAAATTTCTACAAAATCATTGGATTCAGTATTAAATAACCTGGAAAGGGTTGATATGTCGTGAAATAAAAACAACCAACCAACCTAAGAAAAAATCTATGTTTCTGAAAATAAATTCGATATTGACATACAAATGTATTGTTTCTGCGTAACGAAACAGAGTGCTAAGAATTTGGCATTGAGAAAGTATTGTTTGGTAAACAAAAATTTAGAACTTGAAATGAAGCTATACATTCCAAATTGACGTCTCCTATATTTTATTCCGCCCTAATGGATCAGAAGGGATTGCGAAAAACATTGTTATAATGACTGAACTTTAAATCATGACCTAAATTTTTATCTCACTGTTGCAGAAATTGACGACGTGAAACTCTAAATAAAAAACAAACAAAAAAAAAACAATCACTGTCATGGAGATGCGTCAGAAGAAGAGATGCATCATAGTTTTCCTCCATGCAGACAAAATTGAATCGAATGACATTTACCTGCGACTTTTTGAACGCTTACGAAGCCGAGCAGTCGATGTTGGCACAGTAAAGAGATGAGTTCGTCGATTTCAGAGTGGCGATAGAGATGTGAATAACAAAGTGGGATCCTAATTTTACGACCGGACCATCAACAAGTGTCTGGCAAAGTGCATTGAAAATAGCGGTGACTCAGTAGAAAATACATTATGGGGCACAAGGTGTACCACTTCTATATTGGTAGATCTTCTAGAGTTTAGGTATTTGATTTAAAAAATAGGAGGCTTTATTTTTTCGAACGACCCTCATAGATTGACACATGTATATATATATATATATATATATATATATATATATATATATATATATTATATATATATGTTGTTATATATAAATATTTATATATATATATATATATATATATATATATATATATATATATACGAACTTCAATAGATACAGTTAAATACATAGATAAACAGATAGACATGAATCTTTTCATGTAATCCTTCATACTGCTTACCAGCATGGTCAAAAAATCTCGAAATTATAACTCATATTGATAAAAAAAAACAACACAAAAAAATAGACGGAAATAAAAGTTAAAAAAAAAAATTGGCGGATAGTAATCTTTGCTTTTCCGCCTTTCTTTTTACCTTTATAAAGAATTGGATCGAGCAGATAAGATGAGTCTGTCTGTTTCTAAGTCTTTTACGGTGCATATTGTCAACCACTTTGATAGTAGGAAAATGCAGAAGGCAGGGAAAAGAAAGAGTAAAAAAAAATATAGGGGAATAGAATTTTTAAAAGAAATTTACAAAATAGACGAATCGAACAAAAAAAGCGAAAAATAACAAAAACATTGGTTTCCGTTTTTTTTCCTAATATAAACACAATAGATTTTAAAAGCACATAAGACAGAGTCTATATAATTATAATTGCATATACATACATGCATACATACGTACATACGCACACATTATATGTATATATATACATACATATAAATATATTAGAATAATGAGATGAATTAGATCGCAGATTAATGAATCTTGTGATATCAAGGCTTACAAAATATGTTTGGGACGTATTATTATTATATGAGACAATCTTAGCTAAGGAATTGCTTAATATACTAGATATAGTAAATAAAAAAAATCAGTTTTTTTATATTAAAATTTCATTCAGAAAAATATAATTTTTCAAAACAAAGTAATTTGTGTTTTACAGATATTCCTGACACGGCGTACATATTCTTTGCGTTTAACTTTCATGAATATATTTTCACATTACTCATATATATATATATATACATAGGGTATTTTATATGCATAAAGAGTGATTTACAAAAATCACCCGCACATATATATGATATATTTATTTGATATTTTTCTTCAATTCAGTATTAAGCTCTTACCAGATAGAGCACTCTTGAAATAAATACTGAAAAACATATACGTAATATATCATGCAGATTTATAATATCATATGTATACTAGGATAATACCCGTCTCAGGACGGATAAACTTTTCTAATCATAACATATTTGCATCATTTTTATATTGCCAACTCAAGATTAAAATGAAAGAAGTAATTATACTAAACCTTGTGTCTAGAATCTATGTTTCAATGTTGCCTAAAATTGACATGATTTGGATTCTAGAAAATGTTGAAAATTAAAGGTGTGAAACTTAAGGAGTCTTAAGAAGAAATTGATATCCATGGAATAGTATTTAATTGGTGTCCAATGACCATGGATCAAATTCAATGCAGATCTGATATAGTCTAATGTTAAAAGCAGAGATTGTACCCATATTATGATTTCCAAAAACCTTTTTAAATACTCCAATGATAGAGAAATTTGAGACATATTTATTAATTAATTCCTACAATTTCACGAAAATCGGAGATATAAAAATTTTGCTATTTAAGCGTTGGCTTCAGAAGAATTGCTTCCCAACACCCAGGAAATCCTCATCAGTATGCCACGTATTTAAGAATTCAGGTGATCGCTAATTGCCCTTTCAGTACAGACCAATAAATCTCCTAAGTGTCATGAATAATTTGCTGAAATCTGTGTTAAATATAGACGTAGTTAACCACCTTAGCAAAAATAACCTTCTTAGTGACATGCAATATGGCTTTCGTTCTGCTGGATCTAGAGCAGATGTGCTAACAATTATATCTCATAGGATTAGCGAATCTCTCGACGGAGGCTTGCTTTCTAGGAAAATTGCTCTTGGCATATCAAAGGCCTTTAGCATGAAGGTTTACTCAATAAGATCTCCAGCTATGGTATAGCTGGAAATCTCTTCTCGGTTTTTAGTGTTCTCTCTGAAAGGTTAATAAGAGTAGTGATTGATGGGCAGAAATCAGAAGCTCATAGTATTAATGCTGGAGTCACAACGAGGATCATCCTAGGCCCAACTCTATTTCTGATAGGCATCAATGATCTCCCAAATCACATCCTAAGATAATTCGTAGACATTTATGCTGACGACACAACAGTCTATGGAAACAATTCAAAGGCCGTAAATGGTCAAGTTCTCTTTTATTATCTTTCCTCTGATCTTGAGCACGTGACACAATAGGGAAAGAGGTGCCTGGTTGATTTTAATGCATTTAAAACCATGCTTCTATATTTACATCATCAACACCGCCTGGCATCAATTGAAATGAATGTGAGGAGAGTCATGTTTGAACAAGCTTCTGAGTCTCATATTTACTCCTGATCTGAAATGGAGCACGTACATCAAACCCGTTGCCAAGTTTGCTGGAACATTGTGGGATCTTTCTATCGCTCCAGTAGATATCGCACCGCTGATGCAATTCTCTACATGTATAAGATCCAAGTACACCGAAGTATGGAGTACTGTTGCAACATTTTGGCAGGAGCTGATAGAAAGACTTTACCTTGCCTTGACAGAGTTCAAAATAGACTTCGTAACCGAGTGTAGGCTGCCTTTTTTTCTTCCCTACAACCTCTTTCCCACGGAAGAGTCGTTGCAAGCCTGTCTCTGCTTTATCGTTATTTTTACGGCAAGTCCTCGTCTGAGCTCCAATCTATGGTCCCTCTCACGAAACTTTCACAAAAAACACTCGTCTAACTGAAATCACTATCAATAATTTCCCCTACTCTTGATCTATGTCTAAACCCAAACGTAGATTCCATGAACAAAGTTTCTTTCTTAGCACTGCACGCTTGTGGAACTTTCTTACGTTCGCCTGCTTTCCAACTGACTACAATTTGGCCGTCTTCAAGTCCAACGTAAACAAGTTTTTTATGAGCCGTCCCACTAATTAATCTAATTTACCAAATTTCTACCACTAACGATTCCTACGATATTGTCCCATTGACTACTGTACACGCATTAACACTTATCCTCGTGGCCTCCGGACCTTGATAGATGGTGACTTCTTTGTAAAAACAAAAAACAAAAAACATATAGTACAATAGATCTGTTGTTGGAAATGGTATGGGGGGCAGAAAAAGATCTTGCATCAGCACATTTTTTTCTATCTCAAAAGCCCAGTAGATATCCCTAGAACCATGCCAGACAGACTCCTATCTCTATCTCAAAGCGTGCCAGAGGTTAATTGGCCAAAAATGTGGTGAGATGACAACAACTACGGATGGCAGTGATGGCTGAGAATGCAGTTAGGAGATTCGAAGTTCCTATCCGTCGCGGTTACCACCTGACGAAGGCCAGAGGAATTAGTTGGCCGAAACGTTGTGAATAAACAATCCAATAAAAGATGAAAAACAACAACTAATAAAGATGAGACTAATAGTCCGAAATAAAAATAAATTAATATATATAATGCTCATCTCAAAAATGAATTCCAATTAAGGAATAATATATATAGACTCGTATCTCGTTAAAAACATGAAACCAAAATTATGTTGTTTTTTATTTTATCATTTTAAAACACTTATTAATTAATGTAAAATTCACATGGTGTTTTCAATTATTTGTCCAACCCCTGCATGTTTATATATCTGTATATATAAGAGTTACTTAAACTGATTAACCGATCATTATAAATTTTGAAAACTGTAAGACTGTATTTTATCCAATTTAGATTTATGTTTTAATAATGAAAAATGGTGTGGCAACTCTTTGTAAAAACTCAGTTAACTCCAACCTTTTTAATTTTATATGTGAGAAATATATAACGATAATTTCTTCCATACAAGTTAACATAATTTGACAATATATTTAAAGATTATTATTCATTATATATTTGTAAATTACTTCTACAACACTATATTTTTTTGGCTGTTTATAACAGGTATATATTAAACAGTATGCATGCGTAACTTAAAAGCTAATGATTATCTAAAACCTGATTTGTGGAAATTCAGTAAACATCAAAGGAAGGAAGAACATACTACAAAAGCAGGAATATTTTTATAAGTGATATTAATTATATTGCACTTTAAATCCAAAATGAATGTTAAACCTTGAAATGGAAATTCTTGGTAGTAAGGAGGTGAAAAGATAATAATATATCTGGAGGCAAAATAATAAACCTTTCTTTTATTTTGCCTCCGGATATATTATTATTCAAATTATATTTACCACTTGGATTTAATTATTGAATCTTATATAAACAAAATCTGTGCCGGATATCTTATATAACCAGCGATAAAACGAAGGAAATATGTTTGCATATGATTGCGACCTAATAGCCTGGAAGGACTACAAGAAGATTTAAAGTACAATATCATTTTTCTGCCTCAATATCCCATTCACTTATTTTATATATCTAAAATAAGATTAAAACTTAAAATGTTTATCTTTTTTTAGCAAATAAGGTGCAAGCCAATAAAAACATTTGCTAATATATTTCCTCTGAGGAGATGAATGAGCATCGAAAATTCATGGGTTAAGAAAATAGATTTATTCAATTGCATTCATTGTTTTCAAACAATAAACAATTCTATATTTGAAGATTAACTTTTTCAAATCATAATATTTTAATACCTAAATTTTGATTCATTTGCTCTATCCTCTATGATGGGCAATTTTATTTGGCTGGGATGTCGTATATAAAATATTACATCAAATAATATTTTGTAAGACCAAAAATAACTGGATTTTCATATCAGTTATATATTTCATTCTCATTATTCTCTAATATATAAGCCTGAAGACTCTTAGAGTCGATGAAACGCGAAATATTCAGTGTAGCTTAATCGCCATATATATTTTATAAATAACTAGCTCTACCTACGTATTGAGCACTTTTGAAGTAAATACTTAAAGTTGACGCATAAATCTATACTTTCGTATATTAATTTTATGTGAGTAAATTAAGTAGTTATATATATATATATATATATATATACATATATATATACATATATATATATATATATATATAATCATGGACGCTGTCTGTGATTGAATTAGGAGCAACAATGATCTCCTTTTTATTGTTCATGTAATCGGCGGCATCACCCAATTTTATATCAGATTGATAAATTGCCTGGTGTTGTTGGGGATCCATTGCGGTTTACATGCCTCGCCACACTAAATTACTCTACATTTCATTGTCCACATTGCGCAGTATGTAAACAACTGTTGATTTTATAAAAAGAAACATTCATTTCGAAGGCGCTTCTGCCTTATCAAAGAACCACATGTTGATTTTATGAAATTATGTTTACGTTATGGGTTGAATAAAAATTTGAAATATAAATCGCAGGTATCATGGTTATATACGCAGAAACGTTTATATCGAAAGTTGTCTTGTCTTTGTAAACGAACTACGATACATTTTATACGCTGAGCGTTTCTGGTTATGCAGTGATAAAATTTCTTGAATGTTATTGTGATATTAGGTTGCATAAGGTTTTATCGTTGGTCAAAATCAAAATCAGACTCTCTTCTATAACTGAATTTTTTCGATTGTCGACTTTTGATATTTATCGGTGGCAGTCCGGTATAAAACCTACTTAAGAACACTCACGGACACATCAAGAATATATGAACCGGAACCATCACACATGCTTGTTTGGTGTCATTGGTTACATTGAACTGTTCAGAAAAGTCCCTCACTTGACACGACGGATGAAAAGATGTTGTCACTTTAATTATGTTGTCTGGAATGCCAAGTTTCTTCAATACCACCCAAAGCCTTTGTAAGGTCAATGAACATCGTGTACAACTCTTTGTTTTCCTCACGCACTTTCTCAGATATTGACGCAAAGAGAATATCATATCAGTCGTTCTCCAAAGAGCGCGAAACCACACTGCGATTCGGGATAGATTTCATCTACAACATACCTAATTAATATTCTGAGTATGTCTGGCTAGAATTTTGTCAGCAATTAAAAGAAGAGATATACCGCGGTGATTATCACACATATTTCGAAGACCTTTGTTTTTATGAAGATGATGGATTCTTAAAATCTTAGGGAACCTCTTCTGTCCAAATGGATACAAAAAGAGCATGCAATTTTCTAGTCAACTTAAACACTTCCGGTGGTGCCTTATTCATTGCTATCTGCTTGATAGCGCCAGCGATTTCTTGCAGTTCATTTTTTTTTTGCATGGAAGCTGCTGAATTGGCCCATTAAAATTTTCTTCCGTAAGAGAGGAAGTGTTTAATATTGTCTGAAAATGTTCTTTCCAGCAGATTCAGATATCGCTTTTATTAGTCAACAAGGCTCCATCTTTTGCAGAAAGTCGATTGTTAAGGATCAAAAACATGTTTTATTCACTCATAAAAGGCGTTGGTGTCTTTCCTATCAGAATCCTCATCAATAGATTGTGCATTATCAGCCCAGCATTTCTCTTTCATTTGTCGCCGTACTTTTTGCACTTGTGCTTACAGGTTTTGTAAAATTTCTTTTTCATTGCAGAGTTTTTGTCATCAATCCATTCTTTGTGGGCGCGATTTATTTTCTGGATTTTATCTTGCGCTTCAATATCCTAGTTGTCGAACCAAACCTGATGCTTTCATATTGGTTAGCATAAAATTTCCATGGCAGTGTCGTGTGTGGCATCACATATGGCCTTCAAGGTTTTTTTTTCAATGTCATCATTCACTTCTACATTCTCTAAGTTTCCTTCTAGTTTGTCGGACAACCCAGCCTACACTTCAAAATCCTTCAGTGGTTCAACGTTAATAAGTTTCGGAGCTGTTGATTTCATGATTCGCCTGCGATGAAGACAAAGTCATGTCTTGCTTCACGGCAAGGCATGATATGATATTGAATTTTAATTCAAAGTTTAGTCTTATAATACGAATCCACAGACCTTTGGGCAAGGATTGCAACGAACGTGCAAGATCATATTTCACAGCAAAATCCACTCTAGAGAGATTGCTACTTGTGAATAAAATATAATCACGCTTCTCTTCCTTGAACTGAGATATTACAGGAAAGCAGATTCCATAAATGCTGCAATATTTATATGTATATATATATATATATATATATATATATATATATAAATTAAATTAAGAAATTAATCGATAATAAAAATATAAAATAAAAATTTAAACAATCCTATATATATATATATATATATATATATATATATATATATCTTTAACGTAAAAGCAAACTAATTAGCACAAATGGTAGAAATCAGGAAAATCCATGATTAATAGTAACTCACATCTATATTTTGAATGTTAAAGTTAGTACACTCGTTGTGTTTAGCCACACTGATGAGTCTTAAAAATACAAAGCAGCTGTCTCTACTAATGTGCTTCACAATCAGTTAGACACAAAAGTCCGTTTTTAATGCGAGGAAAACCTAACTTCATGAAAAAGGCCCTCTGGAATAGAAAAAGAATAAATTGCCACAGTGAAGAAGGAGTTTTCCTTTCCGAACCGAGGACAGAAAAGATGAATTGTTAGTATTTCACGTTATATTTTTGCAACAATATAACATATTTTGAAGCATGAATATGAAATTCAACAGCGTCATATTGGAATGATAGCAGAAATAAAAAGTCAAAGCTTTGAGTAATACAGCATATATATATATATATATATATATATATATATATATATATATATATATATATATATATACTATCAAAAGTACCCGTAGTTGACTGGGTTAAAAAACAGCCTACAGAAAATGAACTCTGATTTATGACAGTATGATAGGTTATGAAAAGGAAGGGTTGTAAAGAGATAGCTGCAAATTCGGGGTATCAAAACCAAAGCAAAATATGATGAAAGTAAAAATAAAATAGACAAACCCCATAATTTATTATACCATACTTGTTCACAGTGAATAACTTGTCACAATATTCTGTGGATCTATATTAAAAAAAAAACCTTGTTAAACTTTGTGACATATTTCCATTCTATGGAGGTCAGGCGCGAACGAACACCCCATAATTTTATTATACCATATTTCTTCAAACTGAAACATAATTATCAAATTATACTTACGCAGATAGATATTAAAAGTTTTTATTAAAGTGTGTGCCTATTTCCATTCTATGGAGGTCAGGCGCGAATGCAGACCCCACAATTTTATTATACCATCCCTATTTAAGTTAAAACATACTTATCAAAATATTCTTATGTGCATCTATATCAAAAACACATGTAAACGTTTTTTTTTAATTTTTAATTTTTTTATTTCCATACTTTGTGGACCAGCGCGAACGCAGACCAGACAATTTTAATGAAATAAAACATATCCATTCCTGTGTCTCGATACATCTTCTATCATTATATGTAATCAGTTTTTTTTTTTTTAAATAGTCAACCATATAGGAACCAGTCGTGACCAGACACACACACACATTCAGTTTTATATTAAATATATATATATATATATATATATATATATATATATAAATATATATAATAGTAGTAAGTTATAACATATATATATATATAGATTAAGCTACACAGAATATTCCGGGTTTCATCAACGTTAGGATTAATATTAATATGAAACGCGTAATATTCTGTGTAGATTAATCGCCATATATATTTTATAACTTACTACCTAGCTCTACCTACGTATTGAGCACTGTTGAAGTTTATGCATAAATTTAGACTTCAGTATTTTAATTTATGTGATTAAATGAAGCTGTTATATCTATAGCTATATCTATATCTATATATATATATCTATATCTATATATATATATATATATATATATATATATATATATATATATACTTACTGGCTGTCGCGCGTTGCCTTGTCGTAAAATAACCTTAAACATATTTTAATTCATACAGATTGGGTATGTATTTTTTTTAATCAATCCTCTATTGATATAATATATTGATATAATTAATTTGGCGCTGAACTAATTCGCATATATATATATATATATATATATATATATATATATATATATATATATGTATTATGATAATGTCGTTCATTATATTCCGTTTGTATTTTTTTACAATATTGCGTCAGCGGATATTTGGGCTACACCTATGAATGCCCTGCATAATTTACTTCTAATAAATGTATGTTTAATTTAAAAATATGCAAACGAAGAAATTATTTGCGGGGATTTTAAATCATACTTCTTATTTTATCGTAAATTGACTTTATTAATAAGAAAAATTCAAATAAAATGGTACGGTACACCTTGATTTGAATGGGGGGGGTCGTTCTATCTGTAATCGAACGCTATACCACTCAGCTATATCTTCAGATGACAGACTATCTGATTTTTTTAAAAAGAAATGATTTGCTAAGATTGTATTATTTCCTTTGGTCGATGTCACGTAAAACATCCCCGTCTATAAATTCTTCTTTGTCTAAAAATGAGAAGGACTATTTTAAAAATCGGATTTTTTCGATTTTCGATATTATCTGATGAATTTCTGTACAAAACACACCTAAGAACGTCGCCAGACATATAAATTTCTTTTCTGTGAAATTTGCAAAAGATAGGCTTGGTCGTATCGGTAATTATGAGGAAGAAACTCACATTAACAAAGTGACTTATATATATATATATATATATATATATATATATATATACATATATATATACATATATATACAGATATATATATATATGTATATACTTACATATGTATAAAAATGAAAATGTATGTGTGTCTGTCTGTCTGTCTGTCTGTGTACACTTCACTACCAAATAACTCTGTCAATTTTCGGTCTACAGACTCGCAATTTGACATGAGGAGAATTGCGGTTTGGGAAAATCTTCTTAATCGTTTTTTGGCCAGTAATTTGGCTGTTAAAGGATAAAAGTTCAACGATTTGACCTTTGAAATCTCTACCAAACTTCTCCGTCAATTTTGGGTCTAAATATTGAAATTTTAGATATAGGTTGCATGGACATGGATCTACCTTTATAACTTGTTTTGAGCCCCCCAAAAGACATAGGGCAAGCGTTTTAATCGTTTTTTGTTGTTTTTTTTTCTGTAAATTTGGCTTCCAAAGAGTCAAAGTTCCAAAGATTTGACCTTTTCGCTCTCTAGCAAACTGTTAAGCCAATTCAGATATGCAACAAGCTTTTTAATCATTTTGAGGGAGAAAATTTGTCTGGAAAGAAATCAAAGTTTACATAGTTTACCTCTGCAGACACTATAAACTCCTCCATCAATTTCGGGTCTAAACACTTGAAATTTTAGATGTAGGTTACTTGGACATGGGTCAAACATTATAATTCAATTTGAGCCTAAAACAATGAATGTTAATGGGTCAAAATTTGGGTCAAATTTGGGGTCAAAGTTTAAAATAAATTGACGTCTGCGGTCCTAACCAACTTTATGATAGTTAAAGGAGCCTGTTATATAGAAGCATTATCGTACATATTCACACTTTTTAATAAATACATATGCACATCAAGTTATGAAGAGTACATAGGGCAAAGTCGGCCAGAACTGCTAGTATATAAATATATGTATATAGTATGTTTTTATTTATACAAGCATTTTTAGCTACATATGTGACTACATTTTTCTGCTGCGACAGAATAGCAGCGACAGAGTGCTGGATAAACCTACTTATCTAAAGAAATAGCAACAAAAATATTCGTATGAAAAAATAAGCATATTATATTCAAGCTGTGCTTTCCAGTGAGCACTTTTTTCTAATAATAAATACTGATGTTTCAGTAGTACGGCACAATCACGTTGACACAACGGTTCTCGCCAGATCACCGAAGTTAACCAACGTTGAGTCTGGCTAGTACCAGATGGGTGACAATTTGGAAAGGCTAAGCGCTGTATGTACCTTCTGGGAAGGTTGGGTGTGGGGCTAGTAAAAAAGAACTCCTCGCTACAAAAACATCTACAAAAAGTTGCAGATAGCCTATGTCCCTCCAGGGGCTCAAGGGCTATAGTGATGGATGGATGCTTCAGTGGATTTGAATTTAGATATTACAGCGATACAGTCATTATATATATATATATATATATATATATATATATATATATATATGTGTGTGTGTGTGTGTGTGTGTGTATGTGTGTGTGTGCGTGCGTGCGTGTGTGTACATTTAATGTAACTAGGGTTGTGACAAAGTAATCTTTCATGTTATCTAATTTCCTTTCATAATGTAATGCGGTGGTATGGAGAGAGGGTGAGATAGTAAACACTGCATCAAAGAAAACACAATATTTTCTCCCACCCAAAAGCACAGACGCACGCTTAACCCCATCGTCTACCTCACACCATCAGCTCCCACTATGGCCGCAATTTCCGTAGCAGACGTCTTTTTCTGGGAACATTCTGGAGACATGTTTGCGGTATCGAAAACACTTGTGTAGGTAGGCATAATGGCATCGCTATGATACTTTCTTTCCATTTCATTATGGGTTTATATCGGACATTGTCTTTGATGCTCGTCTACTCGTAAAAACAAACAAGAAAACAAATATCACCATTCTAGACAACCATTTCCAATGTGTCAAAATCAGATATATGATCCTGAAACATAGCCAAAGAAACTCATTAATTCAATAGGACACGTAGACATGCATATATATATATATATATATATATATATATATATATATATATATATATATAAAATATATAAACATGGGTATGTAGATGTATATATGTATACATGTATGTATATAAATATACCTACATATATTAATATATATATATATATATATATATATATATATATATATATATATATATATATATAGTCCTGGTCAAAATCATAAGACCACTTAAGAAAGTAAGCGTTTACGCATAATATCGAATTTTTAATCAAACAAATGGTTGAAACCATTGCCAAAAGGGAAAATATGATGGAAAAAAAATGAAATCTGCTTCATTCGAAACCTTAACCCTGATCTAATTATTATTTTTTAAAGAACAAACTTTTTCACCTGGTCAAAATGATAAGACCACTTTAATAAAATCGGATACTTTTGAAAAAATGAATACGAAACGCTTTCTATGTTACTAAAAGCAACCTGTTAGTGGATAAAAAAAAACTCCTTACTAAATTATAAGTGGCAAAAGGGAAACCATTATCAGAGTTTGAGAGAGGAAGGATCTTTGAGCTTAATAGGGGTGGACTCTCCCATAGATCCATTGCAAACGAAATGAATCGTAGCAAAACGGTCTCACAATTTTTTTAAGAAATCCAGATCAATATGGGCACAAAAGGAGTCCAGGTCGACCCCAGAAAAATAACCCCATCAAGGACTGCCGTATCAGAAGAAGTTTTTAAAAACTTAAGTGTGAGCTCAAGTCGATTGAAAAGCCAAACAGCAGCAGAATGTAGTCCTAAAACCATCAGAAGGCATCTAAAAATGAACCTTTCAATCATTTAAAGCGACTGCAGAAACCACGTATTCTTGATCAGCACAAAACTAACCTACTTAAATATGCCGCCAAATACCACACTTGGGATGAAGAGAAGTGGGAAAATGTAATTTTCTCCGACGAGAAAAAGTTTAATCTAGATAGTCCAGATGGATTTCAACACAATTGGCATGATAAAAATTTGCCCAAAGAGACTTTTTAAACTCGGCATAGTGGAGGAGGGTCTTTAATGATCTGGGGTGCTTTCTCGTCAGCTGGGACCCTAAAGTTGCAAGTAGTAAAAGGCCGGCAAACATCATTGAAGTACATTTCAATGCTTGAAAATGCTTCTATCAGGACTAAAGATCCCCGTCTGCATGGAAGCAATTGGATTTTCCAGCAAGAAAACGCTGCGATACACACTTCTCGACAAGCGCGAGAATACTTTTCTTCAAATAATATAGAATTGTTAGATCGTCCAGCATGTTCTTCGGACCTCAATCCCATTGAAAATCTTTGGGGATGGATGGCAAAAGAAGTGTTCAAGGATGGAACCCAGTATGATTCGATAAAGGAACTTTCTGATTCAGTTTTCAGTACATGGGATAAAATTCCTTCGCAACTGATACAAAAACTTAGTCGTAAGTATGCCGAAGAGAATTTTTGAAGTAATCTGTAATAATGGAGGCTATACAAAATACTGAGACCCTTTTTAGAAATTTATAATTGCCTTTTGTTAGATAAATTATCAGTGGTCTTATCATTTTAACCAGGTGAAAATGTTTGTTTTTTAAAAATAATTATTAGATCAGGGTTAAGGTTTAGAATGAAGTAGATTTCATTTTTTCCATCATATTTTCCCTTTTGACGATGGTTTCAACCATTTGTTTGATTAAAAAATCGATAATATGCGTAAACGCTTACTTTCTTAAGTGATCTTATGATTTTGACCAGGACTTTATATATATATATTATTATTATTATATAAATGTTATTGTATTTGTTTTTGTTTTTGCTATACGTTTTTGAATGAATTCAATTATTTATACGAAAGTTCATTTTTATCATAAATGCCGGTTGGGGATAATTTTATCCTTTGACCAATTTGGTACCCTCAAATGGGGAGTGGCATATTTATGTTTTTCAGAATATAATATAATTATCTACTTAGACGTGCTTCATCGTCTACGACTCATCAGAGTGGCTGAATCTTAATCTTTTAATTTTAAAAACAATATATATATATATATATATATATATATATATATATATATATATTGAGAGAGAGAGAGAGTGTGTGGGTGAGAGAAATGTCCTCGTTGACAACATGAAAATTATACAACATGAGAACAATATTAAAAAAATAAAAATTCTTGAAGCGTCAACCCACTATAAATGATATTGCATTCGAGAAAAGCAGTAACGTTCTAAAATGTCTTGCGTAGTCTGTGTTGGACGGACTTTGTTAACAGCGTTCACAAACCTGCTGAGTTTTATACTCGAATTTTTAATCAACTTTTCATCGACTCTATATATTTTAAAATATCGCCGTTTACTGTATATTTTAGTTTAACTTTTAATTCCTACTTACGCTCCTTTGCACTTTTACTTCAACACCTGATGATGATTCGTGGACGAATCGAAAGTGCTCGTGACAGCAACAATTACGGAACTTTTATTAATATTTTTGATTTTGATACAAAAAAGATTATACGGAAAATCGAAAAATTAAAAAAAAAAGAACCATGCATGAACCAAAGTGTCTCCGTTGCATTCAATAATATTTGCTTGAATATATATATATATATACACACGTATATATATATATATATATATATATATATATATATATATATATATATATATATATATATATGCGGGAGTGCCTCAGGGGTCTATCCTTGGACCTCTATTGTTCCTGATATTCATAAACGACCTCCCTGATAATATTGTTTCGGAGATGGGTATATTTGCCGATGACACCACTCTCTATAACAGATATGAGGGGAAAACAAATGAACACATATTCAAGAAAATGGCAGAAACATTAGAGGATGACCTCCAATCCGTAGTGGAATGGGGACAAAAATGGTTGGTCTCATTCAATGCTGCTAAGACTAAGCTTGTTTCCTTCAATAACTACAAGAAACCTTCTCTACCACCAATAGCAATGGCCAAGAACACATTGCCTGAAAGTACTTCTTTTAAACTCCTCTTACAGGGAATATCAACTGGAATAGATACATTGAGAGCATTGCCAAGGCTGCTGCAAGGAAGGTTGACTCCCTCTACCGTGCTAGAAAACTACTTACGCCTGCCAGTATCCTATACCTCTATAAGGCAACCATTCGCCCATGTATAGAGTACTGTTGTCACATCTGGGCTGGTGCATCTGCTGCTTGTCTCTCGCTCCTGGACAGGGTTAAAAAAAGAGTCGCCAACTTGATAGGTCCTGAACTGTCATCTAGGCTTCAACCTCTGTCCCATCGACGAGATGTTGCATCCCTCTGCCTGTTCTACAAATACTTTAATGGTGAATGCTCTGACGAACTGCAAACACTTGTACCTCCCCCACGTAACTACCCCCGACAAACCCGACAAGCTACTAAGTCTCATCCCTTTACAGTGGAGATCCCTAAGTGCAAGAAAGCCTTTTACTCCAATAGTTTCTTCCCCAGAACTGCGGGTCTTTGGAACTCCCTTCCGGGATTCTGCTTTCCCAACTGCAATGATATGCAGAAGTTCAAGCGTAATGTTAACAAACATCTTTCTACTCTTCTCCCTTCATAATGACCCCGCTAATTAATTCCCTAATAGTAGCCCCCTGCTTCAAAGTGGCACTGTGCCTTGTTTGGGGTGAAAATTGAATAATAAATATATATATATATATATATATATATATATATATATATATATATATATATATATATATACAACCATCCATCCATCCATCCATAGCCCTTGAGCCCCTTGGAGGGGCATAGGACATCTACACTTTGTAGATGCTTTCGTAGCGAGGAGTTCTTTTTACAAGGTGAGGGTGCTCCCCCACGCCCAACCTTCCCAGAAGGTACATAAAGCGCCTAGCCTTCCCAAATGTTCCGTGCATATATATATATATATATATATATATATATATATATATATATATATATATATATATATATATAACTACTTCATTTACTCACATAAAATTAATATATGAAAGTAGAGATCTATGCGTAAACTTTAAGTATTTACTTCAAAAGTGCTCAATACGTAGGTAGAGCTAGTTAGTAATTTATAAAATATATATGGCGATTAAGCTACACTGAATATTCGGCGTTTCATCCACTATAGAATTCGTCAGGCTTATGCGAGAATTCTGTGGTTGTTTCTATTTTTTATATATGTTGAGGATTTTAGTTAGCCAATCAGCTTACTAGTATCCACCACGCCCCTTCCTATCAGCCAATGGGCATGCATTTTATCGAACAAAGGATCTGTTTTAGAACTAGGTTAGTTGTTTAAGGCAGACGAGTTTCCTCCTTTCTTTCTTTTTTATATATATAAATACACATATGTGTACACACATACATGCACACATACATACATATATATATATATATACATATATGTGCGATCGCTTAGGTATATTCATGTTTATTTAATTTATTTATTTATATTATTAATTTATATATATATATATATATTAAGTAAGATGATTGATAATTTATAATTAAAATCAAAAATTAAAAATCGGTTTCATAAGGAAGAACAAACAAAATCAATAAATTGTACGATCGTTTCAGAAACGATGTTTTTATTGTGATAGATAGTAAGACTTGGAGAATAATTTTATCATATAGTTTTTGAAAACAAGGTCCCCTCATTAGCAAAAATATTGTTGGTGTGTTTTTTACTAAAGACTGCTATCGCGCACAGAAATCACTTTTTCCATAGCTACCAACGTAATAGATGCACTGAGATTAAAGCTGTTTTCAGGAACGCCAGCAACCACTGTAAAAGAGTAATAAAAAAATGCAAGAGAGCTATATGCCTAGTCTGTTAAATCCAAGGTACCTGATCAGCGGCTTGGTTCCCACCAGTTTTGGCAAATAACAAATAGGATCCTGAACAGAAGTGTGCGTTCTGTCCCAACCACTATCAATCATCTCGTAAGCGTCAGACAAGGCCAAACTATTTGCAAAGAACTTTGCAGCTAATTCTACCCTATGCGACGAAGGCCATCAACTCCCCGTATTTCCTCCTATAACAGAGATCACGCTCGGTAACATACAAATATACGTGTATGAGGTCGCCAAGCTAATCAAGAACCTTGATTCCAGTAAAGCAACTGGCCCTGACGGCATCCCAATTATAGTGTAAAAAAGCTTCAACCAGAACTTGCTCCCATACTTACGTGCGCTGCTTTAAGGAGAAGTGCTTTCCGACTCCCTGGAAGACCTCATCAGTTTGCCCTGTATTTAAGAATTCAGGTGATAAGTCATCTCCCTCTCAGTACAGACCAATAAGTCTCCTGTGTGGTATGAGTAAGTTGCTGGAATCCATATTAAATAGAGAAATAGTCAACCACCTCAGCAGAAACAACCTTCTTAGTGACACACAATATGATATCCGCTCTGCAAGATCTACCGCAGATGTGCTGACGGTTATATCTCACAGGATTAGTGAATCTCTTGACAAAGGCTTCATTTCTAGGGCAATTGCTCTTGACATATCAAAGGCCTTCGACAAGGTATGGCATAAGGGTCTACTTCACAAGATTTCCAGCTACACTATAACTGGAAATGTTTTCTCAATCATTAAATCCTTTCTCTCCGATAGGCTCATAAGAGTAGTGGTTGATGGACAAAAATCAGAGGC
This sequence comes from Euprymna scolopes, assembly GCF_053919585.1. NCBI lineage: Eukaryota > Metazoa > Mollusca > Cephalopoda > Sepiida > Sepiolidae > Euprymna > Euprymna scolopes. The sequence goes on along the minus strand of NC_136505.1, from coordinate 28,661,990 downwards.
CTGCAGTATTAATGCTGGATTCCCTCAGGGGTCAATCCTGGGCCCAACTCTCTTCCTGATCTACATCAATGACCTCCCTAAACACATACTTAAATCATTCGTTGACATCTATGCTGATGACACGACCATCTACGGCAACACATCAAAGGCTGTAAAGGACAAAGTTCTCTCTGATGCTCTCTACTCTGATCTTGAGCGCGTGGTTCAGTGTGGGAAGATGTGGCTGGTTACCTTTAATGTATCTAAAACCAAACTCCTATCCTTACATCATCAACGCTCTGATCCCCATCTGGCATCAATTGGGATGGATGGATCTCGTCTGGGAGAGGCCCCGTGTTTTGACAAGCTTCTGGGTTTGACCTTTACTCCTGCTCTGAAATGGAACACGTACATCAAGTCTGTTGCCAAGGTTGCTGGAAAGATGATGGGATCCTTCTACCGCTCCAGAAGATATCTCACTAATGATGCAATTTTCTATCTGTATAAAAGCCAAGTACGTCCAAGGATGGAATACTGCTGCCATGTCTGGGCAGGAGCTGCTAAAAACAGCCTATCCTGCCTTGACAGAGTACAAAATAGACTTCGTGACTTAGTGGGGGATGCCCTTTTCTCTACCCTGCAACCTCTCTCCCACAGAAGAGACGTTGCGAGCCTATCCTTGTTTTATCGTTATTTCCATGACAGGTACTCGTCTGAACTCCAATCTCTGGTCCCCCCTCGCCGATCACGAAAAACACCCGTCTAGCTGAACCCATGTGAAAAATTTCCCCCACTCTTTATCTGTGCCTAAATCCAAACGTGGATTCCATGAACAAAGCTTCTTTCTTAGAAGTGAACGCCTGTGGAACTCTGTTCCGTCTGCCTGCTTCCCACCCCACCTGACTACAACATGGAAATGTTCAAGTCCAACGTTTTCAAATTCCTAATGAACCGCCCTCTTAAGTAAACACTACATCAAATCTCCACACTAACGTAATGTACTTGCAATAACCCTTATCCCTGAGTGGCTTCCGGGCCTTGATAAGTGGTAACCACTGTATAAAAAAAACGACACCAAAATAAACCTCGCATTTTTAAGTAAGGCAGATGTATCCGCAGAATATTTTATCATATGCTTACACCTTGAAAATCTTGAATTGTATGTTCGAAATAATGTATTTTTATATATATGACCCCGAGCAACGTCGGGTACTCTTGCTATTACTAAAATAAAAATGCAATAAAACTGACGATGTATAAAACATGGCGTAATCTTCGATATGCTCGTTACTATAAAACGTCTCTCTTTCTCTCTCTCCATATATATATATATATATATATATATATATATATATATATACATATATATATATATATATATATATATATATATAGTCGGCAAAAAGAAAGTCAGCACTTGTAATTATTTCAAAAACTATAAATTTTAGCTATGTTTAATGTAATTGTTTAAGCAAATTATACTTCTTTACTTGGCCTTTATACTTCTACAATTTTAACTATTCATATTTGACTTTTAATTCAAATATTCTAGTGTTCACGTCAATGCAAAAAATAACTTCAAATTGAGGAGGTAAAAAGAAAGTCCGCACAATCAAAACTTGTTATTTAAATGTAACTTTAGGACATTAACGCACCACAAATACAGCAGGAACACAATGAGCTAGTTAATATTTAGTAGCCATTCTGCAATTTGACAGCCTGCAATCTTTTGGGAATTACTTGAATTAGACTGCAGCAATACCCCGGGGAAAAGGCATCCCACTTTTCTTTAATTTTTGTCCAAAGTTCTTTCAAATTTGAAATTCCATCATTGCGTAGCTGTTGCTTGGTGTAATGACATACGTTTTGGATAGGATTGGGGTCTGCATATAGTGCAGGCCAATCCAAACACGTAATATCTTGCTCTTTCAGGAACCTCTTGACATTGCCAGCTGTGTGAATGGGAGCTATATCCTGCATGAAGATGGGAGTATCATCCACATTCCGACCAAAGTAGAGTAGAAAATTCTCAGTCAACATATTAATGTACTTGGTCGAATTAATTCGACCTTGGAAGCGGACTATAGACCCTGGACCATTTGTACTGATAATGTCCTACACCAACACTTAACCTCCATCACCTTGCAGCGTTGAAACTGGCACCTACGATTAAATTCTTCGCTTTCCTTCGACGGGCGTACTGCCTACGATAACTGCCTAGCCTATTGAACGTGTTTCGTCGCTAAAAAGCACTTTTGGCCAATATAAAGAGTCATGATCTTCATTGCATCTGACGAAGTCCAGACGGCGCTTTCTGTTCTTTACAGAAATCATTGGCTTGCGTCTTGCAACATATCTTCGCAAATTAAATTCCTTTAATCTGTTCTTTACAGTAGAGAGAGCATTTTTTTTAAACAAGATTGCACTGTTGTTGGATTTGAGGAGCCGTGTCGAATCTGTTTCTTAGGCTGCGGATCTTGATAGCATTGTTTTCTCTGTTAGAAGTAACTCTAGTACGACCAGATTTAGGGACATCACAAACACTGTCAGTGTTTTGGTACTTTTGCACTGTCTTTCGTAATATTCTCATCAGATTTCAATTTGCAGCCGATTTCTCGATTCGATAAACCAGGAAGGTGGAGATTAATGAGCTCCTGGCGATCAAGATCCAAGTTATACAACGTATCATTTAGTCTATATGCCCTGACTTGTCGTGGCATATAGACTAAATGATACGTTGTATAACTTGGAACAAGAATTACGATTAGAGATGCCTTGTTGCCTGTTGGTGGATATGTTAAACTGATTTAGGGGCTATGATTTAAGCTGACCGTAAACGAATTTGTTGCTGCGGACTTTCTTTTTGCCTCCTCAATTTTAAGTTATTTTTTTTAATTGACGTGAATACTAGAATATTTGAATTAAAGTCAAATATGAACAGGTAAAATTCTAGGGAAAGCATATTGTATAATACATGTCATACCATATTGTAAATACAGCATAGCAGTCTGTCTTTTAATGACTTTATTTAAATAATGGTAACAAGCACATGAATCGGAAGCGAAATATTTCTGATTATAGCTTTAAACATCTCAACGATATCAAACTTCAGAAAGTCGACCATGTTGTGGACCTGCTTTTTTAGCGTGATGTTGATAATGCCCTAGAAGAAATAGTTAAGAGCATTACAGTAAGTTGAAGAATAGCGATCACTATTCATGCGACCAATGATAAATAACATGTCGTCTAAGCCTTATTTGCCGAGGTTGTCTTGTTAGAAGACATATGGACATCCCGGGGCTATCTCCTCAATACAGGGATTCCCCACAACATCTGATATTCATTTGCTTTTTGTTACGTGTCAGGTTTTCATGCAAAACTCTGTAAATATGAATTCATTCATTTGTTTAGTGTTAACTTCCATTTTTACAAATCTTTCAGCGTATATATATATATATAAGTATATATATATATATATATATATATATATATATATATATATATATATATATATATATATATATGCATGTATGTTTCGACTAAAACCTACAAGCTTAAGTCCAGTCGGGCTGAACATTCAATCAAAAATCATTTCTAAGTCAGCACATTATATATATATATATATATATATATATATATATATATATATATATATATATATATATATATATATATATATATATATATATATATACTATAATAATTATGAAATATCTACGGACACTAGTGTTTCATCCTTTCAGGAATCTTTAGTGCAGGGTGTCACGATTAACACCAGCCGATAGATTCGAACCAGACGACAGAACCCATATCTGTCTTCATTAGCAAAGACCATATCCATTCAGCTACCGTTAACCGCGTAAAATAATGTTGGAATTTAAACATTTTATTTTTAAATGTTTTTTTTTTTATATCAGTGAGAGTGATCTAATCATTATATGATGATCTGTGCATAAGAGCTAAATTGACCGGACTTAATTCAACTGAAAGTGCTCAACGATAACAAACGAGTTTCTTAAAGGGGTGACATAATTGTTTATTATAATAATTAATAAATACCTACAGACCCTAGTGTTTCAACCATTTCGGGAATATATATATATATATATATATATACATATATATATATATATATCTGTATATATTTTCTAACATTTTCTGAACATTCTATTGATTACTTGTTAGGTTAGCTTGTTTGGGTGACATCGTCCTTTCTAGTATATAAAATTCCTACTGGTTAGACGTCGGCTTTGGTTAAAGCTGCTTTAATACCTCGTCCCTTGTTCGATATGAGGTAGTTTTTTTCACTGTCGGATCTGTGCCACCGGTTGCTTGATCTGTGTAAGTTAATAGACATTCTTGTGTGTGTGGCCTGTTTGCTCAGTTGATAGAGTGTTCGCCTAGCATGCAAGAGGTTCGTGTTTCAAATCCTGAGTGCGTATATGTCTAACTGATGAGCCCAAATGAGGGCGAAACTCGAGTCTTGGACTTCCGGTTTGCTGGCTTTCTTGGCTCTTGTGGGTTGCAACATTGTGGAAAATCATTATATATATATATATATATATATATATATATATATATATAAACGACATATTTGCTGTCAATTCATATATATATATATATATATATATATATATATATATATATATATATATATATATATATATATATACGAATTGACGCACCCAGCGACGAATGAGGCAGTCAAAATATGGCATCGTTTTCGATCTGTAACCATATCCACAGCGCCCCTCCATTTTTTTACCAATCAAATCTCTCTTCCTCGTCTACTTCCAGATTATTTTTATTCTTCCTTTTCTTTTTCCATCATTGTTTTATTAGAGCACTTGATTTGCAATTCTCTCTGCGGCCAACTTTACGGTATGTCTGACACAGCAAACATGTCGTTTAAAGAGATTATTGACGATGTTACCTGCTGATCTCTGACATCTTGGTTAGTAATTCAATCGCTTCATTTGATCATTCTCTCTGTCTCTGTCTCTCTCTCTGTCCGTCTCTCTCTCTTTATTTCTCTCTCTATCTGTCTCTCTACATATATATATATATGTATATATATGTATATATATGTATATATATATGTATATGTATATATATATATATATATATATATATATATATATATATATATATTTCGGCTGAGCGCTCCAAAAGTAATGCTTGATATTTATTCCTTCCAAACGGATAAGAGGTAATTGCAAAGTTTAATCTCTCTGTTGTAGTTATGGCTAATTTATTTTCCTTTTGTTCTGCACTATTGTGTTCCACACACTGACATCTCTAAGGAAGTAGCTTTACTCGCGGAATTTTTATATAGTTTTAGATGCAGATAGAAAGAGATAGAATTTGTAATTAGTCATTGTAGCTAGGCGAGTGTTTGTCGTTTGTGTTTTATAACGAGGGGGGCATAGATTGAAGCTCAGTCAAGCATTTGCCATACATTAGTTTTAAAGTCAATTTCTAAAAGTCGTCCAAAACATGCCAGCATGTAAAATTGACGCTAAAGAGACGGATGTGTATTATGAGTTTGTTTGTTTTTGTTTTTTTACTTTGGAGTTACCACTTATGAAGATCCGAAGACCACTCGAGGATAAATGACTTGGGCATGATGGGGGATCAGAGCAATTATGATGAAAGGGAAAACGTAGTTATAAATTTATTTCTGATGACCTCAGAATAAGATTAAATCCGAACAGTATAGGAAGATGCGTGACGAACAGGAGACTTCGATTAAAAGAATGAATGAGAGTTGTTTTTTAATTATTAGATGTAGAACAGTTGCAGTAACAGGGTCGGTTGGAAGAGATAATTCACGTCAAAGATTGCGTGTTATTCAGCATGGAATGCCTCCTATATTTTATCCCAACCGAAAAGACCAGAGAGTATTGCAAATTGCATTGTTATCATGATAGAAATCATACATTCATGGTCTGAAACTTTCATCTCTCTGTTGCAGATATTGACAGTATGAGATTCTAAGAAAGCAGACGCTGTCATGAACGTGCATCAGAAGCAGAGATGCGTCATTGAATACCTCCATTCAGTAAAAATTGAACCGATTAACATTCATCGGCGCCTGTTTAATATTTACGCTGCCGATGCAGTTGATGTCAGCACAGTTAGGCGATTTCAGAGTGGCGACAGTGAAGCGAGTGACAAAGCGTGCTCCAAACCTTTACGAATAAAGCATCAAAAGAGGTTTACAATAGTGTATTAAAAATATTGGTGACTATGTAGAAAAATAAATTCTGGAAAGTTGAATCTCTCTGCTGCAGATATTGGCGATGCTAGACTCTAAGAAAGCAACCTCTATCCTCGATGTGCGCCCTTGAATTTCTGGCAAAAGTGAATTGAAAAGTGTGGTGACTATATAGAAAAGTAAATTCTGGAGCACAAAAGGTCGCTCGCTTTAATGGTACTGCTTCCGTTTTTGTAGTTCTTCAGCGTTCTCTGTTTTGTGTTAAGAAATAGGAGAGCTCGTAGGAATGAATACAGACCTGTGTAAAAATAGGTCATTTTTAAGTCAATTTCCAAAGGCATTTCAAAACATGTGTAACGTTACACACGTTTACACACGTGTTAACGTATAAATACTGGGGACCCAACACGTTGTAGCCTCTGTCGCAAGCGCAATCAAGACAATGAATCCTTCATCACCTTTTTATTACAGTTGAAAATCGACATTTATTTTCGGGTATTTTCTTAAATAAAACATAATCCACGGCCTGAGCACGCGTTCTTTTTTATATATATTTTTCTTTGCTTGCTCGCCGTGACGTCACTTCGCACAAGGCTCGGTATTTGCATACAGCTTCCATGCTGTTATACATACCATCAAGTTATACAGATGGTTATGATATATAATTCTAAAATGAGGGTTGTCAGACTGAAAAATATTAAAGAAAACTATCAGTTCCCTGGAACTTCTTTATATTTCTATTTACTTTTGTATTTTAACAATATATATATATATATTATATATATATATATATATATATATATATATATATATATATATATATATATATATATATGAGCAGGGTGACCAGACGTGTTCCTGGTTTGAATATAGATCAACTAATGTTTCACATTCCCATATTTTTTATTATCATTGAGTGAGATGAAATAACCCATATTTAATCGTGTAGCAAGAAAACTTCTCAAATGCACTTGTTATGTTAGGATGTGTTAACTTTAGTCAAACTCGCCTCTCTTTCTTTCATCGGAATGTTTCGATTATTGATTATCGATACTTACCGAGACATTCCGACATAAAACCTATCTAAGAACACTGCCAGATACATAAAACAACTTCCTGTAAAATTTCATAAAAATCGACCCAGCCGTTTTCGAGTACATAAGGAACGAACTCACAGACATGCAGACATACAAACAAAATTAATGTATATAATAGTACACACACACACACACACACACACACACACATATATATATATATATATATATATATATATATATATATATATATATAATTTTTGACATATGGTTGCACTTTGTAAGTTTTAATTCTTCCGCTATACAAGATTAGGTTCTAACAGCAATTGTGACTCTAACTCCCTTCTCCGTCATACACCTCCTGGGGGTAACGAATGCCAGTTTTTAGACATGAACGCCCCAGAACAAGCCTGAGAATAAACTTTAAAGGGGAGGTCAAGAAAAGAAGGCAATGCACAAGACGGCCGCCATTAAAACATTTCTGAAAGCTGAAGAAATTTGTGAAATTTTTTTTCCTAAATGGGTGGGGAATGGGATGGGATGGAGTACGTTCGAGGAATTGAAAAGGCAAAGGAAAATATGTTTTGTAATACGGTTACTTCGCAATAATCTGGAAAGAATTAAAACCTGCAGACACGTACAAGAATATAAAGTTGCCTGATGGAGAGAACTTGAATGCCTACTAGATATTGTCCTTGAAAGTCTTAGGCAGTGGTTTACGACCATCATTTTCATGGCGGCACGATATTAATTTTTTTTTTTAATTTTCATGGACTACCTATCATAAAAAATAAATATGTTCTACTTATAAAGACTTTTTTTACATGGGGGTCACCGCTTATCAAGGCCCAGAGGCCACTCGAGTATAAGGGTCATTAGGTATAGATTACTCATTGTAATTTTAGCGTAGTAAACATTAGTGGGAATTTTGTAAATTGGATTACTTAGGGGGGGGCGGTTCAATAAGAACTTGTTCACGATGGACGAAGACAATCAGATTGTAGTCAGCTGGTAAGCAGGCAAACGGAATAGAGTTCCACAGCGAATAATTCTAAGAAAAGAAGCCCTGTTCATGGAATTTACGTTTAGGTGTAGATACGGATAAAGAGTGTGGGCAATTGTTGATAGTGGTTCTGGCAAGACGAGTGTTTTTCGTGAAAGTCTGGCGAGGGGGCACCAGAAATTGAAGTTCAGATGAGCACCTACCATGAAAATAACGATAAAGCAGGGACAGGCTCGCTACGTCTCTTCTGTGGGAAAGGGGTTGCAGAGAAGAGAAAAGGGCATCCTCCACTAAGCCATGAAATCTATTTTGAACTCTTTCAAGACAGGATAAACTGCTTCTAGGAGCTCCTGCCCAGATGTGGCAACAATACTCCATCGTTGGCCGAACCTGGCTTTTATATAGGTAGAGAATTGTATCAGGAGTGAGATATCTACTGGAACCTTAAAAGGATCCCAACATCTTTCCAGCGACTTCGGCAATTGATTTGATATACGTGTTCCATTTCAGATCGGGAGTAAAGATCAAGCCCAGAAGCTTGTTGAAACATGAAGCCTCTCCAAGATGAGAGCCATTCATTTCGATTGATGGCAGCTGGGCAGCAGAACGTTGATGATGTAAAGATAGAAGCTTGGTTTTAGATGCATTAAAAGTAACCATCCACTTCTTTCCCCATTGTACCACTTGCTCAAGATCAGAGGAGAGAGACTCAGAGAGAACTTGGTCGTTTACGGTCTCCGAAGTGCTTCCATAGATGGTAGTGTCGTCAGCATAAATGTCTACGAATGAACTAAGGATGTCATTAATCATTAATATAGATCAAGAAGAGGGTTGGACCCAGGATGGACCCCTGAGGAACTCCAGCATTAATACTAAGAGTACCTGATTTCTGCCCATCAACCACTACTTTTAAGAACCTATCAAAGAGAAATGATTTAATAGCTGAGAAAACATTTACAGCTGTACCATGACTGGAGATCTTGTGAAGTAGGCCTTTATGCCATACCTTATCAAAGGCCTTTTATATGTCAAGAGCAATTGCCCTAGAGAGGAAGCCTCCATTGAGAGATTCGCCAATCGTATGAGATATAACTGTAAGCACGTCTACTGTAGATCTAGCAGAACGGAAACCATATTGCATGTCACGAAGAAGGTTATTTTTGCTGAGATGGTTGACTACTTCCTTGTTTAGCACAGATTCCAGCAGCTTACTCATGATACATAGGAGACTTATTGGTCTGTACTGAGAGGGAGATGAGCGATCACCTGAGTTTTTAAATACAGGGCATACTAATAAGATTCCCAAGGTGTTGGGAAGAATTTCTCCTCAAGACAATGCTTAAATAACTTGGTAAGTATGGGCGCTAGTTCCGGTTGAAGCCTTTTCAGCACTGTGACTGGAATGCCGTCAGGACCAGTTACTTATCTATATATCTGTAAAAGTGAGAATATGTGTGAGGAAATTTCTCAACCTATATACTCAACAAGTTTCTATATACAGACATACAATGTGGTATATAGAGAATTCAAACATGTAGAAAACGTTTTAATCGGTTTTCATCCAGAAAACAGGGCTGCTAAGGGGTTGAAATTGTAAAAATTGTTGCGTAGGTGACCACTGGATTATTTTTCTGTCTCCAACTGTTTCACGACTGCACATGCGCGGTCATGAAATATTACAGTTTCTTTATGTTAAGTATGAGTTTGAAAACACGTCTGAATGTGATGTCTTACTGGTGCAATGGTTATCGTACTTTACTCAGTGTTTTGAAGTTTTGGTTTCAATCTCAATTTGTACTTTAAAGAAGTGAACGGTTTAGAAAAAACATAATACTCACATGAGCATGTCCCATTTTCTGTCCGTTTTTTATTTATTTTTTTTAAAGAGTTTAACGCTGTGTTTAATACCGGACAACGCCGGATACATCTCGTAAAATAATAAAAAAACAAATACAATTATATAATAGAATGTTTTAATCACATAAAGAAACATATCCTATATTCAATATCTGGTATCGTTTTGGCGAAATCAGGTCTGAATAATTCAGCTATGAAACCGATTCCCAATATTTGAAAAACTGAAAATCTGAAGCTCGTCCCATCACTAATATAACCATAAATAACAAAAAAAGATTACCAATTAGTATGCAGGAAACTTTACAGAAATCTGTCTATTTTGAAGTTAGCAATATCATCTTGTATATAAAAAAAATTTGAATGTCTTTATTAAACAAAACGAAATTAAATGATCTCTAGCTAATATCTCTTCGCGGAACACTAATGTGCCGTTGTACAGTGGTTGAGAACTACTGGTTTATTTACATAAGATGCTTTTTGTCTGATAATCTTAGAAATATAATTTACACTGCTACTGTATTGGATTTTTTTCTTATACCCTTTGTATTTAGGAATAGTTTTGGTATCGAAATTGTATCTGAATTATTCAGCTCCGATGCTGATTCACTATAATTAGAAAGTGTGATGTTCAAATAAATCGCCTTATCACTAATCTATATAATTATAAAATTCAAATGACCTTGTAACAGGTCTTGTAGCTCAACATCCGGTCAACGACTTCTGGTTGCGCATGCGTACATAAACAAATAATCCACGCGACAATAAAACGTACTCTTTTACTGTGTACGTTTTCAGCGTTCCAATTGGGTTTTTTTTTCGCGTCTAAATTATCCAAATAAACAATTGTTAATACTTTCTGCATTTTTTACATCGTTCATTTTCGTATTACATTTAAGTTATTTTAACGCAATTTTCTTACAAATAAATCTACATTAATCCGTTGACAACATTTTACAACGGCGATTTACACACCGCCTTCATTTTTTTAATTTATTCTCCATTTTAATACACTTTTCTTAAAAAACATTTATACATTTTCTTCTGTGATTTTTTTTTTAATTTGCGTTAAACAAATAATAAACGCGACAATAAAACGTATTGTTTTGCTGTGTACGTTTTCAGCGTACAAGTTTTTTTTTTCATGTTTAAATTAAAAAATATATCAAAATTAGAATTTAACTTTAAGTATTATGGTATCTGTTCAGTGTACATTTATCTATAAGTATGGAAAACAACTGATGATTCAATGGCTGTAAGTTTTTATTTTTTTTCAAAAATAAACAATTATAAACAGAACGACAGAAATCTATTTATATCTTTTTTCATTTAAATATACTTTCATAGAAATGTTTCTGTTACGTCACAAAAAGCTATTTTCTTTACGTCACAAGTGTCACGCTCATACATTAATTCCATAGCTAATATAACATACTGACCCAACGGGTCACGCTTAGTCTAGTATAAACTATAAAAAGCACACAAATTAGTATGTGCAAACGTTCATATTACAGAAATTCGGTGATTTTGAATTGAGCGGTGTCATCATGATTAAGAAATTAAATGTCTGAATTAAACCCAAAATGAAATTCAATGACTTCTAGCTATTGTTTCTTCGCGGCACACTAGTAATCATTCTGTGGCACAATTGCATAGTAGCATTGGTTTATTTGGATAAAAGACTTTTTTCGTCTGTTAACCTTAGGAATATTATTTTTACTTGTACTGTATAAAATTAAATTAGCTTGAAATTGACATTTTGTCTTACAACCTGTGTATGTAGGAACCATTTAAGCATCAAAATTGATCTTAATTATTTAACTACGATGCCTAGTTCCGATACTTTTAAAAACTTATTTCGATGAACCGACCCTTCACTAATTTGAGCCATACAAAAAATGTTACCAATCAGTATGCGTAAAATGTTAAGATTTCAGAAATTTTGTGATTTTGAATTGAGTGGGATACTCATGATTAAAAAATTAAATGTCTTTATTAAACAAAATGAAATTAAACGGTTTCTAGCTATTATTTCTTTGCGGCACACCAGTAATTATTGCGTGACACACTAATGTGCAATGGAACAATGATTGGGGACTACTGGTCAAAGATCTTTATCTACAGAGGCCTGTCAGATCAACATGGCATGAGGATACTTTCCCCTACAAGTAAAACCCAACCAGATATTCAAAATAGCTTAGTAGTCGAAGCTCAATTAAGATCTTCTCGGCGTGGCGACACACTAGCTAATACAATGAATGGTGCACTGTCGTCTAGTGATAATACTCCACCAAACCAGATGAGCTTTTGTTCTCGATCAAGAGACCAAAGTAAATGTATGTTAAAAGCTCACTCAGCTGATTTTTCTAGTGTTAATGTCAAATGTAACGTGTTTAATTTTGCCAGAGTCTGAAGTAGATGAAGTAAGTCTATAAAAATGCTGCCTTTATTCACCGGCAGAGATTTGCCACTGTTGACCAAGAAAATAGTTTGTCAGACATTTGTACGCAGTATAATAATGCAGGGAATTGAATAGAGGCCAGTGAAGGTTGAGGATATGTGTTGCATGGAAATGTAATGATATAAGTATTATACTGTAAAATATTCGCTGCAGCCGATCGCCAAATAGTTTTTTATTCTATTTAATTCCTAAAACCTTTGCTATTGTCTCGATTTATACACACGTTTGCGATAATAAAACACACAAAACTGGTTATAAAAATATTTTGTTTGTTTAAGATAATTTTTTCGGTTTCCAAATGACAGTTTTAACATTAATGATAGCGAGAAGGGTGGGGTCGATGTGAAGAGAAAAAGTGTCGCCTTGCGCCGCCATGGTCGCTCTTCCTCTCACTATTTTTTTTAAATTCAATTTTCACCCCAAACAAGGCACAGTGCCACTTTGAAGCAGGGTGCTACTATCAGGGACTTAATTAGCAGGGTCATTATGAAGGGAGATGAGTAGAAAGATATTTGTTCACATTACACTTGAACTTCTACATATCAGTACAGTTGGGAAAGCAGAATCCCGGAAGGGAGTTCCAAAGTCCCGCAGTTCTGGGGAAGAAACTTTTGGAGTAAAAGGCGTTCTTGCACCTAGGGATCTCTACTGTAAAGGGATGAGACTTGTAGAATAGGCAGAGGGGTGCAACATCTCGTCGATGGGACAAGGGCTGAAGCCTAGATGACAGTTCAGGACCTATCAGGTCGGCGACTCTCTGTTGAACCCTGTCCAGGAGCGAGATACAGCAGGAGATGCACCAGCCCAGATGTGACAACTGTACTCCATACATGGGCGAATGGTAGCCTTATAGAGGTACAGGATACTGTCAGACGTATTTTTCAGCTCTTTTATATGGACCAGATGATGTCAATATTCCAATATGCATTGTTCTGAAAATCTGAGTCAAGTTTGCTGATCCAATCCTCGGGGATTCTACGCCCACATTTTGACCCCCTTTTACATCTCGGAGCATTCGCATCGAAGCTTTTGACCAAGTTTTATTTTGACGTCATCCCCGGGGATCCGGATTATCCAACAATACAATGGGTGTGTAATGTGAGTATTAGAGACATGCTTAGTTCTGAGGACCTCAAAGAGAGATATCAAATCTGGACAGTATAGAGAAACGTGAGCAGAATAGGGCAATGTGATTAACGATACAGTAACATTGAAGAATGGATAAAAAAAATTCTGGGTTAATAAATGAAGAAAAAATTTAATAGCAAGGAAAGCCATGAAAAACATACGAGGACAAAATGAGGATGTTTTTATAGCAGTAATCAGTTATTGATTTGGGGTGTGCGTGTTAAGAAGGATGGAAGCAATTCCCTCAGGAATGTGTGGTCGAGTAATGGACAATTCTGCAGTGTGACTACATGCATTCACACACAGAAATGTTGCAGTATTTACTTCCTTCCCAATCAAGAAATATGTGACACAAGATAAAAAGTTGGAGAGAATAGGCAGCGCTTCTTAAAGAGGATCACTGTGGCTTATCATTCAACCACGGTAGTGGTTGAATATATGCTTAAGTCCGAAATTGAATGAATCGAGACACATTCAAACCCCCACCACTAATTCCGTTCGTAACCAAATTTCAAACAGGTTATATAGTTGGATAGAACACCTCATTAGCTACATTTTGAAAAAAAAATTCGAAAATTGGTTCAGTAGAAAAAAAGTTACAACAAAATATGTGGGTTCACAAACAGGAGAGTAAGTACATAAGTGACTAACGCTTTTTTTATTTTGCATAACTTTTTTTGTATATAAATATTTTTTATTGCAACTTTGCTAATATGACATGTTAGCGTAACGGTTAGAGTACCGGGGGTTGGTGGAAAGATTTTAGGTTCAATCCCGTGTATCGTTTTTTTTTTATAATTAAAAAACCGAACTTTTTTTAATAACTAATTTTTTTTAACTCTCCTTATGATTTTATAGCAAAAAATGGTGAATTTATCGATTAAAAATATTAGTGAATTCTATGATATACATATTCTTTGAATGAACTCAAATTTTTCGTTATCACATTTGATGAAAAATGTAGTCCCATTTTGGCAATGCGTCTGACCAATGATGCTTTTGAACCCGCGACCAGCACTGCGATGTCATCAGCATCAGCCTGGGCATAAATATTCCTATTTTTAAACTCCTTTAAAAGAGGATTCAGCATACAATTCCATAGTAAAGGTGATAAAAATCCCACTTTGGAAGTTTCATTTAACTACTTCCCTTTTAACAGTTGCCCTCAGTAGTTCTACTTGAACTGTTCTGTGCCTCACCATATACTCAATCCATCGGATGAGTACTGGTGGCACATTGAGTTTTCGTAGCGACTTGAACATACTACTGAAGGGTATGTTGTCAAAAGCTCCAACGATATCTAAAAAGACACCGAGTGCCATCTTCTTTTTTGTTAGTTTACGCTCTATACAGATCACGAATTCATGAACCGCAGTCTCGGTAGAGACCCTGGCTCGGAACTACTGTGATTGAATGATAAATATTGCATAAATGTGTGTTTGAGAGCTAATTTTTTTTGACAATCATTAATAAATATTATAAATTTATATATTAATACAATAGCAATGCCTGGAAAAATCATGGATTATATGGAAAAATGCGCGCATGAAAAGTAATATTCTTAAGATTTTATTAAACCTTTTATTGTTGAGTTAGAAAGAATTAAATGATCCTAATTAAATTATAAATATAATAAAATCATTAATTTTTATGTAAATTATAAAATTATTAATTCCATCTACTAACTAACTAACTAATGAATTAATTTTATTCAAACAATTTTCACTACATAAATATATGCAAATAATAGGGGGAAATAAGTTCAATCCAGCGACTGACACCCTTTCTAACTCAACAATAAACAACATATGCAAATAATAAATAAAATATTTATCAATATTTAAATTTTATTTTTAGCCGCAAGATTTTAAGTCTAAAAAATTCTTATTTTTTACTTTACTAGAATATCTTGTTCTTTACTTTTCCAGGTTGAATTTCTTGTCCTTTTACTTTTCCAGGTTTAATAAAATCTTAAGAATATTACTTTTCATGCGCGCATTTTTCCATATAATTAAGAATGGCCGGGGCAATCATGTCAGTCAGAGTATTTAAGACAGTAAGCAATAAATTTTCTCTAATCCAAAGAAGGGAACGCACAGCCTGGGTGGGATGACCTTCTAGGAGTACCCAGATCGAATGGCTTAGACTGACAGATAAAAAGCCACCGACATGGCCTAGTTTCTGGTAAACTGATTATTGAGATTTTAACAACGACTGGCATGGTCAACGCTATCGCTGAAACTCAAATTAAATGGTGCTCAAGGTAAATATAGATTTTAAATGAAATCCTCTTTAATACTGTGAAATTTCTAAGAGTTTCTCCCTTTGACGGCTACAGATTCATACTTATTTTTCAATGACACATGCTTTTTGGAGTAGTTTTGAGTTACTTCCGTTTGTCTGTGATTACATGTACTCTCTGTTTTTGTCTCAAAATGTAAATAAAAGCAAACGTTTTCTTCGTGTCTGTGTGTCAAACTAAAAACATGTTTACGTGTTCATTTCTTTGTTGTAGACGTCGGTTGCGTTCCACAGCGTGAATCCTACTTTAAGCAAATAATACATGTTTTATGTGATTCTTAACTCTAATAAATGACCTACACTCATATCTAACAATTATTTAGATACTATTTTTATATATGTAAAAATAATAGTATTATGTGGACTATGGCGCTCAAAACAGATTATTCTAGTAATAAAATATACATCTGTGTTTATTCATATGTTGTATTTAGATATTTGATATATCAATGGATGAAGGTTTAGTTAGCAATCAAAATGAAGGCATATTTTTAGGCAATCTGAACATAGATAATTAAAGAAGTAAACACTATTAACGTCAAAGTGATGTTAGATGACATCCGATAGTGAGACCAAAATTTGAAAGCTGTGAGGAGTATAGAGTCATGCCTTAGTTGCCCTTACTCCGACGTCTATTCTGACCCGAGGTAATAATTAATACTGTAACATTTCCGCTGCTTCTACTGCTGCTGCTGTTGTCGTTGTTGAGGAGCACCACTCATTCATTTTGTAGGAATCAAATGATTATTGTCGGCATTCCGGTATAGCTATCTTTCTAGGGAAATATCGAGTACTTACAGGGATGGACAATATTAAAGTTTGCCAACATCCGTTAAGTTAAATTGTTTCTATGTAACGAACTGGATTCAAACTTGTAACGTCCAGGTTGTCAGTTCGTATCCTTAATAACTTAATACCACTGTCACCCCCATGATGATGATGATGATGATGATGATGATGATGATGATGATGATGATGATGATCGCAATTAGAAACATTCTCCACTCTCTCTTGAGCTAATCTGACGCCAGATTGAGAGCCTTGGGAAAATTGACCCAGAACAGCCGTATAAGATAAACATACAATGACTCCCACCAGGGGAATCTTCTCAGACCCAGACGTAAGTGATGTATTTTTCTCATGCAAATACTTGACATTATAGGACTCCTTGAACCAACTCCTGTGCCATACTCGATCGTAGACACATAAATGTGCATCATGTATAACTACTTAACACAACTACTAAAACATTGAAGAATATAAATTTAATTCAATTTAATTCAATTTATTGAACCATAAATAAAATAAAAATCAACCCTCGACTTGCCTAACAAGTAGCAAAACCGCACTCCTTCACTCTGGACGTGTCTTGATGCCGGAAAGTCTTCTACACTAATGGTTTCTTCCTTCGAACGACTAGACTTTGGTGTATTTTCCTTTTTTTCCTCCTTTCTCATGTACCAATATGACGATGTTGGTTGCTGAGGATAATTACTTGGTTGAGAAACGTCCTAGGAACGGCAACCAGCCTCCGGAGGAATAAACGGTGAAACGATATCACATGATAGGCACATGGACGATAAAAATATCAACGAGTTGGTATGGTGTCGACTATAACCGGTTGGAGCAGGTCGCGTCTGAAGTCTTCTTTGCATCGTTACGAGCAGAGTTTCTATCATGGGCATTAAATAGCAGGTACCGCATGCTGAAATTCAACACTTGTACTAGATAGTGATCCAAGGTAATTTTTAATAAAAATATAATTATTTTATTTAGCACTGGAGGGGCATATTTCAATCAGTTCTTGCAGACCCACGTTCGCTGCAGATGGTGCAAGCTGTCATGCGTCTGTCACGCACAAGATCCAAGCTTCGGCTGTTTAAAACAATACAATTATAATTCAATTCTTCGCTTGTCTTTATTGAAAGAGAGGGAAAGAAAGTGAAAAGAAGAAAAAGAGAAAGAGAGAGATATACATAACACTTGAACATTGTTTAGTTTTTGTAGGCCTTGATGACAAGTTCTTTGGGGTTTGACCTTTCGAATTCTAGGGTCTCAGATAGTTTTGAATATTATAAACAACTGTCATTGTTGGCTTGAATCATACCCAATTGACAAAAGTTACTGAAGTCGCATGTTTTTCAGTAATAACGCATTGCTTTCTTGCCTCCTCACGAGCAAAACCAGACACAAGTTATATATAAGGTTTGTTAATGTAGAATCCCTAGCTACCCCAAAAGGGAACTTCTTCATTATGCCACACCAATATGCAGAAATTTATATGTAAAGCGAATAGACCACGCTGCTCATCTATGCTGTATGGTCCAATATAGCGACTCTTTAGATTTAAGTAACAATATGCATTGTTTGGGGTGGTTTAAATAGTTAAAAAATATTTTTTCAAGCTGCTCCTGTTGTCATGTATGGAAAAGAGGGGAGAAATTGACATAAAAGACAGATGTTAAGCATCTGACCAATTTCGCTTTGAATTGCCGCATCGTTGGCGCATCTCCAGAAAAAAACTTGAGACAAAATGTTTTAGCAAGGTAACAGGATTTCACATTAAAATAACCTGAAAAATAGTTGATATGCCGTAAAATGAGACAGACAAAAGACTAAACTTGAAAGCGATTTGTTTAACAATATGACTTATAACAAGAATGTATCTTAAGTCTTGTGCATTCATGTTGGCGAAATAAGAAGACGCTGACTACAAAACAAGGAATGCACTTGACGAAAGTGTTTCGGCTTGAGTGTTTTGTTCTTCCTTTTTTTAATTTTTGGCGAATTTTCTTTTCTATTGTCTACATTTATTTTTTTGGTTTTATTTTGGTTTTTGTTTCTGTTGCAATTTGCTTTTATTCATGATATTCTGCCTGAAGATATTTGCACCGCAAGCCCTTCTGGTCTAAATAGCAGCTGCCGACTATATTGGCTCTTGTTATTCTTTCTCCCTCCTCCTCTACCCCCTCTCTCTCCCTCTCTTTCTCTTTCTTTGTCTTCCTCTCTCTCTCTCTTTCTTTCTATTTACCTATCTACATACCTATCTATGTTTAGTTTTCTCTCTTTCTTTTTCTTTCTCTCTCTTTCTCTCTCTTTCTCTCTTCCTTTCTCTCTTCCCATATTTCACTTTTCTCGCTTTCTATCTCTCTATCTCTCTCACTTCTCTCTTTAACCCTCTTTCTTCCTCTTCTTTCTCTCACTATCAATCTACATCTAACTCTCTTTCTTTCTCTGTTCCTTTCTCTCTCTTTCATATTGTCTTTCTCTCTCTCTCTCTCTCTTTCTATCTACCTATCTATCTATAGCTCAGTTTCTTTTTCTCTCTCTTTCACTCTCTCTTTCTCTCTCCTTATTTTACCCTCTCTTTAACTTTTCTCTATATCTCTCCATCTCTCCCGCTTTTCTCCTTCGCCTTCTTTCTTTCTCTTCTCTTTCTCATTATCTTTCTCTAGCACTTTTTTTCTCTCTCTCCCTCCCTCGCTGTCTTTTACTCTCTGCATCTCTCTCTCTTTCTCTTTCTCTCTCTCCCTCTCTCTTTCTACCTTTCTCTCTCATAATCTTCTTTCCTCTCATTCGCTTTTCTCTCTATATATCTCTTCCACTCTCCTCACCTTTTCCTTGCTCTGTCTTTCTCTACTTTTCTTTTCTCTTTTTTACATAGGCATCACCACTTATCAAGGCCGAGAGGACACTCGAGGATAAGGGTTAAAGAGTGTACAGTAGAAATTGGACAATATAGTAATCGTTAGTGATGGAAATTCGGTAAATTTGTTAACTTATATGGAACGGCTCATCAAAAACTTGTTTACGTTAGACTTGAAGACAACCATATTGTAGTCAGCTGGAAAGCAGAAAAACGGAAGATAATTCCATAGCCGTGCAGCTCTAAGAAAGAAACTTTGTTCATGGAATCTACGTTTAGGTTTAGGCACAGATAAACCGTGTGGGTAATTTCTCTCTCTCTTTCTCTCTCTCTCTCTATCTATCTATCTATCTATCTATCTCCCTTTCTCTTTCTTTAGCCTTGTAACGCAGTGTACATGAACACGTGGGAAGATGTCGGCTGTAGCGAAGAATAGTTGGTTTGCGGGGAGATTAGCAACAGCAGTAATAGAAAAAAAACTTTCATATACAAATTAGGAAGTTGGCGCCAAAACAGGAAGGAAAAAAGGACAAAAATGAAACACGTACTCGGGGAGAAAACAAAGCCTGCGTCGAAGAGAATGGGCGTGTAAGACGAAGGCGAGAAATAGTTGGCCTCGGCCGGCGTGTGGTCGAAGGAAGGAGAACTGCACCAGATAAAATAAACAGGTGGCAGCGAGAGACGTGCCGAAAGTAACGGTAATAAAAACGCTTTGTAAAAAAAGAAAAAAAAACTGCTGTTTGTATGTAACGACAACGTTACAATTCGTTGTTGCAATAAAACTCCTCAGCATATCTTCCTTTCTTTGGTCCTGGATATGACCTTAAACTATATCCGATGGTGAGGCCCCAGCTTGCAGGCCTTAGGGAGTGTGGAGCCACCCTTTAATTGCCATTGCTCCCAGGTCCACTCTGACCCGGACTGGTAGCACCTGTTAGGGTCCCAACTATGGGTTAAATAGAATATGACTTAAAAAACAAATATACTATATTAAAAAATCGTTCTTCAAAATCACCAGATTCGGCATTAAATAACCTGAAAAGGGTTGATATGCCGTAAAACAAAACAACCAACCAACTTCCTTTCTTTCTCTCTCCCCTTAAGTTTTTCGTCTTTCTCACTCTCTATCTCTCTTTCATTCTAGCTCTCTTTCTTTTCTCTATACCTTTCTCCATCTCTCGTCTTTATCCCCTCTCTCTATCTCTCTCTTTATCTTTTTCTTTTTCTTACTCCTTTTCTGTCTCTCTCAATCTCTTTTTCTTTTCACTTTCTCTCTCTCTCTCTCTTATTCCCTCTCTTTTTCTCTTCTATGTCTCTTTTTGTCTCTCTTTAATTTGGTCTTGGTTGAAATTAAACTCTTCAGCATCTCCTGATGTTTTGTGGTGCAACTCTAGGAAGAATTGGAATACGAACTTCAGAATTTTTTGGTGTGTGTTTGTGTGTGTGTGTGCGTGTGCGTGTGTGTGTGTGTGTGTGTGTGTGTGTGTGTGTGTGTGTGTGTGTGTGTGTGAGTTGCTGGGCTGATTAATAACTATCATATATAGGTTGGAACGATAAATTGTCGCCTTAAAGAAAACAACACTACAGCTTTATTTTAAAACTTTTATTTTAAAAAGTATATCAGATAACTTGATTATATAGTAGAGTTGCTATCTATTCAATGTAGCTGCCTTCAGCCTCAATCACAACCTTGAGGCGGATCCGGAACTGGGAACATGCCTTTTACACAAGCACCGGCGGGAGTCCGTCGAATACTCGATCAGGTTGGCTTTGATGTTGTGTGGGGTCATGTTAGTGATGTTCTCGGCGTATGACCAAACGAAGTAGTTAAGGAGGTTCAGGTCGAAGGAGGAGGGGGAGCCAGCGGGAGGAGGGTACACAATCGGAACATTCCTTCTGAAGCCACGCCTTGGTCTCTTTGGACTTGTGGGCCGGCGCCGAGTCAATCTACCACACTCAGAATTTACTAGCGGCTAACTGATTGCACCAGGGGGTCACCACACTCTTGAGCACATCCAGGTACAATTTGGTGTTGACTTTCAAACGGACTTTGAAGGCGTGAGGTGGCATTATATTGCTCTCACTTGAAACCACACCATAACCGTTGCCGGAAACTTCGGTGAGCTGTGCCCTCAAGCGGTGACTCGTCTGTATTTGAATTTGGAAGGTGCTTGCAATGGTTCTGTTGTTATAACTTGAAGCGATAGAGAACATGAGTTGTACAGCGGCGCACATCCGATCTCGATCGTTGACTGAAATAATAGAAGACTCCTATCTCTCTTGGAATTTGTACAAAGCTAGCCAACTAATAGATGGTCTGCAACAAAAAAAAGAAACCCGGTTTTCATCAAACGGAAATGGGATCATGTCGTCTTTACTATGTCTACAATTTTATCGTTTCACACTCTATTTTGTTTCCCCTTCCTTTCTTTCTATGTTCCCTTTCTTTTTTCTCTCCTTCCCTCCATTACCCTGACTCTCTTTATCTCCCCTTTCTCTTTTTCTTATTTTTTCTTTCTCTCTACTCCCTTATTTTGTACGCTTTATTTCCCTTTATACCCTTCTTTTTTCTCTGTCCCCTTTCTTTATTTCTTAGGTGCACTATAACTCTATATATTTTTAAATATTTACTCTAAAGATAGCATATGTCCACTAAGATGGAAAGGTCTACTGCGTTAGAGACAAAATCTATAGTGGGTCGACCTAAGTAAAGATTTAGCAAGCAAAGCGTTTATTCACATTACATTACAATTACTGCAATTACTGCATGTTGTTACGGATGGGAAACTAGACAGCAAGAAGAAAATGCCAATGTTTCAAGGCTGAATTGCAGTTATCGTCTATTTTTGTCCTTGCTCTGTCTATCCCTCATTCTTTATTTCTATCTATCTATTTCTCCCTCTTTATTTCTATCTATCCATCTATCTATCTATTTCTGTTTATATATATATATATATATATATATATATAACTACTTAATTTACTCACATAAAATTAATATACGAAAGTATAGATCTATGCGTAAACTTTAAGTATTTACTTCAAAAGTGCTCAATACGTAGGTAGAGCTGGCGATTAAGCTACACTGAATATTCCGCGTTTCATCCACTCTAGGATTCTTCAGGCTTATGAAGCTGAAGAATCCTAGAGTAGATGAAATGCGGAATATTCAGTATAGTTTAATCGTCATATAAATTTTATAACTTACTATATATATATATATATATATATATATATATATATATATATATATATATATATATATATATAATGCTCCTCATCTTGAGTTGGCATATTGAGAAGTCATACACGAATTACCATTAGCGTACAAGCGATGGTCTTTGTGTAAACAAATCGAGCTTAGGTATTTCGGACGATGTCAAAACATCGTTAATTCACGACTCACTCAGCAGCCGTCGATAGCGTAGTGTTTAGGAACCTTGACTGTCGTACAGACAGTCGAGTTTCAATCCTGGCTTGCCTGTCTAGCCGCACTGATGAGCTATGAAACAGCGAAACAGTACTGTATGTGGAGCACTATATATATATATATATATATATATATATATATATATATATATATATATATATATAACAGTTTTGTTTGAAAGCTATATACACACACTTCGTAGGAAATAGCGTGGACACGAGTTAGTGTATGAAAGAATGACAATATTAAAGACTTCTTTTACGCTATTGACGATGCTTTAAGCAAGGAAAAATCTTTCTCATATATATATATATATATATATATATATATATATATAATTACTTCATTTAATCAAATTAATTAATATACGAAAGTATATATTCATGCGTAAACTTTAAGTATTTACTTCACAATGTTCAAAACGTAGGTAGAGCTTGGTAGTAGGTCAGAAAATATATATGGCAATTAAGCTATACAAAATATTCCGCGTTTCATCCGTGCTAGGATTCCTTAGGCCTGACTAGCGTTGATGAAACCGACATATTGTGTAGCTTAATTTTCATATATATTTTATAACTTACTACTGTATATATATATATATATATATATATATGTTGTTTTGAAAATAGAAAAACCGAATGAAATCTTTAAAATAGCAAAACTTATCACGATAAGAAAAGCTCAACACTATTAAGAAAAGCACACAATAATATTAAATGAAAGATGAGAAAAAAAGTTATGTATAATTTTTTATATCATCTGAAGAATAAGTCAAAGTTAAGGGACACTTGAGAAAAAATAATGTTAAGACCATAGCATTATATATATATATATATATATGTATATATATATATATATATATATATATATATATATATATATATATATATATATAAATAAAATAAAAATACCATTTAGCCCCTGGCATAGGGAAAATAATAATCAAAGAACAAAATAGCAAAGCAGATCCTGGTTAACCGTTTTTCCTTAATCCTTAAATATTTCAACAAAATGAATAAGTTTAGAGAGAGAGAAAAAAGTGTACATATTTATTTAACGCATTTTAAAAGTGTATATATCGATATGGGTAGGATTCAAACACTGTTTTCTTCTCATTTTCGTATGGTCTATGATCTTTTTCTATTCTTGCATTTTTCCTTTTAATATCCTGAAGACCTCTGAAATAGGGACGAAACGTTGATCATTTTATAATTTCATTCGGTTTTTCTTTTTTCAAAAGAACATAACCTCAACCATCGCTGGTATTTTTATTATATATATATATATATATATATATATATATATATATATATATATATATATATATATATATATAATGCTATGGTCTTAACATTATTTTTTCTCAAGTGTCCCTTAACTTTGACTTATTCTTCAGATGATATAAAACATTATACATAACTTTTTTTCTCATCTTTCATTTAATATGATTGTTTGCTTTTCTTAATATTGTTGAGCTTTTCTCATCGTGATAAGTTTTGCTATTTTAAAGATTTAGCCTTTGATAACATAATTATATATATATATATATATATATATATATATATATATATATATATATATATATATATATATATATATATATATACTAGACAATCCGTGACGCCTTGGGTCACTCAGTGATGAGAAATTATAGCAACATTTAATAAATCCAATAAGCGTGATTGATACGACTGCTGGTTGTTAGCCCATTATATATATATATATATATATATATATATATATATATATATATATATATATATATATATATATATATATATATACATAATGTTTTTGTTAAACAAAGTTATAAAAACAAATATTTCTTATATGGCTAAAGCTACCGATATATTATTTTTAACATGATTCCAGGCATATACTCAAAAAGAATATTTAAAAATAAAATGCCATTTATGGATTGTTGGGGTCGCTGAAAACGTACACAGTAAAAACAATACATTGTAAAATAGTAGATTTATTTGTAAGAAAATTGCGTTAAAATAACTTAACCGTAATATGGAAATGAACGATGTAAAAAAAATGCAGAAAGTATTAACAATTGTTTATTTGGATAATTTAAAACGCAAAAAAAAATTAGGCCGCTGAAAACGTACACAGTAAAAAACAAATACGTTGTCACAGGTCAAAGTTGATTTATTTGTGAGAAAATTGCGACAGTATAGTTGTAATATAGAATAGTTGCAAAACATCCCCTAAGGGGTCAGTATGTTATATTAGCTATGGAATTAATGTATGAGCATGACACATGTGACGTAAAGAATATAGGTTTTGCGACATAACAGAAACATTTCTATGAAAGTATATTAAAATGAAAAAAAAGAATATAGATAGATTTCTATGAGTCATTCTGTTATAATTGTTCATTTTTGAAAAAAATAATTACAGCCATTGAATTCTAAGTGGTCCTGCATCACAGCTTGAATTTTTATCAGCCACTTGTGGTCTTGTAACTTTGCGTTTTAGCATAATCTGAGGGGAAATACATTATTTCAATTTTCTTCTTCTTCATTAGTAGTAGTAGTATTAGTAGTAGAAGTAGTAGTAGAGTAGTAGTAGTAGTAGTAGTAGTAGGGAAAATACATGTCAACCAGTAGTAGTAATAGTAGGATTAGGAAGAGGGGGCGTAGTAGTAGTAGTAGTAAGAGGAGGAAGAGGAGGCGTAGTAGTAGTTGTAAAGAGGAGAAGTAATAGTAGTAGCAAGAAGAAGAGGCATAGTAGTAGTAGTATGAAAGGAGGAGGAGGAGGAGGATAGTGCGCAAGCAAACAAGCAAACAACCAAGAACGACAGAGCTTTAGTATTATAATAATAGATAGATGGGCAATACCTGCACAGGTTCGATTCCTGTTCGTAGCGGATCATTCTTTATACACTGGATAATAAAACAATCATGTAATATTCCTATGATTCGGAGGAGCAGCAGCGATGTCCGAGTCGTTAAGGCGTTGGACGTGAAATTCAATGTGCAATGCCCGCACAGGTTTGGATCATGTGTAGAAGATAATAAAACAATCATGTAATTTTTCCTGTGATTCGGAGGAGAAGCTGCGATGGCCAAGTGGGTAACGCGTTGGATTTGAAATCCAACGCGCGCACAGTTTAGAACCTTTTCGTAGCGGATCGGTTTTTATACACTATGTAGAAGATAATAAAACAATCATGTAATACTTCCTGTGATTTGGAGAAGTTGCGATGGCTGAGTTGTTAAGGCGTTGGACTTGATATTCAATGGGGAATGCCCGCCCAGGTTCGAATCCTGTTCGTAGCGGATCACTTTCTATACACTTTGTAGAAAATAATAAAACAATAATGTAATACTTTCTGTGATTTTGAGGAGTAGCTGCGATGGCCGAGTGGTTAAGGTGTTGGACTTGAAATTCAATGGGTTATGCCCGCACAGGTTCGAATCATTTTTATACACTGTGTAGCAATCATGGTAGTAGGAGGAGGCGTAGTAGTAGTTGTAAAGAGGAGAAGTTATAGTAGTAGCAAAAAGAGGAGGCATAGTAGTAGTAGTAGTAGGAGGAGGAGTTATTGCGCAAGCAAACAACCAAGAACGACAGAGTTTTAGTATTATATATATATATATATATATATATATATATATATATATATATAAAGAACAATATAGCTGCATTGCAAGTTCCAAGGGTTTTCTTTTTCATTTTACTAATCAGTTTTTCCAACAAATCAACATTTTGGTACACTGTACAGGCCTGTTTCCTTCCGCAGAAACAAAGTTTATATTACAATATTAAATGTTTTCTTACGCATACTCATCGAAACAATTTTATTAGAAAGAAATAAGCATGACCATATCATCTTAGAAAAAAAGAAAGAAAAATTCACATCGCGATTTAATTTATGTAGACGTTGCAGTTTTAAGGGTAAAGCTATTCAAATATTAGTTTACGTATTGGTTAAAACAATTTTTAATGGTTTTATTCTTGAAAAGTTTATTATGTAGAGTGAGTCACGGGAAACGGATGGTTTTAATGAAAACAAAACTTTGTGAATATTTCAACAAAATTTTATAATGTACATAAAAACATTTATTAAACTATGCCATCATGGAATATTTATAAGTGAAAAATTATGTCTGACAAATGATGGCCATTTTAACGAGCACAAATTTGAAGCAGCTTTCTAAAGTTAGCCTCCACTTTATGTAAGATTCGCTGCACAGTGCTCTGACTTATTCCCAGTTCTGCAGAGTCTCGCGTAGCAGAGCGCATGGGACTTCGGGTAATTGCCTCTCTCACTCTAAATCTCCTAGTGTTCTGCCAGTTCTGGCAGGGCCGGGTGGTGTGGTTTTCAATAATGAATCAGTCGCTCTTAGTGCAATAATATACCTAAGGATTGTATTGCGGCTTGGTACATTACTGTGGTGGCTGATGTTGAATCTTCGCTTGAAGAAACGTTGTTTTTTTTTGTATTGTTTTTTTTTTTTGTATCTGATTCACCATTTGCCATGTTCACAGCTCCACGGTAGCATAAGGGCAATGAACTGAAAAGAAAAGCAATTCAAAATTAATAACTATAACAAAATTCAACGTAAAAGATAAACAAATAATAATAAACTAAACTACATCTTAAGCAGATTTAAAGACTAAATTTTTCACTTCCTATCTATTACTCAAGGGAAGCAAGGGGCGTTATAAAAACACCCGTTTCCCGTGACTCGCCCTATATAATTAAATACTATTATCATATACGTATTATATAACATTTAATTCTATTGCCCCTAATAATTATTGTCTATAGAATGTAATCTGCGATTATTAATTGTTTCTGCGTAACGAAACATGTCTGTAAAATGTACCGAAATTTTTATATTGTTCCAGAACTGGATGATAAGATAAGTATTAATAATAAATGGCTTAACAATAATAAATACGAGCTCTGCATGCATTAAAACATATTTAAGCGTATTTTGCGACAAGGCAATGCTAGATAGCGTGCTAATATATATATATATGCTTCAGAAAAAAATTATCCAACAATCAGCTGGTATGAAAACCTGTGATTATAAGATTTACAAAATATTACTGGCAGTAATATTCTATAAGTATTATCCCATCTAAATAAGAATTGCTCGATATACAAGATAGAGCAAATAATAAAAAAAATTATTCATTGAATCACTAAAATCTGATATATATATATATATATATATACATATATATATATATATATATATATATATATATATATATATATAAGATTTTAGTGATTCAATGAATCGTCAGATCACCGAAGTTAAGCAACATTTACTAGCCTGGTTAGTATTAGATGGGGGACCATTTGGCACTTTTAGGCGCTGTATGTGCTCTCTGCTTACCTCGGCATTGTTTCCAGTCGTTCTGAACCTCCACTTGCCACTGGTTTTCAAAAATGTCGACTCAGAAAAGGTGCGGTTGCTGATTGCGCAAATCCTGCCACAAAAATTTCACGCGCAGGCACGCTCACTGTGAAGATTGAACGAAGCCTTATATATATATATATACATATATATATATATATATATATATATATATATATATATATATATATATATATATATATATATACATTCACGTGAAATCACCTTTTTTCTTCGCCATATTCCCTCTGCTTCACCTTTTGTTATCAAGTAAGATCTTTGACTTACTTGCAGTTTCATCAAATACTTTTGCATGCAACATCCAATAACGCATTTTGCTAATTCCTGCACTCTGCTGAGAAGGAAAGTATTTCTTTGAAACTCCGCGGATTAAGGACTGTTCACTTATTAAGTCTTTCCTTTTCAGATTAAATATGGTTTTAACTCTTTTTCAAAGTGTTTTTACCATGTTTTATTAACTAGTTGCTCTTATATATATATATATATATATATATATATATATATATATATATATATATATATATATATATATATATTCCGACATTACATAGTCATACATATTTCTTTCGAAGTAATATTTCTGGATTTTCTGATGAGTATACGGAAGAAAAGGTTCAATTAAAACTAAATATTAATTGTTTCTGTGTTATGAAACAGGTATGTAGAAAAGTTTGGCTATGTTGAAAACTGAATGGGAAGATAAATAAAATCTTGGAACTTGGAATGTGGCCATGTTACTATTCATTTGTGCATGCTCTGTTATATTACAGCATAGCATAGAGTTTCTAAACAAAAAGGGTTGGTATACACAAATGGTGTAATATAATTGAAAAAGCGTATTTTCCCCAAAATATACAAATATGTGTGTATGTATGCAGAGAGGCTCTTTCCTCAGAGAATAAACACTAAATAGAATAAAATCTGATTGATATGTGTCTCGCAGTATTATTTCGCAAGATTAACTTTGAAATTTTGAGAAAACATTTATTTTCGCGCTAACCACGAGGTGTACATTAACCTGATCGAATGTACACGTTTTTCTTACAGGGGCCATCACCCCTGAACGTTACACCATAAAAAAATGAGCAAAAAAAACCCCAAAAACACGAACAGGGAACAATATTACAAACTCTTTTATGATTCGGGTGGATGCCACCAAAATTCTTTAAAAAATTATTTTTATTTTTTTAATTTAATAAAACATTATTCAGCATTGCTGGCTTTTCTACTGTTTTCAAATTTAACTTTACGAAACAATTCTTTAAAAAGATGTGACAGGCTCATTTAATCATGGCAGACTATGCGATTATATCGGTGTTCTTGCTCCATCAAGTGTTAATAAATAAAAAGTAAGGAAAACTATAACAAATAAAAAAGAATGTAACAAATAATAAGAGGAAATATTTTTATCAGCAAACAAGCCGTAGAAACACAAAAGAGAGCAAATTGTTAATCTAAATGTGCCTACAAGGGGTACAAGGAACCGCTCAATATTATTTAATTATTTTCTTTAAAAAAAATATACAGTATAAGTTGGCTTTCAAAAGTTTTCATATTTAACATTATGAAATAATTCTTTGAACAGATGTAACTCCTACTTTACATTTAGTCTTAAGAGTATTAATGAATTTTGCGACAGTTTCCGACGTTTTCAAACAATTTACTGACAGTCTTGGGTTTGCGCCGGTTGACAGAAGTTATAGTTGACAACAGTTAGATTTGAGGCGTTGCTTGTTGGTCTGTGGAATGTAGATGTTAGCTTCAGCAAACTGACGAACCCTGCCTCGGCAGACGATTATGTGGACCACACGCACGCACACGCACAAATACACATACACACACACACACATAGGTTTAACCTATATTTCCAGAATATGTCGAAATTTTTGTTTTTAATGTTTTGTTTTATTTTTATTTTAATTATATTTTTGAACCCGTGCACGCCCCACTCGATAGCCGCTAATGTGAGAAATGACATCACGCACAGAAGAGAAGATAGAGCAGGAGTCTACAAAGTTTTCGTGAGGAGTAGCCCGTGCTTTCACCACAACTAGGGACATTTTCTTTCAGCTGGAAGCGTGACAGACTGACAAAATATATTTTAATCGATCAATTTCTTATAAAGTTGCTCGGAAGTGTCTAACGAGTTTTCTTCATTTAATTAAAAATGGCCGCCATGTCAGATTCACGTTCGAATGAAAACGACATACGAAAAGTTCTCGGCAACGCCCTTCTCTCTTTCTCCGGTTTCAATTGATCGAATCAATTTGAGGGGAAAATAACCTATTGATATTCTTTATCAGATGAATACAACAGAAATAATTTTTGCCTTCCATAGACAATAATGATCACTTTATTCCGCTGCTTGCGAATATAGGAATTGTATAATTGTGTGGAAATAGCCTTTTGCTACAAACTAAATGTAACTACGTGTTTTTATTTATTTTCAATTTTTCCCTCTTTTTTTTGTCCATTATTTTTCTTCTCCCGTTCGCTTTCTTTATTTATTTCGAGTTTCTTTCACCGATTTCTATATAAAATATTCCGTCATTTATAAAACTGTGGTATTTGATTCCTTTCAAGTTATAAGAAATAGATGGATGTTTATGAAACGACGGCAAGTGGCTAAGGGATGGAGAAGAAAAGATGATGCAGGAATTCAACCTTTCTGTTAGGTGTCTATTCTAAATTTGTACGCATTGTGGCCATCATCATCCGAATATTCTATTGTTAACATTGGTTTTCCCGATATTTTCCTAGTTAAAAGTCTTAGAGATGAAGCATATGGAATAGAACTTTTAAAGCACTCTTCCCTGCCTTTACAGGATGCAAAACCGTCTTCGAAATTTGGTGGGCAGTGTTCCATTCACTTTCTTGGTAGATGGTTAGGTCGACGTGTTTCACATGAATGGCCGGCGCTGGTTTTACACCATACGGCTTGTTTAGAGAAACAAATGTACTCTATAAAGCAAGTGCTTTAAGAAGAACTTAGAAGACGATCACAAGAAGTGATTGATGCCATTCCATAAGAGTTGAAGAGTTCCTATGAAGATCAACTCATAAGACTTCTAAGCAAGTTGTTTACTTTTCGGCGACATCGTAATTCAAATTTGTTTTGTTTTGTTATTGCTTTCTTACGTTCTATTAGCAACGTTTGTGAAAAGTGGGGAGTAAATTACCGTCCTTTGGGTCGGAGTATATCCAGTTAACAATTATCAAAGGCTAGCTGTTAAACTTTTTTCAAATCCTCACATCAAATAGTTTCATGCTTTGTCTGGAGAGATTCTACAAAAATGTATTAAAATTCTTCTTTTTTACTTTATTCGTTTTCCTTCCTAATTTTTAAAAACTTTTTTACTTCGTTTTAGTTATATTTTTCATTTCATTTCTTGTTAATATGTTCATAATCTTTTATTTTTAACATTGTTTGTCATTTTCGTTCTCTTGAATGATCTTTTATCCTTTTTCTCCTTTTATTTTTGGTTTTTATTTTACTTTTTTATCTTCTCGTTGATCTTTTTTAATATTTTTAATCTTCTTTTCGTCTTTTTATTTTGATCTTATTCTTTTTTATCTTTTTTGAAATATTTTTTCGTTCTATTTTTGATCTGTTTATCCCTTTTCTTCTTTATTTTTTATTTAACTTTTTGATTTTCTTAAACCTTTTTAAGCTTGTATTACTTATTTTTAGATGTTCTAGTTCTGATTTTCGTCTTTTTGTTATTTTGAAATCTTTTTTGTAGTCTTTTCAATCTTCTATCTTCTTTGTCTTCATTTGTTGATCTTTTTTAAAATATGTTTTCGTCTTCTGTTGGATCTCCTTCGTCATTTTCTTCTTCATTTTCATCATTTTAGATTTTCTTTTATCAACGCCATTTCCTTTTTTTCCACTTCATGTTATTTTTATTTTTATTTTTATTTTTATCTTTATTTTAAAAAAAAGTTTGTTCTACTTTTTATCTTTCTTTTTACCGTTTTTTTAGAGTTGTGTTACCATTTCAATCTTTTTTATTGTCTCTTTAGTCATTTTCGTCATTTTTATCCATTTTGATTTTGTTTTTGTTTTTAATTTACTTTTGTCCATATTCTTTTTCTTCTTCTTTGATATTTTTTGTTTTTTTTTACATTTTTTATTCTTTTTCATTTCGATTTTTGTCCCCTCTTTTTGATGGTGTTTTTCTTCATTTTCGTGGGTTTTTATCTTCCTCGCCACTTTGTTTTTCACTTTTTATAGTTTTTTTTCAAATATCTATTCATATTTTTATCGTTTTCTTCTTATTATTCGTCTTTTGATTTTCTTTTTTATATGAATTCTGTTTCACTTAATATTTCCTTTATTTCTTTTTTTAATTTTTTTATTAGGTTGGTGCAAAAATAGTGTGTGTTTTTTTTCAGTTACAAATATATACACATCAAAAAGCGACATTAATTTTGCACCAACCTAATATTTCCTTCCTTTTCGTCTTCTTTTTGATCTCCTTCGTCATTTTCTACTTTATTTTTCTAGTTTTTGATTTTCTTTTTATGAACTTCCTGTTGTTGTTGATCAATCCTTTTCTTTTTTAAATTATTTCTACTTCTTTTTAAACCTAGAAAGAATTCGCAGTATAGAATGAAAAATCCTACAAACATTTCAATAACGTTTTTTTAAATAATAATTATGATTCCGTTTAAATATAAACATAAGAAAAAACGGCAGGTTTTCATAATCAAACTGTGACACTTAACATCCGTGTTCTTTTATATTTCATTGAACACGTTCATAGGTAGTGTATAAGTTTACGATATAGACTATGAAACCAGCAAATGACGTTTGAATCCAATCAATTCTGATACGTTCGAAATATTGGAGGCAAATTTGATGTTTTATTTCAGAACAATTTAAATATTTACCCTCGCTTTCCTTGTTTTCTCTTTTAGTCCTTACATTCTATGGCCGATATTTATTTGACAAAGGAAGAATAATTGCTGCTTACTGGGTTGGAATCCATCCATGTAACACGAATCTTTAACTAATTTTTAATCTTAAGATACTATTTATTTTTTATTACATCAATTTGATGCATGCCTTTTTATGAAGCAGTTTCCATGAAAAACAATAGGAGTAACGTTAATACCGGATTCTGTGTACTATTAGTGATGCTGAGAGCTGGAAACCAGAGACGAATGGATAGCTGAATAATGCTGGAATAGAGTGACTTACATCGTGATGATTCGTGCCGGATTAAAGAATTGCGATGGAGATCTACAAACAGGAAATGATCATAGCAGACGTTCTGGCTGGTTATTTAGTGTCGTCTTGTAGTCTCACAGGGTTCGCCTACAAGGCGACAATAAAGAGCAAAACGCACGATTGAAGATCAGTGCGTCAGAAGCACGGAAGTTCAAGAGATTCTTGACAATCATCATCATATTCTATGAATCCGAAGATTCTATTGTTGACATTAGTTTCCTCGATATATTTTAGTCAGATTTCTTTCTAGGAGACATCGGGTACTTACAGAAGGGACCAAGAGAAGGTTGCTAACATCCTAAGTGATCGTAATTTTTGTGGAACGAACTAAATTCGAACACTGAGGCAATTAGTTCGTGTCGTTAACCACTTGACAACCGTCCGCTCCTATCATTGGCAAGTGGATGCGCGTCATTGCAATGGGGAAGGGCGTAAATACTTATTAGTATGCGATGCTTTAGTGAATCTACTACGTTTCGTAAAAGACATGGAAAAGAATAATTTCTCTTCCAGACGATGCAAGAAAAACGACTAAAGCACACTAATGAGTTGTTCAACAAATTGAAACACATACTGGAGCCAGACATGTTGTGGTTCTTTGCAAATTCCAAGACCGGAACACAAATGCTTATATAATAACGTGTCCAGAATAATGCGGACAAACCTGCCAGGGTATCGATCAAGAATTTGACTGAAGTTGTGTCGACATATTTTAGAAATTTCCGATAAGCTGCCGGAAGAGCATCCCGAAAAAGACGACGCAATTAGACAATCAGCTGTGAGCAGACGACAAAATTGTTTTTGTTAACAAGCAAAAAAAAACATACTTTTTGACACTTTCCTGCAAAAAAAAGAAATATTTTCCATCGTAGTTGTTTTCATCAAAAAAATACTTTTTGACACTTTCCTGCAAAAAAAAAAAAGAAAATATTTTCCATCGTAGTTGTTTTCATAAAAAATTATCGTTTTCGTTGTTACAAAATCAAACCGCTTTTTTTATTGAAATGTTTGTTTCAAAGGTACTCTCTATGAAAAAAAAATGATTTTCGTCCATAGTCGTTTACAGGCTTTCTTCTTTAAAGAAATAATGATTTGAAACACTTGCCGAAAACAAAAATGCCAGTATCATTTACTGGAAAAACTGATTCATGTTATTAAACGTACCCGCATTATTTTCTCTTATTTTGTAGTCTGTTTTTGTTCAGAGTTTTAAATTTATCGTCTAATAAAGTTCGCGTCCGTTTTTTTTTTTCTCTTCCGACAACTGTTCCGGTTACTTACAGTAAACTGCCGGAAAATACCGACGCCATTGTTCAGGATCAGTACCGCTTCCTGTGACAACCGTTGTTCCGGTATCGCCTTCGTTATTAATAATGTTTATTTACTTCTGTCATATCTGTGTATACATATATATAGAAAGCATAAAAAAATTAAATAAGAGGTATGAAATTGGTAAATAGGGTATAGGAAATATACAGTTGATAGGTTTTGTTTTTTAGTTTCAGATGCTAACAAGAACAATTACTGGTAATGCATATAAAACAGTGACAGCTTAAAGGCATCCTTATTACAAACGACTGACTTGATTAACGTTTATATTCAAAATGGCTGAATGGTCACGAGAAGAAAAAACAGAAAACAAAATAAAATATGAAAGAAACTTAGCAATAGAAAGTTGTATAGGAAATACAAAAAACAGAAAAGACTACAAAAAAAAAAACAAATAGTAAAGATGAAAACAGTGGAATTTTTCTTTGAGCAAAAGAAAAGTTTTGAAAACAGAACAGAAAAAAAAAACATGGCGGCATTGGAAATAGTCGGCAGTTGAAAGACGAGCGAAATGAGGAATGAATCGGTTCGATGTGACGAGGCTATTTTCGAGTGGCAATGTGCAAAATGGGAGGTGCAAATTCTTTTGATGTCGGCACTTTTTTTCTATAAACAGATAAGAAAGAAGAACAATGCAACGGAAAAGGGAACAAAGATGCATAATAAGTTCATAAAGAATGTCATTCACACTTGCATTTGTATATAAAATATACTATATATATATATATATATATATATATATATATATATAAGAGAGAGAGAGAGAGAGAGAGAGAGAGAGAGAGAGAGAAATTTCCATGTATATATTATGTCCGTAAATGCATCTGTGCTTGAGAAGTCAAATCATGCTTATAAATAAATGAAAAATTTACTTACCACACACACACACGCGCACACACACACACGCATATATATATATATATATATATATATATATATATATATATATATATATATATATATATACCCAATTTGTCTTTACATAAGAAGTAATGTGTTACTACACAGTCATGAGTATGTTTCGATCTTCTAGTATTTAGTAACTAGAGACCTCCTCAGGTAACAACACTTATATTCATAAGCGGAATTCTTAATGCCTTGATATATAATTACACACACACACACACACGCGCAAACACACACACACGCACACACACATATATATATCTATATATCTATAAAAGTGAACGTGTCTGTCTGTCTGTGTGTCTGTGTGTCTGTCTGTGTACATTTCCCTACGCAATAACTCTGTCAATTTTTAGTCTATAGACTCGAAATTTGAAATACCGGGTACTGAGATTTGGGAAAATCGATGTGAGGGGTGTCAGCCAGAAATTTGGCTGTTAAGGGGTCAAATTTCGACGATTTGACCTTTAAGAACTCTACCAAACTCCTCCGACAATTTTGGGTCTAGACACTTGAAATTTTAGATTTAGGTTCCTTGAACATTGATCTAACTTAATAAAGTGATTTGAGCCCGAAACTATAAATTTTAAGGGGTCATAATAGGGGTCAAAGTTTTAAAAAATTAACCATTTTTTTGTTTTTTTGCTTTTTTTGCACAGCATACACCTCCAAACACCTGAGCAACGCCGGGCACCCCTGCTAGTATATATATATATATAAATGTGTGTGTATACTAGCAGAAAGACGTGACGTTGATCAGGATTGAATGATGATCAACGAATGCTTCGCTCTCCCTTATTTTATTGTCATCAGAATCGGTGAAATCGTCCATTTTTTAATCAAATCGATTGATTGATGCTCTAGTTTAGGAAACATCGCGATGCATCGAGAGAAAACTTCCCATTCCTCCCCGCAGTGACCTTATTCAAAATATATTGTAATCTGCATTGCACTGCAAAGAACCTACTGTTTATTTTTTTAAATTATTTTTATATATAATGGCTTTTATTAATGTTTACAATACAAAAGTCAAGTATCATGGTTCAATTATGCTCTAAACAGAAACATGCATGTCGAACGCGCTCTTGGCATATCAAAGAACCTAGTGCCGATTTTATTTATCCAGTTTTTCTACTTGTGCGATGATATGGCTTGGATTAAAGTTTAAAATGAAAAAAAGAATCAAGTACCATGGGTCAATTGTGCTCTAAACAGAAACATTCGTTTTGAAAGCGTCCCTGTCATATAAAAGAACCTACTGTAGATATTTTTACGTCCGACAGTTCTGCTTTTTTTTTTGTTTTATTTTTTTTCCTGTAACTTCTCAAATGCACTTGTAATGTTAGGTTACCTGAGGTGTTAAGTTTGATCCAAATCCCCTGTTACTTCTTTAGTTATCAATAGGGCTGTGACAACAGCATATTCTTTTCATTGCTTTTACTCTCGAATATATATCCGGTAATATTTCATATGTTTTTTTTATATAGACTGATGTGGTTCTCGGTTGATTAAATGTGGCTTACTGTGGCGGATATAGACTGGGGAGTCAAAAGAATGAAAAGCATATTCTGTTGTCACAGCCCAAGTTATCAAAGACATATCGATACAAAAAATACCGAAGAACACTATCAGATACATAAAGTACATTTGTTTGAAATATCATAACACTCGGTCAATCAATTTCGGAGTCCATTTTTTTTCACAAACACAGACGAAACTTTTTTATATAAAGTAGAAGATGCATCTATAAGAAATCATTATGTGTATATACATTCTTGAATCCAGTGTGAGAATATATATATATATATATATATATATATATATATATATATATTATGTATCTTCATAAAATTTGATATAAATATTTTCTGTATTTGCTCCGACAGTGCTCGATATGTAAGTAGAGTAAGAAAGTATTGAAAATATACGCTGCAATTAAGCTACAAAATTTTGCATTTCATCCTCATTCATGAATATCTATCTATATATCTATGAAGGTATGTTGACCTTGCTTGCTTGCATTTTGTCTTCGACAACGGGCAACTCCATCTTTTGAAAAAGGTTACAGGTGAATATATATATATATATATATATATATATATATATACATATATATATATATATATACATATATGCTTGTGTGACTGCTTGAATCTCAGGATGACAGGTGAATTTACACACACACACACACACACATATATATATATATATATATATATATATATGCACAT
The DNA here is from genome assembly GCF_053919585.1 of Euprymna scolopes. NCBI lineage: Eukaryota > Metazoa > Mollusca > Cephalopoda > Sepiida > Sepiolidae > Euprymna > Euprymna scolopes. The sequence goes on along the minus strand of NC_136505.1, from coordinate 28,623,833 downwards.
GGACGTCCCTCAAAGGCTAATAATAGATAGTTGTATGTTTTGGTGTCGATTCTAGCTGATGACACCCAAGTTATATATATATATATATATATATATATATATATATATATATATATATATAAAATAAAATAAAAATAAAAATTACAATTACAATTAAATTTACCAAAATGATCCAAAATGGTAAAACTAAAGTATATTATAAATATTAAAGAATTAATATTTATAAAGTAATCTTAACCAGATGTAAAAGCTCGATAAAACCAAATAGGAGATAGAGCTTATAATAAGAGCAAACAGTTAATAAAACATGTTAAAAAACACTTTAAAAAGAGTTAAAAACATTTAATCTGAAAAAGAAACACTGGATAAGTGGATAGTCCTTAATCCGCGGAGTTTCGAAGAAATACTTTTCTTCTCATCAGAGGGTAGGAATTAGCAAAATGAGGGATCGGATTTTGCATACAAAAGTATTTTATGAAACTACAATAAGTCAAAGATCTTACTTGAAAACAGAAAGTGAAGCAGAGGGAATATGGTGAAGAAAAAGGTGATTATACTTGAATGGATAGTCTGGTGAAAGGTAAATAATCCAATGGCGGTAAAATAAAAAAATATAAGTATTGGGAAGATTAATTGAAATGGGAATCGGGAATTGGAAAAATCGACAAATTTGGGGTATCGGAATCGGAAAAATTTGGTGTCTACTTTCTGATGCCAAAACGATTCTTTTAATTATCTTGTTTTATTTGATTTTATTTAAAGCAAAATCATTCATTGCTGGTAATAATGAAAAATTATAAATATTTATTGATTTTAAAATATCAGTAAAGCTAAAATCTATAAACCATCTTCTACAAGTGAAATTTCACAATTAGAAAACTAACTGCATATTTAACATTCTTTTTTTTCTTTTTTTTTACAGAAATCGGGGAAAATAATAATTCTATTGTTAAATATTTAGTTTATAAGGAACTAGCCTGGGTGTCCAGCGTTGCCCGGATGTTTGGAGGTGAGTAAATCTCAGTACCCAGTGTATTAAATTTCAAGTCTGTAGACTTAAAATTGTCAGGGTCCACAAGTTCTCACTAGTGGCCTTGACTGTTTCGGTAAGAGCTTGTCAAAAACGGATCTCAGTTTCCGTGCAAACATCGTTTCTGCAGAGGAAGCTGCTGTTGGTGTGTTCGGGTTGGGTATAATCCTATACACGCGTAGAAATTGTTGCTTTGGCTTGGGGAATTTGTTTAGCTTCCGGCTTTGCAGTTTCAGTTTTTCTGCCTCCTTTAGCAGATGCCGTTGAAGCTTTCTTTTTCAATTTTTCTGTTGTTGCAAATGAGATTTCTTCTTGAAAACGGGCAGAATGTTGTCTTTTTGTTCGAATCTTGCTATTTTCCACGTCCTGGTGAGAATACTTCTGGAAATTCCTTTTAACTCGCCCTTCAGTTGTTGCGCCTCCGTAGACGAGTCTTCCACCCTATGACAGAATTTATTCATAAGTTGCTCCCACAATTCGAATCGCCCCATCCAATCAGTACCGAAAAGGTTTCAGATGTCCTATGTACATACACTTTCACTTTTTTAGTAACATCATTTAAGGTCACTGGGAGTGTGAGCTCTCCCCCAAATTCCTCTTTATCACCTGTTACAGCTCAAGCTGATTTGTTCGTTTTCCGCGTGGTAGCTAAGCTTAAGCTTTTTCCATGTGTTAAGGTTAATGATGGACGGATCTGATCCGAAATCCAATTGTAGATGCACAGTTTTATTTGCGATGTTAACTGTGACATATTTCCGCCAGTTGTTATCTGAATCCAAGTCGAGTCTAGTCTGTCGGACGCTGTTCTTGAGCTTGCAGGGGATCTGGGTCTTGTGACTGGGTGGAACTTATCAGGTGTAGCCGGAGTTTTCTTACTTCCATCTTTGCTTTTCCGGGGTAAGTATTTTTCCGTTCTGAAGGTCGTCCTTCTAATGAATGTTGCGCCTATATATATATATATATATATATATATATATATATATATATATATATATATATATATATATATATATGTTATAGGGTTAAATGGTAATAAACGAAAGGGACATAGGACTTTTAGGAACGAAACATGTATTCACATATATTACAAGAAAAGCGAGATGAATCATACCATTCCTCAAATTGGTCGCGTGCCAATCTCATATTGCCGGGCACCGGTACTCGATACCGGAAGTGACGTCACCAACCGAAGTGACGTCACGAGATAGTCCGTCGTGTCTCCAGTTGGTCATTACGCAGACTACCCGTTGACAATCCTCTAGAGGGTGAGGTACTGTTCGCTCTCAAGTCTACAGAGAACACGTTGTCTAATCTCAGCGTTTTTGGATGAGTCTAGACCCTGCGCACAAATGAAACACTTCAAGTCATCTGCCGATAAGTCAGATAGACGGAAATCGTCGCAGTGTGTATTTACCACGGACACGAAGGTCAGGTAATCGTTTTCCTCGCTTTTTGCAGGTTAAAATACTTCCATCTTCTATGAAAGAGGGTAGAATTCGGGATGAATAGTTCCGATAAAAGTTTGACCGCTTCAGAAAATTACAATTCACGCGTCTTCCTGGTGAGAATATAATCCACAAACTTGCTATGTTCTGTGGTCCCTAATTTCCTCAAAAGCTGGCGAACTTTCTTAGCGCTGCTCCACTCATGACAATCCACATTGAACATGTCCTCATATCTCCGATAGAAAGCGTCAAACGACCCATCCACCTCCGGTTGGTAGTTGAACGTTTCTATAGCGTTCCATATTGTACTTTGGGAAAAAGCAAAACTGTCGTCCCTGTGTCCCGTTCTATCGAATATTTTTAACAATAGCTCTTCTTGTCTCTGTTGTTGAAGTAGAATTATTACCTCCAACACTTGTTGTCTCTCTTGAAATTGTAACTGGAGTTGTTTCCATCTGAGCCTTAATTCGCTGTATTTATACTGCTTTAACGTCCTCCATCTTTAAATGTTTTTTTTCCAAACACACGAAAAAAAATATTGCGGCTTTTGACTGGAGAAGAGAGATGAAATAATAAAAATATATAAAAAAGAAAATGTCCTTTTCTTGAGTGTGTGCGTATGAAGAGGGAGCAATTTATCCCTTGCTTCTTCGTAAAAACCTTAGCGATAACCCAATATGAGGGTGGGAAAATGTACTGTGAAACAATACAGTTGCAAATGAATGAAAAATAATTGTGGACTTGTCTGGCAATTAGCCAAAATGGCTATTTTTTATTATGTGTGTGGGGGAGTTGTTTCCACGAGGAAGAAACAAAATAAATGTTCACTTTAGAACAAACAGTTAAAAATAGAATGTTTCAGAAAATTCCACTCAATGACAAAGTATCTTTCTGTTAGTCTAAGTAAAACGAAAAGGGAAAACATTTCTCTCCCGTTAAAATATTGCATGAAGTTAGCAACACAAAACAATAGCAAAAAAAAAAAAACAACTTTTCACTTCATTTGAAAAATGTTCAAATTTGCATACGAATAAACAGTCGACAGTTTACAATAGAATTGTTCTCGCGGTGAACATTGGGTCGACATTTTTCTCTTTTTTAATTTTTTTTCTTCTTTCAATAAGCAACCAAATAAACTTTTACGACCTTAACAAATGCGTTTAGAACAGTTCTTTTCAATTTAAATATAGAGACAAAAAGATTAACTCACAATTTAGTCGATACCTTTGCCATATGTTTGTTTTCTTTTTGTTTTTTGTTTTCTGTTTTTAAGTTTTTGTTATTAGCACGTAATTGCCAGCCGACTTCTTGGCTTGTAAATCCGACGTTTTTTTTTTAACTAAATTATAATTTTTTGTGGACTTAACCCACGTTAAAGTCGAATCCTTTGTCGCCAGTTGTTATGAGGTTAAATGGTAATAAACGAAAGGAACACGGCACTTTTAGGAACGAAACACGTATTCACATAGATTACAACCAAAGTGAGTTGAGTCATATCATTCCTCAACGGTAGGGCATTTGCACACGACCTGCTTGGTCGCTGCTAATCTAAGACTGACGGGTACCGGTACTCGATACCGGAAGTGACGTCACCAACGGAAGTGATGTCATGAGCTAGTCCATGAGGGGCGTCTCCAACAATATATATATATATGTGTTTGTGTGTGTGTGTGTGTGTGTGTGTGTCGTAGTCTAAAAATGTAACTAAAACCTTTGAACTTTAAACATAAAATCTTTTACCAAAATGACTTGTTCCGTAATTACTCCTGCGATTTTAATATTTAAGTTCAAATTTTCATATAAGAGAAATGTCACTTATCGACTATACAATAACCATCTGCTATTCTGATGATCATACTGAAACACACTCAATAGATGTAACTTTTAATATCGTTAATGAACATATCCAGCGTATCTAAATTGGTTTTGTAAATTTATACGGAAACTTTCCACGGTTTAATTCCTTTTTTTTTTTAATTAACTCTTATTTTATTTTACTAATTCCTCACCACTTACCAAAACTAAAGTTCAATCTAGGATAATGGTTAACGAGATGGGTAGATTGACAATTGAATGATGTAAAATACTGTGAGAGGATTGAAAATCTCCAGACGCTTGCCACTCGAGACAACATCCGATCCAGCAATTATGTAATTGTTGCGGTGGCACCCACTCATTTACATATGTGGATAATATTACACATAAATAACAAGACTCGGTTAGTCTGAGTGTGTATTAACCAGAAACCACCGAAGGCCGAGCCGAGAGAAGATATGTTCTCCAGCCAAGACTCTCTTACCTGACAACCGTTATGTAAATATACTGTAAATATAATTTTCCTAATACACTTCTTATTGATCTACCTTGTTTGTTGAGTCTTCATTTGTATTGCCTTATATGTTATTTGGTTCAACCTGCAAACATAACAGTTCGCGACGAAGATGAACATCAAACATAACAGTAATATTTGTCAGATGCCTCCAGAAAGAGCAGGTTTTCACTAAATTTATGTATCCTTATGAACATTTAAGGCTTTAATATAACACTCATTTGGACACTTTACGTTGAGTAGTTGTGTTCCGAAATTCATAATTATCGGTTAATAATTTTAAGCGTGTATTCTATGCATAAATATGTACATATACCTAAATTTACCTAAACAGAAATACTGAAACTAAACAAGGCCACGTTGCGGAAATTAGTCTATGTCATTTGGAGATGGGAATTCATAATTTCGATTATCTGGATCATTAAGGTTACTGTTCTCATCTTAGTTTTTATATCCGCCAATTTTTCAGCTGATGTAACCACTCCACTAACTTCTTTCAAGTGGATATTTTCAAACTTAACAATTTTTCCGTTTCTGAATTTTTGAGATGATGATTGGTTATTCGAATCATTTGGATTCTTCGGACTGCTGTTCTAAACTTGAGTGTCATTTTCACAACGTTTCGGTCAGATAAACAAAAACACGTGGCGCGGTGAAAAATCAATTGTAAAATATTTGGAAAAGTCAATTGTAAAAGTAATATTTTACAGAAAGTTGAAGGTTTAATTCTCAGTGTGAACGACCAAAAAAAAAATACAATTGCGAATTACTATGACATCTATTCAGTCGTGGCTGACGGAACAAGAGCATGCTAACTGCGTGAAGTATATAAAAAAATTTTCTTCGAAATTTCGTCAAATTATCGAGTTCTACAGAAACATTTCCGAGTTAGACAAAATACGCCTGAAGAAAGTCGGAGATAACATCAACCGAAATGTTGTGAAAATGACACTGAAGATGAGAAGAGTAGTCCTATGAATCTAAATAATTCCAAATGTTTGTGTTAAACTCGGCATTCTATATGTAATTTCGAACTTTAATGTCACTATAATTGATAAATCTCCACATACCACTGACCCAAAATAATAATAAACATATCAGCAATTCTTCCCTCTTTGTCAGAAATATCGCTACTAGAATGTGATTACTTTAAACTTAAACTGATGGGGATCAAGGATGCTGGAAGTAAACTCAAAGTCTCCTTTATACTATCTGCAGTCAATTTAATGCTTTAAAATGATGATAACGGTTTTCCATTAATTCTTGCTGAAATATCCAAAAGGCTTACTTTCAGTTGGTGAGCGATAATCTTTTGTCATCAAATCCGAGGATAAAACCGGATATCGGCTGCCTTAATCTTTGGATTCAATATACCAAGAGGGAAGCGTGAAGATTTATTCTCGAAAGCGCCATTGTAAGGTGCCATTGACACAGCTAATCCACTTAGCTGCTATCCCTGCAAGACTGAATCCTCTTGCAAGTCAACAGACTGAATTGCAAACTTCAAGCATGGATGAATGATTATTTATAGTAGAAACAGCGGCTGCCCGTGTTTGTATGGAGACAATCTTTGTGATGACGGATCGGAATTGCCGCTTAGGGCTTGTAAGATCAATCAAGCGATATAAGCATTAGTTGACTTAATCTGTACTGACGCGATTTTTGCATAGTTTTCTTCCTCTTCTTTCGAAGAGCAGGTCGACATTCATATATAAACAATATTGAAGCCTGTAATGAATAAAGCAATGGAGAAAGGGTGAAACATTATACAGACATTTCGCAGTACATTTAGAATATACAAATATACAGACACTTCTCTACTGCTCTTTCTCTCTCTCTTTCTCTTATGGCATCCTATTTTTATTTTATCCCTCTCTCTCTCTCGTTCTTTCTCTCTCTCTCTCTCTCTCTCTATCTATCTATCTATCTATCTAGCCTTTTTGTCTTTGTAGTGAGTCGATATTTGTACAACTTGTTTGTTGTATTGTATGATGAACAAATTAATATCGCGTTGAAATAGCTGTAAACAAAATGATTACATTTTAATTTATTTGGATTATGATTTGAAATTATTACAATTTATAAAAAATGCACTAACACAATTACACACACACACACAGGCACACACACGCATATATATATATATATATATATATATATATATATATATATATATATATATATATATATATATATATATATAATTAATAAGCTTTAATAAGTAAAGAAATTGATGACTGGTCTTTTAATAAGTAAAGAAATTGATGACTGGTCAAACTATTTTCTAAATTATTTAAATGTAAGTGTATGACTATATATATATATATATATATATATATATATATATACATACATATATACATACATATATATATATATATATATATATATATATATATATATATAGTCACGCAAATAAATTTAAAAAAATGTCGCCGGGTTCGAATCTATCGACTGGTTTTAATCGTGACACCCACTAAAGTTTCCCGAAATGATGAAACACTGGTGTCTGTATGTATTTGATATATATATATATATATATATATATATATATATATATATATATATATATATATATATATATATATATATATATATGGTGTCCAAAATTTCACTGAAGGTTTAAAATTAATTTTTTTGTCATTTTACCATTAATAGTAATTTTTTCTCTATTTCGCATATTGTACAGATAATATTTTGAATATAATTTATGGATTAGTATAGCACTGAAAAACGTACGGACGTTGTGAAATTGTTTTACCGAAATCAGATGTCAATTGTTTTGACTCAAAGAGCTTTTCAACGGCATTTTCATGTAAGAGATAACCAAGTCACAACACAATGTTAACAAGTCACAACACCTTACAAGAATTGACAGAAACCATGATGAACGAAATAAACCTCAAATCGCAATCCAGAGAATCTGCGAATGATCTTTTGGCAACAGCAAAAATATGCGAATCTGAAAATGGGCGACATTTAAAAAACACTACTTTTTATTTTTTGGTTTGAATGTTGCATTGTTTTAAGGATGTCTTGAATGTGTTAAAAATACAGAAAGATATCATCAAAATTAAATAATATATTTAAGTTTAAAACTCTTCAGTGACTTTTTGGAAACCCTCTCTCTCTCTCTCCCCTCTCTCTCTCTCTCCCTCTATCTCTCCCTCACTCTCTCTCTCTCTTTCTTTGCTCGGGCCTATGTAATCCTCATTACTTTATGTGCATATGTATATAGTAAAATAATGTTGGACTCATGTCCAGGTAACCTACATCTTAAATTTCAAGTGTTTAGTCCAAAAATTGGCGGAGGAGTTTGGTATAGTCTGCAAATGACATTTCCTTAAATTTTGACCTCTTGGTAGGCAAATTTTCGCCCCAAAACTGATTAAAATGTTTGCTGATTGTCTGAATACCATTTATTTAAAATGTCCAATGTTTAGACCCAAAATTTGCTGAATAGTAAATTAGAGACCGTGAAGGTAAAATCTTTGAACTTTGGCCCCTTGGCAGCCAAACTCTCAGCAAAAACCGATTTAAAATTTTGCCTTATGTCTGAATACCCTTTATGCAAAATTTCAAATGTTTAGACCAAAAATTGGCTTAGTAATTTGGTAGGGATCGATGAGGTCAATTTTTTTAAACTTTGATCCCAATTTTACCCATTAACATTTAATGCTTTCGACTCACAGCGTATTTAAAAGATTGATCCATGCTCACGTAACCAACGCATATAAAATTACACGTATTTACACCCAAAATTGTCGGGGGAATTTGTTAGTTTCCAAAGGTCAAATCGTTGAACTTTGACCACTTAAAAGCCAAATTTCTGGCTGAAAATCGATTAAAATGATTTTCCCAATCCCAATATCCCTTATGTCAAATATCGAGTCTGTAGACTGAAAATTGGCAGAGTAATTTGGAAGAGAAATTTACACACACGGACATACACACATACAATTTAACACGTGCCAGTGGATAATTATATTTTAAAAATTATATGTGTATATATATATATATATATATATATATATATATATATATATACAGTATGTATATATACATATATATATATATATATATATTATAGTATAGAGGTTAAGATATAACCATATATATATATATATATATATATATATATATATATATATATAAGGTTAATCATTTACTTGAAACATACTCGTTTTGAATATACTAATCATAATGGGTTAAATAATCATTCTCATAAATAAAGTTGGGAAGAAACGTAGAGTGTGTTGGTTACATGTACCATGTAATTTGTCAAAAGTTGTGTCTTTATAATGTTTTTTAAAGTAAGGTTTAAGATTGCGTGACTAAATATGCAGCAATACCATACCTTTTTAAGACTTGTTAGTCAGAATACGAAAGAATATTTTAATCGATACTTTTTGAAAAGTAATAAATGACCAACTGAAAAAAAACTAATGTTTAGAACTTGGTCAATATGGATATATATGAACGTATGCACACTTGTATATATATATATATATATATATATATATATATATATATATATATATATATATATATATATATAATAAAATTATAAAAAAATTAGGAAGAGTCTAGGCAGATCAACCAACTTTTGGACCTTCACATGTGTCATTAAATTGAAAAACTTGACGGGACTTTTATCGTCGAAACGTTGGTGTTCTGCTTTAAGTCTTGCTTGTGTTTACATTATATATCATAATATACACACACATACACACACACACACACACACACACACATATATATATATATGTGTGTGTGCGTGTGTGTGGGTGCGTGTGTATGTTCGCGCGTGTATGTGTGTGTACGCGCGTGCGTATGTGTATGCATAGATTTTCTTCATACGCGACCCATTATCTTCTTACGCAACGAATAAAAGGAGGCCAAGAAACTACCGTTTCCAACACTAATGGTGGTTGTTTTCTTTGAGTACTTGGGCTGAAGTAATATTTTATCGCTAAAAATAAATAATATATATATGTATATATATATATATATATATATATATATGCATATATATATATATACTTACTATTTATATTACATAAGCAATAATATGCTGCTACACATTCATGAGCATGTTTCGGTCAGCTAGTGAATATCATTTAGACCCTTTCAGGCGATACAGCTGATACAAAAGCAAGGTTTGCAATGACAATATCAAGTATTCATTGACATAGGGAATTAATATCAGGAGGTTCCATCACATGGTTTTAAAATAGGAACACGAAATAAAATTTAGTTTTATGGAAAGAACGCAAAATAGGTGTGTGGATTATGGTCTGTGTTTTAATATAGGAATAAAGGGAGAAAGATGGGGGAGGGGTAAGAAAACAGAGGTAACAGACTAGTAAAAAAGATTATGCCTGTGGTATAGCAGCCAATATCGTAAACGCTTTTAAAAAGATTAAAGATTCTACTGCGCATTGAGTAAGTTTGCAGAGGTATGTTAATTCTGCTGACCACTATAATAATGCAGGATTTTCCACTCATAAGTAATGGAAAAAATTAACTTTAACACTTCGCTTAAAAACATTCCAATCACAAACAAATGGAACTCATCCTATGAAAAATAGAAGATCTGCTAAGAATGAAGGAATGGCACGCACACCTTTTCCTAAACAACTCAATGGTTTTAAAAGCTAGGAGTCGGCACCTCATACTTGACAGTTGGGTTACTTCCAGGCGGATCTGAGAAAGATGGTCAGGAATATCACATTCCACAACAGATAGAACTATTTTTAAAAAAGATTAAACAAAATTGTAAAAGAAAGTCAGAAGACAAACAAATTCTGATAAAACCTAGAACTTTTATAAGGTAATCAAGCCGGAATACATTAAATTATTACAATACATTACAATACATTACAATTATTACAACAGAATATAAAAGGTCGTTATAAAAAACAAATTTTGCTTTAGTAGACACAATTACCTCTGACAGCAAATTCATAACCGACAAACTAGAAATGAGCAATAGCGTTAATAAATTAGTAGATAAGGAAGCCTGCATTCTAATAAAGGGCTATAAACAATATTTCAATAACAAACCAACTACAAGACTAAATTTCCCTACGAGACGCAATTAGTTTTCTAATAAAAAATAACAAGGATAAATGTACTTTCATTCACGTTGATATCATGAATTTTTAATTTTCTAATAAAAAAAAACAATTTGATATCCTTCTATTACTAAATAAGTTTTCAATGTAGAATTTGCTTATTTCCCTATCGACATCGCAAATGACGAAATTGATATTATTAGAAAATGCAGAAACACTGTCCTGATTTGTGGAAATGAACAATAGGTTAAAAATCAAGCTCGACCAGTGGATATGTCTATGGGTTCTCTTGACTCCTCAGAAATTACCGACTAAGTTGGACTATACATTCTATAAATTCTGACTAAAAATATAAAAGTTGGTACTGTCGGTTTGTGTATGGATGATGATCTTCTAGTAAAAACTGCTAACGGCCCTAAATACGATAAGATAAGAAAATTATTAATATAGCATTTAAAAGAATCAATCTTAAAGTTGATATTACCTCGACCGTTATGATAGTTCATTTTATTGATTTAACGCTAAATCTTAACCAGGGAACTTATGAACCGTATAAATTAGAACCAGTTACCCTATATATGCCTAACATCTCTCAAATCTCCCCAAATTTATCATTAAATATAAATATAGCCCCAAATTTATTCGCAGAAAGATTAGTTTTTATCCAAGGAAATATTTAATAAGCATACAAAGTTTTACAATAAGGCATCTGTAAACAGTGTATATAAAAATAAATTAGAATATATAGAGCCTACAAAGAATACGTCCATATCTAGGAAAACTCGTAAAAGAAACATCATTTGGTTTGCTCCGCCCGTTAATCAAATAGTTTAAACCCACCTAGATAAATAATTCTTTAATTTTACTAAGCTGCATTCCCCCTTCAACAATATTCTTCACAAAATTCTTAATAAAGACGCTATTAAATAAAGTTAAGTTATTATTATTATTAGTAGTAGTAGTAGTAGTAGTATACAATTTTTATGGTTTCGTACGAAAATACGAAAGAAAATACGAAAAATAAAGAAGAAATAGAAGGAGGGCGAAGGCAGGAGGATGAGACAAAGGTAGAGGACTAGAATAAATGTTTTAAAATTATTCATGGCTATTCTTTTTTTTTCATTATTCCTTTTTTCTTCTTTGTTTCCACTTTTCTTTTTCTGCCTTGTCTTTTAATCTCTTTACATATGTACGTGGGGCAGCTGGGATGTGTAAGTATGTAACGTAAGTTGAACATTTTGTGACCACAATAAATTCAAGCATTTTTATAACGGAATAAATTAGATTAACGTTACACCTCTTTTGTCATAGATATTCCCAAAAGTTGTCAACTTAACATACCTCTGCTAATGATAACAATACGCTGTAGAATCTTTAATTTATAAATATGGGCGGGATGGGCGACTATCACCCACGCATACATATATCTTTCTTTCCAGTATTTTATTATCTTTATCTCTGTCCTTTTAACTCTCCTTTTCCTCTATATTCCTATATTTAAACATAGGCCATACTCAACATCTCTTTTTTGTCTTTGTTACATGCAACTCCATTTTTTTCCACATTTCTATTCTTAAAAACATTTGACGATACCTCCTTTTAATAATCCCCTATGACACTAAAAACCTGATATTTCCATTGCAGACTTTGCTTTCGTATAAACTGAATCGCCTGAGGAGACCTCTAGTTACCAGTAGTAGTAACTAGTAACTAGCAGATTGAAACATGCTTTTGAATATGTAGCGACATATTTATGCTTATGTAAAAAATAGAAAGTGTATCTTGCCCTACTTTGGTATTGAGCACTCTGATATTTACCCTGTAAAACTTCATTGCTTACTTTATCTCTGAAAATATTAACCGAGTATTATACAGTATCGGCCATAATATAAGGGACGAAAAAAATTTACAATTATTCATGTATATTTCAAAAATTAGTGCATGGATTTTTCTGAAATACTCAGAATAAACAAATAGAACCAATGTGTATAAACTAATACCAAAAAAATAATTACGATTCAATATTGAGAAATATTTTAGTTTACAATTATATCTGTGGATTTATCCTGGCCAAAAGTTAAGGAACGAAATAGAAAATGTATTTTTAATAAACTAAACTTTACATAAAAATAGCTAGTTTTTAATATTGGAACTGCTGATAAGCACAACAAAGAAAAATGGCGTCACCGACTCGCAAAACTCTGTCTCTCCAAGAAAAAAAAATAATTTTAGACAATTACAAAAAAAGAAATCAATTTCAACAATTTCTAATATCGTTCGAAGATCAAAAAGTGTTGTTCATCGTGTGATAGCTCGATATAAGAATAAAAATACAATAGAACCACCCCCTAAAACGTCTCAAAGAGAAGATAGGATTATGGTAAGGCAGGCTCTTAGTGACCGATTCAAATCCGCAACATCAATTTCTCGTGATTTTAATGAACAGACTGGGAAAAATATCTAGAAAAACTGTTTCTCGACGGTTAGCAGCTGCCGGATTGCATGCCAGGGTGCCAGTATCTAAACCCTTGATCTCCAAGAAGAAGAAAAAATAGCCGTTTGAAGTTTGCCCATGAGCATGTCGTCTGGACTGATGAACAATGGGCTAAGGTTCACTTCAGCGATGAATCCAAGTTCAATTTGTTTGGATCTGATGGAAAGAAGCATGTACGGCGTAAAGCAGGTGAACGATTATCCTCCAAATTTGTTAAAAAGACACTTAAATTCGGAGGGGGGAGTGTAATGGTGTAGGGTATGATATCCTCGGAAGGAGTGGGCCTTGTAGTTCGAATCTATGGTAGGGTTAATGCGGAGCTCCTTCAACAACATGTCATTGAGAGCTTACGCCTTTCACCTAATCAGCCAAGCATTTTTATGCAAGATAACGCCCCTTGCCATAAAGCTAAAAAAGTGATAAGTTACCTCGAGGAAGAAGAAACAAGAGTAATGGACTGGCCAGCGCAGAGACCGGATCTGAATCCGATAGAAAATGTTTGGAAAATGATTGGAGAAAGAGCACAGACGAGGAATCCCCAAAATCAAAATCATTTGTGGGATTTATTGAAGGAAGAGTGGGAAAAGATAAATCCTGAATTTTGCAAGAAACTAATCCAGTCTTGTGGTCGAAGATGCAGTGAGGTCATAAAGAATAAAGGGATGTTCACTAAATATTGAATGAATTTATTTTTTAAAACATTTGCATTAAAAAAAACATAAAGTTTCTATTTCGTTCCTTAACTTTGGCCAGGATAAATTCACAGATATAATTTAAAACTAAAACATTTCTCAATATTGAATTGTAATTTTATTTATTTATTTATTTATTTATTTGGTGCTAGTTTATACACATTGGTTCTATTTGTTTATTCTGAGTATTTCAGAAAAATTCATGCACTAATTTTTGAAATATACATGAATAATTGTAATTTTTTTCCGTTCTTATATATATATATATATATATATATATATACAGTAAAACTCCTTTAATTTGAACTTCCTCTAAAGTTGGACTTCCTCTCATTTGGACTTCCTCTCATTTGGACTTCTTCTACACCTGGACTTTCTCTCACCTTAACTGTCTCGTCATTGAAATTGTATTAGCATATTTGATGCGGAGTTGCAGTAAAGCTGTTTACATGATTTAGTCAGATATTGCGCAGAAATGTTAATATTGGTACTATGTAATTAATGTAGATTAGCTATTGATAATTAATTTGCACAATCTGTAATTTTTTTTTCAGATTGCTATATTAAAAATAGAGTTAAATAACCCAACACAATAGCTTGTAACTCTAAAAGAAAACAAGTGACACTAACTTTAATGGAAAAACGTCAAATTATAGAGAAATTAGATGCTGGAGTTGAAAATAGCGTTATATTGAGAGATTATAAGATTGGAAGAAGTACACTGTTTTACATCAAAAAGAAAAAGGAGGAAATATTGACGGCTGCTCCTTTCTCTCCAAATAAAAGACATGTCAAAAGAAGGACTCTTCGCAGACTAAAGCAAGTTGAATTCGATCGAATATTGCATGAGTGGTTTGTAGCAAAACGGAATGAAGGTGTAGCAATATCTCGGCTCATGTTAATTGCTAAAGCAAAATCTCTTAAGGAAGAGTTGAATATCGCAGAAGATATGAAATTCAGTGAAGGCTGGCTTACGAGCTTTCAGAGTAGACATGGCATAAGCCAATTACCAATATCAGGTGAACAACGGTCTGCTGATACACACGCAGCATCAAATTATTGTGATAAATTCAAGACGATAATTGCCGATTATGGTTTAACACCAGAGGATTTTACAACGCTGATGAAAGTAGCGTAAATTGGAAATGCTTACCTACAAAAACATTAGCCGGATCCGAGGAGCAGAAAATAAAAGTATTCAAATTAAATAAATAAATAAATAAAGACTAACAGTGATGGTATGCGCTAATGCTTCTGGAACTCATAAACTTAAGCTTCTTGTCATCGGCAAATCAAAGTGTCCTCGAGCATTGAAAGGAGTTTCGCCTGCGCCTGTATCCTATTATTCTTCACGAAGTGGATTGTTTTAAAAATAGTTTTTTTGCGAGAATTTCTGCCAGTTGCCCAGAGGCGTTTTCTTGAATTAGGTAAACCTGATTCAAAGTGCTTGCTTCTGTTGGACAATTGTAGAGCACCTCCTCTTGAGTCAGAACTAGTATCATCTTGCAGGAATATTTTTGTGTGCTACTTACAACCTAATGTGACTTCTCTCATCCAATATATGGATCAAGGGATTATTTGGACCTTAAAATGTTTCTACAGAAATGATTTCATGATGAATATGATAAATAGTACCGTGAGTATAAGCGATTTTCAGCGCCATTTTACTGTCAAAGATGTCATATTTTCTCTCGCAAGTGCATGGAATCAAGTTCGAGCAAACACATTAACAAAAGCATGGGGTAAATTATGTCCAGCGCGAAAGGCTTCTGAACTGAAAGAATCAGAGAATACATCTGGTCTAGAAAAAATCTTGAAACCAAACGGTTACCGAATAACCACGCTGTTCTTAAATCACTTAATGCAAATGATGTTGAAATGTGGGCGCAACAAGATGAGGAAACTCCTGATCAATATCCCGAAGTCAGTAATGTTGATGAAAATAGCGACAGCTCTCATTCTCTTGACTCTAATGTAAATAACCAAGAACACTCTGATAAAGCAATATCATAGGATGATGCAGAAAAGTCTATGGAGATGGTTATAAAATTTCTAGAAAAAAGTCCTTACTTTGGTGACAACTATGTTTTGCAAGCAATGTCACTCCGAACAGATAAACTCATAAAGAAGCTACAGAACCAAGAAATTGTAGAAAGTGTTAAAGGGGTCAAAACTGTGCAGGTATAAGCCAACTTAATTTGTATCCCCCAGGCCTGTGTAAATACGCATTTATATATTTAACTATATTACATTTTTTATGTTGTGATGTACATGTGCCCTTAGTCATATGGTAGCAGAAACCGCTAGACATCAATTCTGCCATCGATTTTTAGGACCAATTCTAGCTAATGACACCCAAATATTGTTTTTTTTTTATTTTAAACTCACTACTATATATTGGGTACAATATAATAATCAATAGAGTATTGACTCTATAATAATAATTAATTGAAATGTTGCATAAATTTAAATATCATGTTTAAGAATATTTTACGAACGCCAATGCCGAGCGGCATGCTAGTAGAGAACTTCAAAATCTGTTTCAGGTTTTACGAATAGACCTTTATTCCTCATTCTCCCGCCATGCGTGACTTCTCATTACGGCTATGATGTCACCCACGTCTATGACGTGTTCGTCTTCTCTAACGTCCTCTTTTCTTTTTATATATTTTTTCTTTGTGTGCAGAATTGGAGACTTTGATGCTACAGCCATGTTGAAAGAATGGATGAAATTCTTAAGTATGTAGATGTAGAATAGTTGAGGTAGCAGCGTCAGGTGGAAAGAGAAAGGCCGGGGAACACGTGATAGGAAGGGATACTGATGGATCGGAGGGAAAGGACGACTAAAGAAGACGAAGCCTGAGATAGGTCACTTTCTAAGATGAAGTCCAACGCATAGCAGCATCTAAAACAAACGTTAAACAGAAAGTGACAATCCTCATGATGATGACGATGATGATCATGATGATGATGATGATGATGATGATGATGATGATGATGACGACGACGATGATGGTGATGATGATGACGACGATAATGATAATGACGGCGATGATGGTAACGATAATGACAACGACAATAATGATGATGATGATGATGACGATGACAACGACCACGACGACGATGATGATGATGATGATGATGACGACTACGACGACGACGACGATGATGATGATGATGATGATGATCATCATCATCATCATCATCATCATCATCATTATTGTCGTTGTCATTATCGTTACCATCATCGCCGTCATTATCATTATCGTCGTCATTATCATCACCATCGACGACGATGGTGATGATGATGGCAATTACAAAAGTGATAATGATGATGATGATAATGATAATGATGATGATGATGATGATGATGAATCTAAGCCATTTTGTATTCAAGAAATTTTTCCGTATGTCAGATTTCTTATTTACATGGGAAGTGCTACGATTGGTTCATTAGTCTATTTATCGAATGCAATTATCTTTTTGATACTTAATGTTAAATATGATGCATAGATCCTATTTCCGTAGAGAGGCACATTTCCTGGATGATCCTGGAGAATATAAACTTCCGGTAGTTCTAACACTAACGCAATTCAAATTAACATCCATTGTAAACATTTTTGAGATGAGGATTAATTATTTATATTACTTGGATTCCTCGCATTATTGTTCTCATCTTGACTCTGATTTCAACGATTTAACCTTTGACCTTCTTCAGCTATAATTTGTCGAACTCATGAATCAGCAAGGATCCGTGGTGTAATAGTTAAGTACTCTGTAAAAATCAGTTGTAAAAGTCACACTCTTCTTGAGATTGAAGGTTCATTCCTCACTGGAGGTAATACTGAAAATATAGTTGCTGATTACTTTGGGCTTCTACCCAGTCATGACTGACAGAACAAGAACATGCTGCCCCGTGGATTAAATAAAGGGTCCCATCTCGAGATCCCGTACAGATTCCTGAGTTCGACAGAAAAATACCCAAGTTCAGCAAAATACACCTGAAAAAGGTCGATGCTTACATCGACCGAAACCTTGTGGAAGTAACACGCAAGATGAGAACAGTTATCCGAAGAATTTAAATAGTATGAGTATTTTAACATTATTTACTACATTTGTATAATACGAAAAACAAAAGTATTTTTCCTACAATTTTTCTATGATTATCAATGAACATTATGATGTTGGCTAAGTTCAAAAATGCAACAATCAAAGTTAAGACGCCGGACGTGGGCTCGGTTTACCTATATATGAAACGGAACGGGAGTCACTAAACATGAAACGGAATACGAAACAATATGGAAGTAATTTCTTTCAAAAATTATTTTAGTTTTAACGTTGCTTGTGCTATCATGAAGTAATAATAATAATAATAATAATAATAATAATAATAATAATAATAATAATAATAATAATAAACTTTCATTTTTACATATCTATAAATAATAATAAACTTTCATTTTTACATATCTATAAATAATAATAAACTTTCATTTTTACATATATATAAATAATAATAATAATAAACTATCATTTTACATATCTTATAAATAATAATAAACTTTCATTTTTACATATCTATAAATAATAATAAACTTTTATTTTTACATATCTATAAATAATAATAATAATAATAATAATAAACTTTCATTTTTACATATATATAAATAATAATAATAATAATAATAATAAACTTTCATTTTTACATATCTATAAATAATAATAAACTTTTATTTTTACATATCTATAAATAATAATAATAATAATAATAATAATAATAATAATAATAATAATAATAATAAACGTTCATTTTTACATATCTATAAATATTTTTTGTTATACTTGTGTTATTACGAAAAAAAACTAATGAGAATTTGTATTATTTACTATTTTCCATAAATAGTGGCTTTTTGAAAAATAGATTTATGTCTTTCACAAATTTTATCACAGAATAATGTATCAAAGGGTTTTTATTAACAATTTTTATGTTATAAAAAAAACTTATTTTAAAAGTTTGTATAAAAGAAGTCTCTTGAAATGAATAAATGGAATGTTGCCATAAATATTATATGAAATGGTTTTATTAACAATTTTTGTGCTATAAAAAAACATATTATAAACGTTTGTATAAAAACGTTTCTTAAAATAAACAAATTGAAATTTGTCATGAATATTATATGAAAGGTTTTTTTAAGCATTTTTTGTGTTATGAAATACTTATTTTAAACTTTTGTATGAAAAGTTTATTTAAATGAATAAACAGAAATATGTCATGAATAATGAGAAAGTTTTTATTAACAATTTTTCTGTTATAAATAAATTAATTTCGATTTATGCTAGTGACCTCCGTTCCATATTTAGATAAACCGTGAATCTCTTTGAGTTGAAGTTGCTTGTTGTTTCATTTGAACAACTGAAGAATTGATTGTGGAAGTTAGAGCATATTTTGGTGTGCTTCTTTGAAATTAGATAAATCCGATTTAATATCTGATAAATCTTCGACATTTGTCAAAAAGACAAGAGCAGGCGAAAGAAAAAAGTCAACCTGGCGTCTGTCAGATTATTATAGACTACCAATGATTACCAAGGATTAGAAAGAGGGAGGAAGGTGATGGGTGGCAAAATGGATGGAATCAGACAAGAAGATTGGCGAATCATTTTTAAAGAGAATGAAACGGGAGTTTTCATATTTGCCAATTGATTATCGGATTTTATAATGGAAAAAAAAGTTTCAAAGAATAAATCGGAATAAAGATGAAGGAGTTTATTATTTTGAGATTAAGGTGACTGATTAAGAAACGTGGTTGGGCGGATCCAATGTTGAGTGAGGCGGGGGTGAGTGGGGTTACGGAATAATCTTAGTTTAACCTTTGCCACTTCTGAGAAGTCTTCCAAAGAATTTTGGAGAAGAAGACGACGAAGACGGAGAAAGAAGAAGACAAAGAAAAAGAAGTGAGAAAGAAGAAGGAAGAAAGAAAAAGGAATAAAGAAGGAAGAAGTGGAGGCAAAATAAGAAAGAAGAAAAAAGAAAGTTGAAGAAAATAGAAGAATAAGAAGAGAAGAACAAGAAGAAGGAAGAAGAAGGAAAATTAGAAAAATGATGAAGAAGGAATAAAAAGAAAGAAAAAGATGAAAAAGAAGAAGAAGAAAAAAGAAGAAAGCAGGAAAATAAGAATAAAAAGAAGAACAAAAACAACAACAACAACAACAAAAACAACAACAACAACAAAACGCAATCATGTTGTGAAATGCTAAAATGACATAGGCTGCTTATGGGTATCTGAGAATTGAAGTTTTGGATTAAATAAAAACAAAGCAACGGTTGGGGAAGAAAAAGAAAAATACAAAATTGGAAAAGACTAAAAAAGAATTTTTTAAAATGCCATTGTTGTAGAAATTGGAATTAAAGATGGTGGAGAATCGACGATGGAGAATGAGGGACTTATTTTGGATCGAGAGAAAGTAAAAAAACGTATAATAAACATGAAATGAAAATATTAAGATGATGATGATGATGATGATGATGATGATGATGATGATGATGATGATGATGATGGTGTTTATAAAAATGATAATGACGTCGACAACGACGACATTGAAGGTACTACTACTAATAATGATGATGATGATGATGGTGGTGGTGGTAGAAAGAAGCTCGAGGTTGAAGAGAAGGTGAAAAAGAAATAAGTGCGAGGAATATACACGTATAGAAGAGGAAGAATAAAAATTCTAAGGAGATGACTGAAAAGAAAAAGAAGAAAAGTTAAAGTAGATGATGATGATGATGATGATAATGATGATGATGATGATGATGATGATCCGAAGTTGGTGTTACTCTTTTTTTAATTTTTTTTATTTTCTATCAGTTGTTCAAGCTGGGGATGCAAACATTCACGCGCTAACTCAGATATTCTAACCGAGAGATCTTGTTAAAATTCTGTCCGTTCCTTTTCGTAAAATTGTCTCAGTCTCTCTTGTACTCGGTTCATCAGGTATATTTGGCAGGTGTTTTTTGATTCCAGTTGTTCCTATAATAACTGGAATAATCTTCCTAAGATTCCAGTTTCTTATCATGCCATACATAAGACATTGGTATTCCGTTATCTTTTCTTTCAGCTCTGTTTAACCAGCATCATTGGGGACACTAACTTATACTAAAGTCGGCTCTTTCTTCTTCTCATATCACTATGTCAGGTTTTATGGCTCAGTTTTCTAGGTACTTAGCTGTAGGAATTGAATGTGTGTGTTTGCGTATGTTTATTAAGATTTTCTTCTCTAACGTACTTTCTCTCCTTTTATAGTCTGTTTCCTACCAGTGACGCAATTTCGTATGCGTTTGCACAGGTGCGTCCACGCTATGTTACTGATGTTTGTATATGCATTGATGTTGCAGATGAGTCTCTGCTATTCAGTTTTATGTATTGTTTCTGATTTGGGTCTGTATCTTTCGTCTTCACGTTCAAAGTAAAAATATTCGCACTTCTCTTGGAACTCCATGTGAACTGCTTTTTCCACACAGTCATTTTTTTTGTTGTTGTTTTCGTATTGTTTTAGAACTAGTTGCATTCACGTATTATGTGATTCATTATTTCGTCTCTTTGTCCACAAAGTCGGCATTGAAAGTTTTCTTGGGTTTTGTTCAATTTTAGTTTCGATATAGTTCGTTCTGATAGTGTTATTCAGTGCAGCTGTAAAAATTTAGAAAGAAAAAAGAGGAAAAAGAATGACAAAACAAGAAGAAAAGAGAAAGAAGAAGGAAAAGGGAAGAAGAACAAAAGTTATCATCATTCATAGAGTAGCATCATGGCTATCATAAAAAAATATTGTAATGATAAAGAGTCTTTCTCTCGGCATTTTCATGTCTATCAGGTGTTGTGATCCAATTGTTAGATCCTGTTTCTATGTTTCCATTACTTTCTACATAAAGACGGACATACTTATACTCATATATATATATATATATATATATATATATATATTTTTTTAACTTGAGAAGTTAACTTCTGTTGCCCTCTTTACGAAGTGTCCAAAATATCTTACTACGGATACTACTCAGGTATTTATTCTTTTTATTACGTTTCTACATTATAATTTTCCGTAGCCTTGTCCCGGTGTGTTTATGTAATTCCTCTTTGGTTGGTTTTATAATCGTTTATGTAGCACTTTCTTCTTAAATTTGTGTTCTTTTGCTTTTTATTTTTAATACTGTAGTGGTTTTTGTGAATATTAACAATTTGCGTTCTCTGGGTTACGTATGATTTTTCTGGTCCTTTATTGTTTTTGTAAGATCCAAACAGTCTTTTATATGTTTCTCCTTTCCTCTCTTTTACATTGCGTCGATCGGCATCCTCCTTCAGATGTAGTGCAAAGTGCCTGATAACTAATATCCTAAACTTTTGGTATAAATGTGAATGGTCCAGAATATATTATTAAGTTATTTATTCATCTTATTATGTTTCTTCTATATAATTTGGATTCTAAGAGGGTTCTTATTCTTACTAGTTATTTTTTTTCTTATTTTAATGTTTATTTCTGTTGATTTAAGGGAATCAGTTTCCAGAAGTTCCCGATATTTACAAGTATCATATTTATCAAATGTTTTCAAGCTTTCTTGGTTGAGTACTTCCAGGTTCACTGCTGTTTCAAGTTTTCTTTTTTGATCTCTAGTAGTGCGTACTTTAGTTATTAGGTTTTTAGTCTTCTGGACCTGGTGCTTAAGTTTTTCTTTTGTCCATCCTATGTATAATACAGACTATATTACTAGAGATACTACTCGGTTGTGTATCCCTTTTATCAGGTTCCTACTAAAAACCTGTTTTCTTAGAGTTTTTCAATATTTAGCAGGTATTTTCCTCTTAATCTTATTTATCATTTCTATTGATTTCATGGCATTTGCTTGCAACCCATTACATATTTTGTGATTATCATGTCCATCAGGTGTCTTCATCGCCTCTCTATTAGGTTATTCTATTTTGCTGTTTCAAATGTTCCCTTTTTCATATCTAGTAGTGCACACTTATCGATTTCAAATCTTATCCAAATACCCAGGAATGTTCTTTGTATCAATGTATGTAATTTTTTGGTTTTTAAGTAAACTTTATTTATTCCTTATTTCTTGTCTGTAAATTTGTATCTGGCACTGCATATCCTGGATATATTGTTGAGTAGTATTATAAAAGGCTCGACTTGGAAAATGCCTCTTGGTATAGTTATGCCTATCAGATGTTGCGATCCAGTTGTCAGATCCTGTCTCTATGTTTCCATTGCTTTCTACATAAAGATAGCAACATTATACTCATAAATGGATATTCTTAACTTGAAAATTTAACATTTTGTTTTCACGCTTTATTGTTTGTCTTTCCACAGCCTAATTATAATAACAGCATTTTGATTGTAATTTTTTTCAGATATAATTTATTTTATACCTTATTATTACCATATGTATATATATGTATGTATACACACACACACACACACACACATATATATATATATAACACCTTTTACACTACGCACAATGCTTCAAGCAAACTACAACATACATCTGCATTTCTTATTGATATTGCTTCTATATTGCTATTTTTATAGTATTATCCTCATACTGATACGCACCCTTACTTCTATTTCTTCATATACGTCGCTTTGTTCGATTTTAATTTTCATATTAGCATTCTAATATTTACTTTCTAATGTACCTTTAGCTAGATGTCATAATTTCTATATTTGTAACTTCTCTTATGAGAAGCAATAGGCTTGGAAATCCCTACGTGTAAAGAGCATTTATAGCTACTCATACCAATGCTCTTTTATTCTTTATTGAACTGACAAATAAATCCATATACGCCCTTTATCTTGTATATAACTTTCTTATATATATATATACATATATATATATATATATATATGTATGTATAGTTAAATAATGTTTGAATATTTTATAAAAAAAATTATGTATATAATGAGATAAAATTGAAATAGTGCATTTAAATTTCTTAAGGATACTAAGTTCAACATATCGTAGACTTAGCACTTGCATAAGTCGATCTACGTCGATCTGCCGCTAAAGTTAAAGTAAATTCTAACTGTATAACAGTGAAACAAAAACACAAATCTAAACTTGAATTGTTAAATAGAAAACAGGATCTTTAGTTGTTTACCATGTAGTTGTTTCGGAGATTAAAGCACACACAAATGTATATATATATATATATATATATATATATATATATATATATATATATATATATATGGGGGGGGTAATAATATAGAAAAAACTTTTAATAGTACAGATTTACTTTTTATGGGAATCAATTTCCACAAAAAAATAAAACGCAATATTCGATAGCCAAAATGTTAAATGGTATTTGTTAGAGCAATAGAGTTATATTTGTTTGAATATTAGTTTCGGAGAAAAATGTCTTACACGTGTTTCTGAAGAAGACGAACTACTTGAAGAAAATACAAGCTATCATATAATCACTATGTCTTCAGAGATAATAATCTATTACGCTCGTCCTTATAGTTAGTATAAAGTATATTATTTAGACATTTGCTTTATTGGCTAGTGGGAGTGCCTAATTTTTGCAAATGGCTTTACTTCGTATTGATTGGCAATTATTTATTCTTTTACTATACAGAGAGATGTAGAGAAAATGTAGGCCATTCAGTCTTTCACCGTAACACGGATCTATTTTGCCGAAAAACATTTTTTCTCATCTATGTGGTAGAATATGGTGCTGAAGCGAGGTAAACTATGAACCAAAACAGACAAAATCAATCACTTGTATAAATCAGTAAATAGGGACTTGCTATTTAATAGAAATATCTTGGATGTTTCGAGTATAATACTTCATTTTCAAAAATAGTGAATTAAAGAGATTTTATTCCAGAAGCAAATATACAAATTATTTAAGAAGATGAATGTTTTCTTTTTTTTTTTTGTATGTGAAATGAAGCGTTTCTAAATGTCAAATGCATTAATCATCTGTTTCGTAGTATCACGGCTGTATTTCCAGATAAACGATTTTCCTTTTGGTAAGAAAATAAAACTGAACAAATCATAAAGAAACAAAAGATGTCTGCTTATTATAATTATTTCGTTTCTTTTCACGTTAAATTCTGGCTTTTACTTTTACTTTGAATTCTATCACAAACACGAAAAAAAAAATTCAAAAAAAAAAATTTAAAAAAATACGCAGTATAAAAAAATCGACAGTTTTGTAAATCTAATGAACAAGAAATGGTAATTAAAACTTTGTCTGCGAATAAAAAAAGAAAAGTTTTTTTTAATGTTAATCTGCCATGCTCTACATTTTTAGAGCAGATCTCCAAAAATAAGAGATTTTAATTTTTTATAGCTTATGAAGAAATGTGAGTGCTTAATTATCGAATCAAAGAATGAATCAGTTTTTTTCTTCTCATACAATAACTGTTATATATATATATATATATATATATATATATATACATATATATGTGTATATATATATATATAGATATATATATATATATATATATATATATATACACATATATATATATATACTAGCGGGGAGGGGCCGGCTGTGTCCGGTCGTAAAATACACTAAGATAAGATATTTTAATTTGTCCAGATTTCGTATATATTATCATAGAATCGTGATTTCGTATATATTATCATGGAATTGTGATTTCAACGTTAAAAAAATGCTATTAATACAACCTAAAATCACAAGTGCATTTAAGACATTTTATCACTGCATCAGCAGGAAGACCCAGCATATAAAATCAACAGTAAGTTCTTTGGTATGCAGCGGCGCATTCGAAATGAATGTTTCTGTTTGGAGCACAATTGAACCATGATACTTTACTTTGCATTTTAAACTTAAAGTCATTATAGAAAAATAATTTTATAAAATCAATAGTAGGCTCTCTACAGTGCAATGAAAATTACAATGTATTGTGGACCAAGTTATTGCGGAAGAGGCATGTGGAGCTTCCTCCTGGTGCACCGTGGTGGGTCCCCAACTAGAACATTAATCGTTTCATTGGATTAAAAAATTAGTGATTTAATCGATTTTGATGACAATAAAAATATGGGAATGTGAAAGATTCGTTGATCCTTATAAAATCTCGGACACCGTCGGGTCTCCCTGCTAGTTTCAAATAAAACCAGTTTTGCATGTAGTATCGTCTAGTATTGTAGTAGGTAGATTAGTGACAATTTTCTGACATCCGTGCTAAAAAGGGTTACACCAGACAAAATAAAATGAACGAACATACTAAAGTAGTTGAAATGAATTGGGAACGGTTTATAATGGACACGCAAATAGATTGTTAATCAAAGTTTTTCCATCTGTAATTATACAGTTTGGATCTTTCGAATCCTTTGGAATCTTCGGATAAATCGATTAAATCCAATGATTTTCGCACGTATTTCATCCTGGACATTTGCATTTATTATTATGCATATTACTCAAATCTGTGTATATCGATCTTGAAATCTAGTGGGCGATGCACTCTTCTTTTTTTTCAGCTTCATTCAAACGTAGGTTACTAGCCTTTTTCTACTCTATCGTTATATCCATGCTGTGTGTGTTTATAGCATACACACACTCATACAGAATATTCTACTGTATAATAAAGATCAATGTATATTTATTTTCATATATATATATATATATTTGTAGTCATCGACATACAGTCCTGTTTCGTTGTATCACAACTCATCAGTGCCGCTAGACAAGCACCTCTTCCAAGCCGAGGGTTGAACCTAGAACCATCGCGTTGACAGTCATCGGGAGCGGCGCCCGTAAATAATCTCGCCAAATGTGTATTTACACAAACATCCGTTCACAACTTTTACAGTGCTCTAATCACTTTGTTTATAAACAAAGTGCGAGCGTCACATTTTTCAGCCAATTAAATAGCGGGTGAGATTACTGACGACAGTGCTCTACCCAAAGAGGGGTGCTAAAAATATCAGTAGTCATCAACATACCTTGCTTACATCTTGTCTTCGATAATCAGGCAATTCCATCTATAAAAAAGGATGACAGGAGAATTAATATATATATACATATGTATATATCGTCATCCGTATACAGTACTGTTTCGCTGTATCACAACTTATCCGTGCGGCTAGACAGACAACTATATATATATATATATATATATATATATATATATATATATATATATATACACTCATGAGTAAAAAAAAAATGGGCCAAGAGTAAAAAGAAGGAAGAAATCAATTTTTCAATATTTTGCCATGAATTTTTGACAATTTCTATAAAAGTGAAGATAACATGTATAAATTTTTTAAAAAAAGTGAAAAAAAACACGTAGAATTTACTCAAAATATGTGTTGCTGTTTTCGGTTTTTAAATAAAAACGTAAAGATAGATTTGAAGACGCTGCCATTTCGCGCTCAAATTCGGCAATAAGAAAGTTGTATTCAAAGTAAATGCCAGATTTGGTCAGAGTACCGGCATCTGATTTTTACTTCTTTACTTTCGTAAGGGCCTGGCAAATAAACTTTAGATGGTGGGGGGTGAAATTAGCGACAATATGCAATATATATATATATATATATATATATATATATATATATATATATATATATATATATATATATATATACATATATGATAAATGATAAATAGTAAGGAGATAGTAAACATTTTTAGATTTTTTTCGAGGGAGGGGTAGGAATTAAACTCAAATTATAGAAAATACTAAATGCATAGATTTAAACCAGTAAAAACAAGTGAAGCATGCATGGTCCCCCATGAACGAGGTATAAAAAATGACTAAGTTCAGCATTTGACCCCACTTTGCCATTTTGCCACAAAAGTTTCCAGCGGACTTCAAATCCTGGTGAAAATGAACAAACGGTGCAGTTTTTGGCCTTAACATATGTAAATTAGAGTTCTGCACCATGCAAAAAAAAAAATGACTAAGTATATCATCCCCCACATTTAGCCCCAAAAGTCGCAAACGCCTTAACATATTTAAATTTGAGTTTAGCACCATGCAAAACTTCTAAATAGGCATACAGAGAAAATGTTGGCCATTATGGTAAAATAGTCCCAAAAAATAAAGTGTTTTATTCGCCCTAAAAGAGCCCTTGGGGCACACCGAAGAGTTATCGCGAAGTATAGACAATTAAAATCATATAGAAATCAGTTAGTTACAACTTTTCAGAAACTTTTATAAAAATCCAAGGCATCAATTTTTTTTTTAATAAGCACAAAAGTGTAAATTTTTGCCATTTTAACCCAAAAGGCACCCCTGGGGGGGGGGTGAAGTTTTCCAGGAAAATCAATTCTGTTACTTTTTTACTCATATCATGTTTAATGTTTGTGCAAAATTTCCAAAATTTCAAGGCGTAGTTATTGAGAAAAGTGCGGACAGACGAACGGACTAACAAACAAGGGTGAATTCATAGGTCCACCCTCCTTTTGCTGAAGAGCCAAAAACACTTAATACGTTCAATCCAACATAGAAATTACTTGAATTTACTTGTTTTTAGTTTCTGTTTCAGATATAAATGGGGTGGATAGGCAAACACTTAAAATATTTGCTACTTCTGCTGCGATTTACGGACCGTGCAATGAGAATAACTTTATTACTTAGAAACACATTTTTAATATGGGAGGAGGTTTCTTAACTATTCTGTATTTCACATAAAAACGTAATAAACAAAAGATACGCTAACAAATGAATTAAACTTGAATATCCTACCTAAAAATAGCACTGTTTGTCAGATCAAAAATGGATGGTAACATTCAACGCTGCTAAGACAAAGCTCGTTTCCTTACCAACCGCCAATAGCTATGGCTAGAGATATTTTACCTGAGATCCTTGGCTTAACGTTCACAGGAAACACAAGTTGGAATAGGTGTATCGAGATCATTGCTAAGGCTGCTGCAAAGAAGGTGGACTCTCTCTGTCGTGCAAGAAAGTTACTTACGCCTGAAAGTATTCTGTACTTCTATAAAGCCACCATTCGCCCATGTATGGACTACTGCTGTCATATTTGGGCTGGTGCATCTGCCACTAGTCTCTCGCTCTTAGACAGGGTCCAAAAGAGAGTCGCCAACCTAATAGGTCCCGAACTGTCATCCAAACTTCAGCCCCTGTCCCACCGACGAATTTTTTTTTTTTACACAATGATCACCACTTATCAAGGCCCGGAGGCCACTCAGGGATAAGGGTTATTGCAAGTACATTACGTTAGTGTGGAGATTTGATGAAGTGTTTACTTAATAGGGTGGTTCATTAGGAATTTGTTAACATTGGACTTGAAGACGAAATGTTGCATCCCTCTGCCTGTTTTACGAGTATTTTAATGGTGGATGATCTGACGAACTACAAGCCCTTGTATCCCCTCGGCGAAAATACTCCCGACAAACCTGACAAGCAGCGAAGTCCATCCCCTACACAGTCAAGATCCCTAGATGTAAGAAAGCCTTTTATTCTAATAGCTTTTTCCCCAGAACTGCAAGACTTTGGAATTCACTTCAGGTTTCCTGCTTTCCCAACTGTACTGACATGCAGAAATTCAATTGTAATGTGAACAAGCCTCTTGCTGCTAAACTCCGTACATAGTACCTCTGCAACTTATGTTCTTGATAGTAGCCTCCTACATCAAAGTGGCAATGTGTCTTAGTTGGAGTGAAAATGTAAATTTTAAAAAAAGGGTCGAAGTGATAGTAGTAGCTTCCTTCAATCTTGACAAACTATAGATATACACTGTAAGAGTGCCTGCCCGTGGAACTTTTGTGACAAGAGTTGCGCAATCTCTAACAACATCTCTCCTGAGTAGGCGTTGTTAAATAGTTGTGGAAAGTGGAAGTTCAAGACGACTGGAAATAAGCGGAGAGCACATACAGCGCCTAGAATTCCCAAATGGTCACCCCTCTGCTACTAGCCAGGTTCAACGTTACTTAGCTTCGGTGATATGACGAGAACCGGTGTTTCAACGTGATTCAGTCGTATATAAACTGCAGAAGTAATAAACAGGTAAAAGAAAAAAAAACGAATCGCCCTAAAAAAGAAGAATCTGCATTTTTAAGGGAGAGCATTAGTGCCCTACTTAATTATTTAAATGTTTTAATTATTTTTCAAACCAGAGTCCTTCTAATATTACATTATTTTTCCAAATTATTCTGCCCCCGTCCAATTAAAATTTTATCAACTAAATATAGCCCACCTATACATTAATCTCACACAAAATAAAAGTTCTCCAAACAATGAAAAAAGAAATTTGAATGTAATTTTACGGTGTTTTTGTTTGTTTGTTTGTTTGTTTGTTTGTTGTTGCTGTTTATTAAATATAGAATAGTTAACAAAACCCTACCCTCACATGTAATGTAGGAGTTTCTAAATGATAACATAATTATTTCGGATTCCAACAAAATTGAAAATTTCAATCGATTATCACATGAACTAGTCAGAATGTGCGTGGTCTCGCTCTTTGAGAACATTTTTAGGCTGTTTAGATGTAATCCCCCAAATAAGTGGAATTTATCGACATGACCTTAAAAAAACCCGCCTTTTTTACTTAACTAATTTTATTTTCTGGGGGTAGCAGAGCTTATAAAAAAAAATTGAGGGAGTTATTGGGTGAAATTGGCGACCACGTGCTTTTAAGTAAATAAACCTTACTTCCGTTTTTAAACAGAACTTAGAAAATGATTAAAAATAAAGTAAAAATAAATAAAATGAATCCACTTTAAATAATGTTGCTAAACAGAACGATTAAAGCAATTCTATCATTAAAAAAATATTAATAACATAGAGTCATTATTAAAATCGATTCCCTTTAATGTAATATGTAAATTAAGTATAGTTTTAAATCAATATCTTCCTTTCTGTAAATTAAGTATCTTTTATAATCATTACCTTATTCATTCAATAATTCCCACACTCTTTATCTGTGTCTAACACTCAAAGCTTCTTTCTTAGAACTGCACACCTGTTGGAATCTCTTCCGTTTGGCTGCTTTCCAGCTGACTACAATCTGTTTTCAAGTACAACGTAAACAGGTTCTTGATGAACCGTTCCCTTAAATAATCCAATTGACAAAATTCCCCCTTCTTATGTTTACTACGCTATAATCACATTGACTAATATATACCGATTAACCTTTATCCTCGAGTGGCCTCCGGGCCTTGATAAGTGGTGATTCCTGTGCAAAAACATTTTATTTGAATGATTAGTATATATAGAGCAGGTGAAATAAAAGTGTATAAAACTCCGTGTTTAGTATGAGAATTAATTTTTGAAACAGGGGATATATTTATCAAATTGTGAACAAACAAACAAACAAACAAACAAAGATAAATACGAATGTATTATAAAAGATATGTAGAGAGAAAGAGAAAGAGAAAGAAAGAAAGTATATGGATGTTCACAGTTGGTAGTTACGAGGGTCAATGTTTCTAACATTGAAAATGCGTTTGTTGTGTATAGCCACACTGATTAGTCTTATCAAGACGAAATATATCTTATTAGATAATGATTACATTAATACTATTAAATATATCAGCCTACAAAATATATTTAATTTTAAATATAATTATCAGTATTATATTGGTTACAGAAAACAGGCACCAACTCTCAATTATAACATGATTACAAGGAATGTGTCTGTTGATATGAAATAATTAAAAAATATTGTTTATATCATTGTGTTTCTCACTTTTTTTATACGCTAAGATTATATTTTCAGTTCCGTAGCTAATCGTATAACCATGCCAACATCTTGTTTCCGTGTAAATCTCCAGGACAAATATCATTCAAAACGTGTATTCTGCATTCTTGCACAGCTGTAAAATTCCGAAAATGGGACCAAAGTATTAATTCTCGGATCTCCCAGCATTATTCCGTACGCGACATGAAACTTGGAGCCACAGTTGATTTAGCGGGATTAGCCACATTCTCCACTTGGAGACAGATCGTCTGACAGAATAATAGAATCCATTGTAATGGTCTTGCAACTGCTCAGATGTGATTTTATCATTTACTTTTATACTTTTTTGGGGGGTGGGAGCTTTAATTGCAATTCTAATGAAGAGGGGGAGTTTCTCGAATCGATACGGTTCCGCTGTTAGAGGAGTAGGCGATGAGGGGGAGGGGGGATAAAAATGTTAAAATGAAAGAACCTCAATTTTAGACAACAGAAAATAAATTGATCTTGTAGTTTGCGGGGACTTCCTGATCGGCATAAACTCGATTTCTTTTGACATTGATGTACTATGTGGGACACGCGGGCATGCCCGTGCCCCGCTCCTTCTACTAGGTGGACATGCCTGTGGCCCCCCTCCCCACTTTCTATAAGGCGACCATGTTCAAACTCATGATGGATAGCTCTATCAAGGGATCAGACTGGGGCCATCTTAACTTGAGACGGACAATGAAATTGCTACTGCATAATAGCACATTCGCAGCTCACCCTTTTCCCAGTTTTAATGGATCAAATAGACGCCCCCACTCTTCCCCCGGCTCCGTTATCTGTGTGTCACATGCTCCTCTTTTGACCCCTCCCAAGGTTTGCTCTCTCTCTCTCTCTCTCTCTCTCTCTCTGTGTTTCTTTCTCGAAATCACATCTTCTTGTCTTTCTTCCTTACATACAAGAGACATGCCGTTGATCTTATCAGTAAGCAAGGGTTTGGCCCCTTCCTTTCGCTTTTACCTAATGCAAGCTATCTCTATATCAAACTGGATAATTCGAGTAGATTCTACAGTATATGTTAGCAAATCTTATGTCTCTTTTTTCGTCTTCGTTTTTCGTCTTGTGGTGTTGATAGACGGATGTGTCGTCTTCGTCAAAACTCGACGCCGAAACGACCTCTTGAAATCTAGCATTGTGTTAATTATAGGATATCTGGAGAGACGATTGATCGTTTGCAGCACATAGACGCTTATATAAGACATTATCGGGTTAGTTTTAAATCTTTGACTCATCCGTAAATCTCATATACAAGTAAGATGATCACATGGTAATTTTCATTGATTAATCTTTTGAAAAACAATATCTAGTGATTACACAACAAATGCAGTAACTACAATATCTATCATTATTTACATGTTTCTAAGCATGTCTATCTATATACCTATGATAATATTTTCATATCTATCTATTCATATATATATATATATATATGCACACTCTTTCTCTTCCTTTCTCTCTCTCTCTATATGTATGTGTGCGTGTGTTTCTGTAGAAATATATTTTATTTCCTTATAATATATACAAATCCTTATTTATTCACTAAATATATATATATATATATATATATATATATATAATCAAAATAAGGAGATTAATTGGATCACAGATTATTTAATCTTGTGGTATCAAGTCTTACAAAATATATTGTGGAGGTAATATTTTTTATATAAGACCATCACAGCCAAATAAGAAGTGCTCAAGATACTAGATAGAGCAAGAGAAAATTTCTAGTTTTTTAATTTAAATTTCATTGAGAAAAATATAATTTTCAAAACAAACATTTATTATTTGAACAAAGAATAAAATTCAAATTCCTTTAATCCATGAAGGTTCGATGTAGGCTCATCCCCTCAGAGGAAAGAAATTAGCAAAATTTTAAGTCTTCTTTGATATAATTTTACTAATCGAGCCCATGCATAGAAAATATATTAAAGATTAAATCTTTTTAACGGACATGGAGAAAAAAACTAGTGTTGAAACAAATATATATATATATATGTATATATATATATATATATATATATATAGAGAGAGAGAGAGAGAGAGAGAGAGAGAGAGAGAGAGAGAGAGAGAGAGAGAGAGAGAGAGAAAGAGATGGATAGATAGATAGATAGATAGATAGATAGATATTAAGAAAAATTGCAAATTAGATTGCCGGGAGGAAGCTTCCTATCACTCCTCTCAGTGACATAATTCACAATACATTGTTGCCGACATTGCACTGTAGAGATTCTACCGT
Organism: Euprymna scolopes; assembly: GCF_053919585.1. Classification (NCBI taxonomy): domain Eukaryota; kingdom Metazoa; phylum Mollusca; class Cephalopoda; order Sepiida; family Sepiolidae; genus Euprymna; species Euprymna scolopes. Next base: position 28,589,805 of record NC_136505.1, on the reverse strand, counting down.
TTATTTTATAAAATTGTCTGTAAATAATGGCTTGACTTAAAGTTTAAAATCCAAAAATCAAGTATCATAGTTAAATTGTGCTATGAATAGAAAGATTCATTTCGGACGTGTCCCTGTCTTTTCAAAGACAATGATAGATATTTTATACGTCGGATCCATCTGCTTGTGCGGTGATAAAACGTCTCAAATGCACTTCTGATGTTTTGACTAAAATCAGACTTTTCCTTCTTTAATCGGATTTTTCGGTTATCGATTTTCAATACATATCGGAAGTATTCCAATAAAAAAACTACTTAAGAACAGTCCCAGACATATGAAGTAAATTTGTGTGAAATATAAAAAAAATCGGCTCAATCGTTTCAGAGGCCATAAGGAATAAATTCACACAAACAAAATGTTATATATATATATATATATATATATATATATATATATATATATATATATATATATTTAGCCACTCTGATGAGTCGTAGACGAAGAAACACGTATCAGTGGATAATTATATTTTAACAATATATATATATATATATAATCTTGTAGTATGCCATATGCTTTTCCAACAAAAATATATTTACAAGGTAACTTCGATACATCCTAGGTCAAAATATGGACATATTCTTAATTAAGTCATCATGCATAAGCGTGATTTTCCGGATATGTTTGCTGTAAAAGTTATGCATTGTGCAGATTGCGACACTGATCCCAAATTTATTCGTGCAAAACTTAAGTCGCATATGAGGAAAACGATCAAAGCCAATGGAGTAAAAGTATCTAAACGCATAAATGTCTCAAAATTACGAAATAAGAAAATGCGTGAAACTCTTATGATCTCATTTATTAATATGACTTTTGATGGAACTTGGGAACATTTAAGTCACACGTATATAGCAATGCAGTTGAAGTTCTCTGCTTTTAGGAAACCAAACATAGGGGTTGATTTGATAAAAATGATTCCCAATCGTTAATCGTTTAGAAGAGAGAAAAAAGGACTCGTGAGATAGTTCTTTGTTTAAATTGGTCAGATGAATAACTGCAGATATTATAAAAAATGAAAATTGAAGGTACAACGTGAGACACATCAAATAAGGAACAAGTAGTGGGGCCAAATGTCATCTGAAATCAAGGCAGCTTATGACCACAGGGTTTCAACAGATATGTATAACAAAATCAAGCAAGCTTTTGGTCCACAGCCTTCAACATTCATACCTGTGGAATCCAAAGATGATTATACTTTTTTCAACAATGTTGAGTGAATTATTGACAGAACATTGTAGAAATCTATTGGATAATCCCTCTGAAACAAATGATATTCTCCCTCAAAGGGATGTCGTCGTGATGATGATGATGATTGATCCCCTCATTGATGAGACCAAAAGCATATTAACAAAGATTATTAAGGGAAAAGCACAATAATCTGAATTATTGATGTTTGGAGGTGATAGGGCTGCCAACGCAATCCATGCGTTCATCCTTGTTTTGGCATGCCAATGCTGTTCCTCAATATGGTATGGATGCAATAATGGTTCTAATTTATCAAGAAATGGGTTCAAAATCTGAGTGTGGTTACGCTAGACGCATTAGCTTGTTTGATGTAATGGAAAAGGTTTTGAAAAAAATGTTAAATCAGTTGACGAAATGGATTTGTCCCTCTATCATCCCAGAGAATCAATATGGTTTTAGATCTGGCCGTAACACAAGTCCGTGCACGTATCGGTTTGAGTCTTCATGGCAAAATGGGAGATAACCAGGCATGTTAGCGTGGTTACAAGTTATGGAGGATTGTGGATTAGTTTCATTAAGCGTTAACATATCCGGGGAATTGCTGGGAGAAATGTCTAATTTAGGTCTGAGTCCATGAATATTCGTAAATGTGAATTTCAGGGGGGCAGACGAACTGCTATTTTTTTTAAAGTGTGCATTTGGTTTCACTATATCTTTGGGCTATGCTGTCATTTTTTTAATAGTTTGAGTTTCAAGATGAGAGGTACTAGACAACGCAAATGTGCATAATTCCAAACATACAACACAAGTAGACCATCAAGCGACGTTTTATTAACAGGATTGTGGCTTTGTGAAAGCCCACCAGAGATGGGTGAAGGACCTCTTTCCATGCCCAACCTAGAACTAAAACCATCTCGATATTATACAACTGATGATAAAGAAGCGACTGTAAGTACTACCAAAGAGTTAGGACACCTTTACTGTCAGTCAGATACAGCAGTCAGACAAACTGTCAAAATGTCGAATATATATACCCAACTTAAAAAATATACATATAGATTATACAATAAGAGTGTCATGTTTCTAAATAAAACAAGTTAAACACAGTAAATAGGTTCACCAATAGAGAGAAAGGGTGAGTTTATTATAATAGGATTAATGTAAAAATGTCATGTTCCTACATCTAATAAGTCGAAAGATTCGCAAACCAATATACAGACAGACAGAGAATAATACACACGTTTTGTTGTATTAGTTTATCACTAATAAATGGCTTAACACCAGAGACAGACCTGTGGAATGAAACTTGTGCCCCTTGACGTGCATACCCCCAACTAACCCAATAAGCAACAAAGTCCTACCTCTTTACTGTTGAAGTTCTTAGATCTTCTACTTTTAGTTTCTTTCCTCGTACTACTAGACTTTGGAATTCCCTTTTTGATTCCTTGACTGAACTAACTTAAATTTAAATGTAATGTAAACAGACATCCTGTGCCTCGACTCCTCACAGTCTCCTATTAGACACGATCCCAAATAGTAGGCTCTTGCGTTATAAATTGCAATATGTCTTGTTTGGGGTGAAAAAATAGTAAAATCCCAATCATAGAGAAAAAATCCCTCCCAAAGGAGCCATTGTGAGTAAGTATCTTATTTCTTACGCTTTCTTATTGAACCTTTGATTGCCTGTGATTACAAGACATGGATTTAGATCCAACTCGGGTGGGACTAGCAACATAACGTGGCAATGTTTCTATGTAAGGGGAGGGAGGAATAGGCAGGGACGGGCAGTAGAAAATTGGGTGCTAACCCTGGGGGTCAAAGATTGGAAGAACTGATCTTGGGTCGTCCGATACGAGCGACACCGCTTCGAAACGAGCCACCTTTGATTGATTGATGGAAATTTGAATCGGAAACCAGCAAATATTCGTGCACAATTGTGCAACCGCAAATGAGATGAAAACTCGCGGATCGATTTTCAATTATTCCGTATATTTTCTTGCACGTAGAAGACGCTGACTCACAAGCAAGAAACTAAGATTTAGAAGAAATTTAACGTATCGCTTTCCATAAATAACTCTTCACCAACCCATCTAATGTTCATGCAGCAAATTTCTTTAAAAAAAATAAATAAATGATATTATGAAAATAAAGATATATACAAGGTATGTTTGAAAAATTGCAGGACTGGAGTCATTGAAAATTTATTTTAATTTTTTCACCATTCCTTTGTTTGTCTGTGCAAACTTCCTAAACTTTGCATATACCGTTGAGCCGTGTGTATTTTTTTTTGTTTTTGTTTTTTTTATGGAAATCTTCTCAGACAAGAAATGACCCAAGTACAAGAAATAACTAAGTGTAAGAGAAAATCAAACAATTGTACATAAGGGACGGTTAAACTCTTTAAAAGATCTATCAGTTGGAGTACAGGAGATAGCAGATGAATGTTTGGCATCCGGTAGGATGTTTCATCCCCAATTTTAAAAAACTGATAAGAAAATCGAAAGAAAATGTTTAAAAAGTTCATTTGTTTCATAATTTTCAAATTCTCAAATTTATGCTAGAAAATATTTTTTTTGGATTATTATTGATGAGAAGAGCTTATCTTTGAAAATCCATGGACTAAGAGTCAAATTTTTTATATTTGTTGACTTGAGGTCTTAATAAATTTTGTACATTTTCCAAATTAATTTTTTCACAATATCTGTGTGTGTATATGTGTGAATATGTCTCGTGTTGCGGGGTTCGAATCGTTCGACTGGTGTTAATCGTGACACCCTGCACTGAAGATTCTCGAAGGGATGAAACGCTAGTGGCTGTAGGTATTTAATTATAATAGTAAAAAATAATTATGACAGCCCCTTTAAGAAATTCGTTTCTTATCGTTGAGCACTTTCAGTTGAATTAAAGTCGGCTAATTTGGCTCTTATGCATAGATCATCCTATAACGATTGGATCACTGTCTGACTGTCGTAAATGAACATTTAAAATTAAAATGTTTGAATTCAACGTTATTTCACGCGGTTAATGGTAGCCGAATTGATATGGTCTCTGCTAATCGATCCAGAGATGTCTCGTGTTGCGGGGTTCGAATCGTTCGACTGGTGTTAATCGTGGCACCCTGCACTGAAGATTCCCGAAGGGATGAAACGCTAGTGTCTGTTGGTATTTAATTATTATAGTAAAAAAAATAATTATATATATATATATATATATAATACATATATATATATATATAAATACGTTATTTAGTCACATAAAATTAATATACGAAAGTATAGATTTATGCGTAAACTTTAAGTACTTACTTCAAAAGTGCTCAATACGTAGGTAGAGCTAGTTAGTAATTTATAAAATATATATAGCGATTAAGCTACACTGAATATTCGGCGTTTCGTCCACTCTAAGAATCCTCAGGCTTATGCGCGAATTCTGTGGTTGTTTATCGTTTTTTTATATGCTGATGCTTAGAAAGCTGATTGGCTAACTAAAATCTCAATAGAAGAGGACCATATAAAAACGATAAACAACCACATAAGTCTGAGAAGTCCTAGAGTGGATGAAACGCCGAATATTCAGTGTAGCTTAATCGCCATATATATTTTATAAATTACTGCTATATATATATATATATATATATATATATATATATATATATATATATATATATTCACACATGTACACACATAACAGAGCGGAAGGTTTGAATCTTATGACTGTCAGGAATTGTTACCTACACTGATGATTGCGTAAGCATTAAACACTAGTGTCTGTAGGTAAAAAGGAATAATTATGATATAATTATATCTATCTGTCTATCTATATATTTTCAGTTTCAGGTCTCCAGAAGGGGGGGGGTCGTCTTTTGGTTTTGTCGTTTTTTCTTTATCGTATATCAACCCTTTTACGGTAATTTAAATATTGAATCCAGTCATTTTGGTAAAAAGTTTTAGATATCAAGATATTTATACGTTTAAATATTAATTAATATTGTAAATGTATGCTATTTTATGAATATGATGACATCCGGGTTCTTCCTTCTTACAGGAATACGATTGGCTGGTTAAGCCATAAATTAATGACTGGTAGACCAGTTTTGTGGAATGTCAGAAGGTAGAAAGTAAACCCCGTTGAAAAAGATATCGAAGGATACGCTAAAAGCCTGTAAGATATAATAGTTCTGACGACGAACTTCCGTTCAGTAAGGTGACTAACTCGAGTATTGCTTGAATAACAGCTAAGACCACTCAATTATTTCAAACGAATATATCCTTTTTGTGGGACTTATCACTACGTTTGATGTATTTGTAGATTAAATTATTTTGTCAGCAAAATATTCCGTAAATATAGTCTTAAATGACGGATTCTATTCAATCCATAGATAGGACCGTGACAATTACGGTCACTCTCGGTCAGAATGGCCTTGGGTAGACTCCTGAATTGATGTCTTACTCCTAAATGCCATTTTATTTTTATAATACCCGGGGCGATTGAACCTAGAGACATCTTAAGTTCTGGGTTTCTTTCTTTCTTTTGTTTACCTCAAACAATGCATATTGTCACTGAAGAGAAAGAGCATACTATGATAGAAAAAAGATTTATAAGAGTTCCTGCGTTTGTAATTTTAGAAGAAAACTATTTGTTCACATTACATTTAATGTCTGCGTATGGCTACGGTTTGGGAAACAAAGGGACAGAGAGAGAAATTCCAAAGTCAAGCGATCCGAAGAAGCGCTAAATTAAAAAATCTAGAGAAACCCTAAAGTTAAGTAATGTTGTTGCATTGGGTGGGGCAGGAGTATTTACCTTGAGGGGGTACACGTGCGGGCTGTTTAATTGGAGCACCTCTCGTAGAAGTAAGTTTTTGAAATAGGGTTGGCAGAAAAAATGGAAAACTAAAGTAGAAAAAGTTTAAAGGAGAACAGATACGATGCCCAAGGGTATCTGACGTGAAAAGGGATCAGTAAATTTCCTTCACAGTAAAGAGTAGTATTACGGCATAATCACGTTGACACACTGGTTCTGACTGGATCACCGAAGTTAAGCAACGTTGAAGCTGGCCAGTACTAAATGGGTGACCATTTGGGACTTCAAGGTGCTGTATGTGATCTCTGCTTATCTCGGCATTGTCTCCAGTCGTCCTGGACTTGTCCTTGCCACTGGACCCAAAATGCCGATTCATGAGAGGTGTGGTTGAAGATTGCGCAACCCTAACCTCACAATTACACGCAGCTGCCCTTAAATGGGGTATCCTTTGTCTTTCGAGAATGAAGGAGGCATCGAAATAGTAGACCCAAATATTATTAAGAACCGGTAATACTTAGTGTAGGTATACACAGGTATATACGGAGTAAATATATTGATCTACTGGTTGCTTCTTACCAGATCACCGTAGGTAAGCAATGATGAGCCTGGCTAGTACCAAATGGATGACCATGTGGGAATTCTAGGTGCTGTAAATGCTCTCAGCTTATCTCAGCATTGTTTCGAGTCGTCCTAAACGTATATACTTACAACTGGAATTAAAAATACTGCTAACTTAGAAGAGGTGTGGTTAGAGATTGCGAAACTTTTGCCCCTAAAATTTCACATACAGGCATCCTTTAGTGAGTATTCATAACCTGTAAAGACTAAAAAAAAATATTTTATTAATCCCTGGTTGAGCTATGTCAGTATAGATGCATAGTGCAATCACTTGTGCCCCCACGACGCGAGCACCCTCGACAAACCCGACAGGCTACTAGATCCCACCCCCACACTGTAGAGGTCCCTAGATGTAAAAGATCTTTTTACTCCAATAGTTTCTTCCCCAGAACCGCAAGACTCTGGAATTCCATTCCAGGTCCCTGCTTCCCCAACAGTACTGACGTGCAGAAGTTCAAGTGTAACGTGAACCGACACCTTGCTGCCCAAATCCCTACATAGTACCCCAGTAGTTGTTGCCCCTGATAGTAGCCCCCTACACCAAAGTGGCAATTTGCCTTGTTTGGGGTGAAAATGTAATAAAAAAAAAAAATAAAAAAAAAAAAATATCCAGGTTATGGGAAGACGAAATAGCATACATATTATTCCTTAATTGGAATTCATTTTTGAGATGAGCATTATATATATTAATTTATTTTTATTTCGGACTATTATTCTCATCTTTATTAGTTGTTGCTTTTCATCTTTTATTGGCTTGTTTATTCACAACGTTTCGGCCAACTATTCATCTGACCTTCGTCAGGTGGTAACCGCGACGGATAGGAACTTCGAATGCAGTTAGGAGATTCGAAGTTCCTATCCGTCGCGGTTACCACCTGACGAAGTCCAGAGGAATAGTTGGCCGAAACGTTGTGAATAAACAAGCCAATAAAAGATGAAAAACAACAACTAATAAAGATGAGAATAATAGTCCGAAATAAAAATAAATTAATATACGAAATAGCATGCCTAGCATTCCCAAATAGTCACCCGTCTGGTAATGACCGAGATACACGTCACTTAACTTAAGTGATCTAATGAAAACAGGTGTTGCAACGCTATTATTCCATGTATCTAATAACACCATGTATAATTCACTCCATATTTTGGCAAAATATTTTGTTTCGTTTTATTTATATATATAAAAAAAAACAAGTTTTCCAAATGAAAACAATGATTTTATCGCAAAGGCCTACAACTAGTCTAATATCAAATGATTAAAAAGTTGAAACTTCCCGACTGAATGTAAAAAACATTTCTTTAGAAAAGAAAAAGTGCTTCCATTAATCATGAAGTCAAAAGAGTTTTCCAAACATTGTATCCTGCGGAGTCAGATCCCATGTGTGCAAGAAATTCCGCCCAGTCGCCTAACTCCTCTGAATATAAATTAACAAAAAAAAAAACACATTTATCTATATTCTTTTGGTTATTTATTTGTTTGTGTGTTCGTTCGTTTCATCCATCTGTTGTTTGGATCTAAGATTAATCTACATCCTCTATGATTCATGAAGAGTTCTTCGCATAGACATCAATTTGAAGACAGAAAATCACTAATTTTCCACTAACAAGCTCTCGATTTGAATGTTTCTTAAAATAAGCAACATTACTAGTCTTTCTCGACTCTATCGTTATTTTCATGGAATATGCTCGACGGAGTTCAGGTCCCTGGTTTTCTTTGTAAGACATTCACAACAAGAACTCGTTTTCCTATAACCAATGTCACTCAGAGCATTATTTCCTGAATAGACAGATTAAAAAATCGACAACACAATCTATTGAGGAATTGATCTCTTTTCTTCCCTGTAGCCTTCCTTTTCTCTTCTTTGTTATATGGTTCGACACTTGCAGTTCTACTATGTTTGATCTAGGGATCTAACATTTTACCCCTACTTCAGTCACGCCACGTGCAGCTGGATGTATTTGCGTTTGTCGCCTGGTTATCTTGACATCTACTAATGTAACCTTAAATAAATGGTTAATTTTGAAATTCAGTATAGATTCATGAATTTTACATAAAGATTCACAAGTTCAAAAAGAGATACCGAAGGAATGTTAGTGATTACATCGGCAAAAAAACAACAACCGGCACGAGAATACTAATTCAACTGCGATACAAATTATTATCCTTACCTTGAAAGTTTTGAAACGGAATATCAAAACTTGCGGAACATCTCCGAGTTGCTCTCCAATAATAATGCTCCCTCTTTTTTATTCCGCCTAAATAGATCAAATGCGTTTGTAATATGCATTGTTAATGATGACTGAACTTATGCATGGATGACCTGAACGTTTCATCTCTCTGCTGCAGATATTGACGATGTGGAACTCTAATAAAGCAACCCCTGGCATGGACGTGCGTCAAAAGCAGAGATACATAATTGAATTCATCCCTGGAGAAGAAATTGAACCGATCAACATTTATCGACGCCTGATAAATGATAAATGTTTAAGAAGCTGTTTCAGTTGATGGCAGCACCGTTAAAATATTGGTTCGTCGATTGCAGAGTAGTGAAAGATGTCAGTGCTAAACAACCCCCCCCCCAAATATTTACGAACGAGGCATCAACAGAGGTTTGTAAACATGCATTAAGATTGGTGGTGACTATGTAGGAAAATAAATTCTGGAGCACAAAAAGCTCGTTTTAAAGATACTACTCCTGTACCTTATAAGCGTTTTAGTTTTTTAGTTAAAACATAGGATGCCTTAATTTGAGGACGACCATCGTCTAATATATAAATATTAGTTGTTTGTGTGTATGTGTTTGTGTGCTTTTATGTCTGCTAAAAATCTTTGTCATCTGCATCGTACAGGCACGAACGCGGCCTAGTTAGAAATAGTGATCTCTCGTACATATACATACCTATGGGCTTAAAAAAAGGCCAGGCCGATTTATTTTATGGAATTTCACCCGACGTACTTTATGTGGCTGGTAGTGTTCTTATATAAGCTTTTTGGGTGGAAAAATTCGTCAATTATTTCGTGCAGAAATGTACTTTTGTTTGAAGGGTGTCAGATAAAAACCGTCGCTTTCGACGTGGTTTGAAAACCCACACATGCACGAACCTGTGTGAGGTTCTTTCGCTTTAAATTGCTGAATATGCGACGTCCGTGTCCTCGTGGGGCCATCATATTTTTTTTTATTTTTAGCTTACAAAATTTTCATTAAGTTTCGCTTTTGGCTGATCGCGTTCAATTCCCATTTTTTTTTTTTTACGATCGGACAACGCCGCCCCTTCCCCCTCCCGCTTTGTCATAATTTTTATCTCCCCCCCCCCCCGCTGTTACAATTTTTTTAGACCGGGCAACGTCGAGCGCCCACGCTAATCTATTATATACATCTAATTATGTAATATATATATATATTTCTCAGTTGTGTGTATGTATGTGTGTTTTTATGGCTGCTAAAAACTTTTGTCATCTGCATCGTGTAGGCACGAACACATTATCGTTAGATTTCTCGGACAAGAAATATTGGAAAAATTATTTAATTATTTTGTGTCGTTTTGTTTGAAGCGGGGGTCAGATAAAAGCCTTACATTCGGCACGATTACGTTCTTTCGTTTTAATAACTAAATTTGCAATGTTATTATATCTGTGTCCTCGTGTGCTCATCGATAAAAGTATTTTCTTATTAACTTCATGTGACTTCACGTTCGACATGCGTCATTTTTTTTATGGAACCCAAGTCCTTTTTTTACGACCGGGCAAGCCCCCCCCCACCTCTGTTGTCACAATATTTTTGCTCCCTTGCTGTCAGATTTTTTACGACCAGGCAACGCCGGGAATCCCCGTCCTGCTAGTATTATATAAAGGCCAATTGTCTGTGTGTTTGTTTGTTTGTATGTCCTGCCAAAACTTAAAAACTACATAACAAAACACTGATAGTTTGTAATCAGCGTAACTCTGGAATCATTATATCTAAAATTTAGAAAGAAAATCAAGATTTGAGGATCAAATGGTCATTTATTTCATTGAATTATTAAAAATTTAATACGATTTCAAATGTTATCATGGTACTTGTAGGGAGACGTGATGTTGCCCGGTATTGAATGATGATCAATGAATCTTTAACACTCTCATATTTTTATTATCATCGAAATCTCTGAAATCGACCATTTTTAAATCCAATCGATTGATTGCCTGCTCTAGTTGGAAACCCATCGCGATGCAACGGAAGGAAGCGCCACATACCTTTCCGCAGTGACTTGGTACAAAATATATTGTAGTCTACATTTCACGGTAGAGAACCTACTGTTAATTTTATAAAAGTATTTTTATATATAATGGCTTGAATTAAAGTTTAAAATTTAAATCAAATAGCATGCTTCTGTTGGGCTCTGAACAGACACATTCATTTCGAACGCGCCCTTTTCTTATGAAAGAACATATTGTTGATTTTATATGCTCGGCCTTACTACTTGTGCGGTGATAATGGCTTTAATTTTACTTTAAAATGAAAACGTCAAGGCGCAGCTGTGCTTTAAACAGTAGCATTCATATCGAACGCGCTCCTGCCATATCAAAGAATCTACTGTTGATTTTATATGTCGGGTCTTTCAAGTTTATCTGGTAATAAAACTTCTCAAATGCACTTATGATGTTAGGCTGTGAAGATTGGAACTCTAGTCAAAATCCCCCGTTCATTCTTTCATCGGATCATTTCGTTAACGATTATCTATACTTTTCTAAGACATTCTGATAAAAAAAAATCTTATATAAGAACACTACCAGCCACATAAAGTACGTCGGGTGGAATTCCATAAAAGAAATCGGCCTGACTTTTTTTGATCCCACAGGGAACAACACACACACACACACACGCACACACGCACACACGCACACACACACAGTCACTTTTTATATAATGGACAGGGTTCAAAAGAGGGTCGCCAACCTGATAGATCCTGGAGTGTCATCTAATCTTCAACCTCTGTCCTGTTCTCCAAGTATTTAAATGGTGGATGTCCTGACGAACTACCAGCACTTGTACCCCCTCGACGTAAATACTCCCAACAAACCCGACAAGCAGCCAAATCCCACCTCTACACAATAGAGATCCCTAGATGTAAGAAAGCCTTCTACTCTAATAGTGTCTTCCCCAGAACTGCTAGATTCTAGAACTCCCTTTCGGGTTCCTGCTCTCCCAACTGTACTGACATGTAGAAGTTCAAGCGTAATGTGAACAGACATCTTGCTGCTCAACTCCCTACATAGGATCCCTGCAACTGCTCAACTCCCTACATAGTATCCCTGCAACTGTCTCTGATAGTAGCCCCTTACATCAAAATTGCACTGTGCCTTGTTTGGGGTGAAAATGGAATTTTTTTTTAAATAGTAAAGATTAATGCAGCCCATGAAATGAATCAACATGTTTTTCATTCAAATTAAAAGACACTAACTCTGGGTTCAGTAGATCGTTTTTTATCTATTGTCACTTCTTTACACAGACAATGGGAGAAAATAAGTTTTAGTGGTGCTCTGGGGGCAACTTTAATTATATTTGGTGCTTTCAATAGTGACGCAAGGCCTCCTAAGTTTTACATCATCATTTTTCACATAAAAAATTCTGGGTTTGTATTACTATACACAAACATTCGAAAGAGTTGTCAACAAACAAATATATAAATAAATGTTATCAAAAGCAAGATAAGTTACTTTTCTACCTAACTGGACAATTTTCAGTGTTTTTATTTAATGTAACATGCCTATTCAACTCGAAAAACATACAGTGTTTGCCGATGAAATTTGAAATAGCGCCAGACTCCCTGTTGAACACGGTAAGATTGGGAAAATGAGTTAAAAATAAAAACTATACAAAATACTGTTAAAAACCCACCGAATATATATCAGCCTATGTCAGGGTAACATATATTGAGCATGTTTCTAACAGTATTTTGTATAGTTTTTATTTTTAACTTATTTTCCAAACTTACCGTGTTCAGCAGAGAGTCCGGCGCCATTTTAAATTTTCCAATACATCGGTAATCAATGCATGTTTTTCGAGCTGAATAAGCATGTTACATTTAATAAAAACTCTAAAAAAATATCCAGTTTGGTAGAAAAGTAACTTATATTGTTTTTGATAACATTTATTTGTTATATATTTGTTTTTTAACAACTTTTTCGAATCTATATGTACAGTAAGTCAAACCAAAAATTATCTTTTAGGAAAGGATGAAAACTTAACGCTATTTAGCATCTTCTGTTTAGTTTTTATGGTCCCAGGCAAGACCGGGTAGCTCTGCTAGTAAGTTGTATATTATATAAAAGCGCTGCTTTTTTTGTGGGCTTATTATTCATCTCTAATTAAACTGTGCGCACATGTGGAAACATTTAGTTCACGTTTGGCCCCTATAGTATATCTTCAAACGAATAATCCGCCAACAATCAATTCACACGCTAAGTAGATGAAACAAGTTAGAATGTCAACGAGTAGAAAAACAGACATGATTGAGTATGAAAAATATATAACCTAAAAAGGAATCGTGCAAATGATTAATGCCTTAAGATTCAAATTGATCACTTAACACAGGCCAGCAGATGGCATATGTTCTTCAGGAAATGAATTAAAACAGTGATACAATTATTATATCAGGGTCGACTCTTCTTAATTCGAGACCCTCTAGAAAAGAGGTAGTGAATCCAAAACTTCCTAACTAGTACTTGTTCTCTTACCTAATTCAAATATGCTCGTTCCAACTCGGAGAAACTTTCTGGGCGGAATTTCGAACTATGATACATAAAATCCACTAAAGAAAACGGCACTTGTACAATTTAATCAAGACATTTAAAAATCAAGACATTAATAAATTAAAATATTGAAAAAAAAAAAAAAAAGCTTATATTGTACGTATCCGTTCTGGACTGAAGATATCCGAAAAAAATTTCATTTAATTTGATCGAGTAGTATTTTTTTTCTTCTTTTTTTTTACAGCGGAAAAACACGTTTTTATGAGAGTGCGTTGAAGTCAGCCATTATGAAATTTGTTAAACACACCACGGGGAGATAACTCCAGTTAAACTGCCGACACTCCCTCCCCATCTTTAATACCAGCTTTTCTTCCTAAAAATCGACCATTTTGCTCGGTATCATGACAAATTGTTTTGTCGCTGTAAAAAAAAAAAAAAGAATTACCTGATGAAATTAAGTGAAATTTTTTTTTGGGGGGGGGGCTTCGTTCCATAACGGATACGTGCAATATAAACTTTTTTCGATATTAAACTGTACAAGTACCAAGAAAACGTTTAACTCCAAATTCAAATACATAACGAAATTGTCATTCCTAATTTTATCGATGGAATATTTGTAGAAGACTAATAAATATCTTTAATCACGTATTTATCGTTATGAAACAGAAAATGAAATCAATAAATGATATTAATTGTTAGAAACTTTCCAATGATGGCGTGTAAAGGCAAGTGCGAAGCGGTAAAAAAAAGGAATTTTATTGTCATTTTTCATCATAACGAAACAAGTATAAGAAAACAATGTGGGTTTTTTTCCGTTCTTTAGTGGTTGAAATGTTAGTTACCAATATAAACACACATGCAGTATGTACTTAAATATGTGTAAGTGTATGTGTAAGTAAAGCTTAGTAATAGTATAAAAATGTGTTAATGATTTCGCCCTGGAATGAACACAAACGTTACTATGTAGCTTATTGCCATGAGTACAACTTTTACGTCGGGTCCTGGCTGATGAAACCAGACATGACTTCTGTTGCCGGGGGTCGAGTCTCTCGACTGCCTTTAATAAAGAAACGCAGTAATGTTGAAATTTATGGTGAAGCAAGGTTTTTTTTGTTTTTGTTTTTTTTTACACAAGCATCAACACATTATCAAGGCGTGGATAAGGGTAAAAGAGTGTACAGTAGAAATTGGACAATATAGTAATCAATTCGGTAAATTTGTTAACTTATATGGAACAGCTCATCAAGAACTTGTTTAAATTAAACTTGAAGACAACCATATTGTAGTCAGCCGGAAAGCAGGAAAACGGAAGACAATTCCACAGACGTGCGGTTCTAAGAAAGAAGCTTTGTTCATGGAATCTACGTTTAGGTTTAGGCACAGATAAAAAGTGGGGGAAATTATTGATAGTGTTTTCAGGTAGACGAGTGTTTCTTGTGAAAGTTTGGCGAAAGTGGACCATAGACTGAAGCTCAGTTGAACACTTGCCATGAAAATAACGATACATCAGAGAAAAACTCGCAACATTTCTTCTGTGAGATAGAGGTTGCAGCGAAGAGAAAAGGACATTTTCTACGAGGCTACGAAGTCTATTTTGAACTCTGTCAAGGCAGTACAAGTCCTTTCTAGCAGCTCCTGTCCAGATGTGGGAACAGTATTCCATCCTTAGACGTACCTGGCTCTTATATAGGAAGAGAATTGCGTCAGCAGTGAGATATCTACTGGATCGATAGAAAGATTCCACCATTTTTCCAACGGCCTTGGCAACAGATTTGATGTACGTGTTGCATTTAAGATCAGGAGTAAAGTTCAAGCCCAGAAGCTTGTCAAAACTTGAGGCCTCCTGAAGACGAGAGCTATTCATTTCAATTGATGGCAGATGTGGATCAGAGTGTTGATGATGTAAAGAGAGAAGCTTGGTTGTAGATGCATTAAAAGTAACCAACCACTCCTTTCCCCATTGTACCACGTTCTCAAGATCAGAGGAGAGAGAATCAGAGAGAACTTGGTCGTTTACTGTCTTAGATGTGCTACCATAAATGGTAGTGTCATCAGCATAAATGTCTATGAATGCTGTAAATATGTTATTTGGAAGATCATTAATGTAGATCAGGAATAGAGTTGGGCCTAGGATGGACCCCTGAGGGACTCCAGCATTAATATTGCGAGCTTATAATTTTTCCCCATCAACTACTACTCTTATGAACCTATCAGAAAGAAATGATTTAATAATTGAAAAGACATTTCCAGCTATACCATAGCTAGAGATCTTGTGAAGTAAACCTTTATGGCATACCCTATCAAAGGCCTTAGATATGTCAAGAGCAATTGCCCTAGAAAGGTTGCCTCCGTCGAGTGATTTGCTTATCCTATGGGATATAACTGTAAGCACATCTGCTGTAGATCTAGCAGAACGGAAACCATATTGAGTGTCATTAAGAAGGTTATTTTTGTTGAGATGGTTGATTACTTCTTATTGGCCTGTACTGAGAGGGGGATGAGCGATCACCTGAATTCTTAAATACAGGGCATACTGATGGGATTTTCCAGGGTGATGGGAAGCAATTCTCCTTAAGACAACGTTTAAACAGTTTTGTAAGTATGGGCGCTATTTCAGGTTGAAGTCTTTTGAGTACTATAATTGGAATACCGTCAGGTCCTGTTGCTTTACTGGAATCAAGGTTTTTGATTAGCTTGGCAACACCACGTACAGATATATGCATATCACATAGCATGTTTTCTGATACAGGAGGAAATATTGGGGGTTGGCGGCCTTGGTCGCAAAGGGTAGAATTAGTTGCAACGTTCTTGTCAAATAGTTTGGCCTTGTCTGATACTGACGAGATTACCTCAGGTCCATTGATGATAGTTGGGATAGAGCACACGCTTCTGTTCAGGATTCTGTTTGCTATTTGCCAAAACTAGTGGGAACCAAGCCGCTGCTCGGCTACTTTGGATTTGACGGACTGAGCATACAACTCTCTTGCGTTCTTTATTAATTTCTTACAATGGTTGCTGGCAGTCCTGAAAGCAGCTTTAGTTTTCATACATCTATTACGTTGGAAGCAGTGGAAAAAGTGATTTCTGTGCACAATGGCAGCAGCACAATCTGGAGAAAACCATGGCTGGCTGTTAGGTTTTTGCTGGAATTTTTTCGAGGATATGAAACGATCTATACCTACAATTAACCATTCCGCCAGGTCTGATACTATAAAGGATACATCCTTTTTAAACATGGAACGCAGAAGTAGATCCGATATAAATGTACGTAAACTATCCGAGTCAGCCTTGTGTATCGATATACTATACGATAGAGATGTACGTCTGGGGACTTATTACATTTCATTTTTATCTTAATTGATACAACAGAGTGGTAGGAAGATTCAAGAGGAAGAACAGAAACTGAACATAGTTCAGGGCAAGTTGTGAGTAGACTCGCATACTGGCCGTCAGTATCGGGCACACAGGTGGGTTCATGAACAATCTGAGTGAGGTCATAAGCAATGAAGAAATCATGACAGAACCTCCCCTCATCATCGGTTTTTTTAGTAGCTTAACCATTCCACGTTGTGAACATTGAAGTCTCCACATACGTGAATGTTAGCTGAAGGATAAGCACATAGGACTTGGTAAATTTTCTCAGATATGCTTTTAAAGATAGTAACTCCGCTGTTGTGGGGGCGATAGAGAGTAAATATAAATGCAGTAGTGTGATCTAATGCAATCCGGAAGCACATATAGGGTAAGTTATGATCGTCTCTGGAGATGTCCCTACCACATGGAAATCCATCTTTAATATAGCCACATATTCCATGCCCATGGCGATCTTGGGGGTCAGATTTAGAAGTTAAGTTATAGTATCCTTTAATTGCAAACTCTTCTAGGGAAACTGTCCAATGCCAGTTTCACTTAAACATAAAAGGTCTGGTTTAGTCTCCTTTAATTGGGTTTATACCTCTGGAAGGTTAGAATGTAGACCCCTGATGTTGGAGATGGTAGTGGGGGTCTACGTTGGAAGTTGGAGAACCGGGTTTAATCGTGTATTTTTTCTTGAAACTTGTTATGATGGAATTTTGGAATTTGTGGACTAGGTCGACAGATTTACTTAGAGCAGGACATAGAGGGGAAACTAAGAGAGAAAAAGAAACGAGGAATTTTTTTTGTAGAACATGATAAGGTAAAGCCGTAACAATTACCCACTAATATGGCATCGAGAGGCCCCACCAGATGCTACTGCATTGTCCAGAATCCATTCAACAAATGACAATATAGCAGTCCCAGTACTTTGCACCTGTTGATAGAACAGCCTCCTTAGTGGTTAATCTAAGGTTCGGGTCCCTGACTATTAGGCGGATAACGTCAGCCCAGATAAAACGTTTTCCTCCAGTACCCTTACTAGTGACATGGCTACAAGGATAGACATAGAGATAGAAATGTTTCACCATCTCTGCCAACTGTTTGCGCAAAATACTGCCAACCTAGAAAACAGCTTTTTCTTCTTCCTTTGTCAGAAAAATCACTCATTAAAAAATGAGGACTGAGGGACAAATAAGGAGAAGCGAGGGTAACAGGAGCTGCCGATAACTCATCCACAATGCGTTTTCTACTCTCCATTAAACAAATAAAAATATTAAGTATTATACTTAAAAGTCCAACAGACGTGTTTAAGGGAAAGTATGGTAATAGATTCCCCTCTCAGGAACTAAAAATGAATACAATTACCAACTCTATTTTTGCAATCAACTTGGTACATAAATAAACATTTATGGACGAGAAAAACGCTAGAATTTAATAACACAGAAATGCATCAATTAAATACTGAAATAAATTGTAGTTATTAATATTTGAATCTAAAGATAAAAAGAAGGATTAATACAGAAATCACTTATATCGAAAAAAGGGTTGCTAACTCATTAACCAACACAATGTATTTATGTATTAATTTGGAAATCCTAATGATCCATCTTCTAACAATGATCCAAATTTTCTGAAAATTATGGTAGCCTTGGTGGGAAGATAAATCATCTCATATATGTTGTTCAATACCTGTCGAGAGTATATTAAATTGTTTCATATATATATATATAAATTACCCGTCCGAAGGTAGGTAAATATATTTTAAATATGTGTTGTAAATTACCCGTCCCAAAAAGGTAAAATTATTTCATATACATTCTGTAAATTACCTGTCCTAGGAAACGTACAATTATTTCATACATGTGTAATAGCCGTCCTAGGGTAGGTAATATATACTTTTGCTCGAAATAACAAATGATACAAAGACATTAAAAATTCCTCTCTACAAAGAATTATATTCAAAATCAACTCTAATTTTCTCATTGTTATACGGTCCCGAGCAACGCCGGGTAGCCCCGCTAGTATAATGATAAGATCATTTTGACTGACGCTAAAAGCATTTAATAAGAATAAATGTGTAATTTCAACTTGTATCTCTCGCGATTTGCCGTAGCTTAGTTGTTCGGGTCCTTGCTAATGAAGCTAGACATGACGTCTGTTGCTGGGGTTCGAGTTTCTTGACTGGCGTTAATCGTGACATCCTGAACTGATGATTCCCGAAGGATGAAACACTAGTGTCTTTAGGTATTTAATAATTATTAAAGTAAATAATATATATATATATATATATACACGAGGGGCGTGCAATAAGTAATGCCCCTGACCCACTTCCAGTTGTCTGATCTAGCTGAAATTCTGCATGTTCAATGATTTATATCTCTACGGGTTATGTGGCAAATTACAGCTCTGAACTAATTGTGGTTTCTGTTTTACAGGTGTTTAAACTGAGTCAGGTGTGAAATGGAGCCTATTGAATGTCGAGCAGTGATCCGGTTTTTGTATTTGAAAGGACGCACACCACAGGAGACTTTTGATGAAATGAAAGAAACTTATGGTGATAATGCCCCATCATATGGCATTGTAAAACGCTGGCATTGTGAATTCAAACATGGCCGGAAGTCTGTGGAAACAGCTCCCAGACCTAGTCGCCCCCCCCTTCTGCCATTGATGAGGCATTTATCTGTCAAGTTCAGGCTGCCATTTTGGAAGATTGGCGCATTACTATTCACCAAATAGCCCAAGATGTCAAGATTAGTACAGGGCTGTGGAATCTATCATTCATGACCATTTGCATATGCGTAAGATGTTTGCCAGATGGGTTTCCAAGCTGTTCCCACCATTCCAAAAGCGAGAACGCGTCGAGGATGAATTTGGAGATGTACCAAGAAGATGAGTTATCTTCTTGGTACATCTCCAAATTCATCCTCGACGCGATCTCAGTGATGGACCCAGGTTTCATCCTGTGTAATCAACTTTTTCAAAAGACTGATTACACAGGATGAAACCTGTGACAATCACTGTGATCCAGAGACCGAAACCCAGTCAATGCAGTGGAAGCATTTGAACTCACAACCTCCAATGAAGTCAAGGGTGCAGCCCTCCGCTGGCAAGGTCATGCTCACAGTCTTCTGGGACCAGGACAGAGTAGTGATGACAGATTTCCTGGCAAAGGGTACTACAATTACAGGAGCCTATTATGCTTCACTTTGGAGAAAATTAAGGGAAGCTATCAAAATCAAGAGGCGGGACAAGATCAGCAAAGTTACCATCCTCCTGCAGGACAACGCTTCGGTCCACAACTCGCACGTAGCCAGATCAGAAGCACGGGAGTGTGTTTATGAAACCCTAGTAATCCTCCCTACTCTCCTGACTTTGCACCTTCTGACTTTCACCTCTTCCCAGCCATGAAGTTGTTTTTGAAAGGAAAGCGTTTCCCAGATGATGCCGCTTTGATTTCTGAAGTCACGTCGTGGTTGGAGGACCAATCTGGGGTGTTCTACAAAAACGGTCTCCAGAGCTTCATCAAACGATTGGAGAAATGCATAACTCGGGTGGTTCCTATGTAAAGAAAGACTAATAACTGTTCCAAGTTTCGTTGCTCTACTGCTATGGGAAGTGGGTCAGGGGCATTACTTATTGCACGCCCTTCGTATATATATATATATATATATATATATATATATATATATATATATATATATATATATATATATACAGGGTGGCCGAAAAGTCCCAGGACACTATATTTTTAATATTTTAATGCTGTTAAATATGATTGATTTTAATATTCTAATGTTGTTAAAACAATTTATTTCATTTATTTTTTCAGGTTATGACTGACATCAGTGTATTACTGTTGAGGAGCGCTTAATTGCTGCTGTTTTATTAAAAATACATGTATAGTGTCCTGGGACTTTTCGGCCACCCTGTATGTATATATATATATATATATATATATATATATATATATATATATATATATATATATATATATATGATGGGACGATTCCAATATTTTTCCCGATTTCTATATAATTACCGATTTGATATTAAATTTCCGCTTCCGATACAATTACCGATTCCGATTCGTATTCTTTATAGATCTCTTCATATTGAAATATAGAATTGTTTTTTTTCCAATTACCATAAAACTTATGTAAAATGTGCATATATTTTAGCAAATTAAAAATACTCTTTTATGGGGTAATCTATCGATTTTAGTTTTGCTGGTAGTTAAAAATCCATAAATATTTATTTTATTATTACTACCAGCAGTGGAAGATTTTGCTTTAAACAAAATCAAATAAAAACGACAATTAAAAGTATCGATTTTAGCATTGGAAAAGGACATAAATTGTTCCGATTCCGATACCGATTCTGATACCTGTAAAATTGCCGATTTTTCCAATCTCCAATTCCCGGTTCCGATTTCAATTAATCGCCCCAGCAATATATATATATATATATATATATATATATATATATATATATATATATATATATTAATGTGATTGATAATTTAAAAATCAAATAATAATTAAATTAAAAATCCGTTTCATAAGAAGGAACAACAACAAAATCAATAATTTGTACGATCGTTTCGTAAAACAGTGTTTTTATTGTGGTAGACATCAAGTTACGGACAATAATTTTTACATATAGTATTTTTAACAAACAAAGTTTCCTCATCAGCAAATATTGGGAAGGGTTTTGATTATATGTAAAAGACACCATAAATAAACCTAGCATTAAAAGTAAGGCAGATGTATCTGGAAAAAATTAAAATAAAGGTATGGATTTAACTTGATAAGAAAATTAATATGGGTTAAAGATAGAAATAAAATAGAGTAAAATTATAAATATAAATTTGGTTTAAGTACAATATTATAATAGTATTTTTCAATAAAACTCATAGACACATACACATATATATACATATATGCATACACACATACACACATACATATATATATACATATACACATATACACATATACATAAATACACACATATATATATAAATACACACGTATATACAGATATATATACATATATATATACATAAAAATATACATACAAATATTTACCTTTTAATTTTTCGCCTTTTGAAATCAGGAACTCTGGTCAAAGTATTCATATAGATGCTTGTTATAGCTTTTCAGCTCATGAAATGATAAATTTCCGAAAGAAATGCTTGTGGAATATTTTATATCCGTTAGCATACTTTTGATTAAAGAACGCCAAGATTTAAAATTCGAAAGAAAGGGGAGGATAATGTTATTTGTATAATTAAATAATGCAAGGGGGATAATTAGTCATATTTTTTTAATTAAAAAATGCAAGGGAGATAATTAGTCTAACTTAATTTATTACAGAATAATAAAACAAAATATTATAATCTTTTTTAATAATAAGTACTTTTTAATGATTTAAGGTGGTTTATATTCATTAAATTTAAAGCAACGTTTATGACTGCATGTGAAGATTAGTTCCTCTCTTGAATTTAATAGGGTGGTTGTATTTTTATATCTTCATATTTCAAAATTTTTAGGGTCTCTTTTGTACATAGTGCAGAGAATTTATCTCCTGGTTTATATGGTTTGCAAGATTCAATTACTTGCCATTTCAACTCGAAAAAAATATTGTTATTCTTGAGTTGTCAAATATACTTGGATAGAGTAGTTTGGTTTGACAGAGAGTTATTTTTATTATTTGTGCGTTGAAATTCTATATTTTATTAGGCCAGATGTGGAACCAAAATATATTGCCTCTTGTTTATTGTGTTTATTTTCCGTTAGGTCTGGTGCTGGATTATTATATGGTGGGTTGGTTTGTAATTGATTGGTAGATTGGTTAAATTTGGTGTCATTATTTAATCTGGTGGTTGAGTTAATGCTGTTAATAGATTCATGTAGATTTGGGGTGTTTGATACTGTGCAGCTATAGATTACATTTTTTATTTTACATGAGCCTTGCAGGGGACATTTATTTTTCTTCTATAGTTACAGTCTGCTATATTTTGTATAATCGTATTTTGTAGCTTATTAATTTTTTTTACTATTTGAACTAATTATTTTTTGATGAAGGTTGGGCATAGTAGAGTAAGAGACTTTGATTGTATTCTTATTGAAAATTTTATTATATCTATGGGGGCTTTAAAGTTCCTATCTAATATTTTAAAAAATTCTCTGGCTAAATTTGTCTCTAGTTTTTTGGAATATGGAGGGTTTAACCATAGGGTGTCCTTATGTCTATTCTTACGTTTACGGGTTTTGGTTTGTTGTTTATTTGTATTATTATCTAATATTTATGGTTTGGTTTCATCTTTTTTGTCTCTTGGTCATTTTTCTTAACTCGTATACGGGAAGACATTGCCATATTATATGTTATTACGCTCTTAATAGGTTTATTTTCAATGCAGTTTATGTTTCTATCATTTTTATTTATGAATTTAATTTGCGAATTGTATCCTGAGTTTTTAAGGGCTTCATTGTAATATTTTTCATATTTGATAAATATGGATTTAGTAGAAGACATTCTAGAAATTCTTAAAGCGATATTGGGAACTATTGATTTTAATATTGATTTAGGGTGTTTTGATTGATTGTGGACATATAATAGATATTGGTTAGGTTTATGATAGGGTTCAAAGGTAGAATTCTCAAGATTTAAGGTTATGTCTAAGAAATTAACAATTTTTTTTATTAGGGTCGATTTTTATATTAAGTCCATAATTTTTAAATAATTTATGTAGAGCTTTAATTGCTTTTTCGTAATTATTATTTGTAGAGTTAGTTACGAAAAGTGCATCATCTCTGTATAGTCCTCCTTCAAATTTGAACTGTTTGTGGAGTATGCAATGAATTTCGTTTAAAAGGAAAAGGCCAACTAGATCAGTGACCTGAGCCGAGTCTGTAGAGCCCATTAAAATGTTGAAGTGGTTAGGGGTATTTTTCCTGGTCCAATACTTATTATCAAAGGTTATTAAAGACTCTCTAGCTACAAGTATTACTTTAATTTCGTCTTGAGTTATATTAGTTAATTTTCGTGCCATTAATAGAGATTTATTTAGTAGGATAGGTGATATAGATTTGTAATATGATTATATATATATGTATATATATATATATATATATATATATATATATATATATATATATATATAGTTTCGTACTCATATAATTAAAAACGTCTCTCCTTTTGCAGGTGAACAAATATACAGGGTGTCCGTAAAGTTACTATACAGTCTTATTGTTTTATTGTATTAACACGTGTATTTTCTGAGATTTTTATAAACATAAAGGTGTTATTTCTTTTTATTTCTTTTGTTACAAATAAATATTTTAATACAATATCATACTGTACAGTTAATATATTACAGGGTGTCTGTATAGTAACTTCTAAGACTGTATAGTAACTTTACGGGCACCCTGCATATGTGGGGGTATGAGACTAGAAATACCCCCGTGCCAACCTCGACTGCCGAGGATGTGTTTCAGAATCCAACGTCATTCAAGTTGATATACTTTTTTGTCTCGTTAACATGTGTACCAACAGACTAGCATATCTAAAGACTGTTTTTAGAGGCGGCGAACTTTAAATTTAAATAAATCACAGAAAACAATTTATCATGCAAATTTTTGGATTAATCCTCGAGATAAATTTTGCCATTTTTGATCTAAATACAATTTCGGGCATATGACTCCTGTAGTTTGCGCGTATATAGCGTAATCTTGATGTCCAATATTCACAAATTCTTCGCATTAAATAAGGCTATATTTCGGCAATAACGAATCAAATGTTGTCTTTCAAGTAATCTATTGGGCTTGGTTTATCAGCATATGCATTGCATTTTCATATTTCGAGCAAAATAATCTGAGGTTAAATCGCACGAACGAGGTGGCCAGTTGATAAGTCCATTTCGTGAAATAACTCGTTCATCGAATGTTTCTTTCAATAAATTGATCACACGTTTTGTTGAATGTGATTCCGTCGTGATCAAACCACATAATGAATAGCAAAACCAAACTGGACTCAAAATAATCGATAGTTGCCAAATCTGCTATAAAGCGAATAGAAATGTCGATTAAAAGTCGGCCGCTTCTGAATAGCATCTTATATTATTACTTTTGTTTTTCATTTTGATTAAAATTTGAAACGGAATTTTTAATTAAAATCAAACACAACCTAACACGTTTAATACATTTTAAAAATAAGCAAATAAATCAATAACATAAACAAAGACGTATATGTAAATCCTAAAAAAAAATCTACATTGAGAAACTTGTTTTAATTATGTAAACCTCTGCCACACCTTAAGTCATATTGTTTTGAATCCAGGTCAATCTATTTTATTTTGCAATAACCAAAATGTATCTTTAAAAAAACAGCAAGTCAAAGACTTATTTTACACACGTCAAACTATTGTAAGTCCATCTCAAAATAAACTAGATAAAAAAAAAATTGAAAACATGTTTACATGATATCTGACGATGATTTACTTTTGAATCTCTTTTTCAGAAGAACTCCACCCCATTTTTGACATAACAGTGGGGCTAAAGTCTCTTTTAATTCTTAAAGATTCAACCAACAGCTGCAGGCTTAGTAATAACATTGGCAAAAAGGATTTATTTGAAAGCGCCTAAAGTAATTCACAAAAATATATGTACACACTGACTCACTTAGTTCTCTCTTTTTTTCTGTTTGCCTATCTGTCTCTCTGTCTCTCTATCTCTCTCTCTATTTCTCTCTCGCTTTCTCTTTCTCTCACTATATATATATATACATATATCTATACACACACACACACACATATATATATATATATATATATATATATATATATATATATATATATATATATACATTTTATTATGTCGCCTTACGAGGACTTTTGGACCTAACAGACCAATTGTCTGAAACATTAGCATGTTCAGTGTAGCGACTATGTAATATTTGTCTATATGAATAAGAATATATATATATATATATATATATATATATATATATATATATATATATATATATATAAGATTACCAAAAAAACACAATTGCAACTACTCTCCCGATTTTTCGGACTTCTGTACTCATGCCAATATTCCTTCGTTTAAAAGTAATGGGTTTCTATTCTTCTGATGAGGCAGAACAGAAATGATTTTTAAAATTGATATAATAATTATATGAATGATTTTGCGCTACGAAACAAGCGATGCCATAAATTGAACATTTTAACATGCTGAAAGAAATCAATAGTAAGATAGACAAAATCTTCGTATTTGGAATAAAGGCTTTTGTCATTTATGCGTATATGCTCTGTACTTATATCGAGCTTCATAGATTAAAGGATTGGTATGAATCAAGAATGAAATATAATTACATAAGCGTATTTTCATATATATATATAGAGAGAGAGAGAGAGAGGGAGGGAGGGAGGGGGGGAGATAGATAGATAAATAGATAGACAGATAGATAGATGATAGATGCAGTTTATGACAAAAGTGAGTTCACTCCTTCAAATTTCTTCATATATTTAAGTATATCTCTTCATAGGACAACACCTAAAAATAATTTTAGACACTATGAAAAGAAATTTGTCTGCAGCGTATATAAGAGAGTTAATTTATTTTCCCCCTCAAAATAAAGCCATTAAAAGCAAGATCCCAGGCAACAAACGAAAGTACACCTCTTACGAAAAGATGTCAATATTTACATACAACATGTCATACAACATGTTGACTCTCAGTATTTTGTGTGGCCACCATCATTATCCAAAACTGCCTTTACTCCTCGGAGCTGGCGGGTATTTGAGACTTTGTGCATCTCCAACTTCTGCTTGAGGATGTCCCGAAGATGTTCTATTGGTTTAAAGTCTAGATACATGCTTGGCCAGTCCATCACATTTACCTTCAGCCTCTTCAATAACGCAGTGTTTGTCTTGGATGTGGGTGTTGGATTATTGCCATGCTGGAACACTGTTCTGTGACCCAGTTCTGGAGGGAGGTGATCACGCTCTGCTGCAGCATTTGACAGTACATGCTGAAGTTCATGTTTTCCTCAATGAAATGTAACTCTACAATACCTTCAGCATTCATGCAGCGCCAGACCATGGCATTCTCAGCACCATGCTTGACTGTAGGTATGACACACTTATCTTTGTACTTCTCACCTGGTCGCCGCTACACATGTTTAAGGCCATCAGAACCAAAAAATAAATTTCATCTCATCAGACCATACATATGACATGGTTCCAGTAATATATTGGTTTGTTGACGTGTTCAGTATCCTGTTTGTAGGCTTTCTTGTGTATTTCCTACAGAAGAGGCTTCCTCGATTCATTTCATTAACCTTTATCCTTTAGTCACTTCTGGTCCGGATATGCGATGAATCATTATCAAATTTAAAAAGAAAACTTTGTTAGATTTTCCTTTTTGAACTGTTCTCTGTATTATCTCATCAGACGGAATTTCCATGGGTAGAGTTTTGTTCCATGAACTCCCCATCCGTATAGCTGCTTCAATTCAGAATACCACACCAATTTGATGTAGTGTGAGGCGTATGGTCTGAACATTTACAACCTCTTTAATCTCTGCAGCAATGCTAACAGCACTCCTACGCCGATCTTTCAAAGAAAGCATTTGGATGTGACGCTCAACACGTGCGCTCAGTTTCTTTGGACTACCTACCCGAGGCCTGTTGTGCGTGGGCCCTGCTCTTTTAAAATGCTGGATGATCTTAGCCACTGTGCTGCAAGGTGTTCAAGTTCAAGGTGTTAGCAATTTTCTTGTAGCCTTGGCCATCTTTATATAGCACAACAATACGTTTTTTAAGATCTTTAGAGAGTTCTTTACCATGTAGTGTCATGTTAGAACTTTTGGTGATTGGTAAGACAGAGTATGAGAGCTGCAAGACAAATCAGAATACACTTCCTCTTTATGAACACGTGGCATAGTTATATTAATGAGTCACATGAGGGAAAAAGCCGTACTCAATTTAGACATTTAGTGGTGTAGTTTTTTAGGATTGTATTCACTTTTTAGGGGTGTAGGTTATTAGGAGTGTACTCACATTGTTGCCAGGAATTTAGTTTTTAATGGTTATATTTTGAGTTATTTTGGGGGGAAAATAAATTAATTTTGTTATATATGCTGCAGACATTGTGTCAAAAATCCGTCCATGTCACTTGCCGTAATTATATTTTTCAGGTACAAATTATGCAAAGCGTTCACATTATTTTCAGCACATGAAAGAAACAGAAAGTTACATAAAATGTTAAAGTGCTTGACGAAGTTGATGATGCGTACGATTCTAAGGAGTCCAAATAAACTTATTTGAAAGAGTGCCTACAAACATTCTTCCGAAGAGATAGGGTATACAACACTCGAAAATCAGTAAGAACCTCCATCTGGTGAACACATTACCAAGTGACTACTTTCGTGCAGACTATAACTGGGCCCTCTTTAACTCTACTCTAAACAAATACATGTAATAAATCGTTCCCATAAGTAATCTACATTGGTCCTTTCCATCCATAGGTTTCAGTCCTCTAATAATATTCGTTATCATACAATTGACAATCCATTCATTTCATTAACCTTTATCCTTTAGTCGCTTCTGGTCCGGATATGCGATGAATCATTATCAAATTTAAAAAGAAAACTTTGTTTGCTAGACTTTACTTTTTGAACTGTTCTCTTTATTACCTCATCAAACGGAATTTCCATGGGCAGAGTTTTGTTCCATGAACTTCCCATCCGTATGGCTGCTTCAATTCAGAATACCACACGGTCGTTTTCAGATGCAATACACGTGATAAACCATCTCTCAAAATAATCAAACTGTGTATATTCCATTCATAACTTTCAATATTTTCATAATATTCTTCATTATCAAACTGACAATCTATCCATCTTTTATCTCGTATCTTTATCTGGCTTTTGGCAAGAATTGCAACCTTGTTGAACTCTCTTCCTGCTGACGGTTTCATCCTTCCCATAGCCTTTGTCTTTTTAAAGCTAACGTCAATAAGCATATTTTGTCTTTCGGATAATCATATTTCATTTTTGTTAACTCCTTACATCAAGTGGTTTCACGCCTTGTCTTGAGCGGTTTCCATTAAAATATATACGCACATTAAGTTTCAATAAGTGAAGTTAATAAGAAAATAAAATTTTAAAAAAACATACCTGTCAGTAAGAAATGAAAAACGTCTCAACATGGAAAACAGGGACATATTTTTCCCCCGGATTCTTTTTAGAAAATTAGACAGTTTCACTTATTATTTGATTCCCTTAAACACTTAAAATGTTTTCGTCAAGTACATTTTTACCCATTAGCTACTGTGCGACAGAACGGATATATATTAACTTATATACAAATATATACACATTGCTCTTTATTATGGAGTAAAAGCTGTCATTACTTTTTTAATCATTAGTTCTTACATTAGTCAGTGGTCACCTTGTCTGGAGTAATTTTAGATGAAAAAAAAACACTTTTCGATTTCAGGACCAAATAAAAGACGGGGCACAATACTACACAATAGTTGACATGCTGTAAAACCCAATAACCAGCCACCCAATTATTAATGCAGGGTATCACCATATCCTTCTCAGAGCGATGGCTCAAACCCTTGATCCTAAGTTCCCTTTCCTCCACTGATATGAGAGTGACTTGACACTTGTGTTTGACTAGGTTATACTCAAATACAAATCAAATAACTGACTCAGTGTATTTGTCAACTAAACCGCCCTGCTCGTTTCAATCGATAACATTAATATTCATGATATATGGTGTCCAGCCGATTCAACATGTCACTTACAGATGTCAACATCTAGGTTCACGTCAGGGGTCAAAGAACGAAGTAATTTCCTTCATGGGAAATCTTAGGAGCTAATATATCTGGATGGTCGGAGATTCTTGTATTTTATAGTATTCGAGGTGACGGTGGTTAATGGTTAACGAAACGGACTGATGGCATGGGTGTTCCAAGTTCGAATCCAGTTCGTTTCACAGAAATCACTTTCACTTACGAGGCTGGCAACATTGTCCTTCTCGAAAGTGTCCGAGGTCTTTCTAGAGAAAAATTCTAACTAGAAAAATATCGGGGAAACCAGTGTCAACAATAGAATCTTTGGATTCATTTTATATAATATTGGTGATTGTATAAAATGCCATCGTAAAAGCCGAAAACATGAAATCTTAAATTATGGACATCTGCTGTAATACGTCTATAATAGTCAGCAATGGCAGTAAGAGTAAAGTGGAAATTCAATAGAATAATATATAAATACTTGACGGACCCGAGACTCGTTGGGTCATAACCGCTACTACTATTTATTCAACTTTCATTTTATTCAGTAATTAATCAACTTTGATATGTTAAGATATTATTCCAGCATAACTAAAACTAGTAAGCATTTTTACTTCTATATTATATTTATGCATATTGTAAAAGTAAAAAATACTTACTAGTTTGCTATCTAATTTACATACGTGTTTCTGATGCGTACACATACTAAAGTAAATTAGATTACGATATTTAAAAATAGAGACACTCTTTCTCTAAATGCTTACAGAGACCTTAAGAAATATTTGAGAGTGTTTGAACTAATATAGAGTGAGAGCGAAAGAGAGAGACAGCAATAGAAATACATAAATTGCTAAGCAAGAAATGAGCTACTTGTTCATTTAACTATAAAATATCGTTAAGTAAAACAATTTCAACAGATTTATTTTCAAACAGAACTCAATCCCAGAACTAAAGTGTCTGTTCCAAGCTACACCATATATTATTAAACGTTTTCACCGCTACTTGCATAATGCGCATTAACATGGCTAAGTGTAATGAAAGCTGTCTCTTATTATATGTTAATGTTCGTCCATTCGTCCACGTTATCCATGTTTTCTTTTTGTCTGCGTTTAGCCCGGCTTTTGTTGGTGTCCAAAAAGTCAGTACAGGATTTTTAACTTAAATAGATTCTTTAATTTTGATATCTTTTTTTTCTGTAATTTTAACACAATCTGACATTGAGAATTTTTTTTAATGCAAAATTCAAATCATCTTCATTCATGAAACAAAATGTCTTTCAAAATGTTGCCTAAATCAAAACGCGGATCCATGAAAAAAGCTTCTTTCTTAGAACTGCACACCTGTGGAACTCTGTTCCGTCTGCCTGCTTCCCACCTGACTACAACTTGGATGTCTTCAAGTCCAATGTTAACAAATTCCTAATGAACCGCTCCCTTAAGTAAACACTTCATCAAATCTCCACACTAACGTAATGTACTTGCAATAACCCTTATCCCTGAGTGGCTTCCGGGCCTTGATAAGTGGTGATCACTGTGTAAAAAAAAAATCGTTCTCTTTCCAAAACGTTCGTGACAGATTGCGATTAACTCCCTTATTTTGTTCCTGATGTTTTCCTTCAATTTTTGCAGGGTTTGGCGTTTGTTAACGTAGACTCTTTATTTAAGATATCCCGAAGAGAAAAAGTCTGGGCTAGTCAGGTCTGGGAAATGTCGATAAGCTCTTTGACTCAAAAGAATTGACCTTTTATTTTTGTAAAACAATTTGCGTACATTGTTCAATGCTACACTTATTCATAATTAATTTCAAAATATTATCTGTAAAATATCTGAAATAAAGAAAACAATAATCATTAATAGTTAAATGATAATGATTTTCAACTCTTCAGTGGCTTTTTGGATGCTCTGTATTATGATTTCAGCGCATATTTTGCATAGCCCTACACTGGAACGCCTAATGTAACCTAACAATCTCAAGACTTTATATTTGATGACAGGGAATATTGAAGGGATGCCAGCGAGTTTTCGCAACTTTGCAATACTGATGTGATTAAATAGTTTATGATTAGTAATGAAGTGAATTACGTGGCTTTGGAAGCTTTCTGTTTTCTGATATACTTTTACAGACACTGTAACATAACATGCGAAATGACGTCACCGGTAAAAAAATATATATAAAAAAGAGAAAAAGAGCAATCACATGATAGACGTGCAGCGCGAAAGGAGATAAGTTCGAGCTTGTAAGAGACGTGCAAAACGTTCTAGATCACGTGGATGATGTCACGGCTGTACCAATGAGGACATAAATGTTGTTGCGAGTTGGAATTGCTTCTTATTCTTTGCTTTGGTATCATGTACGACGTAAACTGTATAACATCTTCAAAGCTAATGTCAAAAAATACTTTTCACAAACAGTCCTCATAATATGCAATCAAATTTGGTTAATTTTATTCAACATTTACAATTCTCTTATAATATCCTTCGCTATTCAAATAAACATCCGTACTTCTCATTAGCCCTTAACATCATTTTAATATATGGTGACTTATACCTTGACGTAACAGTGACCTTTGGGTCAAAACAACAACCAGCATTTATTCTGCTTTGATTTAATTCAAAAATTCATAAACTGTCGCATATATGTTCAGACATTTGTATAACAAAAAAGAATAGATATTTTACTTTTTATTTATTATTATTCCCTTTCAGTTCAATAAATTGAACAAAAAATAAAACAAACTTCCTTGAGTTGCCTTATAGGGAAAAAGGGGGCCGAAATTTACAGTGCTCTAGTACCTGTTCAAATTGCTGTGTCAATTGGGCATTTACTACATATCCTGGAAATCCATCTCAAGGTCCAAGGGATTTGGCAAAAAATAAAAAAGCATACTCTAATTGCCATGTAGGGAAAGGTATACAGTAACATAATATATTTTCATATTTACCTTGTATTGTTGTATTGTTAGTGTATTTATTACCTCACTTGGAAGTCTACACCAAAGTCCAGGGATTCTGATTGAAACATGGTACACAAAAAACTGATATAATTATTCAATTCAATTAAATTTATTTGGCAAAAATAAAATTATCGTGCTTCAGTTAGCAAATATTTGTAGCGACAAATGGTAATTTTGCTACCTAGATTGAATAAAATAATAATCTGCTCTTTTGATTGAGCACTGTCAACAGCCTCGTTAAACTCAATGGTTTTTACTTTTGGATATCTTTACTTGGCATATATATATATATATATATATATATATAGAGAGAGAGAGAGAGAGAGAGAGAGAGAGAGAGAGAGACAGACAGACAGAGAGACAGAGAGAGAGTGATAGATAGATAGATAGATAGATAGATAGATAGATAGATGTGTGTGTGCGTGTGTGTGTGCGTGTGTGCGTGTGTGTGAAAACAATGATCCGATTACTTCTTTTGGAATACTTTCTGGCTGTTGAACCGTAGATCAACTGATCCCCAGGTTTTTAACCACTGGGCTAGCACATAGTAACCATAGAACAAGAAAACATAGCTAATTGATTTATAAGCTAGCATGTTGGAATACATCTAGCATGATCTTCAGACTTGCCCTTCCAAACCTCTGAGCAAGCAAACTAATAAAAGAGAGAGATCAAAGCACATGCTCTTCAACTGTGAATCTAGTTCAGCTCTTTTCTTGAGCCGACATTTTGAGCTGCTGATCGGCATGTGTTAAACAGCAGAAACAAAAGCAAACACTTCTGTGATGGAGGGGGGGGGGCATAGTCAGCTTCTCACTCGCGTCGGTGGATGATCTAATTTGTCCAGGCGTTAAGACAGAGATTATCATCTTTTCCTCTGGGCTAACGCTTGATCCCTATCCTCCATATTGACGAAGGAGTGACAAAATTGGTTCTGGTCGGAGAGTTATGACAGCTCTTGTTCCTGCTTTCTGTCGAGAGTCACCTTAACCAGCCAATAGGAAGAGAGCAGAGAAGGACCCCCTGGAAGTAAATAATAAAGTTACCCGTTATTTGTCCTTCGATAATGTACGTGCAAAAATGTGTATCGGCCTAAATTTCTGCGCGAGCGTTGCTTAACTTTCACTTAAAGAACTTCCGTTGTATTTTCAGAAGAGTAAAATTTGGAATAAAAGGTATCCAAATGCTTCTTTATAATAGACTATGTCATCATTTTTATTATGTCTTCTTCTTTTACTATCTTCGATGTTTAGTACATGAGAAAGAGAATAAGGTAAGGTAAGAGAAAGAGATAGAGAAAGAGTAAGGGGTAGAGAGAGAAAGAGAGAATAAGAAATAAAATAAGATAGAGAGATTGGGTACAGGGTGGAATAATGACTTGTCGCCCTAGAAAAGACGACATGATTCAATTTCCATTTGATGAAACCCGGTTTCCTTTTTTTCTTTTTCTTTTTTCTTTTTTTTTTTTTTTTTTTGCAGACAATTTACTAGTTGGCCAGTTGTGTGCAAATCCCAAGAGCGATAGGAGTCTTCTGTCATGTCTGAAAGGAACATTGTTCTACGAGCGTGATCCGAGATGCGTCGCTGTACAACGCATGCTCTCTAGCGATCCAGGTTACGGCAACAAAACCATTGCCGCTACCCTCAAAATGTAAATCCAGTCGGTTCAACACTTGAGGGCACAGTTCAACGCTTGAGAGCACAGTTCAACGCATCGGACGACCCACTGTTATTTTATTTGGTGTGGTTTCAAGTGAAGGCCACATTATGTCACCTCACATCTTCGAAGTCAACTTGAAAGTCAACTCTAAAATGTACATAGATTTGCTAAAGAGTGTGGTGATCCCTAGTGCAATCAGGTAGCACATGGCAGACCCTTGATGAGGCAACAGAACTCGGCACCGGCCCAAAAGTCCAAAGAGACCAAGGCTTGGCGTCAGAATGGGTGCTAGAATGTTGTACCCTTCTTTAACTGCCCCCATTCCGATTTGAACTCGCTGGACTACTTCGTTTGGTCATACGTGGAGAACATCACTAACATGACCTCTCACAAAACCAAAGATAGCCTTTTTCCGGATTTTTGTGGAATTTGAACAAATATTTTAAAAGTTATGCTAATTTTTTCTATTTTCTGGTAATTTGTCTGTCATATTTTGTTGTCTAAGGAGAGTTTCAGTTTTTTTAGCATAATTAGATTTCCATTATGATTTGATTTAATTATAAGTTATTTTTTCCATAGTAACCAACTCTCTCTAGTTCAATAATATCAATTATATCATGCTAGTCTCTCATGTGCTTTTTTAAATTTTACTATTTATTTAATGATTTGATATTTTACCAAATTCCTATCTCTGTCTGCTGATATAATTTATTCTTGAAGATATTTACGAGTAATATTTGTTTTAAATACCTTATTATTGATTCTTCTGTTTTATTTCCCTTGTCTAATTTCCTGAGAATAGTTTACTATTCGTATCCTTCGGGCTACTCTTTTCATTTTGAATGTCATTTTCACAATGTTTCAGAGGATGTAGCCTCCGACCTTCTTCAGGTGTCGAACTGGGGAATGTTTTTATCGAACTCGGAAATTTGGACGCAATATCGAACGGAACCGTTTATTTACTTCGTGGGAGTAGCATGTTCTCGTTCCGTCAGACATTACATTTTTCAGCTGCCCACATTGAGAATTAAACCTTCAACCGTCAGGAGAATATCACTTTTACAATTCATTTTTTTTAGGTACTGTAACTATTGAGCCACGGATTCAAAATAATGCGAATAACCAATCCTCATCACAAAAATTCAGAAAGTTCAAAATTCAGAAGCATAATAACTTACTGATTTTCATCATCCTCCCATTCAGTGCATCTTCCCCCAGCTTATATCATAAATGTAGTTCACCCTTTTAATCCTACATATGATCATCTGTTAGGTCTCCTTTTCCTTTTCCAAATGTTCATAATTTTATATTATTTGTGTGTTTTTTAAACAATATTTATGTACGTTGAACTACTTTATCTGGTCTATATATACAAACTTTATTTGTGCAAGGTCTGCTTCTTGATTCTGTTCTGTTCTGATTTTGAGAAACTGATTTTCATGTTACCTGAAAAACACAGTCTCTCTCTTAGTTATGAAAATCTACATTGAATTTTTAGTTTATTCATGATCTGTTTATTTTCATCATTTTTATTATATGAGATGTTCGTTTTGTATCTCGCGTATTTTTTAAAATTGTTCGTAGTTTTCTCTGTGATTCGTCTGTTATTATCGCATTCGACGTATCAGTCTGGCCGTTTTCTTAATTAATGTAATCATGTACCCACGCTTGCTAGGTGTTGGAATAATTTAAAGTTATTTTTCTATATATTTTCAGGTGGCGAAACATATTTTATGAGATGAGTTTTTTTTATTCATTTATTTATTGCAGAGTATTATCCTCATCTTTTGTTTCTTGTTGCTGTTTCACGACGTTTTGGCAAACTATTCATCTGGCTTTCGTCACGTGGTTTCTGCAACGAGATAGGAACTCTGAATCTCCTAACTGCATTATTGTTATCCATGCGTCCACATAG
>NC_136505.1:28423737-28548737 GCF_053919585.1 Euprymna scolopes | reverse complement strand
AAAATAAGCAAAAATATTTGAATCCAAAAATGCAAAAAATAAATTCAGAAAGATAAAGAATAGCACCAAACTGGTAGTTCTGGGGGATAAAACACTGAATGCACATATTATGGACTTCAAAATATATAATATACATATATAATGACTGAACTAAAAAAAAACGAAAAATGGCAGAATAAAACGAACTACATGACATTATAGAGTATACGTGTTAAAATGAACATTCACAATAAAATATATGTGTATATACTATTACGTTCATGTTTTACTTTAAATGATCATAAATCACATGTTAACAATAACTCTTCAATTAGACTAATATCAGATTTAGGTTGTATAAGTAAAAAATAGTAAATAGAATCTTGCAAACATAAAAAAAACAAGATTAGACATAACTTTTCGACCCTCTCTGAAGAAGTTTTTAAGTGGTTTAGGAAGGAACATAAAAGTTATATCATCCATTTCCTCTAGCTTATTTGAAAACCCATTAGAACCAGCAATAAAGAAAAAAACATTATTAGAATAAGAAATATATATTGTTAAACTAACAGTGAGAACCCAGATAAGATATAATAATAAGCAGACTAGAAAAAATAGAACTATTAACTTTGATATCACGATGGGATGTCCGGACTCTGCATAGGTAATTTATCTGGTGAGACTATACATTTTAAGGGCACTAAATAATAAAATTCAAGCTTAAATGGGGGTTTATACATTGATGCATATTAGAGAAAACTAAACGAAAAATTAAGTAGTTCTTTAGTGAATTCACATTTAGAATAACAATAGATATTTATCATCAATAGTAAACTTGTTAGGTGTAACACTAAACCTTGAAAAGGATTCATACGAATCTTACCATAAAGCAAACCAACTCGATATTATATTGAATACAACTCAAATCATACAAACCCATACAAAGTCATCATTTCTAGTATTTCATAGAAATAAATAATCTTATAACCAAGCATTAGTAATATCCGGATGCAACGGACAAATTAGTTATATAAGAGACGTTCAGAATAGAAACTGAAATGAGTGGAAAATTAATAAACTGCATAATGTAATATCATATAATATGGCAATGAATGGAACAAGTAAAGGAAAAACTACAAGAAAAAAATAAAGTGGTAAAAAACTACTAAAATTAATAATGAGAGAGGGACATCTAACTGAAAACAAAAACTAAAAAAAAAAACAAAGAACCATATCTGGTTTAATCCGCCGTACAATAATCATATCAAAGATAACATTCCGAAAGAATTCTACCAACTTATTAATAAAAACTTTCCCCCAGAATATAAACTAAGAAAACTAATTAAGAAAAAAGGATTACATTTTCCTTCTCCAATTTATCGAACTTAATCAAAACTATAAGTGCCAACAAGCAAAATTGAACAAAATCAGGAAAGATAGATATAAGGAAACACAAGAACAATATAGTGAAAATACATGCAATTACAGAAACACAGATAAATGTCCACTTGAAGGGAGATCCCTAACCTCAGATATTGTCTATAAATGAAAGGTCATAACTGAAAACATTAGTAAAGTATACTTGGGATCGACAAAATTCCAAGTCAAAGATAGATTCTGTTACCACCTAACAACCTTCA
The DNA here is from genome assembly GCF_053919585.1 of Euprymna scolopes. Taxonomy (NCBI): domain Eukaryota; kingdom Metazoa; phylum Mollusca; class Cephalopoda; order Sepiida; family Sepiolidae; genus Euprymna; species Euprymna scolopes. The sequence goes on along the minus strand of NC_136505.1, from coordinate 28,547,118 downwards.
AATTAAAAATACGTAATGAAAGAAATATCAATGACTATAATAACGATAACTGCAGTAATACCGGGATGAATGATAGAATCAGGAAAAGAAGATTAACAGCACTAAATGATTGATTAGGGAACCCTGTAGAAACAAAACTGAATATAAATAAGAATGGTCCATAGTACAGAAGGCTAGTTAATATAAACCAAATAAATCGAAAAGATGTAACCTTTGTATCATTTAATCATATATGAAGATTTATTAAATAAGAGCCTTGATGTAGTGAATGGATGCCTGCATAACAATGAATTCCTGTTATCCAGCATTTGACCCGAATAAATAAAAAGAATAACAAAAATAAAAGATATATAAACGAATAAGTAAATACATATACATAAGGGAGAGGGATTAAAAATAAGGATTAAAGTATAAATTATGCTTAATATAGAAAATATAAAGCAAATAGAAATTATGAGGGAACCCTATTCTTGGAATATCAACAAACTAAAACTGAAACAAATAATGAGACATGACAAAGATATAAGGTTAGATTAAACAAGTTTAGTAACAGTTAAGGGAGTGATGCTAAACCCATGAATAGAGACAGTAAAGCACTAATAATAAGATATTTCTTAAATCTATATATCTTAAAAACGCAACATGAAGATAACAATTAGATAACATATTCTTAAAGGACATTTTTAGCGAGATACTATAGAACTAGAATGATAAAATATACATAGAGTACCATAAAAAAACAATCCACAAATGAGCCAGAAAATGTTAATAGATGAGTAATGAGTAAAGGGAGATAACTAAGCAGAATCTATATTAGGAAAAGTAAATTAGAGAGATATCCATGGGATTAAATAACTAGCGTATATACAACAAAACGGAATGTTTACTCGTATAGAACTGGTCAAATGCATTCAAAAGATATTGTAGTTTTTAAATTGACATTATACAATACGAATGGTGTGCAATACGTAATGCCCCTGACCCACTTCCAAGTGTCTGATCTAGCTGAAATTTTGCATGTGCAATGATTTATATCTCTACGTGTTATGTTGCAAATTACAGCTCTGAATTAATTGTGGTTTCTGTTTTAAAAGTGTTTGAACTGAGGTACGAAATGGAGCCAGTTGAATGTCGAGCAGTGATCCAGCTTTTGTATTTGAAAGGATGCACACCACAGGGGACTTTTGATGAAATGAAAGAAATTTATGGCGATAATGGCCCATCATATGACCTTGTAAAACGCTGGCATCGTGAATTCAAACATGACCGGAAGTCTGTGGAAACAGACCTGGTCGCCCCCCCCTTCTGCCATTGATGAAGCATCTGTCGGTCAAGTTGAGGCTGTCATTTTGGAAGATCGGCGCATTACTATTCGCCAAATAGCCCAAGACGTACAGATTAGTACAGCGTCTGTGGAACCTATCATTCATGACCATTTGCATATGCATAAGGCGTCTGCTAGATGGATTCCCGTGTTGCTCACACCATTCCAGGAGCGAGGATGTGCCAAGAAGATGAGTTTTTAAAAAGACTGATTACACAGGATGAAACCTGGGTCCATCACTGTGATCCAGAGACCAAAACCCAGTCAATGCAGTGGAAGCACTTGAACTCACCACCTCCAATGAAGTCAAGGGTTCAGCCCTCCGCTGGCAAGGTCATGCTCACAGTCTTCTGGGACCAGGACAGAGTAGTGATGACAGATTTTCTGGCAAAGGGTACCACAATTACAGGAGCCTATTATGCTTCATTTTGGAGAAAATTAAGGGAAGCTATCAAAATCAAGAGGCGGGACAAGATCAGCAAAGGTATCATCCTCCTGCAGGACAACGCTCCGGTCCACAACTCGCATGTCGCCAGATCAGAAGCACGGAAGTGTGGTTATGAAACCCTATAATCCTCCCTACTCTTCTGATTTTGCACCCTCTGACTTTCACCTCTTCCCAGCCATGAAGTATTTTTGAACGGAAAGTGTTTCCCAGATGATGCAGCCTTGATTTCTGAAGTCACGTCGTGGTTGGAGGACCAATCTGGGGTGTTCTACAAAAACGGTCTCCAGAACTGCATCAAACAATGGGAGAAATGCATAACTCTGAATGGTTCCTATGTAGAGAAATACTAATAACTGTGCTAAGTTTCGTTGCTCTCCTGCTATGAGAAGTGGGTCAGGGGCATTACTTATTGCACGCCCCCGTAAGTAATAAATGGATAAAATACATTTTAGGGGGTATATTAAATGAGATGAATAAAAGAAATTATGATAAATACGTATGTTTTGACAGACAAACAAGTTAGAAGCACATTCTGATGATATTGAATTTAAAAAAAAACGAATAATTTAGATTGAAAATAATATAGACTAATTAATAAATGGACAAGAATACATTCAAGGAGGTAAATTATATTAAATGAAATAAAGAAATGTAATAATTATAAAAACGAAAGTACGATTGAAGGGAACAATAAATAAATAAAATAATAAAATAATAAATAAAAAGATGGAGACCTGACCAACTAACAGAATTACACCGTCAACATCGGAATTATGATTTTGACTGTTGGTGATATGAAAATATTGTATTTGAATATGTTTTTCTCCATAGAATTTTCTGAAAAGTTTGCTACATTCAGAAATGCAGATAACATATGATAACATATTTTTTCATTTCGTGGAAGATCGCTAACAAAACATATTTGTAACCTTATAAGAAAATAAAAGAACATGTGTTTCCAAAAATTGTGTATTCGATATTAATATATATATATATATATATATATATATATATATAATGTTCAGAAATTGAGAGAGAATATATAATTACTTCCACAACAAAACTCCGTCGTAGATCACAGGAGCCAAGAAAGTCAACAAACCGGAAGTCCAAGACTCGAGTTTCGCCCTCATCACTACGACATATCCGAACTAGGGATTTGAAACCCGAGCTTCTTGGATACTAGGCGAGCTCTATACCAACTGAGCAAACACGCCACACACACAAGAATGTCTATTAACTTACACAGATAAAGCAACCTTCCGTCTTTACGAGTATGAATATTCCTACTGGTGAGACGTCGGCTTGGGTTGAAGCTGGCTTGATACCTCGTCCCTTATTCAATATGAGGAAGGTTCATTTCCACTTTAGGAGCTTTGGCTCTTGTTATCTGCGACGGGGTTTGGCTTTGGAAGTAATTACATATGTATATGTATGTATATATATATATATATATATATATATATATATATATATATATATATATATATGCTCTGAATATCATTGAGCATTAGACAAATGAAGAATATTTTGTATTGTACTATTTATATAACAAGAAAAACATTACTTTGGAATATTTACAAGAAACCATAATATATATATATGTGTGTGTGTGTGTGTGTGTGTGTGTGTGTGTGTGTGTGTGTGTGTGTATGTGTGTGTGTGTGTGTGTGTGTGTATATAAAACTCAAATGATCTTGTAACGAGGGTTTTAACCCAACATCTGAATTACGACCTCCGGTTTCACATGCGTACATAAACAAATAATCAACGCGACAATAAAACGTATTGTTTTACTGTGTACGTTTTTAGCGCCCCAATTTTTTTCGCGTTTTAATTATACAAATAACAATTGTTAATACTTTCTGCACGTTTTTACATCGTTCATTTCCGTATTACATTATAGTTATTTTAACGCAATTTTCTTACAAATAAATCTACTTTGATCCTGTGACAACTATAAGAGCATTTTACAACGGCGATTTACCCCAACGCCTTCATTTTTTAAATTTATTCTCCATTTTTTAATACACCTTTCTTAAAAAACATTCATACATTTTCTGTTACACTACCAACATAAATAAATAATCCCGAAAATATGATTTTTTTTATTTGCGTTACAAATACGGCAATAAAACGTATTGTTTTACTGTGTACGTTTTAAGCGTCCAATTTTTTTTAGCGTTTAAATTAAAAGATATACCAAAATTTGAATTTAACTTAAAGTATTATGGTATCTGTTCAGTGCACGTTTACCTGTAAGTATAACAAACCATTTATAATTTAATTTTCAAAAATAAACAATTATAAACAGAACAACTCATAGAAATCTATCTATATTCTTTTTTTCATTTTAATATACTTTCATAGAAATGTTTCTGTTATGTCAAAAAAAAAATTCTTTACGTCACAAGTGTCACGCGCATAAATTAATTCCATAGCTAATATAACATACTGACCTAACGGTTCACGGGTACTCTAGTATATATATATATATATATATATATATATATATATATATATATATATATATATATAGAGAGAGAGAGAGAGAGAGAGAGAGAGAGAGAGGAGAGAAAGATAGATAGATAGATAGATAGATAGATAGATGGATAGATAGATAGATAGATAGACATTAGTATATTTCGAGCGCAATTTTTCTCTTTTGCATGTTTCGTTTAACAGCAGGGATAATTTCTGTTTGTTTCTCTTGCGATCCGGTTTTTTTCATCTAGCGAATCAATGTTCGAACGAGTGTAAAAAGAAATTCGCCATATTTCAAGACGGCCCATGTAAATTGAAAACGTTCTCGACTATAGCAAATTGCTTTTAACACTCGAACAGAATGTTCGAACATTGGCTCGCCAAATGGAAAAAATGGATCACAAGAGAAAATAATCGGAATTATCCCTACTGTTCAATGTTCATACACACACACACATAAATTGTAAAGTTCAACCTACAGTTTTAATTTTCTTTCTATTATAATAAGCTCTACTCTCTATTGCGTATTGAGCTTTTTTAATTCGGTTGGGATTAAGTTTTCTATATAAAAAGCCTGTTATTTGTATTAGTTTTAAGTTTACCATTGCGTATCTTATGTAAACACTACATTCCTATGTTTTCATTAATATATATATATATATATATATATATATATATATATATATATATATTAGCTTATTAATCCAGTTATTAGTACTTCATTTTTGCATAGTACTGACTGAATACTTTTGTTTTCTTTCCTGTAAATGACCAAAACAGTTTCTTTCGCTTTGTGTTATTCGCGAAAACCCAGTTTGAATTCATTTAGTTCTCTATCTTGAAACGCTGTCATACCTCCCCATATCGCCCCTGCCTTGTGGCTACTTGCAGTTTGACCCTGTTCAGCCTCGCGGGGCGAGAAAGTGGCGGTGTTGTCTTTTTGCAGAGCAATAAGATTAAATGCCAGTCGTGCTGCTAATGTGGCGTGCAAAGACCGATGGCTGATTAAGAAGGAGAGAGTTATAAACAGGGTGGTGGAATTAGGGTTGGCGAAACGGTTGGTTGGACGGTGGTGAGGAGGTTCAGGAAATCGGGGAGGTAGTGGATGGTTTACCAGTCAAAACACTCCAGTTCGGAGAAAAAATGCATTGTCTTTGAAAATAACATTATTTTTTAGTTTCTTTCTATGACCATGGTTGAAGAAAGTGACCTTATTTTTAGTTTTATCTATTTTTATTATATATTTGTTCCCCTTTTTTATACTCTTTTGTATCTGAGCTTGCGAAAGTAGAAGCCATTTTGAGGACAATTAAGGCGGACGCGGGGCTTTCTTTTATTATTTGATTAAGGTACTACTGGCGATGACGTTGTCCTATCTTGTGATGTGCACGTATCTGTTGTTGTAAGGGAAACCGGGCGATGGGGGTTAGGGTTAGAGTTAGGGTTAGGGACGATCCAAACACGTGGACTGAGGCGAGAAAGATGCACCGAGGAGAGATAAGATCACGCATCCCGGTTGTTAGCAGCGAAACGGAGGAAGATGACTATGAAAGGGGCGTTTGAGTTTCCATCGTTCGTATTGACACAACTAACACCTCCGCTTGGCCTCGGTAATTACTTTGGCCAAATCACAATCTCACCTTGCCGAAGTCTATGACCTGAAAGCTATTTATCATAGCGTTATGTAGATAGCAGATTAAAGCTAAGAATACAAATAATAGACTCAAAGAATGGCAACATTGGTAAACGCACACTTCCATTTTCTCAGTTTGATGGAATTGGAACTTTTCTGCGATCAAGAGTGAATTAATCATATTACAAAAATAATAGTTAATAATGAGTTAACGAAATAATTGGATCTATAGATCTGTGAATGTCCAGTTTGTTTTTGGTAATAAAGAAATGGTATATTATTTTTATTATTGGAAACCATTTTGAGATGAGTAATTTATTTATTTATTTATTTATTTATGGACTATCATCCTCAACTTCTAGTCATTGTTTAACACCATTTCGGCCAATTATTCCTCTGGCCTTCGTCAGGTGGTAAACCGCGACTAATGAATAAATAAATATAAAAATTACTCACCTCAAAAAGGATTACAATAATAAAAATAATATCCCATTCGGTACAGGCCCGATGATGGAAGACTATATAAGAACGAAAACATTTGGATATATAAGACCAAAATATCCAACCTTGATAGCCGGGTTCCGTGGCGCCATGGATAAAGACGTTGAGTAGCTAAGATTCCAGGTGAACATTGGTGGTTACAATCCTACACAAAGCTGACAGTTGGCTAAAACGTTGTGAGACGACAACATCTATGGAAGGCAGTAATTACTTAGGTTGCCGTTAACCAGTCGCTGTGAAAGCACAACTAAGGAAAATAGTCAGCAAACAAAATAAAGAAAGAAAGGTATATATATCTATGTAATTATAAAACATAAAAATCTGTGGAACTTGTTTGCTTTTTTGCTTGAATCTTGTATCAATCAGCCGATTTCATCTTAAAAAAAAGGGATGACAGGTGAATATATGAGTGTCTGTATATATATATATATATATATATATATATATATATATATATATATATATATATATATATATATATATATACTCAGGAGCAAAAATACTTGGCCAAGAGTGAAAGAAGGAAGAACTCGCTTTTTTCAATATTTGTCCATGAATTTTTGTAAATTTTAACTGAAAATTTCTATTTTGCAGATCATTATTATGCAGATAATAATAAGTGGAAAAATTAATCCTAAAAATGGAAAGACTGCATCTTGGCGAGGATATAAAAAACCGAATTGCAGGATTAAAGCAGTCCAAAATGATTTAGAAGCAGATTTTTGATATTTTAAGAATAGAAAATGTGAAAACATCTCTTTCTGTAGTGAAGCGAATTGGTCAAAGGTTCGAAGCCGAACTCTTGTAAAAAAGAAAATCTGGATCTGGTCGCCTTAGAGCATCCACTTTGAAGGACGACCACAGGCTTAAATAAACTGTTTTGAAGGATTGAAAGAAAACTTATGTTGACCATAGCAAATAATTCAAAGCAGGGGCTGGAAATTCTCTTTCTAGATATAAAATAACTAGACGAATGAAATAAATGGGATTTTTCTCTAAAAGGTGTGCAAAGAATCCATTTTTATCTAAGAAGAACATCAATGATAGAGAATTTTCTCGTGTTATGACAAGAAAGATACACACTGATTCAGTAATGTTTTCTGGTTAGATGAATCAAGATTTTGACTTGTTAGTTGTTCTCCCGATGCTCCTGAACGGTGAAATCGAAGAACTGGAGAAAGATTTTCGCCAAGTTGCAAAAAAACGACGGTTACAGATGGGAATGGAGGGATAATGGTATGGGGAACATTTACTGCAGTAAGAGTTGGGAAACTTATTAGATGTGAAAAGGCAATCAATGCAAAAGAATACATTCGAATGTTAGAAACAGAACTGTTACTAAGTATCCAGAAGCTGGAAATATCCCAGAACATTATTTTTCAACATTATAATGCCCCTGCACACACTGTTAAAGTCAAAAATGGTTTCTGATAACTCAATTGATGTGATATTTTGGCTAGGTCCAAGCCCTGATTTAAACCCCATCCAGAATATTTCGTCCATAATATCTCGTGTATTAGCCGGAAGAACTTTTTTGAACAATGACAAACTGGGGGAAGCTGTGCAAAGCGAATGGAATGGCACCTCTTCTTAACAGTGTTTCACTTTGGTTTAGAGCATGTCTAAAATATTGATATTTTAAAAAATCAAAAGGGAATGCGATTCCATCCTAAGCATTTATTAAAGTAAATGTCTTGTTCTGTGTTATTAGTCTCGTTTAAGTTTCCTTGTTCAATTGTTCTTTGTTCAATATAGCTTTTAGTGCAATAAGATATATAAGATTTGTTTGGCCAATATTTTTTTTTGCCCACGAGTGTATATATATCTATATATCTATGAAAGTGTCCGTCTGTATGTGTGTGTCTGTCTGTATGTGTACATTTCCCTACGCAATAACTCTGTCAATTTTTAGTCTACAGACTCGAAATCTATATATATAAAAGGCAAAATGTGTGTGACCATTTCGTGTATGTCTTCAAAAGTCTTTTCTCGCACACGGTTCCGAGGTCGTTACGATAGCTTACAACTGTTTATATAGGTCCTAAATAATAATATGTACGATTTGGGAAAGCGCGTCGCATCTAGATTTATTTACGTCGACTTTTACAAAATTATTGCTATTTTGGCTTCTCGCGTGTTGATTGGGCTTTTTAGTATAAATATGTGAAACTAAAATCAAACGGCGTATTCTCGGCATTGCGCCGGGAAAAGCGTCCAGAAGCAATCAGCTTTGATCAATCTTGTATATCAGTACAATTGGGAGCTGCTTTCCCCTTCCCAACATCTGTTAGGGGAAGAAACAGTAAAATTTGGATAAACAACCCCAAACGCTGCGTGACCTCTATTTGACCTTCTTAATTAGGTCAAATGGAAGCAGCAGAGTTAACTTTTATTGCGCACGCCTGTTTTTTATAGTAAAATAAATAAATTAAAATTGCTTAACGTTGTCTATCGCCGTGGCTCAATGGTTAACGTAGCACGGTTTTTTTCACACATTAATTTCCAACTCAAGGGTACGGGTTCGATCCTCATACACTCACCTACCAAAACATTTTTTTATTATTATTTAACCTCCTCCTTCCCCCCCCCCCCGAGTTTTGATTTACCTCAAGACACCCGGGCATCGCCGGGTACCCCCAGCTAGTTTGATATACAAGGTAGTGAGATTTTGGAAAATCTTTGCAATCCGTTTTCGGCCAGATGTTTGGCTGCTGTAGGTCAAAGTTCAACGACTTGACCTTTGAGAACTCTACCAAACTCCTCCGACAATTTTAGGTTTAAAATCTTGAAATTTTAGATATAGGTTCTTTGGACATGGATCTAACTTAATAACTTGATTTGAGCCCAAAACAATAAATGTTAAGGGGTCATAATAGGGGTCAAAGTTTAGAAAAGTTAACCTCGATAGTCTAGCCTTAATTTAAATCTACGTCACTTCCGGTTTGGCAGTGGTCTTAACAGCAAAGGCGTCACATTTTTCCAGTTCTTTTTCTCCTTCACGGTACGGGTTGGAGCCTGCCTTCCTACTACCACTTTTTTTTGCTCAACATACACGTCCAAACACCCGGGCAACACCGGGCTGAATATAGGCTTAGAGGCTAAGCAATAAGAATAGCGAGTTGTATGTTTTAGTTTTTATTCTAGCTGATGGGACCCAAGTAATCCATATATATGGTTCAATATATTGATCAATAGAAATTTTCTTTATAATAATAAGTACGTAATCTGCATGAATTAGGCTTTTATATTTAGGCGTATTTTACGAGCGGGCCACACCAGGTTCCTTGCTTTTATATATATATATATATATATATATATATATATATATATATATATATATATATATATATATATAAGATTAGATGAGGAGATAATAATTAAAGTTACATAAGAACTCTATTATATTATCATGTTATTATTTCTCGCTCTGAACTTTCCCATTTCTAACATTAAATATAGATAAAATCAGTGTTGTCTTCCTTGCCGAATTCTTGTATAATGTTGAATTTCTCCTCTTCTGGCGAGAAGCATTTAGCTCTGAAATAACACACACATATATATGTGCATATATATGTATGTATAGCCATATATTAAGAAAATTGGTGTTCGATCAACACTGCTGGGGAGCTATGAGATAAAATATTCTTTTTTTATTAAATCCCTGAAAACGTTTCATGATCTGTATAATAATATTAAGGTATATCAAAATTTTCAGAAAAAAAACTGATGTAGCGATCGTAAGAGATTAATTAACTTACAAAAAATGATTCTTTATACGAGGGCTTGGGATTAAATGTTAGTTATTAATTTTATAGGTTGAAAACCTTTCCAAACTATATATATATAAATATATATATATATATATATATATATATATATATATATATATATATATACTTCAGAATAAAATTATCTAAAATCAGCTGGTATGAAAACCTGTGATTATAAGCTTTACAAGATATTACTGGCAGTAATATTCTATAAGTACTATCCTACCTAAATAAAAATTGCTCGATATACAAGATAGAACATATAAGTCAAATTTTAGTCACTCAATGAATTTAAAAATTTATGATGTGAAATGTTTGAATTTCACATCAAGAGAGTTTTATTTTTCTATGTAAGACAAAGAATAAATTTGAAATATTATAACTCCTAAATAAACATTTCACGTCATAATTTTTTAAATTCATTGAATGACTAAAATTTGATATATATATATATATATATATATATATATATATATATATATATATTATATATATATATGCATGTATGTGTGTATGTGTGTGTACAGACTATATATATTGAAGTAATTAAACTTTAGTAATAAGTAAAACGAAAAAAAAGTACCACTTTATGAATAAGGCCTTTTATACATTAACTCGATAGATTAAATGTTAAATAAATTATATTTTATTTTTACAAAAAACACATCGCTTGTTCTTAATATATTAAAATTGCACTATTCTTCAAAGACGGGACTATCTCCCAATATATGTATATGCATATATATTTAAACTTATAATTATAATTGATTTTTATATTTACTATATAATATATATATATATATATAGAGAGAGAGAGAGAGAGAGACAGACAGACAGACAGAGAGACAAAGAGACTGAGAGAGAAATAGAGACAGAAAAAGAGAGAGAGTTGGCGAGTTGGATTTTTCTGTATGCAAGAAAAAACAAGGCCAATAGCCATTAGTTGCGTGCTCTGGTGTAATGAATGAATGCGTGAATGTAAGATTGACATGAAATTCTTAAAGATAAACTAAAATGACCGAAAAATGGGCTGAAATGACTTAAATAAATAAAAACTAAATGACTTAGAATGACTTTAATGAACTTAACGATGAATTGAATGACCTTAAGAATGACATGAATGCTTAAAAAAAATAACTGGAATCCTTCAAAAACAACTTGAATGGCTTTGAGACTTACTGGTTGTAAAGTGGGTGATCATTTTATATTAAATTAATACAGAAAAGTGATCCCCCACGTTATATCACAAAGTTACAAACATAAGTACAGCATGTAGTAAGATACTACACTTTGATCTTGCCCAAAAGGCCAAGAAAAGCTGTATACATTTTCTTCCCCACCGAGCAAATTAGGCACAAGGCCGATTTTTAAAGCGAGGAGTGAAGGGGAGTAGGGGAGCTGGATAGTGACAATTGGTATGAAAGGTTGCCGCTACATTGACCAAGGTCTTATATGTGGGGTCGCCCCCACATATGGTCTTTGCTTGTAGTGTCTGCCGGAACAGTTACTACACTTTGAAAAGGCCAAGAAAAGCTTAAAAAGCATCTATTAACAACAGACCTTTGATCTTAACCAAAAAGGCCAAGCACGGAAGTGTTACGGACAGACCGACAGACCGACCGACCGACCGACGAAATGACTTATAGAGTCGCTTGCACGCGACTAAAAACAAAAAATATTACCCCCTTAAACCAGAAAATATTTTATCTTAGTCTTCTGAATGGTGCCTGCTTGTTTCATATGTTTAGCAACAATTTCCGCTTAGTCACTTACTAAGTCGCCCTGAAGGACTTTTCGATAATCATTTGTGGTAGTGGATTCATTGCTCTCTTAGGAATTGCCAAACTGCTAATTAACTGCCATATATTTTTAACCAATAATATTCATGGAGCAATTTTTAACGAAAGAGGCAAAAACAGTTAGTGAGATAAAAAGCTGGTATTCTCTTACCTCGACAACTCACAATTGTAAACATTAAGTGATTTATTTAGTCACCAATTTTGCTATCTTTCGATTTCTTGTTGGTAGCAAAATGCTGTAGCTGGTAGCACCATCTTGGTTAGTCAGTCAAGACTACAGAAAATACTTTGACAAAGGAACTAAGGTGATAAGGCTGTCAGACCTAGACAGTTTTTAGTTGATGTACTAAAAAAAGGCCAGCACTTAGCAAGACTAAACGCCACTCGAGGATAAAGGTTTATGAGACGGAATGAGTGCGAATATTTGTGAGGACCTTTCTAAATATAAATCTGTTGAAATAAGTATTGCTGACGACCAAGTTGTAATCTGTGGGGAAGTTTAATTCAGTTAAAGTCTAATTTAATTTGGCCCACACTTACATTCTTCTCTGCAGCCCCGCTTTCACAAACGTGATTCAACTACTCTCAGTCTTTTTCTTTAAATACTATTATATCCTGTGTTTTTTTTTCTGAATTGTCTTATCTATTCCCTGCTTCCTTTGTTCCAGCTCGTTTAAGTTGTTGGTCTAGTGGTCTCCATCAATTCTTTGTTTTGATACCTCATAGTAATTAAACTTCCTATTCCAATAGCTTTTTTCTAAGAACTGCAAACTTGTGAAACTCTTTCTCTCCTGACTCTTTTCCTCCTACTTACAATTTTAGTATTTTCAAGACTAAGATCTGTAAGCGTCTCCTGCCTTTGCGATGATAATATGTCATTCTTCTTAGCTACTTACATAAAATGGTTTCAGGCCCTGTCGGGAGCAATTTCTATCACAAACGTCTTTTATTGTAAGGGAGAGACATGTGTTGTTGTAAATATTGCAATTCAATTAAACTCTTTCCATAAAATAATGATAGAGTGGAGAGAGAGACTAGCAAATCGCTTCTGTGAGAAAGTGGCTGTAATGAATGGAAGAGAGAATTCCCCACTAGATTTCGAAGTTGATTCTGAATTCTGTTTAAACAACAAAGCGGTGAGAGCGTTATGAGATTAACTAGCAGAATTCGTAGTAATTTCATAATTATACCCTTCATCTGCTGTAGTTATACTGCTGCTGTGTTTAAAAATATCTTCATTGTATGAATATCCGACACAAATGCTGGCCTCACAATATTATTGTACTACCTTTTTCTCAAACTAAGTCATTCTTATCTAAATACTCCAGTTAATGTAGTTTTAGAATAAATCTTGTTATGCGGTTCTATCTCAAAAACCCGCGTAGGATTTTGTGACATATTTCTATTCTATTGACGCCTCACGCAAGTGTAGAAACCATGATATTATAATACAATCTTTATACAGAACAGATACGGCATTTTAATCCTAACACGTGTATTTTACTTCGAGTTACATGTTGGACGCAACAATGACATTGGATGAACATTTGTTTAATTATTATTATTATTTTGTCTTGCATTTTCGGTCATCGCGCAATGCCATCTTTAAAAAAAATAGTGGAGAGTGATAACGTACGTACAAACATAAAGTAGTATATGTAGGGAAAATCGTGGAAACAAGGAAAAGGGCTTAACCTTAAAGCACCCGCGCGTGTGTGTCATGGATAATCAAACTGTTAGAAGGGGAGAAAGAATCAAGGTAAAGCAAATTTTTGACTAGTGATCTCGCAAAGCGACGCAAAATCTCGCTATTCGTGTGCAGATTAGGTGAGCCTCGACTGCATAAAACTCGGCCCCGTGAAGAATGTAGAAAACTGTTCTAGGAAGATGCTTGGAGTCTTTATTTAAAATTTACATGAACCGCTTATCGCAAATTCAAGCACGATTAAACAAGGTGAATGTTTCTATAATGTAGCGCCATTAATAAGTAAACTTCTATGAAAAGAACATAATTTAACTGTAGACGCAAGTAACCATAGAAACAACTCCTATATTAAATAATACATATAATCTCAATCAATAAATTACATAACAAAAACATTCCAGTTACTCGCCTATGTTTCAATTTAACTGAAAATATTTTTACAGAAAGAATATTAACTGCGTTATATCTTTTTAAAAATATATTAACGGCTATATAACGTCATTAAAAATCTCTTACTCTGTAACAACGTCCCCCCCCCCATTTTTTTTTTTTAAATTTCAACGATATTTCCGTGTCTGAAATTGGACAGCGTCACACATTTCACAAGAAAATTTTCAAATATTTGTTCTGGTGTTTTTTGCTTTCTTAATTTCATTTATTATATCCAAAAATATAATAAATTTATTATTTAAAATATTGCAGCATTAAAGTTGTTTAAATTAAATTTAACATTATATATAAATTCTTAATGTTGCAATATTTTAAGTCATAAATTTATTATATCCAAAAATATAATAAATTTATTATTTAAAATATTGCAGCATTAAAGTTTTTTAAGTTAAATTTAACATTATATATAAATTCTTAATGTTGCAATATTTTAAGTCATAAATTTATTATATCCAAAAATATAATAAATTTATTATTTAAAATATTGCAGCATTAAAGTTTTTTAAATTAAATTTAACATTATATATAAATTCTTAATGTTGCAATATTTTAAGTCATAAATTTATTATATCCAAAAATATAATAAATTTATTATTTAAAATATTGCAGCATTAAAGTTTTTTAAATTAAATTTAAAATTATATATAAATTCTTAATGTTGCAATATTTTAAGTCATAAATTTATTATATCCAAAAATATAATAAATTTATTATTTAAAATATTGCAGCATTAAAGTTTTTTAAATTAAATTTAACATTATATATAAATTCTTTATGTTGCAATATTTAAGTCATAAATTTATTATATCCAAAAATATAATAAATTTATTATTTAAAATATTGCAGCATTAAAGTTTTTTAAATTAAATTTAACATTATATATAAATTCTTAATGTTGCAATATTTTAAGTCATAAATTTATTATATCCAAAAATATAATAAATTTATTATTTAAAATATTGCAGCATTAAAGTTTTTTAAATTAAATTTAACATTATATATAAATTCTTAATGTTGCAATATTTTAAGTCATAAATTTATTATATCCAAAAATATAATAAATTTATTATTTAAAATATTGCAGCATTAAAGTTTTTTCAATTAAATTTAACATTATATATAAATTCTTAATGTTGCAATATTTTAAGTCATAAATTTATTATATCCAAAAATATAATAAATTTATTATTTAAAATATTGCAGCATTAAAGTTTTTTAAATTAAATTTAACATTATATATAAATTCTTAATGTTGCAATATTTTAAGTCATAAATTTATTATATCCAAAAATATAATAAATTTATTATTTAAAATATTGCAGCATTAAAGTTTTTTAAGTTAAATTTAACATTATATATAAATTCTTAATGTTGCAATATTTTAAGTCATAAATTTATTATATCCAAAAATATAATAAATTTATTATTTAAAATATTGCAGCATTAAAGTTGTTTAAATTAAATTTAACATTATATATAAATTCTTAATGTTGCAATATTTTAAGTCATAAATTTATTATATCCAAAAATATAATAAATTTATTATTTAAAATATTGCAGCATTAAAGTTTTTTAAATTAAATTTAACATTATATATAAATTCTTAATGTTGCAATATTTTAAGTCATAAATTTATTATATCCAAAAATATAATAAATTTATTATTTAAAATATTGCAGCATTAAAGTTTTTTCAATTAAATTTAACATTATATATAAATTCTTAATGTTGAAATATTTTAATCATAAATTTATTATATCCAAAAATATAATAAATTTATTATTTAAAATATTGCAGCATTAAAGTTTTTTTAAATTAAATTTAACATTATATATAAATTCTTAATGTTGCAATATTTTAAGTCATAAATTTATTATATCCAAAAATATAATAAATTTATTATTTAAAATATTGCAGCATTAAAGTTTTTTAAATTAAATTTAACATTATATATAAATTCTTAATGTTGCAATATTTTAAGTCATAAATTTATTATATCCAAAAATATAATAAATTTATTATTTAAAATATTGCAGCATTAAAGTTTTTTAAATTAAATTTAACATTATATATAAATTCTTAATGTTGCGATATTTTAAGTCATAAATTTATTATATCCAAAAATATAATAAATTTATTATTTAAAATATTGCAGCATTAAAGTTTTTTCAATTAAATTTAACATTATATATAAATTCTTAATGTTGAAATATTTTAAGTCATAAATTTATTATGTTTACTAGAATATTTTGTCTTTTCCTTTTCCAGTTTTATGAAATAGTTCTTTTACTTTTCTAAGCTTAATCTTAACCATATTACTTTTCATGCTCGCATTTTTCTATGTAATATATATATATATATATATATATATATATATGTATATATATTTATTTATTATCTTCAAAACAGTAATCTACGTACACGCGTGTTTCAAGGTCATTACCTCTCATCAGCGTAGTTTAACTGTTTCTAGGGATCGAACCTCAGACGATGTTTACCACAGTCCGGTGCCTTAACCGTTAGGCCATAATCCCTAGATTAATTATACTGTTTATTTTTATCGCTTATAAATTCAGATTTTGTTATTGTTGTTATTTTTCAAGCGATACATACGGTTAATATTTGCTCCGCCTCGGAGCTCATTTTTTTTATTTACTTAGAAAGTCGCCCTTTTTAATTTGGACGTATATAACATTTTTATTTATTTATTATTTTTAAAACAGTAATCTACGTACACGCGTGTTTCAAGGTCATTACCTCTCATCAGCGTAGTTAAACTGTTTATATATATATATATATATATATATATATATATATATATATATATATATATATATATAAGATACCGTACTATAGCTGTAAAAAAACTCCCACAACTACAAACAGACTCAATGTTTTTCTTTTGTTCTTTCTGCATTTCATTTTACATCGCTTTGCATTTTTCTTTTTATGATTTTTTTTCTGATGGGTCTATGAAGGAAGTATCCAATATTGACAGAATATATACCGTATACAAAACAGATCTGGAAAATGTACTAATTGTTTTGTTTTTTAAGTAATGATTAGTAAGATACAGTCTTGGATTTAGAATATTGCAAAATTATTATGCATGTATATGTGCTCTGTGGTTATATTTTACCAAACATCCAGTTCTGATTAAAAATAAAAAAAGATTGATATACATGAAGAATAGAAAATATTTTACAACCCTATGTTTATATATATATATATATATATATATATATAAATACATACATATATATATACATATATACATATATATATATATATATATATATATATACATATCTATATAACAATTTAAAATAAATATTACGAATGTTTGGATTTATTTTGCAATAAATATCAGTACGAAAACGCAGTCAAAAAATCAAATATATAACAAATAAATATTTTCAAAAGCAAAATAAGTGTTTTTTACTTAAATTAAAACGTTTATTTGCTCCGAAAAACAGGCAATGTCACGCACTAGGCGAAAACGAGAAAAATGATCGAAATTTGACATATAAATAAATATTTATAAATCTTGATAATGAGTTAAAAATTAAAAATTAAACAAAAATTGTGTGAAAAACCGTCCTAATAAATGTCACAGTAAGATTGATTACGTTGGTTTCTAACAGCATTTCGTTTTATTTTAATTTTTAAGTCATTATCGAAACTTCAATTTTCTCTAATGCTTAGCACTTTGTTTTTTTTTTCTGACTGAATAAACGTGTTACTATAAATAAAAACACTAAAAACTTATTCAGCTAGGTAGAAGAGTAACTTATCTTGCCGTTGAGAACATTTATTTTTTACATATTTGTTTTTGATCCCTTTTTGTACTAATGTGCATTGTAATACAATCTCGAATGTTAAACATTCAGGCACTATTGCTTCATGCTCATGCAATTATCAGTATAGGAAGTGATAATTACTACTGGTTGTGAGATTCGAACCCAGTCAACAAAGAAAACCTTGACTTTGCGAACTAGCATCTTTCTTTCAGGCCACAGGCAATTAAAATTTACTTGAATGAAATTAAATACGTATGAAATCATCTCGTCAGGTTGTCATAATTCGTTGTCATGAGAGTATTCAATAACAAGAAGTCAGAATGATGCTTTTTTGCTAAAAATGACAGCTTTTTATCAATTCTTAATAGGGCGCAAATTCAATTTATTAAAGGAGGTTTATAACCATGATAAATTATTTAAATAAATACTTACAATATTTATGTAGAGAGACACAAGTGTTTAATGCCGATGACGTCATTAATGTAGGAAATGATAATTCCTGATTGTCGGGAGATTCGAACCCAGTCAAGAAAGTCAACTTTAGTTTGCGGGCTAGCGCCTTTCCTCTAGTAAACTGGCAATTCACATTTTAAATGCAAAAATATTAAGTACTTATGAATCCACACACACACACACACACACACATATATATATATACATTTATACACACTCGTGAGCAAACAAATTTTATACATTGTATTGCAGTAAAAGCTACATTGAACAAAGAACAATTGAACAAGGAAACTTAAACAAGACATGTCATGAGAGTATTCAATAACAAGAACAAGACATTTACTTTAATAGATGCTAGGATGGAATCGCATTCCCTGTTGATTTCTTTAAAAGATCAATCTTTTTAGATATGCTCTGAATTAAAGTGGAACACTGTGAAGAGGAGATGCTATTCCATTCGCTTTGCACAGCTTGCCACAGTTTGCCATTGTTCAAAAAACGTCCTTTCGGCCAATGCACGAGATATTATGAACCAAATAATCTCGATTAAGTTTAAATCGGGGTTTTGACCTGGCCAAAATATTACATCAATTGAGCTATCAGAAAACCATTTTTCTATGACTTTAGTAGTGTGTGCAGGGGCATTATTATGTTGAAAAATAATGTTCTGGGATATTCCCAGCTGCTGAATACTTAGTAACAGTTCTGTTTCTAATATTCGAATATATTCCTTGGCATCGATTGACTTTTCACATCTAATAAGTTTCCCAACTCCTGCTGCAGTTCCCCGTACCATTATCCCTCCATTCCCGTGTTTAACTGTCGTTTTTATGCAACTTGGCGAAAATCTTTCTCCAGTTCTTCGATTTCACCGTTCAGGAGCATCGGGAGACCCCCCCCCTCCCACCTTACAAGTCAAAATTTTGATTCGTCTAACCAGAAAACATTACTGAATCAGTGTGTATCTTTCTTGTCATAACACGAGAAAATCTCTTTCTATCATTGATGTTCTTCTTAGATAAAAATGGCTTCTGTGCACACCTTTTAGAGAAAAATCCCATTCATTCCATTCGTCTAGATATTGTATATCTAGAAAGAGAATTTCCAGTCCCTGCTTTGAATTCTTTGCTATGGTCAACATAAGTTTTCTTTCGATCCTTCAAAACAGTTAATTTAAGCCTGTCGTTGTCCTTCAAAGTAGATGCTCTGGGCGACCAGATTCAAATTTCCGTTTTACCAAGCGTTCGACTTCAAACCTTTGATTAACCCGCTTCACTGCCGAAAAAAAAGTTTCCCATTTTTTTTCTTAAAATATTAAAAAAATAGCTTTTAGGTCATTTTGGATTGCCTTAATCCTGCAATTCGGTTTTTTATATCCTCGCCAAGATGCGCTCTTACCATTTTTAGGAATAATTTTTTCACCTATTATTATATGCTATAATATTAATGATCTGCAAAATTGAAATTGTCAGTTAAAATTAAGAAAAATTCATGGAAAAATATTGAAAAATTTATTTCGTCCTTCTTTCACTCTTGACCCATACTTTTTGGCTCACAAGTATATATATATATATATATATATATATATATATATATATATATATATATATATATATATATATATATATAGGGTGGGGAAGCAAAATTTACAGTGAATTTAAGTTAAATTCACTGTAAATTTTACTTCCCCAACGTGTATATATAATCCTTTATATAAATACAGTCCTATCTTGCTACGATGTGCAGACCGTTTCAATCATATTTGATCTTATCAGACAAGAAGAATAAAAAGCACAAAAATTAAAAACGTTCAAGACTATTTTCAAGTTTAAAGGAGAGAAAATATGCCATGATTTTAACTTTACTTCACGTCAGTCATGGCATATTTTCTCTCCTCAAATTTTGTAAAATTTTCGTAAACTCATCAGTGCAGGGTAACACGATTACTACCGGTCGAGAGATTCGAACCTGGCAACGAAGTGACCTCTGACTCCATTAGCAAGGAATAAATAATTTTAGCTAAACTTAGCTGCGAGAAACATCGGTGAAATTTAAACATTTATTTTTAAATGTCTTAAAGTCTGTCAGTGTGATCTGATCATTGTAACATCCCGATATGCGTATGCGAGCTAAAGTGACTGACGTTATTTCAACTGAAATTACTTAACAATCACTTAAAGGAGCTGACCTCATTATTTACTATGATAATTATTAAATGCCTACAGACACTAGTGTTTCATCATTTCAGGAATCATCAGTGCAGGGCAACACGATGATACCGGTCGGGAGATTCGAACCCGGCAAAGAAAGAGAGAGCGAAAAATAGAGAGAGAGAGAGACGGAATAATCACATTACACACACTAATTCCCGTGTGATTACCGAGGTAAAGCAATGATGAGCCTGGGTAGTACCAGATGGGTGACTACTAAGCGCCGTATGTATTGCGCTAGAATGTAGAAATTTCCAGGTAAGTATCTGCGAGTATGTTTAAAACCACAGGGAAAGGTCCACAGTCAGTCTTCGTTAAGACATGCATCTAGGAGAAGGAAAAACTAATTTCTAAAATCTAAAGTCTACTACTTGCTCTGTGTTGTATCAGTCATTTAAACCGACTGGGGTTAGCAGTGATAAACATGTACCTTAATGAAGCCTCGTGCGGATTTCGGACAACTCATAAGTCGGGATGCCTTATATATATATATATATATATATATATATATATATATATATATATATATATATATATATATATATATTCATAACTTACTACCTAGCTCAACGTATGTATTGAGCATTATTGGATTAAATACTTAAAGTTTTACGCATAAAATTATACTTCCGTATATTAATTTATCTGATTAAATGAAGTAGCCATATATATATATATGTATATGCACATATATATATATGTGTGTGTGTGTATGTGCATGTGTGTGTGTGGGTGTCGGTGTCGGTGTGGGTGTGTATGTATGTATGTATATATGTATGTATAGGTGTGGTGCCTGCATGTGTAAATAGTTTACTCCAGCTTGGATGATTTTGCTTCGTAAAATTCTTGTGTAAACTGAGAAAAATTATCTTGAAAAGTATCACAAGCCTAATTAGAAAATATTCTTGCTTGGAGTTCTTATTTGCTTCATTCCATTTGAAGTGGAAGTCAGATAAAAGAAAAAACAAATAAATAATGGAATGGTGGGCAGAAGAGGAGCTAGTAGAGCAGGTTTGGAGATGAGGAAATGAGAGCGGACGGGCTGTAGGAGATGATGATTACTTTAATGTAATAATCATGTATCAAAAAAGTTATTGACAAGGACACCTGTCTATCTGTCCATTTTTTCTATTGGTTACGTACGCACGCACACACACACACACACACACACACACACACACACACACACATATATATATATATATATATATATATATATATATATAGGATAAAAGGAAACAAAAGCAAATTTAACACAGGAACTAATTGTCAGAAACGAGAGATTTACCAGTTTGATGCATTTCCTCTTTTGTGTTATATATATATATATATATATATATATATATATATATATATATGTATATATATGTATATATACATATATATATACATATATATATATATATATATATATATATATATATATATATCCTTTTCTTATGAGAAGTATTTCGCTTGTAAATGCCATAGCTTAAAGATGATTTTTTTTTCCTATTCTACTTCTTGTAACAATTATGGATTTTATAATGTAATAACGTTCCCATATAACTTTACGCTTTATCATTTTACCTTTTTCTTTAATGTATATATATATATATATATATATATATATATATATATATATATATATATATACTTTAGGATAATTATAATAAATCTAAAGATATTTTTAAGTAAATAATAATTAAAAAACACAAATAAATGTAATATCCTCTAATGGGGAGGGGCTGATAATAGTACAATGGAATTATCCAAACTCTATAAAATACAGCAGTTTTGTAAATAACAATATATATTTTGTAAATAACAATATATATTTTGTAAATAACAATATATATTTTGTAAATAACAATATTATAAGGAGGTGTGGAGACAAATGACATATAAAAGATGCATTTTTAATAACATGAATTGGCTATCTAAATTAATCTGAAGCAAAAGCTAGATCCTATATCCGCCACAACATCTAAGTTACTCAAAAATCCACGCAGATGATTTGTTTATAGTGGTGAAAGCCTTGTGTAGAACTATACACTTTTGGGGTATTACTGCTAACCTTTGTCGGTGCAATTGACTTCCACACACACCCTACTCCACCCTAACGGAAAAGAAAAAGACACTAGCAGAAAGAGAGAGTGACTACAACCAGGTCAGCGGCCTGGACAAGCCCAATAAAAGAGTAATAAAAATTGAACATGCCAATGAATAATAAACACTTACAAACCTCCACCTCTTGGAAACACTTCAAATGAACTACGAAAATTGCTATTTTTTCATCTCCAACACATTTGAAAATAATTTCTGACGAGGACGCTTCACAGAACGTCTGAAACGCGCGTAAAAACGATTTCAATGACTTAAAAACATTATTGCAATGATCCAAACATAATTCTCAATGAAAAACCAAGACACGGAATAATAAAATAATGTTAAAAAATACACATTGTTGGTGAATACTCCCTTATTTAAATATACATCTTTCTTTCGTTGGAATTTCTTAACCCATTTTATTTAAATATATATATATATATATATATATATATATATATATATATATATATATATATATATATATATATATATATATATATATATCAGAATAACTAAGGCTTGGAGCGCACTTTATTGGCTAAAAGTTATATGGAAATCTACCCTCTTGGAACTGACCAAGAAAAAACTTTTTAAGGCCGTAGTAGAGACAGTCCCACTTTATGATTCATCAGCATGGATTCTCAGTAAAAACTTGTAAGTTAGATGGGATTTAAACTAGAATGCCCCGAGATAGATTTTGAGATAATATTGTTTTTTATTGTCTTGAGAACACATTTTTTTAAGTGATGTAAAAAAAATAACTCAGGAAGCCTTCAGAGCACTACCGCAAGCACTAATTAAAATTAAGGAGGCCTTACTAAAGTTTCTACATCACGCCTTCTTGATGAAAAAATATTTTTATATAAGGCCTTCAAAAATAAATCGTTAGAATTCACAGGATCGCTACTAAAAACAGTCAATATCGTTATGAATATGATTATATATTTATGTTTAAATCATTTTTTAACACAACAGAAAAAATTACATTTATTTGTATAGAAACACGTTAAAATAAGTTAAAACAAAAAATAGTGTTGGCTTTGTGTATGCTTTGAATAGCAGCAGTGGCTTTGAATATTGGACTGAAGGTAACGAAATACGTAAGCAGACGATTTTTTTAAACCGGTAGTCGGAAAGCGGATGGGCGGTTAAAACGCCCAAGCAAGCTGATCTGAGTTTTATCGTCTAGCTGAAACCACTATCAATAACTTCGCCCACTCTTTAAACCTAAACGTAGATTCCATTAACAAAGCTTCTTTCTTAGAACTACACATCTATGCCATTCTCTTCAGTTTATCTGCTTTTCAACTGACTACAATACAATGTAAATAAGTTCTTGATGAGCCGTTCCCCTTAAGTAATCCAATTTACCACATTTACACTTCTAACGATGACATTGTTCTTTTGACCACTGTACACTTTTTAACACTTATCCTCGAGTGGCCTCTGAGCCTTGATAAGTGGTGATTCCTTTGCAACATATATATGTATATATATATATATATTAATTTTATTTATACAAACATTATTAATATATCTGCTCTGTTCACTCATTGAGCACTATTTTGGTAGACACATGTTGTTTCATTGGATGTACTTCTAGGAATCTAAACTCTACTGGCTATATATATATATCAAAGCAAAATATGATGAAAGTAAAAATAAAATAGATAAACCCCATAATTTATTATACCATACCTGTTCACACTGAAACACTTATCACAATATTCTGTGGATCTATATTAAAAAACCTTGTTAAACTTTGTGGCATATTTCCATTCTATGGAGGTCAGGCGCGAATGAACACCCCATAATTTTATTATACCATATTTCTTCAAACTGAAACATAATTATCAAAGTATACTTACGCAGATAGATATGAAAAGTCTTTATTAAAGTTCGTGCCTATTTCCATTCTATGGAGACCAGGCGTGAACGCAGACCCCACAAAATTATTATACCATCCCTATTTAAGATAAAACATACTTATCAAAGTATTCTTATGTACATATATATCAAAAATACTTGTAAACGTTTTTTTTTTAATTTTTTAATTTTTTATTTCCATACTTTGTGGACCAGGCGCGAACGAAGACCCCACAATTTTAATGAACCACCGTTCTGCCAGATCAAGCATACCAATTCCTGTGTCTCGATGCATCTTCTATCATTATATGTAATCAGTTTTTTTAAAATAGTCAACCATATAGGAGCCTATTCATGACCAGACACACACACACACATTTAGCTTTATATTATAAGAAGATATATATATATATATATATATATATATATATATATATATATATATATATATATATATATAAAGAAAATTATATGCATAAGCAAAAACCTATTATATCTGATATGCTTTGAATAGGGGGGCTTGTTTTACCTTCCTTGTAAATGCTTATCATATGTGTTTGAGCAGAAAAAAACAGTATTACAATAAGGAATTTAAAATATTTTTGTCTAAAATATCCAGTAGGTAAAAGGAGTCGAAATTTGTCCCCGATTTTCTCCTTGCCCGAAGATTAAGTAAATGGAAGAATAAGTATATAATTAAAAAATGATTGATGATCAGGCTTGGATTTCTGAAAGCGGGCTTGCTGGGCCCTTTGGATAAGTAGGGTGACCTATAACTTCATAATGTTGTTTTTACAATCTAGCAAAAAGGAGGATTTATCCGGAGAGCCATATCAAAACAGGAAGGTCAACTATTTCCATTGTAATACACAATGGTGTCCCAAAATTAGCCATCTATTCTGATGTGTATTTATATTTCAAAATAGATAGTTTATTTTGGGACACTCTGTATATATAGGGACAAACTATGTCTACTTAGTACTGCATTGATATACACTTAGTGCTTTTTTTTACTTACCCCAAAGAAGATGCAGTGCTACATGGACGTAAGGATCTACTATTTGAAACTAATTTGACAGGGATACTATGTAGGGAGTTGAGCAGTAAGATGCTTGTTCACACTACGCTTGAACTTCTGCATGTCAGTACATCAGGGAATTAGTGATCTGGGAGGAAATTACAAACTCTTACCGTTAGGTGTAAGAAACTATTTCAATAAACGCTTTCTGGTCCCTAAAGTTCGCTACAGTGAAGGGGTGGGATTTTGCAGCTTGTTGGGTTAAGTCGGATGTATTTACCTCTTGTAGATACAAGTGCCTTGATTTCATTGGAGCAAATTACATTAAAGTAATTGTAAAAATGGCACAGACACCGAGATGCAACATTTTGGTGATGAGACAGGTGTTGGTGTGTGGCTGAAAGTGTGGGACCTCAAGTTGGACATTCTTTTTTGGACTCTGTCTAAGAGTGAGAGACTAGTGACAAATGCATTAACCCAGATGTAGCGAAAATACTCTATATATGGGCAAATGGTGGGCTTAAAGCTATATAGCATAACATATACTAAGAGGAAAACGTTTGCAAAAAGGTGAGCTCTCTCCACCACGCTTGCAAACTATTCACACCTGACAGCATCTCGTATCGCTACAAAGCTGTCATTCACCCATACATGGAGTATTGGTGTCACGTCTGAACTAATGCAACTACCAATAGTTTCTCCCTTCTAGAGAGGATAAAATGAGTCCCCAATCTATTAGTATGGCTATGATTACATAATGTGGGATCTATTAATCCCGCACTATCAGCTAAACTCCAACTACTGTCCCATCACTGGTATATTGTATACCTGTGCCTGTTTTACAAGTACTTTAGTGGTGTGTGCGTTGACGAACTCATAATACTTGTGCCCCCATGACATACATCTTACCGACAAACCTTACAAGCAGCAAAATCTCACCCATTTACTGTCTTTTTTTCCTCAAACTGCTAGGCTTTGGAATCCACCCCCTGCTTCCTGCTACCTTGACTGTATTAAAATGTTGAAATTTAAATATAATGTGAATAGACATCTCACTTCTCAACTCCCTACGTAGTGTCCCTGTAGAGATATGGTCCAAAATAGAAGACTCTTACGTTCAAGTGGCATGTTTTGTTTGGGAATAAAAAAAAAACTATGTAACGGATGTAGCTTGTTTGGCTGACTATTTTCATCTTCGTTGTTATAACAACTTTTTAGCCCATGTAACCTGCTACCTTCTCCAGGTGCATCTTTTAAACTTGAGAACCTAATGGTCAAACTCAAAACCCTTATACCAACTTTCAAACAAAATGCTTTATTTTAATACATGGTGGTATATTGTTTCCATTCCTTCAGCCATGTGTTAATTTTATGTTAAAGAGATGAGGCACAAAGTGTTTTGTGGAGCTGGATTCGAACTTGGCACATCCAGGTTTTCAGTTCGTGTAATTAACCACTTAGCCACCCTCATTCTTAAATAATATCGACTGTGGTAAGGAGTTGACTCCCCCCCGGCCTCCAAAAGATTCAGACTTAGAACTGATTTTTAACCAGCACTATTATCAGTTATGTTATATGGTCACTTTTATTTGTTATGTTTCATTGCACTACAGTTGAAGTTCTTAGAAATCAAGCCCCCTCCCCTTCCTAGGGCTAACATATTATCTCTATACATATATATTTGAATATTCCATTAAAGTTCTCCTTTACCCCTCAACTACTGAGTAAGTTAAAGAACTTAATTATTTTCTCCCTAATAGACAATTTAAATATGTTATAGTATATCTTTTTTGAGTCCATTATAAGAATTTATTTAGTCTGGTGGAGTATCTATCGTCATGCTGTTACTTGAGGTAACATCACTTGAATAAAATCCACCATTCCTAGTTAGCTATATCGAAATTTCATTTGAGGCTGTGAATTCTATGTGATTTTGAATATTTAGTCAAGATTAGCTTCTAGGAAAAAATATCCTCATGCCAGGTTGTCCTGACAAACGCTCGTACAAAGAGTCCTTAGATACTCAATGATAATGTCTAGTAGGCATTCAAGCTCTTTCTCATGGGCATTCAAGCTTTCTCTCATAGGCATTCAAGCAAACTCCTTAGGCAGTCAAGCTCTCTTCTATAGTCATTCAAACTCTCTTCTATAGTCATTCAAGCTCTCTTGTGTAGGCATTCAAGCTCTCTTCTGTAGGCATTTAAGCTTTCTCCTGTAGGCATTCAAGCTTTTTCCCGCAAGTATTTAAGCTATCTCTTATAGGAATTCAAGCTCTCTTCTGTAGGAATTCAAGTTTTCTCCCGTAGTCATTCAAGTTGTTTTCTGTAGGAATTCAAGCTTTCTTCCGTAAGTATTTAAGCTCTCTTCTGTAAGAATTAAACTTTTCTCCTGTAGTCGTTCAAGCTCTCTTCTGTAGGCATTTAAGTTTTCTCCCATGGGTGTTTAAGCTCTCGTCTGTAGGCATTCAAGCTTTATCCTATAGGTATTCAAGCTTTTTTCCGTAGGAATTCAAGCTTGCTCCCGTAGGTATTAAGGTTCTCTTCTGTAGGCACTTAAGCTCTCACATAGACATTCAAACTCTCTCCTGTAGGCATTCAAGCTTTTCTCCCATTAACCTTCAGAAAAGGGGATGAAGTGGGCGCACGCTTCTTTTTTTCTTGCTACTCACTAAATAATGCGGTGCAAAACTAAAAAGTTGAACACATATATATGAACACAAATAAACTAATACAGATTCACACAAACATTTTTATAACCTTAATTCCATTAAAGCTCATGAAAAACTGAAGACAAAAACTGTCATTTACTATTTAACAGAAAAACTAATAGATATTTCTGTTGAATAAAGATTGTGTTATCATCTGCATTTTACATAAAACGTCGAAAGGTGCTGAAATGCTGAGTCAATGAATCACAGCAGCCATGGAAGAAAATTATTATTTGCTATCATTGGTTTATTAAAATAAAAGCTAAACATTTTTCTTGATTTGAACAAAAAAAGCCCTTTTTTATAAATCAGACGATTGGTTTTAATTTTTGCTTACTATCGGTCTTTTGTTATTCAAAAAATAAATATTTATTCAGCAAACGTACCTTACAATCGGTGTTTTTATTTCTTTGATTTTAATTTTCTTATAGTTTCATAAAAATTGTAGAATAATTATTCATACTATTTTTTTCATAATAACACAAAATATATATATTATTTCCATTTTCAAATATTTTTTCATTGAATTATCTTTAAATAAAATAAGCCAGCGTTTGCAAAACGAAAAAAACAAAATTTCATTTAATATTAATTACAGAATAAAAGTTGTATTTTAAGGCTATACCAATGCGGTTCGTGGGAAATATCGTGGGCACAAGTTACTATATAAAAAATAATGACACTATTAGAAGAACTTTTCAATAATTATCGATTATATTACGTTTGTTTGCTAATATAATGTGCCGTAGAAGATGGCAGGTGCTGCTGTCCCTAACTTTCGAGAGTAGTATCTCTTTTTCAGAGGAAAAAAATGAAAAAAAAAGCCTATACAACTGTTCTACAAGGCTTCCCGTTGTCTATTTTTAGTTATTTCTGGAGGTGAGTGTCGCAGTCTGGCTATCAAATTGATTTTCAGGATACGAGTTGTGATTGATAATAAGAATTTGATCAAAATGGATCCGAAGAAAGAAGGATAAATAAAGACTGGGGAAGAGATAGATTACTTTGACAATGAATTTCTTAAAGCCACTCAATGCATGCCAGCATGCAGAACACATGATGATGATGATGATGATGATGATGATGATGATGATGATGATGATGATTCTCATCTTGACTGTTATATCTACAGTGTTTTGGTCGATGTAATCTTTCTGGAAAATTATAACCTACGGCAAAGTCTGCATCCAGCGATACTTGAAGATGTCATGTTTAATGTTTCGCTATCTCTGATTAGACCAGACTGCATGACAATTATCTCAGCTTTCTCATGGCAGTTATCTGAGCTTTACTACTTCCAAGTGTTTTGTTTGTGACACCATTACAAGAAGATTGGCATTCCCTCTTTCTGGCTTTGTTTATCAAAAGAGCCCCCCTCTCCTCTTTTGTCTCCACTACAGAAGGGGTATAACAGGAGCTATGCCTTGTCCCGGAACTATGCAAGGCGGGGACGCTCATCTCCCTAATATAAACGTCTGTAAATTATACATACTCGTTAACCTGAATATATATAGCACCTAGTATTCCCACATAATCACCCATCTGGTACTGGCCAAGCTCAACGTTGCTTAACTTTGATGATCTAACAAGAATGATTTGATTATGTCCTATGTATTATGTATTTGTTACATAAGAAAGAATTTGCTAAATTTGAACCTTTAAAATGTTAAACAATAGTTCGCACATCGGTGTTTATGTAAACGCACGCTTGTACACATCTGAGGTTTATAAAGAAACAAATCAACAAAACAAAATCTTTTTATACATATATTGCAGCAGGTGTTTACATGATGGACTTTCTTCATAGTCGCTTCTTCTATTGTTCCTGACTGGTTGTAACCCTCTTGTGGTTGTTTACCTCAGGCCTTCTCTGTTTAGCTAGATGAACAAAACTACTCGTGCATGGAAACAAAATGGAGACTTGCTGAGGTCTAAAAGGTTTTATTATAGAGAGAGAGAGAGAGAGAGAGAAAGGGTTTGTTTATGGAGGCTGGGGAAAGACAACCTTGGCTAAAATCAATTTCATCTTACTTGTTCTTCTACGTGGGAATTGAGAGATGCAGGCGGGCATATATCAAGGTGACATTCACTTAGACCATCTCTACATTGTCGGATGTATTTTGTCTGTGAGACTTTCCAACTGCGACTGACTAGAACCGCTCAGTTTTTCCTTAAACACTTGACGACCTTTCTATAGTCATATCGTTCCCATGTATTGCTAGTGCATTTTGTCTAGGAGGTTAACTCTTGACCCCCTCTAATCGCTTTAATCATACCACATGCATCTAAGTCTATTTGTGTTTACACAAATTCTTCACCAGAATAAATAAATCATCTGTATGGATTTCGGACAATTTATTTACCTGAACCTCATTTGCCGGGATTCAACCGGAGAGTGCATATATATATATATATATATATATATATATATATATATATATATATATATATATATGTGTGTGTGTGTGTGTGTGTGTGTGTGTGTGTGTTAGAACGATTAATTGGAATGGGGAATCGGCAAAATCGGAACTTTTGGGGGTATCAGAATCTGAAAAAGCTGTGCCTATTTTCCAAAGCCAAAAACAATTCCATTCATTACTTTTTTTAATTCGATTTCACTCAATAGTTAGTAATAATGAAATAATATGTATTCATTTTAAACTAACAATAAAGCGAAAATCTATAGATCAGCCTTACAAGTGTGTTTTTACGTTTGAGAAAATATATGCACATTTAGCATGTGTTTTTACAGTAATCGGGAAAAAGTTCAAATTTTGTAGTTAAATATTTAGAGATTTATAAACAATCGGAATCGGTAATTGTATTGGAATCAGAAATTTAGTAAATAGTCGATAATTGTATCGGAATCGGGAAACATATTGGAATCATCCCATCACTAATTAAAGCCCCTATCTTAGGTTTGAGCACTTTGTAAATCTATTTTCATTCGACGCGTATTTCAGCAATTAAGCGAAGCCCACTATTTATTTGTTTGTAAACAAATGATGGCTTGACAGGTGGTCATGGATTTAATACACACTCGAGGAGAAATACTTACGGCACTTATTCGTGGACCGAGTTAGAGCTGCCGACTGTCAACATGGCGGTTGTAGGTTCGATCCACGTTGGGGCATAGTTTATGTCCAGCTGCACTGGTGAGTTGTGACGAAACAGTACTGTACGTGAATGACATACATATATATATATGACTTTATTAAACACTCCAAAGTCATAGACGTGTACATTTAATTCACATTCATAGTATGTTATTGCTATGTCTTACACGTGTTTCATTTGATGGCATTAATATACCAAACAAATCGTAAAAGACTTACGTAAGTCACATAGAAAAAACTCATAGTTTTTTTTTTAATTCATGAATTGAAAAGGATAAGTAATGTTACAATGAATTGAAAACTTTCAGAAATTATAAGAGAAAACATTAAAAATAACATACATATATATATATATATA
Organism: Euprymna scolopes; assembly: GCF_053919585.1. Lineage (NCBI taxonomy): Eukaryota > Metazoa > Mollusca > Cephalopoda > Sepiida > Sepiolidae > Euprymna > Euprymna scolopes. Next base: position 28,515,385 of record NC_136505.1, on the reverse strand, counting down.
TATATATATATATATATACATACATATATATATATGCATATATGTATACATATATATACATATATATATACATATATATATATATACATACATATATATATATAAAGAGAGAGAGAGAGAGAGAGATAATCACGCGTTTGTGTATATTTCTGTGCGAACATGTGGTATCTTTTACACTGATACATCGATTTTTTTTAATGCGCCATGCATAATAAACCCCATATTTTATTGCCTTCATTTTGGACTTTATGAAATATAAATCTTTCCCTCTGGGGAGTAGGTAATGAAGTAATGTCGCAGTTTATCATTCATTAAAGTATTTCAAATTCCCGTTAGCAATATAACCCTGTGGATAGTGACATTTTTACCCTTGATGTAGATCCGCCCATGACTACCAGGACCACACCCGAAGGGACATATTTTTCTAATTCATGCTCATAATGGTGTAAAGTTTCATGACTTTTTTAATTGACATACCATTAAAGACTCTTTTAAAAGGTATATATATATATATATATATATATATATATATATATATATATATATATACTAGTAGGGTTACTCGACGTTGCCCGGGATTGAATGATTATCAACGAAGGTTCCACACACATTTTGTTATTGTCACCGAAATCGATGAAATAACCCATTCTTCAAGCAAATTGATTGATTGCTCTCATTGGGGACCCATCGCGGTGCAGCTGGAGGAAGCTTCACATGCCTCTTGCAGTTACTAAGTTCACAATATATTTTAGTTTACATTGCACTGTAGAGAACTTACTGTTGATTTTATAAAATTATTTTATATATTATTGTTTGTATTAAAGTTCAATATGCAAATGTCACGTATATAATGCTCTAAACAAAAACATTCATTTCAACGCACATCTGTCATATCAAAGAACCTACTGTTGATTTTATGTGTCAGGCCCTTTGAATTGTGTGGTAATAAAACTTTTCAAATGCATTAGTGATGTTAGGCTGTGTAAGGTGTTAACTTGTTTCTTCTTTAATCGGATTATTTTGCTTATCGATACTTATCGAAGACATTCTGGCACCAAACCTATCGAAGAACGCTGCTAAGCACATGAAATACCTTTTTTTCCTTTTTTTTTTACAAGGAGGTTACCACTTATCAAGGACCGGAAGCCACTCAAGGATAAAGGTTATTGCATGTACAGTACGTTGTACGTTAGTGATGAGATTCCATAAAGTGTCTACTTAAGGGGGCGGTTCATCAGAAATTTGTTTACGTTGGATTTGAAGACATTCAAGTTGTCGTCAGGTTCGAAACCGGCAGACGGAACAGAGTTCCAGTGGCGTGCTGTTCTAAGAAAGAAGCTGTGTTCATGGAATCTACGTTTTGATTTAGGCAGATAGAAGAGTGGGGAAATCTCATAAAAATCAACCCTGCTGTTTTCGAGTCTATAGAGAACGAACTCACAGGCACATAGACACACAAAACTCCTTATATATATATATATATATATATATATATATATATATATATATATATATATATATATATAGTAATTTATAAAATATATATGGCGATTAAGCTACACTGAATATTCAGCGTTTCATTCACTCTAGGATTCCTCAGCCATAAGTCTGAGGAATCTTAGAGTGGATGAAATGCCGAATAATCAGTGTAGCTTAATCGCCATATATATTTTATAACTTACTAACTAGCTCTACCTACGTATTGAGCACTTTTGAAGTAAATACTTAAAGTTTACGCATAAATCTATACTTTTGTATATTAATTTTATGTGAGTAAATCAAGTAGTTATATATATATATATGGAAAGCAAATTTATTGTCGAGCATGATAAATCAAATTGTAAAAAGAATGAAAAGATTGCTAACTGGTTTCGAACCTTGCTCAAAAGAGCTAGATCAATGCTAGGAATTATGATTTAAAATAACATGGAATGGAGATTATAGAGAGGAAAAAAGAGAAAGAAAAGAGAGAAAAATCAAATAAAAAACATATTAAGTGCAAGAAGATTTTTTTTTTTTTTGCCTTTGCAAAACGAAAATTTCAAAGTTTTAATGTAAATGGTTTCTAAGATCTTCAGATGAAATGACGAGTCCGACTTAGCCAGAATGGAGAATAAGTTGAGACTAAAACTTATAGTGTATGAACGGTTATTTACTCAATGTTCACCAATAGACGAACCATAGGTACTATCCAAAATATCTGATGCTAAGTACAAGGTGCCTTAAATATGTCCGGACTTTTTTCATATGTGGACTTTTATTGACAATAGACACATGAAACTCTAGCTCGCTTACAAGTAATCTCCTTCGGCAGCAATACACTTCTTGTACCATTCCAATAACTTCTGGAAAGCGCCCTGGATGTCCTCGTGTAGGCATGTCAATGACCCTCGTCCCAGCCTTTCATTCCATCAATTCTCTCATAACGACAGCCTCTAACATTTTCCTTGAGCTTAGGGAATAACCAAAAGTGACAGAGAGCAAAGGTTGGGCGATAAGGAGGATGAGGAACTGTCTTGATACATAACTTAGTCAAATTGTTTATGATAAGAATGGAGGTGTGGACAGGGGTATTGTCCTGGTGAAAATGACACTGATCCAATTTGAAGAACGCTGGGCTCTTTCGATGGGATTTCTTCCTGAACTCTCTTTAAACGTCAGCATAGTATTCCTTGCTGACTGTCTGTCCAGAAGGAACCTAGTGCATGTATATCATGCCCGTGCTGTCTAAAAAGGGATCATCATAATTTCTGGGTGGTTTTGCTCTTTGACCTTCTTGGGTCAGATGAGCCAGCATGCTTCCACTGGGAACTCTGTATATTGGTCTCTGAGTCATAGCAATAGATACAGCTTTCATTGCAAGTGACCAGACCATCAAGAACTGCGATATCTGAATTGATCAGCTTGACCATCGCCCTGCTGTCATGATAACGCTTTTCTTTCTTATCTTCTCTGAGGACCCTTGTGACAAGCTTTGTGCACATTTTCCGCAGTTTCAGTTCCTCATGAATAATTGTGTATACAATTCCCACACTGGCATCAAACTGTGCACTTAGAGTCACAACGGTCCTTGTTTATGAAATTCTTTATATGGCCAATCAACTCTGATGTTCTAAATTCCTTACTCCTCCCTCACCTCTCATCACCCTCACAGACTTCCTGTCTTCTTTACATCTCTTATAACTTACAAAAACTGATGTTCGATTTATGCAAGATGGTCGAAAAGCAGTCTGAAGCATTCCATAGATTTCTGTGGCATTTTTTCCAAGTTTAAAACAGAATTTTATGGTATATCGTTCTTCTAAAGTGTTCTCACGTCCATGTTGCATTTTTGAAATTCACCAGCTGTGAGAACCAGGCTTTAGTAGTGTGTATTTCAATTCCTGTTTTAGCTGGTCTATTTGAACCTGAAATCATAAAAATTGGTCAGTCATAGTATGTATAGCAATAACATACTGAATTTTTAAGTATTTACAACAATTTGAAATTCCTGTACAAAAAGTCTGGAAACTTATTAAAAGCACTCTGTAATTTGCATGTCAAATTTTTGTTCAACGTAGTGCAAACTGTGTGCTTTTGTGAAAATATATGCTTTATATATTCTATACTTTATGCATACAAATCTTTTTTAAAATCAGAAGCTCGATGTTTGTTAAGCTATAACAACAGAGCATATATAAAATGTGATAGTAGTAATTTTAATAGATTTTCCTCTTCAGACAAGATGTTCGCCCATAGTAGATAACGATTTAAAAATTCTGGTAACTGGAAATGAGCTTTATATGGAATGTTTTGGTTCTTTCTAGATTTGATCTTATATATCACAATACATCTTTTAGAATTTATATTTTTTTCTCATGAGTCTATGGAGTAAATATTCAATATTGACAAAGAAATACTAGTTGTTCTCCAATGAACGAAACAGATGTATAAATTTCACTCTTTGAAGATTGTAATGCTGGGTAAACCAGCTGCCAACATTCCCCAGCTTTTTTATTGAAACCAACCGAGAGCTCTTTTTAGTATCCTCGTTGCTCCCGTAAGTGCAATTGCCTGGATCTTTTTTTCACTCGGTTCACCAGGAATTTTAGTTAGGTAGGACTTCAGGTTCTTCTTCATAAGCCCTGTGGTATGATTGATATCTCCCTATGATTCCAGTTTCTTTTCATATCATACATGAGACCTTGATATTTGGTTTGTTTTTCCCTTTCAGCTCTGTTCGGACCTCAATCATTAGGGACACTCACTTCAACCAAGGTTGTCACTCTTTCTGACTTTTTCCATATAACTATGTCAGGTTTGACAGCAGCATTTTCAAGGTAGGTGGCTGTAGGGATTATATGGTCAAAATGTATTTAAGTTTTCATGTTGAAAAATATGATTGATAATGTAAATAAAGTAAATCTAATCTAGCAAAATTGTGATATATATGCATATATATATATATATATATATATATATATATATATATATATATATATATATATATGTCAGTATTATGTGTAGCTTAATAGTCATATATATTTTCAAAAATTACTACAGTATGTTATTTTTTTTTATTACTTACACGGGAGCCACCACTAATCAAGCCCCAACGGCCACTTCAGGGTAAGTGTTAATGGATCTAAGGTGGTATAGTAATCGCCCATGTTGTAGATTGGTTAGAATTTGAATTATTTAAGGGGAATTGTTTACATTGGACTTGAAGGCTACCATATTATCGTTGACTGGGAAGCAGGCCAGTGGAACAGTGTTCCACAGGCGGGCAGTCCTAGCATCTACATTTAGATTTAGGCACAAATAGAGAGTGAGGTAAATTATTAATAGTGGTTTTAGAGTGTTTTGTGAAAGTTTGGCTGACTGGGATGCTTCAGAGATCACATCAGAGATGCTCCCTGGAGAAATATCTTTCCTCTTTCTGCAAAACAGTGCGCAAATGAGGCCATGAATGGTTCAAAACGGCAATTGAAGCACAGGTTCCCACTTGGAAGTTTTATATCAAACCCCACTCTCCCCAATGGTTTACTTCTACTTGTGCAGCTGTCATTGCTGAAAGGCAGCATGCATATCGCAGATTTATCCGGCATAAGTCCAGTACAAATAGACAAAACTTTATAGAAGATAGAAGTAATTGTAAGAAAGAAATAGTTACAGCTAAGAGAGAATATACTGAACCCCCCAGAAAATGCATCGATGCACAGAAATTAGGAACTCGTGATTTCTAGAAAATCTATAACAATGAAGTAAATAATGTGCAATCAACAATTCCCCCATTATCCAACAATCTTGAAGTTGTTTGCATGGCAACCGAGAAGACTAGCCTGCTTGCCTGTCAGTTTGCTTCTAAGTCTACATTGGACCCAGCAAACACTCCATCCCAGATGTTCCTTTGTGGACTGAAACCACACCAGATGATCTTAAAATTTCTCCTTCTTATGGTATCGTAAAAAAAACCTAAATATCTTAACGATATGGGGACCTGATCTCATCCCGGCTGCCCTATTAAAAAAATGTGACGCTGAGGTTGCCCCAGTTCTCGCCAAACTTTTCAACAAATGCCTGAATGAATCTTGCTTTCCAAACTTGGAAAACTGCTTCTCTGGTACCAGTTTACAAGAATTCTGGTGAAAGAACTGACTTATCAAATTATCGCATATTAGCCTCTTTCCTCTTTTTAACAAAATATTTAAGTCCATAATTAACTAAGCTTTAGTCCACCACCTTGCAGTTGTTAAACTTCTGTCCGACCAACAGTATGGATTTAGATAAGCCCGTTCTACTGAAGATATCCTAACTGTAATCTTTGAACATATATACCATACACTGGATAAGGGAAGAGAGCCTAATGCACTCGCTAAATATATCTAACACCTTTGACAGGATATGGCACGATGGAAAATCAGATAATATGGTATTGCTTTACATAATTAAATCCTTCTTAAATAAGAGACGAATCCAGGTTGTCCTTGATGTTTGTACGGCAAAACAATATGATATAAATGTAGGTTTGCCTCAGGGATGGATCCTTGGACCTTTATTATTCCTGATATTTATAAATTACCTCCCTGCTAAAATAATCTCTGAGATGGGTATATTTATTGACGGCACTACACTCTATATCAGACACAAGGGTAAAATGAATGAACACATATCCAAGGCAATATCAAAAACCTTGGAGGAAGACCTCCAGTCTGTAGTGAAATGGGGGCAAAAATGGATGTTCACATTCAATGCTGCCAAGACTAAGCTTCTATCCTTGAATAATTACAAGAAACCTTCTCAATCCCGAATAGGGATGATTAATGATACATTACCTGAAAGTACATCATTTAAACCCATCAGCTTAACATCCACAGGGAACATGAGTTGGAACAAATACATTGAGAGCATTGTCAAGGTAGTTGCAAAGACGGTGGGCTCTCTCTAACGTGCTAGAAAATTACTTACACCTGATAGTGTCCAGTACCTCTACAAGGCCACCATCCGCCTATGTATGGAGTATTGTTGCCACATTTCGTGCATCTGCTACTAGTCTCTCACTCTTAGTGTTCAAAAGAGAGTCACTAACCTAATAGGTCCTGCACTGTCAGTTAGACTTCAACCTCTGTCCCATTGACGAAATGTTGCATCCCTCTGCTTGTTTTACAAGTATCTTAATGGTAGATGCTCCAACAAGCTACAATCCCTTCTATTCTCTCTACGTAAATATCCCTAACAAACCCAGCAAGCAGCAAAATCCCACCCATACACATTAGAGATCCCCAGATACCAGAAAACGTTCTACTCTAACAGTTTTTCCCCCTGGAACTGCTAGACTTTGGAATTCCTTTCCGGGTTCCTGCTTCCTTGACTGTACTGACATTCAGAAGCTCAAGTGCAATGTAAACAGATATCTTGCTGCTCAACCCCCTACATAGTATCTCTGCAAATTATGTCCCAGATAAGTGCACCCTGCATCAAAGTGGCACTGTGCTTTGCTTGAGGTGAAAATGCAATAAAAAAAGGGAACCATAGATTGGGCACTTGCTATAAAAATAATGGTAGAGTAAAGATAGGCTCGCTATGTCCCTTCTGTGGGAGAGGGGTTGCAGGGAAGAGAAAAGCGCATCACATATTAGGTTTTGGAGCCAGTTTTGGACTCTACGAAGGCAGGATGTATCAGTGTGGAAGTAAATACGAAACACAGATATGTAACATTTGATGTACACATGTTATATTAGTCCATATACATTTATATATTAGTGCTCAATAACAAATAGAGATATTTATATTAATATTTATTTATACATACATGTGCACGTTTTGCTACACTGTCATGATAATCTTTCAATCTGTAGTTTTACTTTACTGTTCATATTGTCAAGTCTTTCCAATAAGAACCATATTGTTTTTCCTTTTATTTTTCTGATGAGATATTAGTTATTTATAACAACAGATCGAATAGTATAATTATTATAAAAAAAATAAACAAAAATCATGACTGGGAACTGATTTAGTTTTTAGGTCATTGGAATGTAACTCACCAAAATACACATATGCACATACGCGCACATATATATATGTATATATGTATATATATATATATATATATGTATGTGTGCATGTGCAAGTACACGAATAACAAAAAAATAGGAGGCATTACTTTTGCAACATTTTTCGTATATATATATATAGTCTTGGAAGTTTTTTAACCTTAAAAACTATATAAAAAAAACTTATTTAATTTTTATATTTTTATCATTCGTTATTATTATTATTTTTTTTTTTACACAGTGGTCACCACTTATCAAGGCCCGGAAGCCACTCAGGGATAAGGGTTATTGCAAGTACAGTACGTTAGTGTGGAGATTTGATGAAGTGTTTACTAAAGGGCACAGTTCATTAGGAATTTGTTAACGTTGGACTTGAACACATCCAAGTTGTAGTCAGGTGGGAAGCAGGCAGACGGAACAGAGTTCCACAGACATGCAGTTCTAAGAAAGAAGCTTTGTTCATGGAATCCACGATTTGATTTAGGCACAGATAAAGAGTGGGGGAAATTTTTCACAGTGGATTCAGCTAGACGGGTGTTTTTCGTGAAAGATTGGCGAGGGGGGACCAGAGATTGGAGTTCAGACGAGCACCTGCCATGGAAATAACGATAAAACAAGGATAGGCTCGCAACGTCTCTTCTGTGGGAAAGAGGTTGCAGGGTAGAGAAAAGGGCATCCCCCACTAAGCCACAAAGTCTATTTTGTACTCTGTCAAGGCAGGATAGGCTGTTTTTAGCAGCTCCTGCCCAGATATGGCAGCAGTATTCCATCCTTGAACGTACTTGGCTTTTATATAGATAGAGAATTGCATCAGTAGTGAGATATCTTCTGGAGCGGTAGAAGGATCCCACCATCTTTCCAGCGACCTTGGCAACAGACTTTTTGTATGTGTCCCATTTCAGATCAGGAGTGAAGGTCAAACCCAGAAGCTTGTCAAAACACGGGGCCTCTCCCAGACGAGAGCCATCCATCCCAATTGATGCCAGATGGGAATCAGAGCGTTGATGATGTAAGGATAGGAGTTTGGTTTTAGATGCATTAAAGGTAACCAGCCATGTCTTCCCCCACTGAACCACACGCTCGAGATCAGAGGAGAGAGAATCAGAGAGAACTTTGTCATTTACAGCCTTTGATGTGTTGCTGTAGATGGTCGTTTCATCAGCATAGATGTCAACGAATGATTTGAGTATGTGTTTAGGGAGATCATTGATGTAGATCAGGAAGAGAGTTGGGCTCAGGATTGACCCTTGAGGGACTCCAGCATTAATACTGCAGGCCTCCGATTTTTGTCCATCGACCACTACTCTTATGAGCCTATTGGAGAGAAATGATTTAATGATTGAGAAAACATTTCCAGTTATACCGTAGCTGGAAATTTTGTGAAGTAGACCCTTATGCCATACCTTTTCGAAGGCCTTTATGCCAAGAGCAATTGCCCTAGAAAGGAAGCCTTTGTCAAGAGATTCACTAATCCTGTGAGATATAAACGTCAGCACATCTGCAGTAGATCTTGCAGAGCGGAAACCATATTGTGTGTCACTAAGAAGGTTGTTTCTGCTGAAGTGGTTGACTATTTCTCTATTTAATATAGATTCCAGCAACTTACTCATAACACACAGGAGACTTATTGGTCTGTACTGAGAAGGAGATGACTTATCACCTGAATTCTTAAATACAGAGTAAACTGATGAGGTCACCCATGGAGTCGGAAAGCACTTCTCCTTAAGGCAGCGCTTAAACAGTTACGTAAGTTTCGTAATTAATTATTTAGTCAGTAAGTCATTTAATCACCTGCAATCAATGCATCAACTTGCTCTCTCAAATTTACCATAGTAACAATGTTAATTTAAGGGGTCATCAGTTGTTTATCATGAAACACTGTTTCGGGGATTTAAAAACAAAACAGTATATTAAATCATGGCTCCCCAGCAGTGTTGATCAAACATCACCTCCCTTATTCTAAAGAGGAACAAAATGTTACAGATATTAGATCTAGTTTCCTATTCTTAATTAATTTGGGTGTCCTATTCACTTATACACGTTTATATATATATATATATATATATATATATATATATATATATATATATATATATAGGAAATTTATTACTGTGAGTCCAGAATGAGTTTACAAATTGTTTCAGCTAGAGGAAAATCCTCAAAGAGAGGAAAAAATCCAACTCGCATCGTCAGAATTCATAGATGGACTAAGTTATAAAGTCAAATAAGAATGGAAAAATCGTAGATAAAGGGGAGTTAGAAAAGAAGGGGGAGTAGTGGGGAGAGGACGTTGGAGTTTAAAGTTTTTGCCCCACTGGTAAATAAATATATATATACACGAAGGATGTTGCAAAGGTAATGCCTCCTATTTTTATTCCGCCCGAATGGATCAGAGGGGAGAACAAATTGCATTGTTATGATGACTGAACTGATGTATTCATGACCTGGAAGTTACAGAAATTGATGGTGTGAGACATGGATGTGCGTCAGAAGCAGAGATGCATTATTGTATCATTGAATTCCCTCATGTAGAAAAAAATTGAACCGATCAACATTCACCGACGCCAGTTAAACTTCAACAAAGCTGATGCAGTTGACGTCAGCACTGTTAGTAGATGAGTTCATCGATTTCAGAGTTGCGATATAGATATGAGTGATGAAGCGCAATCCAGATCTGTACTACTGAAGTATCGAAATAGGTTGGCAAAATATATTGAAGATCGTGGTGACTATGTGTAAAAGTAAATTCTGGAGCACAAAGGGTCGCTCGTTTTAATCGTGCCACTCCCGCCTTCGTAGCTTTTCAACATTTTAGTTCTTAAGTTAGAAAATGGAGGCTTTACGTTTGGAACGACTCTTGTCTCTCTCTCTCTCTCTCTCTCTCTCTCTCTATATATATATATATATATATATATATATATATATATATATATATATGCGTGTGTATGTGTGTGCGTGTGTGTGAGAGAGAGAGAGAACTTACGTATTGCGTGTGAAAGAGAAAGTGAGAGAGAGCGTTTTTCAATAAATATAAGACCATTTAAAAAAGGAATGAATTTATCTTTGCACAAGGTATTTTTAAAAAAGGTAAAATGAAGATAAGATTAGAGCATCCCTAATAAGTAAGGATTATATATATATATATATATATATATATATATATATATATATATATATATATATATATATATATATATATATATATATATATATATATGCACATGATTGACGTTTTGGTGTTTAAGAATTGAAGGCTGATAAAACTGATGAATGTGTACCGTCTGAAATAAATGAACAATAAGCTAAAAGGATCAATGTGAGAGATTGACATTTTAGAAAGATTATAGGGGGGATTACGTCGGCAGGGTGGTGGACGAGTAAGTGAAAAAAACAAAAAAAAATAAAAAGAAAGGGATCCTGAAAGAAAGAAAGAAAGAAAGAAAGAAAGAAAGAAAGAAAGAAAAAGTAAGGAGCTAATGGCATGAAGTAAAAAATAAGGAAAGTTAATTTTGAGACATGAAAAAGAAAGAAAAAGAATTGCTGTGAAGGATAGAAAAGAGAAGAATAATAATTGAAAAAAATAATAATGAAAATGAATTTTTTGATATTGAAAATAAAAAATAAAAACCATCATAAAAAATGAAATTGAAAATGGAAACGAAAAAAATAATGAAAATGAATGTTTTTGGGTTTTTTTTTTTTACATGGGCATCACCACTTATCAAGACCAAGAGGCGACTCGAGGATAAGGGTTAAAGAGTGTACAGTAGAAATTGGACAATATAGTAATCAATTAGTAATGGAAATTTGGTGAATTTGTTAACTTATATGGAACGACTCATCAAGACAACCACATCGTAATCAGCTGGAAAGCAGAAAAACGGAAAATAATTCCATAGGCGTCCAGTTCTAAGAAAGAAGCTTTGCTCATGGAATCTACGTTTAGGTTTAGGCACAGATAAAGTGGGGGAAATTATTGATAGTGATTTCTGCTAGACGGGTGTTTCTTGTGAAAGGTTGGTGAGGGGGGACCATAGATTGGAGCTCAGCCGAGCACTTTCCATGAAAATAACGATAAAGCAGAGACAAACTCGCAACATTCCTTCTGTGAGAAAGAGGTTACTGGGAAGCGAAAAGGACATCCCCTACGAGGCTACGAAGTCTATTTTTAACTCTATCAAGGCAGGATAAATCCTTTCTAGCTGCTCCTGCCCAGATGTGGAAACAGTACTCCATCCTTGGACGTACCTGGCTCTTACATAGATAGAGAATTGCATCAGCAGTGAGATATATATTGGATCGATAGAAGGATCCCACCATTTTTCCAGCGGCCTTGGCAAAAGAGTTAATGTATGTGTTCCATTTAAGATCAGGAGTAAAATCAAACCCAGAAGCTTGTCAAAACTTGATGCCTCCCCAAGACGAGAGCCATTCATTTCAATTGATGTCAGATGGGGATCAGATCGTTGATGATGTAAAGATAAAAGCTTGGTTTTAGATACATTAAAAGTAACCAGCCACCTCTTTCCCCATTGTACAAACTCATCTATGTTGTGATATTCAAAATAAAAAATAAAGAACACCATAAATAATGAAATTGAAAATGAAAAATAACTCAAAGCTACAGTTAAATGAATTTTGTGATATTTAAAATAAAAAATAAAGACAGCCATTAAGAGCGAGGGCTCAAAAGGAACAAGGTTCGCTCAAAATTCAAGAAATGAAAGAAAGAATGAAAAAAAGAAAATTAGAAAAAATGTATGAATGAATGAAAAAATAAATGGATGTAAGAAAAAGAAACTAAGAAAAATAAATAAATAAAATAAACATATTTCTTACCGGCCCCTAAATATTCCAAATTTGACCACCAATATACTGGTGTGGTGAAAACAGTTAAAATAAAACTTACATAACTTAAGTTCTGGGGTTAGAAAATGCCACATTTATGGAGTAAAACTTTCATGCTGATCGTTGGCTGGAAAAATAAGAAAAGGGAAAAAGAAAGAAAGATTTTCTCTCTTGCTCAGTTGATGTAGGCATGAAAGGACGTGTTTTCTTTGTGTTTGAAAAAAAAGGGATTAATCGCGACGATCGTACATGGAGCAATGATAGGAGGGACGGGCAATTTTCTGTCCTGAAAGGCACAAGGTTCTTTATTGGACATGAGGATGGAATCAGAGATGCGTGACCATCTTTGCAAATTGAAACTTTTATGCAACGAACCAGAGCGAGGAGATTACAGACTATGCCAAAAAGAAACAGGTCGGTGATATTTTCTTTTGCCTTGGTTTGCAGATTCATGGCCAGTTCTTACCTTCCCCCTCGACTTATGTTAAAAAAAAAAAAAAAGAAAAAACACTTTGCAACTTGTGGATACGGCCGAGGTCTGTTGAATGATTCATTAACTATTGAGTCGTGAAATCTTTTCTGTGCTTAAATCCTCATCTTTCCTACATTTCCAAGGACCCGTTGGGTCGTCCCATTGAACATTCAATCAGGAAAACTTCTCTGTGCTTAAACCATCAAACTTCCTAATTACCGGGGAAAACAGAAAGACTTTTTAAGTTTGATACCCGTGGTATTTTATTTTATCTTTATTCTATCGGAAACTCTTTTTTTGGAGAGAGGATAGTAGTAGATGCACTAGCCTAGATGTGGCAACAATACTCCATCTATGGTGGCCTTGTAGAGGTATAGGATACTCTCAGGTGTGAGTAGTTTTCTAGCCTGATAGAGGGAACCTACCTTCTTGGCAGCAGCCATCGCAATGTACTCAATATATTTGTTCCAGTTCATATTGCCTGTGAATGTTAGGCTGAGGAGTTTGAAGGAAGAATTCTCAGGTAGAGTGTTATTTGTCATGGATATTGGTGGTTGGAGAGACGTCTTGTAATTGTTAAAGGAGAGTAGCTTAGTCTTACTAGCATTAAATGTTACCATCCACTTGCGGCCCTATGGTCTGGAGGTCATTTTTAACGATTCTGCTATTGTTTTAGATTTATGTACATCCGTTCTTCCCTCATGATAGAGCATTGTATCATCAGCAAATATACCCATCTCGGACACAATATTAGCAGAGAGGGTTATTATGAATATTAGGAATAATAGTGGTCCAAGGATCAATCCCTAAGGCACTCCTGCATTATGCTGAATGGTCCTATTGTCTAAGAAAGATCTAATTATATTTAGTATACCTCCAGTTATACCATATGATTTAATTTTCATTAGCAGCCCTTCGTGCCAGACTTTGTCAAAGCCAAAGGCCTTGGATATATCAAGGGCTACAACTCTGGCTTTTCCCGCCTTATTCAGTACATGGTATATGTGTTCAGAGATGACTGTTAAAATATCTGCAGTAGAACGACATTGCCTAATTCCATACTGTTTGTCAGAGAGAAGATTTGCTTTTGCAAGATAGCGGACTAGTGCTTGATTAATTAAGGTCCCAAAGATTTTAGCAAAGAATAGAAGACTGATAGGGCGATAATTGGGAGAGTCAGTCCTTTCATCAGAATTCTTGTATACTGGTACCACAGAGATTATCTTCCAGTTATTAGGGAAGCAAGATTCAGCAAGGCATTTATTGTAGAGCTTGGAAAGTATGGGGACTAGCGGCTGAACATTTCTTAATTAGTATAGCAGGGATGAGATCAGGCCCACACGCCTCGGAGGTGTCTTAGGTTTTATTATATCGCAGGCATAAGAAAGGATGATTTTTATATTATCTAGTGTGGCTTTAGTCCGCATAGAGAAATTTGGGAGGGAGTTGTTAGTTGGCTTTAAGATGGAGTGGGAGACAAATTGCCAGGCAAGCAATTCCACTTTCTTGGCTGCTGTGCATGCGACCTTCTGGTTGTTAGATAGTGGTAGAATTACTGATTGCCCTTTATTCACTACACTATTATAGATTTTCCAGAAATCACTTCTATCTTTTACGATTCTATGCGTTCCTTGATTATTTCAACATGCTTTCTTTTGACTGTCATGATTTCTAGCATCTATAGATTTTTGCCTACTTGTATTTGACTTATGACGTACAAACTGGCAGAATGCATGCTGCCCTTGTGCAATGGTAGCTGCACAATCTGTAGTGAACACTGGGGGTGAGTGGGGTTTGTTATAATACTTCCATGTGGGAACATGTTCTTCAATGCACCATGCAATTGTTTCAGGGGCACACTGTTCAGCAAGAAGAGAGTAGATATCGGTCTATGGGGCAACTCTGATGTGTTCTCTGATGGCTTCCTAGTAAGCCCTTGTTCTTTGGAGCAATGGCTCTTCACCTTAGGGTTGGGATTTAAGTGTGATGTTAACTGATACCACTAGGTGGTCTGTGTTTCCAAGTGGACTGTGTGCATAATCACACAATCCTCACATACTGTGGTGAGGAATAGGTCTAGAAGTGAAACTTGCTGGAGGTCACGATTTGGTGGGCAAGTTGGGAACATTACTGTCTTTATGAGGGAATGAGCTATAGAGAAGCAATAAGTAGAGCGTCCAGTTGCATCTATGCAACCTGAGAAACCAAACCAATTTTTATGGTGGACATTAAAGTCACCAATCACATGTATTTGGGCGTTACTATCTTAGGAGAGTGCTGCATCTATACTATCAGGACGTGATCGATCAGAGTACAATCCTGATTTGAGGGAGAATGGTAGAGAAAATATAAGTAACTAACAGTGATGAAAGGCTAATCAAAAACACATAAAGGCCTGGTCATTCGATTCAAGGCATTACTCTCTAGTTAAAGGGAGGATGATACAAATATAGACTCCAAGCCCGTGCATATATCTATCCAAGTCCTTATGGGAGAGAGGGAGGGATCCTCTGAATGGTGCTTAAATAATCTGAAAGGAAACAATTAATCATGGTGATATGTTTAAGTAATAATAACAAATTAAAATGGTTGAAAGTGCCCTCTTCAATAAACCTTCAAAAAGTTTTGCACTATCCTGATGGAAACAATTTTTGTATATCAATCTTCTTCATTTAGTTTTGTATTTAGCCAGCCAATAACATTGACCCTAGGAGAGTTGAACCGCCTTTCTTCGAAAGAGAAAGTGTCATGAGGGTATTAAATTCACAAATAATCCCCAGTCGCATATATATCCCAATCAAGGGAGATGATGCCATTAGGCTTTGCTAGGGGACAACTTGAGATTCTCATTACATGGATCGGCGAGTGTTTAAATGAGACAATCCACCCAGACTTTATTTTCATTCTCTTAATTCGATTAGATGAGGGTGATAGGAAATGGGCGGTGGGGGTAACTTCCAGTGATGACATCATTCCTCTTCAAATTATAGTGGTAAGTAGGGGACAAAAGATTATAATCACATATGTTGGCGTCTGTTTAAATGAGACAATCCTCCCAAACATTATCTCTTCCTGTTTATTCGAGTAGGGGAGTGATATGTGGGGTGGTTACTTCCGGTGATGACGTCATTCATCTTCAAATTATAGTGTTAAGTGGGGGACGACTTGAGATTATCATCACATGGATCGGTGAGAGTTTTAATTAAACAATCGTTACAAGCTTCATCTCCTCCTTTTTATTCAAGTAAAGGGGGTAAGAGGGGATTACTTCTGGTTATGACGTCACTCTTCATCAAATTATTGTGGGAAGTTGGGGACGACTTGAGAGTAACAAAGTACTCCATGTCCTAGATAGAGCAGATGTGTTTAAGCGCATCGTGTCCTGGAAGAAATAATTATTTTGTCTTTTGTTATTCTGTTATGGTATCCGTTACTCAATGATAAAAGCCCAATATCTGGGCAACGCCAGGTAGCCCTGCTAGTTAAAAATAAACTCTAAGATAGGGGTTCATACTTTGCATCCTTTTTAAAAGTAGTTGTCATCGTCCAGTTTTGTTATTTAAGGTGATACAAATGTTTCAGACTCAAAAGGTGGGCAACTTTTTTCATTTGGTTGAATCAAAAGTATCTACAAGGTGCCTTCAATAAGTTTCCAGACTTTTTTCGTGTGGGCACTTTGATTGATTACAACTCTAGTCTCCTTTCAAGTAATCTTCTCCGGCTGCAATGCACTTGTTGTACCATTCCAGCAACTTCTGGAAAGCCCCATGGAAGTCCTCTTGTGTTTCAATCACCCTCATCACAGCCTCTTTCATCTCCTCAATTGTCTAATAATAACAAAAGGTTTTCCTTGAGCTTTGAGAATAACCAAAAGTCACAGGAAGCAAGGTCAGGACTACAGGAAGAGTTAGGTACTGTCTTGATGCCCATGATCTCCGAGTACCCTTAGCGCAACCTTTGCGAAAATCTTCCGCATCTTCTGATCCACACGAATAATTGTGTGCACAGTCCCACACTGACATCAAAATTATTGTCTCGATAGACGTCACCCATGAAACTCTTTATTTGGACAATCAACTCTGATGTTCTGATTTCCTTACTACTCCCATAACTCTCATCATCCCTCACAGACTTCCTGCCTTCTTTATATCTGAATACAAATTATTGTACTTTTGTCTGATTCTTCAACTTGTTTATATATAAATAGAATCGCGGGAAAGGGGCGGCTTTGCTTGGGCATAAAATATGCTTTAATACGATATTTTAATTTGTACAGATTTCATATCTATTATTATCGAGTCGTGATTTTAAAACAACAAAAAAAAGTATTTGGGTGCGATCAGCTAGCGTCGAAACCGTACCAAAGTAACACAGATGTGAACTGATTAAAAATGAAAAATGAAAAATAAACTAAGATGAATGTACAAAATGTATAACGATTTTTTAAATTTGGATCCATTTTTGACCCTTAAAAACTATTTTAATCGGCTCATGACCCATAAAAGAATGATCCATAAAAATCGAATTATTTGAGGCCCCTAGCGCCGCTCTGCAACTTTTAGATTTGAAGGAGATAGAGTTTGAAAATATGGAAACAGACAAACAGACATACAGCCTTTTATATATTAGGTTTGTATCAATTAATCTACTGTTCTCATTTTGCTTGCTTTTCTCATAACGTTTCGTCCGGTCTCACGTCCAAACTTATTCAGGTTGATCTTGTTGAATTTGTGAATGTTTATGTCGAACTTAGGAATCTATTAAAAAAAAAACTTTAAACTAAACCCTTTATTTAATTTGGCATTAACTAAACACAAAAAAGGCCTGATGTGACGTAAAAGTAATTCAACCAACTACACTAATCAGAAATCGTTTCCAGTTTCCCAGAATAAAGCATTTTGATAACTGCCAAAAGAACACCTATTATTTTTTTTTTTTGACATTTGTTTTTTTTTGTATTTTTTTTTGTTGTATTTTTTCATTTCTTCAATATGCCTAGTGAGGAAAACACCATTAAAACTATCCCCGTTCTACTCTTGAAGAAGCAGCAGGTATTAGGAATTGCCAGACTTTTGGAGAGTTGTAGAGAGATTAACAGGAATTTCATGCTGGTAGCTATTGGAGCACCTTGATGTTCTTCGCTTAATTAAAGGTAAAGCCGACATTACATTAATGCGACGTGTTCGTTATCTACCTAACACTACACAACCCCGTTCCGAACATTGTGAGCTGAGTTAAAAAAAGAAAAAAGAAACAAAATTAAAAATGTCTGTGAAACAGCCAACAGATTGTCAATAATCAGCAGGGGGAGGGGGGTCTCGTTTGATTCCTGTGGTTCCTGATAAAAGCACGGTGATTGCCAAGTGGAAAATAGTCTTCCTGGAAGGTTGTGGTTTGCGGTGTTGGACAGGGTCAGAAGGAAAGCCGATAACAACCTACTTACAAATTTAGCATAAGAGATTAGTGATGGGACGATCCCAAAATTTTTCCCGATTCCGATACAATTATCAATTCTGTTCTAAATTCTCAATTCCGATACAATTACCAATTCTGTTCTAAATTCCCGATTCTGATACAATTACCAATTCTGTTCTAAATTCCCGATTCTGATACAATTACCAATTCTGTTCTAAATTTCCGATTCTGATACAATTACCAAGTTCTATCCTTTAAAATCTCTAAATATATATATATATAAATATATAGCTATAAAGTTATTTTACTCATTTTATTATTTATTTTAATTTTCTGATGACCTTAAAAACTTATGTTATTTTTATTTTTTTTTATAAGGTGGTCACCACTTATCAAGGCCCAGATGCCACTCGGGGATAAGGGTTATTGCGTGTATAGTATGTTAGTGCTGAGATTTGATGAAGTGTCTTATTTAAGGGGGCGGTTCATCAGGAATTTGTTTATGTCGGACTTGAAGATATCCAGGTTGTAGTCAGGTGGGAAACAGGCAGACGGAGCAAAGTTCCACAGGCGTGCACTTCTAAGAAAGGAGCTTTGTTCATGGAATCTACGTTTTGGTTTTGGCACAGATAAAGAGTGGGGAAAATTTTTGACAGTGGTTTCAGCTAGATGGGTGTTTTTTGTGAAAGATTGGCGAGGGGGGACGAGAGATTGGAGCTCAGACGATCACTTTCCATGGAAGTCACGATAAAAGGAAGACAGGCTCGCAACGTCACTCCTGTGGAAGAGAGGTTGCAGGGAAACGAAAAAGACATCTCCCACTAAGCCACAAAGCTTATTTCGTACTCTGTCAAGGCAGAATAGGCTGTTTTTAGCAGCTCCTGCCCAGATGTGTGTATATATTTCTGAAAATGCAAAAATACACTTGTGAGGGGTGGGGGGATTATAGATTTGCTGGTAGTGCATAATAAATAACTGTTCAGCATTTAGTACCAGCAATAAGAAATTCTTTTTTAAACAACAATAAATGCAATAATCTATCTATATATCTATAAAATGTGGAATGTGTTTGTCTGTGTAAGGAGATTTCTCAACCTATATAGTCAAAGAAATTTGGTAAACAGGGCATTCAGATATGTGGAAAAATTTTAATCGGTTTTCATCTGGAAAAAAAGGGTTGATAGGAGGTCAAAAAATTTTAAAAATAAGTACTTGTAGGTCATCGAATTTTTTATCTGTTTGTATTGAAAACACTTTTTAAAAATCGTGGTAAGATGGCCTAATGGTTATTGTATTTGACTCACTGTCTTTAGGTTTTGGTTTTAATCTCATCTCGAATAATTTGTTTTTTTTTTCACTTACAAGAAGTGAACTGGATGTGGCAGAAGTTTTCGGCGATGGCCCACAAGTCCAAAGATACCCAGTCTTGGATTCAGAAAAAGTGCTACGACATTGTATAGTTGTTTCTCTGTCCCTTCCTCCCCAACGTGAACCTACTGGGCTACTTCGTTTTTTTATATGTCAGGTACATCACCAACACAAGACCAAAGTCAGCCTGATCGCCGTCATCCGTCAAGTATTCACTGAGCTTTTGTCGGTGCTTGTAGAAAGGGTATGCTTCCAGTTCTGAATCTGTATCGATGAGGTGATTGAGGATGACATTGAATAAATGTCAGCTCTACTATATAATCTAGTAACTAAAACTGATTTTTTCAATAAAAGTCTTAAAATAAAGTGTTTACTTTAGGGCGACAATTGTATCGTTCCACCCTGTATAACATGATAGAAAGTATAAGAACTTTGTATTATTTAGATTCATAGAACTACTATTCTCATCTTGAGTGTGATTTTCACAACGTTTCGGTCGATATAACCTCCGACCTTCTTCAGGTGTATTTTGTTGAACTCGGGAATGTTTCTGCTGAACTCGGAAATTTGGACGGAATTTCAAGCGGAACCCTTTATTTACTTCATGGGGGTAACGTGTTCTTGTTCCGTCAGCCATGACTGTGTTTCAAGAAAAGGGCTGTCCACTTTTCTTTGGAAGAGCAATATATTTTCTGTTATTTATTTCAATAAGGTGAGCCATTCGTTACTGGAGAATTGGCATTGCGTGTCTTATACGCCACTTTAAAAAAATAAACTATTCTTCAACAGTTTCATGGTTAAAAAAAATATATTGTTCTTCCAAAGATACAAATAACTAATCCTCATCTCAAAAATTCAGAAAAGTATAAGAACTATTTAGAAAAAAAACATAATGCTCGTATCCACATGTCTCAGTTTCTTACATTCTTTTTTACTTCAATTTTTTCAAGAAATTTAACGTTACATTTAATACCCATGATAGTTCTGTTTATAATAAATAAGAATTCGGCATTAATTTAAATATAATATTTATGCGTAGCTTACGACCGGGCAACGACGGGTGGCCTGCTAGTAGCACATAAATATGAGAATCGTTTTTGGCATAAAAAATAAGGAACACATTTTCCGATTCCACTGCCCAAAAAGTTTGGATTATACCAATTCCCAATTCCGATTCCTATTAATCGTCCCAAAACTAATAGAGATGTTAATAGAATAACGGATATATACTAGAGCTGTTCCAAAAGTTATACCTCCTATTTTATACGCACGAATAGATGACTGTTATTGTTATGATGACTGAACTTATGCATTCATGAACTGACAGTTTCAATTTTCTGTTGCAGACATTGATGGTGTGAGACTTTAAAAAAGCAACCTATTATGAACGTGTGTTATAAGCAGAGATGTGTTATTGAATTCCTAGATAAGTGCATTGAGATTGATAATGACTATATTTAAAACAATCGCTTGTTTTAATGGCACCACTCTCGTCTTTATAGGTCTTCAGCTTTCTTAGTTAAAAAATATAAGGGGTTTCACTCTGCGTGCTGTGGACGCCCACGTATAGCTATCATTCATCACTGGGAAAAAATTAGTTTTGTTTTACAATCGAAAACATTGACTTCAACTCTGTTGGTGGATATTGAAAATAATGAACGTGGTTTTTAATATATGATTTTATGTTTATTCGCGAGATAAAAATGTAAAAATAAGTTGTTGTTTGTGTAGAAAGTTATTTTTATGATGGAATGAAATTTAGCGCTTGGCATATTTTTTGGCGAGCTGGCGTGCTGGCATGCCAAAAAAGAATTACCGTTAAAAACATTAGTTCCTTCACCCTCCACTGGGCACTTTTCTGCAGGGAGGGGGCGCTTTTTTCGCTGATATTTTCGAAAGACATCTCCTTCTTTTCGATTCATTAGCCTTAATTTAAACCTTCGCCTCTTCAAGTTTGGTGATGGACGCAACGGCAAAGACATTATGGTTTTTGTTTCACATTCTTTTCTTTCTTTCGCGGTACAGGTTCGAGCCTGCCTGTCTACTACCACTTTTTTTTTTGCTGAACACACACCCCCAAGCACCCGAGCAACGCCGGGCACCCAGGCTAGTACGATATAAATCTAATTAGTGTCACATTTTTATTATATTTTGTATTGAGTAACTTCATATTGATTAATGTGAAAACTATCGGCTTAGCAACTAATAAAAATAAGTCCTAAATCTTAGTCGTTGTCTTAAAAAGACAAATACTGTAGGTAGGAGGAACACAATCAGCAGTGAGACATGTCTACAAATTTGCAGTTCAAATGAAGCTACCAAAATAGGAAATTGTATAACAATGAGGTATAAAAACACCAAGTTGATGGAAACCACTAGACCAACAAGTCAAATGAACTGGAACAAAGGAAGCAGGGAATAGATCAGACAATTATACACGCTATAATAGTATTAATAGAAAAGACTGAGACTAGTGACATCACGTGTGTGAGAAAAAGTGCAAAGAAGAGGAAAGAATCGTCAAACGTGATGGAGATTCACCATCCCAAATATGACAAGGGTACTCTATATATGGTTTGATTGTAAATTTGTAGAGATAGAAACTAACCTCAGGTGTGAGAATGTGCTTGGAGCAATAGAGAGAAATGGCTTTACAAGAAGCAAAAAGTGTATGAACTCTAAGAAAGATTTTAGGAGAAAGAAAGACCAAAAAATTTCAGAGTCGATTTAGCAGTCGTGCGAGAAAACTGCTTACACTTCAGAGTATCCTATACCTTTACAAGGCTACCATTCGTCCATGCATGGAGTATTGTTGCCACATCTGGGCTGATGCATCTACTACTAGTCTCTCCATTTTGGATAGAGTCCAAAAAAAGTCTCCAATTTACTAGGTCCCACTTTGTCAACTAGGCTCCAACTTCTGTCCCATCGCCGCACTGTTCCATCTCTGCCCCTGTTTTACAAGTATTTTAATGAACTGTGCTCTGATGAGCTCATTGCACGTGTGCCCCCTCGACGTATATATCCTCGACAAACTCGCTTAGCAACAAAATCAAACCCCTTCACTGTTGAGGTCTTTAAATGTCAGAAAGTTTTCTACTCTAATAGCTTTTCCCCTAGAATAGTTAGACTTTGGAATTCCCTTCTTGCTGCCTGCTTCCCAAATTGTACTGATATGCAGAAGTTCAAATGCAACATAAAACAACATCTTAATCTTTCATAGGTATGGTCCCAATTAGGAGCCACTTACGTCCAAGTGGCAACATGCCTTGTTTGGGAGTGAAGATGAGTAAAAAAAAACAAAAAAAATCTATATGAATGGCAGGAAGAAAAAACAAGACACAAGCTGAGTCCTAACAAAATAAAACTGATCAAGCCATTTTGAAACTGAATTCATAACTGAGCCTACGTCAACTTGTAGATCAGCTACATATTTAAACTAATCCAAGAGAGACAGGCGAGAAGCACCATCAGAATAAAAAGTGGTATCACCAGCATAGATAAAAACAACAATTCATTGTATATAAAAATAAATGAAAATTAACACCCTACTATCTATATACATAAAAACAAATGTACGCACGTTTATGTAAAAAAAAAAGAAAAAAAAAGCTAGTTAGTGGTCAAAAATGGCTAAAAACAATTAAATTTACGTCAATTTCAACTCATGATTACGCATTTACTGCTTTTGGTAATGTTGATAAAATTAAGACGTAAACAAAATCTTGTCTTTTTTATATAAATATGTAATCTAGAACATTACCGGGGAATGCCAAGTAACACGAACGTTTATAATTATGATCGTTGTTAATGTTTGTAAACTAAAACATTACGTGAGTTGGTGATATAATAAAAGGAAGATGACATTGTCATTAATATTTTTTTATGTAATTTTTGTGTGTGTGTGGGGGGGTTAATGGAGAAAGTATGACACAACTGATTTAATATACAACGACCAGAAATGTTATGTAAGTAAAAATGTAATGATTGCGAAAATGGCTTACTTCACAAGCGCCCAAGTGTTCACCCGTTTTGTTGAGTCCGGTTACTTTACAAGAAAAGACGAAATGGCGACGTGCAGCTGATTTTATGCTTAACGGTCACGCGAAAATAACGTGAATTCTCGCCGTTCGTATGCAAATCAGATGATCCCAGGCTGCATAAAAGCAAGCTATCTGAAGAACGGTGATTTCGTGCATACGAGCCGCTTAAAGCGTGACGGATATTCTATTTTAGTCAACTTGGCAGGTTAAACGAGACGAAAGAGAAAATAAATTACAGCTCTTACCGCTGAAGAAACTTCATACACTTTTATAGCAAAACTATTTCATATTTTTCTAATATGCATAGCAACTCAATTGCTACAATATGACAACTGTCTATATACACACACTAGTGTTTCATGCATTTGCAATCATCAATGTAGGACGTGATAATTACTGCTGGTCAAGAGATTCAAATCCAGTCATAGAATCACGTTGCCTTGGTAGGTTGGCATTCTACGTTAAGGGTACGAGCAATTAACACAGGAATTGAGGGAAATTAATTTCCTATGAATGTCAAAACAGTGAGCACACACCTTAAACATTCAAAGAGTATTCAAGGACCGGAAGTCGGAATATTGCAGTTGTGCTAATGTTAACTACTTTTTCTCTATCTTTTAAAGAGGGATCAACTTTAATTTCTCAAAGAAGTTTAATAACGATATATACTATGAGGATATATTTATAGCCACTAAGCTACGCAGAAACATTCATGTTTTATTACAGAAGAAAATCATCGACTTTTCGAGTAACAAACTTATTGGGTTTGTTGTATATGAGTGTTAAATATCCATTAGGATTCAATATTTGTTTGTTTTTTTTCTAATTGTTTATAGATTCCATCAAAAGGTTATGCAAAGACAATGAATCTGATGCCCGTAAATGAGAAATTATTTTCTAACAAAACTTTCATGTCTTCTGTTTCAAGTTTTTTTTTGTTCCTATGTGTTCGCTGGTGACCAGTGATTGCTGGTGCAGTCACTTGAGCTTATTAGCCAAGAAAGCGAAGATTCTCTCAGACATTTTTGAACTGTAAAAGCCATAATGAGGAAAGCAATTCTGTCTTTTAGGATATCAAATATTATTTTCAGTAATTCCATCCAAAGTTTGGTGAAGTTCCGCCCTACATATATTTAAAAAAAAAAACAATACATCATCATCCATTAAGCTTATTGAATATTAAATATTCTTGAAAAAAAAATGAGTAATTTTGAAAACGAAAGCATCCACTTAGTCTAAGACATTTTAAAATCATGGAGTCGTTCATAAATGAGAAATGTATTTATCTTTATACACACACACACACACACACACACACACACACACACACACACACACACACACACACACACATATATATATATATATATATATATATATATATAAAGTTTAGCATGTGTGTATGTTTGGATATTGGCATGCACAATATTTACTCCTAAATTAATAAACGCATTATTTTAATTGCATGCGTATCTGATTGGCTTTAAATTTAATACAAAGTCATTAAACACTGATTTAGCAGGATTCCCAGAATTTCAATTTCTTCTTTAGTTCCCTTAAGCTTAAGCCTTAAACTTTAGACAGTGTCTGAAATCCAAACCGTGTGATAGAAATTGTTCAAAATTGAAATAATAATAATTATATACATAACGTGTAGTTTCGATATCTATTGATTTTAATCTTAGTAAGAAACGCATAAAATTGGTGAACAGCTATTTTCTTCGAGAATGTATTTTTACACATCATCGGACAAGTATTCTTCCAATGTGTGTATATATATATATATATATATATATATATATATATATATATATATATATGTGTATATACACTTGTGCCCGATATTATTCATACCCCCCCTTGAAAATTGAGTTTATTAGGTGTAACTTTGTAAGAATTTATTGTTTACGTCCATATTGATACATATTCTTAATAAACCTCTTCTGATCATTTTCGTCATTTTAAAATCTCGGGATACTTGTAATAAAAGAAATATACAGCTATTTATAAAATCTGCAATGTTCAAAAATAATCATACCCCCTTATTTTTCAGTATTAATCGAGTTTCTGACTGTTTGTTTCCTGTTTGAGTCTTATTTTGAATGCTTTTATACAACCTTTGATTAATTTCATTTCGTTTTTTTGCATTTTTCAGAAATTAAAATGATATCAACTGAAAACCAATAAAAGAATAAAAAATATTAGAATGGGGAAGAAAAAAGAGCTTAGTAATGATCTTAGGACTAAAATTGTGAATTCACATAAGGATGGTTTAGGTTACAAGTCAATCTCCAAGAAATTTGAGGTCCCTAGAGTAACAGTACAGAGCATCATCAAAAAATTCCAGAGCCACCACACAACAAACAACTTGATTGGTAGAGGAAGGAAAAGGAAACTGTCTGCTAGAGCCACCAGAAATATTGTAAGAAGTGTTAATGCAAATCCAACCACCACTACTAAGGACATTTTAGAAAATCTGGAGTCTTCTGGCATAAAAATATCAAGGCAAACATTGCAAAGGACTCTGCATGAAAATGGTCTGAAAGGAAGAAGACCAAGAAGGACTCCATTGCACACCGGAAAACACCTTGCAGCACGTCTAAAGTTTGCTAGGACCCATGTGAATTCTCCAGAGTCCGTTTTCTCAAGTATTTTGTGGACTGACGAAACAAAAATTGAATTGTTTGGCCATATGGATGCTTCTTACGCTTGGAGGAAGAAAGGAGAAGCTTACAACCTAAAGAACACCATACCCACGGTGAAACATGGTGGTGGTAGCCTAATGGTTTGGGGCTCCTTTTCGGCTAGTGGTCCAGTTAGTTTGGTCAAGATAGATGGAACCATGAAGGAGGAGCAATATTTGGAGATACTCCAGAAAAACATTAGACAGGATGCGGAGAAGCTCCATTTAGGACCAAACTGGGTCCTTCAACAGGATAATGATCCAAAACATACTGCCAAAATAGTCAAGAAATGGTTTGAGGATAATCAAATTAATGTTTTGGAATGGCCTAACTAGAGTCCCGACCTGAACCCTATCGAAAACCTCTGGCACATATTGAAAACTGAGGTTAAAAAGCGGAAACCTAGAAATTTGAGGGATTTGGAGAACTACTGCATTGAAGACTGGTCAAAAATCAGTGTTGATGTTTGTAAAAACCTTGTTGATAAATATCCAAAACGGTTACAGGCAGTTATTAAGAATAAAGGGCATGCTATTGACTATTAGTAAGAGAGGTATGAATAATTTTGAACTAGTGCCATTATTGTTTTCCTTTGTATAATGTTTCAAACTTGCATAATTTATTTATTTGTTGAGTTTAAATTAAATGCTTATGCTTGATTTATTGTTTGAAATCCCTTTAATATTGTCTACCTTCTGGTTTGAGCAATATTCTTATAGAAATCTCAAAGATCCGAGGGGTATGAATAATATCGGGCACAAGTGTATATGTGTATATATATATATATATATATATATATATATATATATATATATATATATATATATATATAAGTGAACGTGTCTGTGTATCTGTCTGTCTGTCTGTGTATCTGTGTGTCCGTCTGTGTGTGTACATTTCCCTACGCAATAACTGTCAATTTTTAGTCTACAGACTTGAAATTACTGGTACTGAGATTTGGGAAAATCTTTGTGATCGATTTTCGGCCAGAAATTTGGCTGTTAAGGGGGTCAAATTTCAACGATTTGACATTTGAGAACTCTACCAAACTCCTCCGACAATTTGGTGTCTAAACACTTGAAATTTTACATATAGGTTCCTTGGACACGGATCTAACTTAATAACTTGATTTGAACCTAAAACAGTAAATGTTAAAGGGTCATAATATGGGTCAAAGTTAAAAAAATTGACCGATTATTGTTTTTGCTCAACAGACACCTCCAAATACCCGGGCAACGCCTGGTACCCATGCTAGTCTATATATCTATAAAAGTGAACGTGTCTGTGTATCTGTCTGTCTGTGTATCTGTGTGTCTGTCTCTGTGTGTACATTTTCCTAATCTGTCAATTTTTAGTCTACAGACTCGAAATTTGATATACAGGATACTGAGACTTGGGAAAATCTTTGTGATCGATTTTCAGCCAGACATTTGGCAATTAAGGGGTCAAAATTCTACGATTTGACCTTTGAGAACTCTACCAAACGCCTCCGACAATTTTTGGTTTAAACTCTTGAAATTGTAGATATAAGTTTCTTGGACACGGATCTAACTTTATAATATGATTCGAGCCCAAAACAATAAATGTTAAGGGATCATAATAGGGGTTAAAGTTCTAAAAAAATTGACTGCTTTTTTTCTTTGCTCAACATACACCTCCAGATACCGGGGCAATGCCGGGCACCCATGCTAGTATATATATATATATATGTGTGTGTGTGTGTGTGTGTGTGTGTGTGTGTGTGTGAAAGTGTATGTTTGTCTGTATATAATTCCCTACACAATAACTGTCAATTTTATATTTTCAGACTCGAAATCTCATATACAGAGTATGGAGATTTGAGAAAATCTTTGTAATCGATTTTCGGCCAGAAATTTGGCTGTTTAGGGGTCGAAGTTCGGCGATTTGACCATTGAGAACTCTACCAAACTCCTCCGCCAATTTTGGGTCTAAAAACTTGAAATTTTAGATATAGGTTCCTTGGACATGGATCTAACTTAATAACTTTATTAGAGCCCAAAACAATACATTTTAAGGGGTTATAATAGGGGTCAAAGTTAAGAAAAATTGATCTCTGCGGTCTCTCCCAAATTACTCATGCAATTTCCGGTCTAAACATTGGAAATTTTACATAAAGAGTATTCAGAGATAGGGCAAGTTTTGTAATCGATTAGGGTCGAAAATATGAGCTATCAATATATAAATATATGTCTGTATGTTTGCATGTGTGCCTAAAACTTTCGACAGAGGCGACGGATTTTCACAAGATCAGTATCGTTTTGAAGTTCGACCCTTCAGACGACAAATACCGAACAATTGGCTAAAAACATTAATTTCTACACCATCAACTGGGCACTTTCTTAAAGTCATCCCCTCTTTTCTATTGTCTAGTCTTTACTTAAACCTACGTCACTTCAGGTTTGGCGGTAGTTGTAACAGCAATGACGTCACGTTTTTTTTTCACATTCTTTTCTCCTTCGCGGTACGGGTTCGAGCCTGCCTTCTTACTAACACTTTTTTATTTAAACATACACTCCCAAACACCCGGGCAACGCCGGGCTGAAATGCTAGTATATATATATATATATATATATATATATATATATATATATATATATATATATATATATATATATATATATATAAACATCATCCATATGTTGTGTAGCGGATACATATTGGAAGGATGACGGAGGTTCATATTGGAGACACATACAACGAGGGGACTCCAGATAATAATGATAATGGCATTTATATATTGCTTACACGACGGTAATTATCATTCGGAGTTATGCAACAGGGGAGCTACGTTATTGATGATGGAGGAGGTGACATACAATTAATACTTGAAGAGGTTAGGGTTAGGGATATGGTTATGTAAGATGATAGACAAAACACCTTTACATTTTCAGTTAGTGGAATTACAGCAGAAAGACAACAGATACAAAATATTAGATGATTTCTTAATTCATTAGCCGGCTGATTAATGACTCAGGAATTCAAGCGTGTATGCCTACATGATCTCCTCGTATCCGTTTCGCCTCTAAGGGCGTCAGCTTCACTAAGTCGTTGTCCGACTCTCGCCTCTAACTGACTCTATCACTGTTTGTCATTGTCTGATTGTGCCTAACTGCGAACCGTTTCTCAATATATTAAGAATCTCCTTTCTGTATGACGTCAGAAGTTTGGTCAACCAATGTGACTTTATCACGTTCCAATTTACCCGTGCCCTTTGCACGTGTATCTAACACCTCTCATAAACAAAAGAAACCCGTCATTAAAATTGTATTATTTAACTTATTTGTTACATAGCATTTTCAACTCTGTTAGTGTCCATTTTTTTAACTGATATTTTTAATATCCAATTATTTCTAAAAAATGGACAATCGCTCTATCTTTGACATAAAATAATATTATTTACGAGAACAATGCGAATCGTTCTGCATTCCTAGGATTTCAATATCTATTATCTTTTAACAGTTGCCTACTGGGTTTGATTCTAGCCTTTTCCTAATATCATTTTCAAACTTTCTTACTTACTGGAGCCTGTCCCTTTTCATAACGCATAGATAATCTCCATTGTAGACAGCAATAACATTAGATCCCTCATTTACTAAAAAAAAAAACTTAGTCATTAAAAATAATCTCTCCCCTCTGCTTAAACCACTAGAACGTACTAATGTCATCTATCAGTTTAAATATCCCTTGCGCGAATGTAACTTCTATAACAACAATACAACTAATAGTTCCGTCGGACATATGACCACAATATTATCACACCGCATCACCTACCATAATGTTGAACCTAGTGTAATCTTCCAACATTTATATAAAAACCGCACTGCCCCTCTCGAATTTCCAAGAAATTTTAGTTAACAACACAAAAATACTACACTATGAAACGAATATAAAGAAGCTTTAAATTCTTGAAGGTATTTATATCAAAACTCAAAGACCTAATCTCAATCAAATCGCATTTCAAAACAGTACCAATGCACTTAAATGGCGAGCATAACTTCCCCTCCCCCACACCCAACCCGTTACAGCTACTGACGCCAGAAATGCCACGCTCTCATCCCTTTCCTCCTGACACTAACACCTCACCGCCGCTGGAAGTCTCAATGACCCTCTCTCGCACCCCAACTACTATTTAAAATAAAAAACTTCCCACAATTCCCTGCAGAACCTAACACACATACTCCTGACGATGCATAGGTGCCTACACGAAAAGTAAAATCCGCGGAGACTTCGAAAAAAAATGCTTGGGACATAGATCCATACATCGGTGTATATACAAAAACGATAATACGGAAAATTGAATAAATAAAAAAGGTATTACTGAATGAAGTTCCTATTGTTTTTAAGAAATGTCTGTCTGAATAAAAAAAAATGCTGCCTTAATATACCCAATATAAACAACAGGGGGCCGAGAGGCTATAACAGAAGTAGAGGATATATGAATTCAACAACTGATGAAGGTCGAATGCTACATCGACCGAAATGTTGTTAAGATAACACTCAAAACGAGAACACATTCCCGCTTAATATAAGCAATAGAAACATTCATGCCTCATCTAAAAAAATTCGAAACTGCAACAGATGGTTTCGTTTTGTAGCCACATTTTTTATTAAGAAAAGTTTTCGTTTCTACATAGTTAAACTTTGAGCATTAATGATACAACATATTTCAATACGCAATCCCCCTCTCTTTCTCTGTCTCTCTCTCCCTCCATGCATATATATATATATATATATATATATATATATATATATATATATATATATATATATAAAGTAGTAGCGTTCGTTTTTTTTTTTCATTTTACTTTTGTTAGTTTGAAGAGATCAAGGGACTCCTTCCTGGGGCTAACACTTGATTCTATTATAGTTTAAATTTATATCCGAGGGATCTTTTTAAGAATAGACACTGTTTCCCTTCATGGCTGATATCTGTATTTCCTTATAGCTTGGTTTTCCAAGGATTGCTTCTAAGTATTTATGAAGGTTTCTTTTATTATTGGGCTTTCAACAGCCGAGTGACCGAATCTGCATTGGGCTGTTTTTTGTAGACCAGCCATTTTTTTAAAATCCATTTGTGAATAAGCCTTGGTTTTGTGCAGCTATAATTAATCCTTCTTCATCAAATGGAAAGCCATAGCAATGAAGCCTCCTTGTCAATGTAGTTCTGGTTCAGTTCTTCCATGAACCTGCCTGCTCTCTTATGTTGTTGCCATCCTTCTAGTCTTATCTTCATTACCCTTTTTGTATACCCCTTTCTCTTCTTTCGGGCGATTAGAGTTGGTGGGTTGTGAAATTCTTCTATTGTGGTGTCCAGTGTGTTACCACTGAAATTTTCACCGAATTTTGTAGTTGACGTCTGCCGGGGCAAACATTTGGCGTGATGCTCATTCATCATTTTTATTTTTGGGTCAGAAGAACATTTGACATATATATATACCATTGAAGCTCGGTATGCGTGGTTAATTTCAGTGAGGCCTAAACATCCTTCTGTCCATGCACTAATATTTGTAAATGACTTTGGCCAGCATTTTCGGAGTTTTTACGTCAAGGATATTGATTTGTGGCCAATTGATTATGTCAAATCTATGAGACAACGGGTATTGTCAATTGATTAATGGCAGTAATTTTGTTTTTCGGTGATAGTTCTGATGAGAGAATTTTTTAAAAGTCGCTTGAAGTATTGTCCCTGCACTTTTTCTCTCATCTTTCCATGTCTCATTCTCCTCTACTCCCAGGTATTTATAGACAGCATCTTCTTCAAGGTCTTCAATAGAGCCATTGTCAAGATTAAGATGTTCTGATGCTGTCTTTCTTTCCTCCCTTATGGTGCACTTAGCGCATTTGTCGAATGTGTATGTGTGTATCTGTGTGTACAACTACCAATCACTAAAGAAATATAAAGGCTATATGTGTGTACGCGTCTCCTGGTCAAGAAATATTAATGTCGATATTAGGATACTTCTGTCAAAGGAGACATTATATTGTATACGGACTTTCAATATATAGCATTCTTTAAACCACTTTTCCATTACTGAGTTACGGTCATTAACATATCACATTAAATGTAATCTATTTAAATAATTAACTCGATGACATTATTTATTCAACATAATAGCTTTGTTTCAACTGTACTAATTAAAAATTGTTTAATTATTTAGTTTATTTAAATTTCAAGCTATGTTTGATTTAATTTATCTGAAATCTAAAACCGTTTTATTTTCAAACCAAAAACCAGAAAACCAAAAGGGGAAATAACTGTGCTAGCTTAAATGAAAAAATGTTTTTAACGGAGCACGTTATTAAATATTTCCTGTTTTTGTTTTCATTTTGAAATATTATTCTAAGCTGAATTGATTAGAGAAAAATGATTAAAACTAATGTCCTCATTTACTTGCATCCTCACGAGGGCAGAGTTAATCAGAGACACATGTGAACAAAATCCATCATCCCCTGCTCTTTTTGTTTTTTGTTTATAAAATTTAATCGGTGTTGCCCAGGATTTATTATAATAATTATACCACAGCAAGTGTGTTTAATTGCCCGCGAAACAGATTTTCTTTATAATTTATTTAACATCTTAAATTAAAAATGGTCAATTTTACGACGTGCCCAACGTTGTTTAACCCCTAAAAAAAATGGTCTATGTCAAGTTTCTTTCCAACTCCTCAAAAAACTTGAAAATGACGACTTTTAATGGTTTTTGATAGTGCTAAAAATATCACATTTAAATTTGGGGCAGATGAGTAGTTTTCATGATATGAAAAATTACTTTTCCAAAAAGTGGGCGATCACTTTCCTATATAAATTTAACGTAAAATGGGCACCCACTTTCTAACCACGTAATAATTTCTTTATATCATAAAATAAATTTAACTGTGATATTCGTTTTCAGCACCATCGAAAACCGGCGCTGTTTTTTTTTAACTAAGAGATTCATTTATTTTTCACAATTTAATGCTGTCATTAAGCTTACAGGAGCAGTTTACAAAAATATATTTTTGTTTTTCATTTTGTTTTTTAGGTGTGTATTCAATTATAGAATTTGTATAGATTTTACCGGGTGCTTCTGTAGTTTACTTAGCCGCATCATAATGTAAACAGAATTTTTGTGAAATGTTTAGCTGCGGAGGCACCTGTTCACAACTATACAAGTTGTATAATGAAAAAAGAACGAAAAACAAAAGTATGCTTTTGTAAACTTACTAACAGCATAATCAGCATCCTAAATTATGAGATGAAAAAATGAAAGCATCTCTTAGTAACAAAAAAAAAACAACGCCAATTTTCGGGAGTGCTGAAAACGAATATCACAGTTTAATGTGTTTTATGATATGAAGAAATTACTAGGTGACAAGAAAGTGGGTGCTCATTTTACGTTAAATTTATATAGGAAAGTGATCCCCCACATTTTTAAAAAGGAATTCCTTCATATCATGAAAACTACTTATCTGCCCCAGATTCAGCACCACCAAAAATCATTAAAAGTCTTCATTTTAAAGTTTTTGAGGGAGTTGGAAAGAAACTTTGCATTGACCAAAAAAATTAAGACCTGTTTTTTGTGGCCTAATACCTTTAAGCAGTCTTTATAAACAATGTGGAAGAAGAAATTTTGAACAAAAATTAACATTTTAGCGTGGGGAATAACTTTTCTATACAAATTTAACGTAAAATGAGAACCCACTTTTTGGCCACAAAGCGTTCAACCAGACATGTCATCTCTAGCATTTTTTCAAGTTTGGCGATCGAGGTGGGGGTGGATAAAATATGATAAATACAAAAAGTTTTAGCTTGTTTGTGGTGGGGGCGGGAATTACATTTGAAACATAAAATAACGATAAATTTAATTAATTTTTATGAAACCATTATGTACTTTCACCTAACAATTTTATAAACAGAACGAACCACAAAAATAGGACAAACTCAATTATTTTGAGGGGAGGGGATTATTACATTAGAAATATAAAATGACAAAAAATGTCATTTAATTGTTTTTTGAATTAATTTTTGGTAGATATTGTTTTTCGTTTTTTTGCGATTGCACGGGCATTCACTGCTATTTTTATTGAAACAAAAGTTGTAATGATTTATTTTTAATTATATTTTCTTGGGGGGGATATTTCCAGTGCTCAATACCCGGAGAATAGTTTCTTCTCTTTGTAGCCTTTCTGCCGAAATATCTGGTGCAGAGGGTATCACATACTTCTTTTCTGGGCGGTTGCATTTACATGTTTTCAGCCGTTCTTTTATTTTTGTTGTGGGGGTATCAACGTTGCCCATAATGAAAATAATTAATATATATATATATATATATATATATATATATATATATATATATATATATATATATATATATATATAAGTGCTGGCGGGTGTTTTCTTTGATATTCATATGCGCTTATATAAATATATATATATATATATATATATATATATATATATATATATATATATTACATAGGCATCACCACATTATCAAGGTCAAGAGGCCACTCTAGGATAAGGGTTACAGAGTGTACAGTAGAAATTGGACAATATAGTAATCATTAGTAATGGAAATTCGGTAAATTTGATAACTTATATGGAACGGCTCATCAAGAAATTATTTACATTAGACTTGAACGCAACCATATTGTAGTCAGCCGGAAAGCAGGAAAACGGAAGACAATTCCGCATGCGTGCAGTTCTTAGAAAGAAGCTTTGTTCATGGAATCTACGTTTAGGTTTAGGCACAGATAAAGAGTGGGGAGAATTATTGATAGTGTTTTCAGCTAGACGAGTGTTTCTTATGAAAGGTTGGCGAGGGGGGGACCATAGACTGAAGCTCAGTCGAACACTTTCCAGGAAAATAACGATATATCAGAGAAAAACTCGCAACATATCTTCTGTGAGATAGAGGTCGCAGGGAAGAGAAAAGGACACCTCCTACGAGGCTACGAAGTCTATATATATATATATATATATATATATATATATATATATATATATATATATATATATAAGTAGAATTGTTGATTGTCAACGGGATGGTTCTAGGTCTAATCCTCGGTTTGGAAGAGGTGCTAGTCTAGGGGCATTGATGAGTTGTGACACAAAGAAACAGTATGCAGGTCGATGACTACAAACACACACACACGCATATATGTATGTGTTTATGTTTGTGTGCGTATGTATTTGTAAATATACATATGTTGCAATGATTAAACTTCAAACAATGTAAAAACTAAATAATGATTTCTAATGACTTATGTTCAAACTTATTATTTAAGACTGCCATTTTGATATGACTTTCAACACAGTAACTATGTTTTTCTCATCATATATATAATATTGTAAAATATAATAAAATGAAACTTGCCTCTAATAGACATTGCCCATTTCTTGCGAAAGACGAGAGAACCTTTTAAAATTCACATTAGGATAAACTTGGCAAGAAACGGCATTGTTTTTGATGGAGATGCAATTTGTAATGCGATTTACTTATTGCATAGGTAAATGTCGGATTCGTATTGATACGCGGAGGGATGAAAGACAAGGATGAGTTAGAAAGACTTTGTTTAGTTCAAATTTTGAAAGACGGAATAAAAAGTGGAGAGAAATACTAAATTACCTTCTTTTAGAAGTTTTCTCAAAAGATATGTTCCCCCTTCCCCCACACACGCATTTATGCATGAATAATAATAATAATAATAATAATAATAATAATAATAATAATAATAATACGAAGAATAATAAAATAATAATAATATAATTAATAATATTAATAATTATTATAATATTAATAATAATATAATAATATAATTAATAATATTAATAATATAAATAATAATAATGATATAAATAACAATAATAATAATAATGACATTAATAATAATAATAATAATAATAATAATAATAATAATAATAATAATAATAATAATAATAATAATATGAATATGAATATGAATATGAATATGAATAAAAAGGTGTAATTATTTGAAAATTTTCCTGCAGTTTCATGGTATGTCCATTTTTCCAAAAATGTTATTATATATTTTCGAATGATGCGGTGATGGTTCTTTTTTTAATCTATCGTATCATTCATCAATATATTAAAATATTTTCAATTTCAAATATTTGCAGTAAATTGTTAATATATATATATATATATATATATATATATATATATAATTGTTTTAGTACCTAGAGGAACCAGAGTTTCAGGCGTTCGTAATCATCAGTGTAAAAAGAGATAAATACAGTTGGTTGTGAGATTCGAACCCACTCATATATTCACCACTGTCTCCATAGGTTAGGACGTTACCTCTAGTCCATCCGAGAATTAAAGGAAATTAAACACCTATAAATGTCAAATATGAGAATAATATAGTAAGCAGTCAGAGAGCATTCTGTATAGTGATGTCGTAATATTGCATATCGCTATATATATATATATATATATATATGCATATATATACATATATATATATATATATATTGCAATCATGAAAGGAAGACTCTTATAATGAATGATTAAGAGTAAAATGTGTACAAAACGAATAAACATAAAGAAAAAAACGGGAAAAGAGCAAAGAAAAAGAAAGGAGGAGCCAGCTGACCGGTTTCACCCTCGCTTTCTCGAAACTGTATCGAGCGATTTAAAAAGGAAAATAATTAAAATAAAGTTAGTTTGCGTAATCGTTGAATGAAAAGAAAAGCGATTAATATAACGCAATGTTATGATATTTTTCGAAGATCCGAAAGGTTAATCACACTCAAACTTAAGAGACATTCCCTCTGCTTAAAGAGAGAAGGCCTCCTCAACCGAACGTGAATAGTCTTCGAGATCTTTAAATGGAATATTTAGTGAGCACAGCCTTATATATATATATATATAAATATATATATATATATATATATATATATATATATATATATATATGTGTGTGTGTGTGTGTGTGTATATATATATATATGTGTGTGAATGTGTGTCTGTCTGTCTGACATAAAGATAGAGAAATAAAAATACAAAGGAACAAACCGAGTTTTGTGTTCATCAACGTTTCGTCTTTATTTCGTCCACAGTTTGTCTCGTAATAAAGACGAAATGTTGATGAACACATAACTCGGTTTGTTCCTCTATCTCTCTCCTTTTCTCTCTCTTTCTCTCTCTCTCTTTCTCTCTCTCTCTCTCTCTCTATATATATATATATATATATATATATATATATATATATATATATATATATATTATTTACCCTCCTCCAGACTTTACCTACAGATCCTAGTGTTTTATTTTTTCGTGAATCATCAGTGCAACGAGTCACAATTTCCGCCGGTCGGGAGATTTGAACCCGGCTACGAATCCATGTCTGATTCCATTAGCAAGGAACAAACTGCTTGATATCGCAACTGCGGCGAGAAACAGCGTTAAAATTAACATTTATATAAAAAATAAATGTCAGTCAAGACGGCCGAGAGTTATTCTATAATTTAAATATCATGATCTGCGCACGTGGGTTTGAATGCTCAACTCATTTCATTTCAACTTAAAGTGCTCAACAGCAAGAACCGAGTTCTTGAAGAGGCTGACATAATTATTACAATAATTATTTTTAATACCTACATTTGTTAAAATCTCTCCTGAAAGTAGACTGTTTTGTTTATGTTTTACTAATGTCACATGGGCGTTCTCCTCTGCTTCTCAAATTCTCTTATTTCCATTTCTTTTGTTCATTTGGTTTTGTTACGTGAAGATGATTCGACAAAGAATCAAAAACGTTCATGATACATTTTTACCATATAGTATTGTATTTTCTTTTTATATCAACACATGTTGAACACGTCCTAAATCCAGCTTAAATCTATCTTAAATGTTTAGTTCTGAATTTTGAACATACCATAAAACCCCACGTACTAACATTCTTTTTTCCGGGTATACGCGTAAGACACATAAGTACATCTCCAATGTAAGTTATGCCTCTTGACTGAAAGACGAATTCACTCACACACAAGTTCTACGCATACACTGGCTAAACAAAGAGCCAGCATAAATACACACACCACCTAGTTTACTGGACTTACACACTAACACACGCAAACTCACATGGCGACAGTCAAACTCATCTTCTTACAGACAAAACTACCTTTTTTCACCTGGAACGTTCTTGGACACTCTGAATTTTCGTTATCAACTTATACTTTCACGTTTATAAGTTTTAAAAATAAATATGAATTATTGGTTAATTGAACTTACCTAACGGTCAAATTTTATCAGAAATGCGATATGCAAAAAGGTGAACAATCGTATTTTTGAAATAATATAACAAACTGAAATTATTAGTGTTGAACTCAATTTTGTACGACGAATTAAATAGAAAGAAAAGAACTCATTTTAAATTAATAAATATTCCCGCATATCAGCTTATTTCCAATATGGTGGACTGTTTTGCCAACTGTTTCAGCAACTACTTATCGCTTTCGTGTCGGAAAATTTCACATTTACTTAATTATAAATTGTATGTCGCTATGATATTTGGATATAACACATCCTACGCATAAATGTATGACATAAACTCCCCCCCTATTATTTTACCGAAACTTATTTGAAGATATTTGCTTTCATTTATCCATTTTACTTGGGATTACTTAATATCGGAGCTAAGATAACTATTTTAAATATTTCATTGCATACAATGATTTGAACGCAAACTAATAA
The DNA here is from genome assembly GCF_053919585.1 of Euprymna scolopes. Taxonomy (NCBI): domain Eukaryota; kingdom Metazoa; phylum Mollusca; class Cephalopoda; order Sepiida; family Sepiolidae; genus Euprymna; species Euprymna scolopes. The sequence goes on along the minus strand of NC_136505.1, from coordinate 28,476,308 downwards.
TTTACGAAAAACTGGAGAAATATTGAATTATTTTCTGGTAGTATTGGTGCGTAAATTGAATGCAATCGAATTTGAAAACAGTTGAGCAGATTACACCAGCCATCGATTGCAATGACTGACAACTAGGGTTATGACAACAGCATATTCTTTTATTGTCATGACTATCGAGTATATATCCAACACAGGCACTGGTAATCAACCGAGAACCACATCACTCTATATAAAAGCATATAAGATATCAACGGATATACTCTCGAGTCAAAACAATGAAAAGAATATGCTGTTGTCTTAGTCCTACTAATAACATCCTACCTGAGAGATAATCGTTCAAACACCTCGGCTTAACATTCGCAGGCAACACGAATTGGAACAAACACATTGCAGACTTTACAATTAAGATGGACTCCCTCTACCGTGCTAGAAAATTCCTCACATCTGAGAGTATTCTATGTCTCTACATTTGCTCACGCATGGAGTATCGGTGACACATATGCGCTAGTGCATCTATCAGTAGTTTCTTCCCATAGACAGGACCCCCCCCAAAAGAGTTTCAAATCTTATAGGCCCCGTACTATCGGGCACGCCCTAACTTCTGTCTCATCGGTGCAAAGTTGCATCTTTGTGCGTGTTTTAAAGTAATTTAATGAAATGTGCTCTGATGAACTCGTATCACTTGTGCCCTCTCGACATGCTCACCTCTGATTAACCCTACAAGCTGCAAAATCCCACCCCGTCACTGTTGAGGTTCGGAGATGCCAGAAAGCCTACTATTCTAATAGTTTTTACGGAGTTTATGCAGTATACTGGGTTTTATGAAAAAAATATATTTCATGTAAAAAAAAATTAATTAAAAAATTAGACTTTAGAATTCCCCCTCCCTGTCTCCCTGACCGTATCAACATGCATAAGTTTAAATGTAAACAACCAGACATCTCTCTGCTCAACTCCCTGCATGGTACCCTGTATATATCATCCCAAATAGTACCTCTTTACGTTCCAAGTGACAATACGCCGTGTTTCGGGTGAAAAAGAATTTAAAACAAATAAAATGAGAAAAAAATAATTGTTAATGAATACAACTCTTTTTTGAATAGACAAGCATTATATAATGTTAAATTAAGAGCTCTAGTCGATACCATTGAGCTTGTATATTGAGCCCAATATTGTAATCGCAATTTGATTCTTTAATCTTGAAATTAATTAGAGGACGCCAATATTTTAAAAAGTTTTACTTTGTTTAAAGAGTATGTGATTATGAAAGCTTAAAACACCCGCTGCTTTTGTTAAGACGTAGCAAATAGAAGGGTGTGAGCTGAAGGGGATGGGAGGGGGGTACAAGAACTGGCAAGGGAAGGGGTGGAGGATTATAAGAATCTACAATCGTTAATTAGATCCAAGGTAGATTCTTTGTTTAATCTGCACCTGTTTACTGGCAAAGTTCAGTTTTCGCCAAGTGAGACAACGTGATCGGCGGGAGAGAGTGCGAGAAAGAGTGGAAAAAAAAACAAAAAAAAAAACGATTGCTTGAAAGAACAGGGAAGCGAGTTCATTTCGAAAATGTTTGTGCCACGATCTCTGGTGACGAGCGAGAGATTCCCGCTGGAAAGAAAATTGAAAAATGGCTCACAGTGAAATAAAATAGAGAAGAAAAGCCAATAAATAAATAAATAAATAAAATAAAATAAAATAAAATAAAATAAAATAAAAAAAGAATAGGATATAAAAATCGCAGCAAAATAAAAGTAAATCAAATATTACTTATGAAGATTTCTTGAATAAAATTTGTCACCTCCTGTTTCCGGTAAAAGGATGGCAGGGAAGGACGAAGAAATGGTTTTGCTAATAAACTTTTTTTTTTAATGGAGAGTGAAAAAGAAGTACTAGACAAGTGAATGAAGAAGAAGAAGAAAGATGAGAGGAGGAGGAAGAGGAGTTGAGGAAAGAAAAGAAGAAAAAGAAGAATTGCGAAAGAGGCGTATGAATAAGTGAGGAGAGGAAGAAGAAAGAGAAGAAAACAAAAAAGAAGAGAAAAGATGAAGAAGAAATTGAATTAAAGAAGAGGAAGAGGGGGAAGAAGAAAGTAAGTAGACAATGAAAGAAGAAAAAAGAAGATTGAAACAAGAAGGAGCGAAAAAGAAAAGAAGAAAAGGGAAAAGAAAAGAGAAACGAAGAAAAGAAAGATTAAAAGAAGGAGAAATGAAAAAGAAAAGAACCGAAGTAAAAACTTATAGCTGAAAATTAAAACAAATAACATCTTTTTTACTTTATCCTAAATCTTCGGGCTGGGGTCAAACTGTAGCATCTGTTCAGTTCTCGGCCAAAGGAAGCGAAATACTTCTTAACAGAGGAATGGGACGTTTTTTTTTCATCTGATTTACAGTGTCCTGTTTATGGAGCTGGATAGTCCCCTTATAAATAACGTGCCTGCGTCTAAACTTGCCTCGTGTGGATGCAAATAAGTATTATTTTTATTTGATTTTATTAGAAGAACATTCGTTTATCAGAAGACAATTTAATGGTTCTTGAAACAAATAGCATCAAAAACGCTGAGGAACCCCCCAAAAATCAAGCAATATTAATCTTTTTCAAACAATAATAGTTTGTACCAGTTCTTTGATCAGCGTTGGTACAACTGGGTATTCTCATCTTTACATAGCTTTTACCGATTAATAGCTAGTACGTATTAAATAATTTATGAACTTTTTTTTTTCGAAAAATATGCTATTTAGTATTTGCATGAAGAATACAAAGACGCAACAAATAGCCTTTGAGCCCCTGGAGGGGCATAGGCCATCTACAACTTTGTAGATGCTTTTGTAGCGAGGAATTCTTTTTACAGGGTGAGGGTGCTGGCCCCACGCCCAACCTTTCCAGAAGGTACATACAGCGCCTAGCCTTCCTAAATGGTCACCCATCTGTTACTGGCCAGGCTCAATGTTGCTTAACTTCGGTGATTTGGCGAGAACCGATATGTCAACGTGATTGTGCTGTACTATGAAGAATATGGTTAGTAAAGTTTAATGCATCGAAAACCAAACTTCTCTTCTTTCATCATAGTCGTTCTGACACTCATCACGCCCCAATTAGAAAAGAATGGCTCTCGTTGTAGGAAAACACCAGGTATTGAAAAGCTTCTGGGACAGACCGTCACTCCTGATCTGAAATGGAACACATACATCAAATCTGTTGCCGAGATCGCTGGAAAAATGGCTGGATCATTCTATCGCTCTATCACACTGCAGAATGCAATCTTCTGTCTGCATGAGAGCCAAGTACGTCCTAAAACGAAATAAGATACGATTATTAATATCTCCAGTATCAAATAATCCTTATACACTATGAAATTTCCGTTATACATGAATAACAAAGAGGGGAGATACAGCATATGAGAAATATTTGTTGTTATTTCAGATCATTTGAACCAATAAAAACAATTTTTAGTTCCTCCTCCAACAAGGCCAGAGGTTTTATGGGCATATCAGATACTTTGTAATTCATATGCAAAACTAGGGGGGGGAAATGACTATGATTGAAAATTTTATAGCTGTAAAAAGTGCCAAAAATAGGCTCTGGATGATCCTCCTACTGTGCGACCTTAAGGGCAAATGTCAAATAGCCCACTACACGATTCAGGTCAATATCTTTCCAACGAGCCTCAATTTATTAAATCCTGATCAATCGCCGCTGAGATTTGGAACTTATAAAATTTACAAAGGTAGTATATGCCTATTCCATAGTCGGATTTCGCTGCGGTTTGCTTGATCTGTCTAAGTTAATAGACTTTCTTGTGTGTGTGGCGGGTTTGCTCAAGTGACAGAGTGCTCGCCTGGCATGCAGATGGCTCGGGTTTGGAATCCTGAGTTCGGATATGTCTAATTGATGAGCCCAAATGAGGGCGAAACTCGAGTTTTGGACTTCCTGTTTATTGGCTTTCATGACTTTTGGGAGCTGCGATTTGTTTGGGTGTGAAAATAATTAAATAATCTCTCACATTCTGAAAATTCTATTACTAATTGCTCGCTAGGTTAGCATGTCGAATGGCATCGTCCCTTATAAAATTCCTACCTGTGAGAATTCGGCTTGGGTTATAGCTTGGTTTGATGACCACATCCCTTGTTCGAGATGATATATATATATATATATATATATATATATATATATATATATATATATTGCATTTTGTGTACAGAAAGTTTTTAGATGAGATAAGTCATTGGTACCGTCGGTTTCAAGCCCGATAATTAGGACCGTTTTAGATATCCATATCAAGCCCTCTTCAGCCAATACTCATCCCATGCATTTGAAATTGAATATTGAAATGGTCATATCTTTGGTTTTATGTGACGAAGCTACATCAAAATTTGAAGGCTTTTAGAAGATTATAATACTATGCTCAAATTTGCCCACATTTGTATATATAGTGTCTTGGCAAGCCAAAGTTAGTTTGGGGATAAATTTTGCTTGGTTGTCTCATTTGTGGCGTTCCCTGGCCACTAATCTGTATATTTAATAGAAAGATGCGAGCAGGAAAAGTAATATGGTTAAGATTAAGCTTAGAAAAGTAAAAGGTCAAGCTGTTTAAACTGGAAAAAGAGACAAGATATTCTAGTAAAAAATATAATTAATTTATAGCTTCAAATATTGCAACATTAAGAATAAAAAATGTTGAACATTATATATATAAATTTTTAATGCTGCAATATTTTAAGTTATAAATTTATTATATTTTTACTAGAATATTGTTTTTTAATTTTTTCCAGTTTTAGCAACTAGTCTTTTACTTTTCTAAGTTTAATCTTAACCAAATGACTTCTCATGCTCGCATTTTTTTCTGTGCAATCCATGATTTTTCAAGGCTTTGCTTTGAAATAATATTTTCTTTTCTGCGTCCAATATCATACAATCCATTAAAATAATTATCAACGACTCTTTAAATTAACTAATTAAAAAAATCAAATAAAAGATGTAATTAAGTAAATAAACAGAAATAAGTGGGCGACAGAAACAGAATTAACGGGCAACGTCGTAAGCGAAATATCAGTCCTAGCACGACAAAGAGCATCACGTTTGTTAACTCTCTCTATATAGCTCAAACAAGATGCGAGCGATTTTCCTGCTATGATTTATGAAGGTATCTCATGACGAAAACGTTGGTATGGTAACCAACAGCTAATCACAGGAAACCGTCTCTCAGGTTGCTTACACAATCTGAGGACTTCTGATCGCCAGTAATTTTATTATAACTTTTGTTTTAATGAACTAAAATTGAAATTTTTTATTTCAAAATATAGCTGAGAAGGTGACCTACGAACTATAAAAAGTGTTTGAAATTTAGTCGTAAATTAAGTGAGCGGCGAAGCTTTGAAGCAGTTCTAAATGAATAAAACTAACACTTAGCTATATATATATAATATATATATAATATATATATATATATATATAATATTTATTTATTTATCTTATGTCAATATTTGTTTTGGGAATGATAAATAAAAGTATCTTTCAAGTTTTAAAAAAAAATGAATTTCTTATCTACATCAAAATAATTTGGCATTAACTAATCCTACAAAGATGTGGCAAGCTCTTAAATCAAACAGCAAACTTTGGTTTGCAATACTTGGATTATTCGGACAACGATTTTCTATGTTATTCTCGTAAGGCTCCCAAAACTCTTACAAGAATTTTCCGCAAGTACCCATAACGTAGTGGTATGAGTACTTATAAAAATTTCGTTGTAAAATGATATTCTCCCGAAGGTTGAAGGTTTCAATCCTCAGTGTGAGCGAGCAAAAAATGCAATTGCGAATTAATTATGACCTTTATCCAGTCATGGTTGACAGAATGAGAGCATATTACTATCGTGAAGAAAATAAAGGAATCCGTTCGAAATTTTGTACAAATTCGCAAAATCGATGGAAAGATTTTTGAGTTCAACAAGATACAGCTAAAGAAGGTCGGGGGTTACATCGACCTGAACGTTGTGGAAATGCCACCCAAAACGATAACAGTAGTCCAAAGAATCTAAATAATACAAATAACCAACCTCCACCTAAAAAGATATTTCTGAAACGTAATGTCTTCAAAACGTTTCGGTCGATGTAAGTACCGACCTTCTTCAGGTGCGTCAGATTTACAAACTTGTACGAAATTATGTAGCGAATCCGTTATTTAATCCATGAAAGTAGATTGTTCTCGTATTTTGAGCCATGGCGCAATGGATACAGTTGTTAAGTGACTATATTCAGAAGATTAAGAGTTCAATCCTCATTATACCACCAAAGAATATAATAAAACCTGCTTAAGACTTCATCCTGGTCATAGCTGACGGTGCAAGAACAATGAACCCTAGGGGTTGTAATAACGTTTTATTTGAAATTCCGTATAGATTGTCCAGGTTCGACATAACTATTTCCGATTTCAACACGCACGCACCTGATAGAAGTCGGAATTTACATAATTGTGCAAATAACATCTGAAACATGGGCAGTAATGCAAATAGCCCAAATAATCTACATGATCAATCTTTCTTATTAAACTATTGTTCTCAGCTTCAGTGTTTTTTAACAACGTTTTAGTCGATGTAACCTCCAACCGTCTTCATGCGTATCTTGTGTGCGGGTACATATTGAGAGACAACATATATCGGATACATGTATAATGGAGAGAGACATTTATGTTCTTAGTACATCATGACGACTGTGATGATGATTCTTTTATCATTATTATGATACAGAACTAATATTTATACTGTTCAGATAGAGGGAAGATACATTATTGATGATGGCGAGAATGACACATAATAATTAGAGGGGAGAGTTATACAAAGTTCATTTAAGATGATGACAATTAAAACACATTTACCTTTCGGTTGTAATGACGACACGAAGACAAACAGTTACAAAATATTAGATGATTTCATAATTCCTCAGCCAGCCGATTGATGATGTCAGGAATTCAAACTGGTATAGCTACATGGTCTCTCTTCCACTCTTCGCCTTTAAGGGTATCAACTTCACTCTCTGACCCCCTCCCCTCTCTCTCTCTCTCTCTCTCTCCCTCTCTGGCTATAAGTGTGACTCTCTGATTATCTCCGATTATCTAATCCTAACTTCGAACCCTATTTCAATATATTGAGAATCTACTTTGTTTATGACGGCAGAAGTGTGATGTTAATCAACGTGACTAAATTTCACGTGGATTTTACATATGTTTGTTCAAACACATTTTAGGCAAACAAAGAATTCCCAATTTTAATTGTTCAATATCTAATCTATTTTTAATCATTATCTATGAATTCGCATTTCCCATTCTTTTAACTGACATAAATAATATTTAATTATTTCTAAAAGAATTAACAATCGACTGCATTCCTAGGATTTCAATTATCCATTCCTTTAACATTTGCCTGCAGGGTTCGATTCTAGCCTTTTCCTAATATCATTTTCACTTATCTAGTTTGCCTTCTCCTTGCACATGTATTTGCACACCTCTGATAAACAAAAGAAATCCGTAAATTAAATTGTATCATTAACCTATTTTCAATTTATAAACTCGTATTGTCCATTCTTTTTACTGACATATTTAATATCCAGTTATTTCTAAAAGAATGGACAATCGCTTTCTCTGACATAATGAAATATATTTTGTCAAATTCGAGAAGCTCTCTATCGAACTCGGGAAACTATATGAAATTTTTAATATAACCTCTTTACATGGGGTAGCATGCTGTTGTTTCGTCAGCCATAACCGGATAAAGGTCTTAAGTAAGATGACATACTAGATACTGGACGGACGTGTAGAAAACGTGATATAGTCACGTTGGTCGACAATACACTTCTGACGTCATAAACAAAGGAGATTTCTCAATATAGGAATCGAGAGTCAGTGAGAGAAAGAGAGAGAATCAAGAGAGATCGACAGGAGAGCCCCTTATAAGCGAAGGGAGGAGAGTAGATCATGTAATCGAAAAGGCTAGAGTTCCTGACATCACCGATCGGTCGGTTTAAGAATAAGGAAACCAACTATGTTTGTAACTGTTTGTCTCGTGTCGCCATTCATTACAACCGAAAAGGTAAATGTGCTTTTATCATCATCTTGTAACGAACTTTGTACAACACTTCCAAGTATTATGTGTCCTCTCCATCATCATAAGTGAATATCTCCTCCCCTCTATATGAGTTAAAAACTGTTGCATCATATCTCCCAGTCTGTATTAATATTTCAAGAAGAATCATCCCAGTCTGATATAAATATCTCCCTCCGTATTTATTATTAAAATATTGTTTTAAAATAGGTTAGATATTAAACAATTAGAATTGAGGATTCTTTGTTTGCCAAAAGTGTGTTGGACAGACATATGAAATCCACGTGAAAATTAGTCACGTTGGGGAACACACTTCTGACGTCATACACAAAAGAGATTTCTAAATATAGAGATCGAGAGTTCGAGGATGAGTGAGAATCAGAGAGAGAATTTCTGGTCTACAGACTTGAGATTTGATATATAGGATATTCAGACGTGTCGAAACATTTTAATTTGGTTTGATCCCGAATAAAGGGCTTAGAAGGACTCAAAATTTTAAATATTGGTACGTGGGGGTAGTCATCGGATTTTTATGTGTTTGTCAACTGTTTCACGAATGCGCATGCGTGGATCGTTCACATGACAGATTCGTTATGTTAAGAATAAGTAGGTTTGAAATCACTTTTAAAGGATCGTGTCAAGCTTGTCTAATGGTTATCGTACTTAACTCACTATGTTTAGGTTTTGGTTTCGATCTCAGTTCGAGTATTTTTTTTTTTACTTACAAGAAGTGAACTGTTCAGAAAAAATATACATAATACTCGCATGCACATGTCTCAGTTTTTTTTTCGTTTTTGTTTTACTTCATATTTAAAGGAATTTAGCGTTACGTTTAATACGTTTAATACGTTTAATACCTACTGTAGTTTTATTCATAATAAATAAGACTTCTGCATTAATTATTAATAATTTTATGACCAGACAACGACGGACGATCTGCTAGTATTAACTATTGTCAAAAGTTTGAAGTAAGTCATGCTTTATTTTATTTCTTAATTTTTGTTCGTGCAAAATATTCGTTATAAAAAATGGATGGAGTTTTAGAAGTAGCGGGTTCGGTTAATCTTTCGAAGTTAATACCTGGAAAATGATGATGCGGGTGAATTTTCAAGATAACATCACATGGACAGACATTGAAGCAAAAAAAATAAACAAAATAAATAAGATGGAATACATTTTTAAGAATAAATAGAAAAATAAGACATCATTGCTTGCTAGAAAAGTTCTCGTTCATCGCGTCACCCCATCACCGCTGTTAACACTAGTTTCATACCAGAAACCACGGGATATTCCTTATTGTACCGGAATTTCGAAAATAACAGAACGAAAGAGACAGAAACATGGTTAACAAAAACACATACACATTAAAAAAAAGTAGAATAGAAAATAACCTAAGCATTGTTTATTTAACACGACGAATATAATTTTTTGATGATAAATGTCGAACAAGAAAAGGCGAACAAGAAAAGACAAATACTACTGGAAATATAAAAAAAAAAGAAAAGTACAAAAGCTATTGCACAGAAAAGAAATTGATCGGCATAGGATTATGGGAGAATCAATTGTTTATATAAGAGAGGGAGGGAGAGAGAAAGACAGAGACACAGAGAGAGAGAGAGAGAGAAAGAGAGAGAGAGGGTGCACTCTGCCCTGAAGGAAGGGAAACGTCTGCTTATTGGAGACGATACAAACCGACACGTGACAAGAAAGGCCGCGTCGCATTATCAACGTAGGTATTCAGGCAGCAAATAATGCACAAGGGAAATGGCTCAGAGAAAAAAACGAAAACAGGATAAAAAAAAGTGTATTTTCATAAAATACATTTTTTTAACAAGTATTAAAGAATTTGATAGAGTTATGTGAAGGAATGGTTGCTATCATAAGTTACTCGTGTATACATTGTATTCAAAAGTAAAAAGTTTGGCAAACAAAAGATTTAGAAAATAGAAACTGGACTTTGGGTAAATGTCGCTTTCCTTTAATTTATTATATTATTAGTTGCGGGGTTTCCTTAGTCTTGACTAAATTATCTGGGAATCTTCTGTTTTATATATATATATATATATATATATATATATATATATATATATATATATATATATATATATACTAGCATGGGTGCCCGGCGTTTCCCGTGTGTTTGGAGGTGTTATGACCCCTTAACATTTATTGTTGTGGGCTCAAATCATATTATTAAGTTAGATCCATGTCCAAGGAACCTATATCTAAAATTTCAAGTGTTTAGACCCAAAATTGTCGGAGGAGTTTTGTAGAGTTCTCAAAAGTCAAATCGTTGAACTTTGACCCCTTAACAGCAAAATTTCTGGCCGAAAACGGATCACAAAAAAATTTCCAAATGTCAGTACTCTGTATATCAAATTTCGAGTCTGTAGACTTAAAATTGACAAAATTATTGCGTAGGGAAGTGTACACAGACATACACACAGACAAACAAACAAACACGTCCATTTTTATAGATAGATAGATAGATAGATAGATAGATAGATAGATAGATAGATTAAACAAAAATATAGACGTATACATGAATATATATGGAAACAATTTTTTGTTTACTGTAAAGATTTACGCAAATATTATGCAAGTATAAATCATATAGAATATCTGCATGAATATAATTACACGTAATAGTAAACTATATATGATCATCCCCTAAGAAAACCGAACAAACTAATAGGGAATTAATTTAAATGAATGTTTAAAAGAATATGAAAATTAGCTAGATCTTTTGCTAGTGAATGCATCTCCACAACCCATATATAAGAAAATTGTATTTTCTTTTTAAATAAATAGAAAAGAGGGTTCTAATATATGTATATATATATATATATATATATATATATATATATATATATATATCGGGTTTCAATCGTGGCTTGAGGTAGTTGCCTGTCTAGCCGCACTGATGAGCTGTGAAACAGCGAAACAGTACTGTATGTGGATGACTATAATGCTCCTCACCTTGAGTTGAGCATATTGAGAAGTGAAACACGAATTACCATTAGCATATAAGCGACGCTCTTTGTGTAAACAAATCGAGCGGAAGTATTTCAGACGATGTCAAAACATCGTTAAACTCACTACTCGTTCAAGCAGCCGCCAATAGCGTAATGGTTAGGAGCCTTGACTGCCGTACAAACGGTCGGGTTTCGATCGTGGCTTGAGGTAGTTGCCTGTCTAGCCGCACTGATGAGCTGTGAAACAGCGAAACAGTACTGTATGTGGATGACATATATATATATATATATATATAAGTTCGTTTTTCTTTTGTGGGTATCGATATTCATATTAAACACCCCTTTTCTATTTATTTAAAAACAAAATATAAATAATTTTGGGTCTAAACACTTAAAATCTTATATATAGGTTCCTTGGACATAGATCTAACTTAATAATATGTTTAGAGGTGTACATAATAAAATTTATGGGGTAATAATAGGGGTCAAATTTAAAAAAAAAATTGACCGTTTTTTTGCTTTTTGCTCAGCATATACCTCACACCCAGGCAACGCCAGGCACCCATGCTAGTGTATCTATAAACGTGAACGTGTCCGTGTATCTGTCTGTCTGTGTATCTGTGTGTCTGTGTGTGATCATTTCCTACGCAAAAACTCTGTCAATTTTTAGTCTAAATACTCAAAATTTGATATACAGGGTACTGAGATTAAGGAAAATCTTTGTGATCGGTTTTCGGCCAGAAATTTGGCTGTCAAGGGGTCAAATTACAACGATTTGATCTTTGAGAACTATACCAAACTCCTCCGACAATTTTGGGTCTAAACACTTGACATTTTAGATATAGGTTCCTTGGACAATAACTTGATTTGAGCCCAAAATTATGATTGTTAAGGGGTCATAATAGAGGTCAAAGTTTTTTAAAAAATGACCTCTGCTGTCTCTACCAAGTTATTCAGACAATTTCTTGTCTAAAATTTGAAATTTGATATAAAGGGTATTAAGAGATAAGGCAAGCTTTTTAATCGGTTTGGGTTGAAATGTTTTATTTACCAATATATAAATGTATGTATGCATGTATGTATGTTTGCATGTCTGCCTAAAACTTTTGACAGAGGCGACGGATTTTACTAATATCAGTATCGTTTTTAAGTCCGACCTTTCAGACGACAAATATCGAAAAATTAGCTAAAAACATTAATATCTTTACCTTCAACTGGGAACATTTCTAAAGGGGGAAGGTCGCTTTTTTCGCCGATATTTTTAAAAGTCATCCTCACCTTTCGATTGTCTAGCCTTAATTTAAAAAAAATGTAACTTCCAGTTTGGCGGTGGTCGTAATAGCATAGATGTCAAGGTTTTCCACCGATCTTTTCCTCCTTGACTACGGGATCGAGCCTGCCTTCCTACTACCACTTTTTTTTTTTTTGCTCAACAGACATATCCCAACACCCGGGCAACGTCGGAATGAAATGCTAGCATATATATATATATATATATATATATATATATATATATATATATATATATATATATATATATATGATGGACTATGCTGTCGATTTCGACGAATAAGCTTCCGCCACAAACACTAAGCTGTTCAACAATCCACACAGAGGTTTCAATTCTATAATTAAATATTTAGAGAATTATAAAGAATCAGAATCAGAATCGATAATTGTATTGGAATCGGAAATTTGTGTATGACCAGCCACACTTTTTGGTATTACTGCTAACCTTTGTTGATGCAGATGATTACCAACGGACAGAGTATACAGTATACCGAAGGTTTTTACATCAGAGTTTCCTTCTGTTAGATGCCCCCTCTCCCAGTAAATTAATGAGCTCCAGATACCAACCTGGACATTTTTACGACTCGGCGCGGTATATACAGGAACTAGCCTTCTCAAATGGTCACCCATCTAGTACTGGGCAGGTTCAACGATGCTTAATTTCGGTGATCGGTGATCTGGCGAGAACCGGTGTGTTAATCTGATAGTTATATATATATATATATATATATATATATATATATATATATATATATATATATATATATATATATATATATATATATATATAATATTAAATCTGTGAAACAGTGTTTCATGGTAAACAACCGATGATCCCGTAAAAATGAATTATTACTGGTACTATAGTGAATTCGAAAGAGAGCAAGTTGATGCAGTGATTGCAGGTGATTGAATGACTTACGGACTAAATAGTTTTCTAACGAATGATAAAAAAGAAAAAAAAGTTTGTATAATTTTAAAGATTAAAAACTTGCAAGACTATATATATACATATATATATATATATATATATATATATATATATATCATCTATCTATACTCATATAAATTCGCTTTTTCTTGTGTGTATTGATATTCATATTAAAACCGCTCTAGTCTATTTATTTTTTTTTAAAAGTACAATTTTGTTATATATGGGTTGTGGAGATGCATTCACTAGCAAAAGATCTAGCTAATTTGCATATTCTTTTAAACATTCATTTAAATATTAGTTTTTCGGTTTTCTAATGGGATGGTCATCTTTAGTTAACTATTTCGTGTAATTATATTCATGCAGATATTCTACATGATTTATACTTAAATAATATTTGCGTAAAATCTTTACAGTAAACAAAAATTGTTTCCATATATATTTATGTATACATATATATTTTTGTTTAATTTATTAGTCTATCTATCTATCTATCTATATATATATATATATATATATATATATATATATATATATAACAGTGAACGTGTCTGTGTGTCTGTGTGTCTGTCTGTGTACATTTCCCTACGCAATAACTCTGTCAATGCTTAGTCTACAGACTGAAAATTTGATATACTGGGTACTGAGATTTGGGAAAATCGATGTGATCCGTTTTCAGCCAGAATTTTTTCTTTTAAGGGGTAAAACTTCAACGATTTGATTCTTGAGAACTCTACCAAACTCATGCGACAATTTTGCGCCTGAACACTTGAAATTTCAGATATAGGTTCCTTGGACATGGATCTAACTTAATAACTCGGTTTAAGCACCAAACAATAAATTTGTAGGGGCCATAATAGGCGTCAAATTTTCAAAAATTGACCTTTTTTTTTTTTGCTCAACATACCCCTCAAAACACCCGGGTAACGCCGGGCAACCATGCTAGTATCTCTATAAAAGTGAACGTGTCTGTGTGTGTACATTTCCCTACGCAATAACTCTGTCAATTTTAAGTGTACAGACTCGAAATTTTATATACAGGGTAACGAGATTTGGGAAAATTTTTGTCATCGGTTTTCGGCCGGAAATTTGGTTGTTAATGGGTCAAAGTTCAACGATTTGATATTTGAGAACTTTACCAAACTCCTCCGACAATTTTGCGTCGAAACACTTGAAATTTTAGATAGGGATTCCTTGAACATGAATCTAACTTAATAACTTGATTTGAGCCCAACAAATATAAATGATAAAAATTTTACCGTTTTTTTTTTTTTTTTTTTTGCTCAACATATACCTCAAAACACCCGGGCAACGCCGGGCTGAAATTCTACTCTATATATCTATAAAAGTGGACGTGTCTATGTATCTGTGTGTCTGTGTGTCTGTGTGTCTATGTGTGTCTATGTGTGTGTACATTTCCCTACGCAATAACTCTGTCAATTTCTAGTCTACAGACTCGCAATTTGATATACAGGATACTGAGACTTGGGAAAATCTTTGTGATGGGTTTTCGGACAGAGATTTTGCTGTTAAAGGGTCAAAGTTCAACGATTTGATCTTTGAAAACTCTATTAAACTCATCCGCCAATTTTCGGTCTAAACACTTGAAATGTAAGGTTCCTCGGACATGGATCTAACTTAATAACTTGATTTGAGCCCCAAACAATAAATGTAAAGTGGTCATAATATGGGCCAAATTTAAAAAAAAAATGACCTCTGCGGTCTATACTAAATTACTCAGACAATTTCTGGTCTAAACATTTGAAAGTTTACATAAAGGATATTCAGAGATAGGGCAACGTTTTCAGTCGGGTTGAGTCGAAAAGTTTTAGTTACCAATATATAAGTGTATGTATGTATGTATGTATGTATGTATGTATGTATGTATGTATGTATGTTTACATGTCAGCCTAAAACTTTCGACAGAGGCGAGGGATATTTACAAGATCTGTATCTTTTTATGTTCGACCTTTCAGGCCACAAATATAGAAAACTTGGCTTAAATATTAATATATTCACCTTCAACTGGACACTTTTCTACAGGGGGTGGTCGCAGTTTTCGCCGATATTTTCGAAAGTCATCCTCTCCTTTCGATTATTTAGCCTTAATTTAAACCGACGGCACTTCCGGTTTGGCGGTGGTCGTAAAAGCAAAGACGTCAGGTTCTTTTTTACTGTTCTTTTCCTACTTTACGGTACGGGTTCGAAGCTGCATTCCTACTACCATTGTTTTATTTTTGTTCAACATACACCTCCAAACACCCGGGCAACGCCGAGCGTAAATGCTAGTATATATATATATATATATATATATATATATATATATATATATATATATATATATATAAAGCTGAACGTATGTCTGTGTGTCTGGTCACGAATAGGCTCGTATATGATTGACTATTATAGAAAAGTGATCACATGTAATGATAGATGTATTGAGACACAGGAATGGGTATGTTTGATCTGGCATAATGATGATTCATTAAAATTGTGGGGTCTGCGCACGCGCCTGGTCCACAAAATATGGAAATAAAAAATGTAAAAATTAAAAAAAACGTTTACAAGTGATTTTGATATAGATGTACATAATAATACTTTGATAAGTATGTTGTAACTTAAATAGGGATGGTATAATAAAATTGTGGGGATCTGCGTTCGAACCTGGCCTCCATAGAATGGAAATAGGCACAAACTTTAATAAAGACTTTTCATATCTATCTGCGTAAGTATACTTTGATAATTATGTATCAGTTTGAAGAAATATGGTATAATAAAATTATGGGATGTTCGTTCGCGCCTGACCTCCATAGAATGGAAATATATCACAAAGTTTAACAAGGTTTTTTAATATATATCAACAGAATATTGTGATAAGTGTTTCAGTGTGAACAGGTATGGTATAATAAATTATGGGGTTTATCTATTTTATTTTTACTTTCATCATATTTTGCTTTGATTTTGATACCCCCAAATTCGAAACTATCTCTTTACAACCCTTCCTTTTCATAACCTATCATACTTTCATAAATCAGAGTCCATTTTCTGTAGGCTGTTTTTGAACCCAATCAACGACGGGTACTTTTGCTACTCTCTCTCTCTCTCTCTCTCTCTCTCTCTCGCTCTCTCTCTCTCTCTCTCTCTCTCTCTCTCTATATATATATATATATATTATGGTTGAGCGATAAAATTGCCTTATAAAAGTCGACATGATTCCATCTCTGTTTGATGAAAATAGGTTTTCTTTTTTTGTTGTTGAAGAATATCTACTAGTTGGTCAGTTACGTACAAATACCAAGAGCGATAGAAGCATTCTATCATGCCTGAACGTGACACAATGTTCAACGAGCGAGATCGGTGATGCGCTTCTATGCTTCTATGCAACATCCTCTTTACAGGTCCAAGTTATGATAACAGGAACATTGTCAGAATCTTCAAAATCCATCGCTCGATTGCCACGAATAACAGGGATGTTCCCAGCGCGATTAAGACAAAGTTTCCGGTGTTGTTTCAGGTTAGGGCTATATCATTCCAGGTCACATTTTCTTAGTCTGCTTGAAAGTCAACACCAAAGCGTACCTGGAGATGCTGATAAATGTGGTGATCCTATGGTGCAATCAGGTGGCCACTGGCAGAACTGAGTGTTGCAGCAGGACTCGACGCCGGTCCACATATCTAAAGAGACCCAGATTTGGCTTTAGAAGGAGAGCTACAACATTGTACCCTTCTCTCACTGGCCCTCTTCCTACCCCGATCTGAATCCGCTAGACTACTTGGTTCAGAAATACGTCGAGAACATCCCAACATTCCATCCCACAACACCAAAGTCAGCCTGATCGCCGCCATCCACCGAGTATTCGCCAAGCTCCCATCGGCGATTGTGGAAAAGGCATACTCCAAGTTCCGAATCCGTATTGAGGCGGTAATTGGAACTGAAGACTGTAACATTGATTAGATGTCAGATCTACTACATAATGAAGTAACCTGAATTGTTTTTTTTTCAATAAAGTGTTAAAATAAAGCAGTGTTTTTTTTTTTATCGTTCCACCCTGTATATATTATCCTATGTCAATATTTGTTTTTGGAAAGGTAAATAAAAGTATGTTTCCAGTGTCGAAAATCTAATGTTGTATCTCCTTAAAAATAATTCGACATTAACTAATCTTACAAAGGTGTGTTATGCTCTAAAATCAAACAGTAAAACAATCATAAATAATGTACAATAACTTACTCGACTGAACCCAAGTACAAATATACACATTTATTAAATAGACCCTCAATTGCAAACGACGTACAATATTTCACAACGACAAAACGATATAAATCTTCATTAACTTTACCCCTGAGCAGAATCCCTACTTTAGATGGGACGGAGATATTCTGCCACCGTTGGAATGCACGCAACAAGGCGGATAAATGTTTTCTATTACCTAAAGTGGGATTGTTTTTCTTACTTTCGTGAATTATCTCTACCATGTAAGGTAGGAGTAGGAGCTAGTATAACGTCATCTTCCATTTCTCCCACGTGAGTTTTAACCCACCGTGAGGGGAGAAGCCTGCTTACGCGACGTTTTTTTTTTTTTACATGGAGGTCACCACTTATAAAGGCCCAGAAACCATTCGGTGATAAGGGTTATTGTGTGTACAGTAATCAATTGGGTAGTGTTGTATTATTTGTTAGTATTGCAGATTTGATAGAGTTTCATTACTTAAGGGGGCGGTTCATCAGGAATTTGTTTATGTTGGACTTGAAGACATCCAAGTTAAAGTCAGGAGGGAAACAGGCAAGTGGCAGAGAGTTCCACAGGTGGGCGGTTCTAGGAAAGAAGCTTTGTTCATGGAATCTACGTTTTGATTTAGGCATAGATAAAGAGTGGGGAAAATTATTGACAGTGGTTTCAGCTAGACTGGTGTTTTTCGTGAAAGATTGGCGAGGGAGCAGAGATTGGAGCTCAGACGAGCACTTGCCATGGAAATAACTATAAAACAAAGATAGGCTCGCAACGTGTCTTCCGTGGGAGAGAGGTTTCAGGGAAGAGAAAAGGGCACCTCCACTAAGCCACGGAGTCTATTTTGTACTCTATCAAGGCAGGAAAGGTTTTTTTATCAGCTCCTGCCCAGATGTGGCAGCAGTACTCCATCCTTCGACGTACTTGGCTTTTATATAGATAGAGAATTGCATCAGTAGTGAGATATCTTCTGGAGCGGTAGAAGGATCCCACCATTTTCCTAGCGACCTTGGCAACAGACTTGTATGTACGTGTTCCATTTCAGATCAGGAGTAAAGGTAAAATTCAGAAGCTTATCAAAACATGTGGCCTCCCCTAGACGAAAGCCATCCATTTTAATTGATGCCAGATAGGGATCAGAGCGTTTATGATGTAAAGATAGGAGCTTCGTTTTAGATGGATTAAAGGTAACAAGCCACCTCTTCCCTCACTGTACCACGCGCTCAAGATCAGAGAAGAGAGAATCAGAGGGGGCATTGTCATTTACGGCCTTGGTCTTACTGCAAAAGGGGAAGTCACCAACTTGTGTCTTAGCTACTCAGACACTTGCATTCCATAAGTTATGTTTCCAACAAAAACAATAGAATTGCCACTTTCTCTTTTGGAATATTGCTATCTAACAGTCATCATTGGCTATTCTTTGACGTTGAAATGGTATTTTTAGCTCATTACATTATATGACATTATGGTTTGTCTTGAGCGATTTCCATGAAAAAAATCGATTTATGTAGACTAACCCATTGGGTCAATACTTGTTATATATAATAATAACAAAGTAGTTAAATATTATTTATTGATTGATTGACAAGCTTGTTCCAGCTGTTGAAGACACATGAGCTCAGATTAAAACATCTGGCCCACTTAAGAAAGTGTTCGAACTTACAACCCCGAGCATATAATACCAAACATCGTTAAAGTCTTGTCTAGTAAATTAGCTGCTAGATCGAGACGTGTATATACTTTTCTACTACAAACTCTTGCCGCTAGTGACATCTAAAGTACTTAACTAAATGGAAATAAACTATAGCTTTACAATAGGAGATATAATTATTTTGTTGCTAATAAATAATAAAATATTATCAATTTATTTCGTCTTTGGATTACACAGTTGTATTCAAATAACTGGCCTACTTGCTAAAATGTTCGATCTTATTACACGTAAATATAAAAATGGCTGCTTCTAATTTCCGGAAACCACCGGAAGTCTGTAACTTTTTGCCATTTTCTCCTTTCAAATAAGCAGGGAAGTAAATTTTATTGCGTTTGGATCAAATATTCGTATATTTGATTTTTGTTGTTTTTGTGTGTGTTTTTATATTTTTCTTGCGCTATAAAATGGAGAAAAATCCACCACCAAAACTTACGTCAATTGTTTTCGAGAAATCGATGGCAACCATCACGAAATCTGAACAAAACATAATTTTAGACAAAAAATTGCATCTAAATAATTTAAAATACACAAAAATTGGTAGTAAAATAACGTTTATTGCCTTTGGTAACAGTTATTTGTTGACTACTTGTTTTCTGTGATTTTTCATCACATTCATTTTAGGTGAGAAATTCTTGAGAATCGCCAGAAGAAATATAATTGTACATCAAGAATCAAAATTCAAAGCATAAATTAGATGATAAATCATGTGAAATGGCATAAACAACAACAACAACAACAACAACAACAATAATAATAATAATAATAATAATAATAATAATAATAATAATAATAATAATAAGGAGGAGGGGTAATTTCCTAAAATCGTTTAATGTGAATTGTACTCGAATTCTACTAATAAAAGTACACATTCTGCATTTGTTCGTATTAGTAGCAATTGGCTAATGAATATGAAAAAATAATCAATGAAACCAGCGTAAATCTGAATTTTTCTACTACTAAAAGTGTACCTGATATGATAGAATATGTAATCGATTAAATCGATTGGAAATGTTTATTTGATATCAAAAAACTTATAAATATTGATTTTTCAGATGCATCGGTCTTACTTGAAAATTTTCACTGACTTTAATCTTTATATATTAGATAACAGAGGAGTTGATAGAAGAAAGAAAAGTGGTAGGATTAGATTAATGGATACCATCGTGGGCTGTGATACTAGTTACGTTAAGTTTAAATCCTATTGGATTTATTGTTTTCAATTATGCATGAATAATACAAGGAAAGGCATAGCCTCCATTCACGTCCGTCTGTAATTAAAATAATGTTCCGAGATGGTTTTCGACCAGGAAGAGGGATACTTCTATGGTCCGATGACTCCACAGAACCACTATCATTTGGAATGTTTTGTTTTGCATTTATTGCAAGCAAGGCATACTGCAACTTTGATATAGAGGGGTACTATCTGGAACATAAATTGCAGGGATACTATGTAGGGAGTTGAGCAGCACGTTGTCTGTTTACATTACACTTGAACTTCTGCATGTCAGTACAATTGGGAAACAATGCAAGCTTCCTGTAGTCTCTCTATCTGCTTCCTTTCCTCCAGCTCGTTCGCTCATTCGTAAAGTGGTCTCGATCAATTTACTGTTTTAATACCTTATTGTAATACAATTTCATATTCAAATAGTTTCTAACTGCAATGTTGTGGGACTCTCTACCTGCTCACTGCATTCTGTCAAACTACAGTCTGGAACTTTTCTTTTTTTCTAGTCAGAATCAAATATAGATTTGCTAGAGGTATTGCTGTTGACGCCTGACTTATATTTGATAGTTATAGTAATGAGGTATACAATTTCTAATAGAACTTGTTATCATTTATTTGTACAGGATGAAGCTGACTGGCATTTGATATTAGAAAAGCAGCATGCGGTAACGAGATGAAAGACCGGAAGTATTTTCGTGACATATTCCAGACATTTGTCATTTACAAGAAATATTAACGATTAATTTTACAATAACGACTTTGAAAATCAACATGCAAATTTCAGCGTAATATATGTGCGTGTGTGATTGTGTGTGCGTGTGTGCGTGTGTGTGTGTTGTGTACGAGATCGTAACTTCCTGTTACTTAATCACTTTAAGATCGAATGTATTTATCGTTAAGCTTCATTTTATGTTATAACTAGCTTGGGTGTCCGGCATTGCCCGGGTGTTTGTAGGTGTGTGTTAAACAAAAAAAAAAACAAAAAAAGTGGTAGTAGACAGGCGGACTCAAACCAGTACAGCAAAGGAGGAAAAGAACGTGAAAAAAAAAACGTGATGTCTTTGCCGTTGTGTCCATCGCCAAAGCGAAAGTAGCGAAGGTTTAAATTAGGGCAAGTCAAGCAAAAAGAGGTTGGTTGGTTGGTTGTTTTTGTTGTACGGCACATCAACCATTTTCAGGTTATTTAATGCCGAATCTAGTGATTTTGAAGAACGATTTTTTAATAGAGTATATTTGTTTTTGTTTTTTTTTTAGTCGGATTCTGTTTAACCCATAGTTGGGACACTTACAGGTACTACCACTTCGGGTCAGAGTGGACCTGGGAGCAATAGCAATTAAAGAATGCTCTCTGTCTCGGTTAAAAATGTTGAGATCCAGCAAGCTTCAAACGATACCGATCTCGTGAAAATCCATTGCCTATGTCGAAAGTTTTAGGTATACATACATACATACATACATACATACATACATACATACATACATACAGTTTTAGGTATACATACATAAATACATACATACATACATAGATACAAACATACATGATGATGATTGCAACGTCTTGTCAGACGAGTGCCACTTCCTCAGACACTTAAAGTCCATGAGCCCAAAAATTGCCTTTTTTTTTTTTTTAGTCCTACCGGTGAATTCACACGCTCAAGACGGTCATTGAGATCAATTATTATATGTTTCCAGCATTTCAAGCCTCCACACGTCACAACTTCGCCATTGCCACAGTACCATTTTTATAGACAAATGGCCGAGGGAGTATCTATACGCAGATGATGTTACAGAGTCTTAGCTTTGTACGACAGCTACGTCTCTCTCTCTCTGTCTCGGTTAAAAATGTTGAGATCCAGCAACAAGCAAGAGCAAGATAGGCAGCAACAAGTTAAACTGATGACCAGCTTAATGCGGGTACTGGTCTCCCGCTTTATGGTTTTTTAAATCAGAGATTTGCTTCTCCTAGAAAGGTTGCCTTCACTACGGCTTACGGGAGCCCTCTCCACCGCAACACACATATACATACAAACAAACATACACGATGCTAGTTGGCCGTTTACCTCGAAAAAGAGTTCATTCGCCCCTGCGAAGGTCTTGTTTTTAATCCTTCAGGGAGACTAGCCACCCTCCTCACCAAACAAGTCTTGTGGGGGAACCAGTTTAGTCGCCGGTGACCCGACCATGAGGCAGGTAGTACTGGGTTCCATGGTACCAGTAGCATATGACATGACCTGACATACATACATACATATATATATATATATATATATATATATATATATATATATATATATATATATATATATATATTAATAGACGGGTGAGATTTATATAATGGATGCCATTTAATTTGCGATGAATGGTGACCCTAGGAGGTTTTATTGCGGCGTTTGGATCCTTGGATTAGCGTTGATCGTGATCTCTTGCACTAATGAGTGCGTGTTCGTAGGAATACAAACACACACACACACACACATACACACACATATGTGTATATATATATATTTTTTTTTTTTTCTGTGGAAATATATTTTCTTATATACCAATCCTTATTTAAGAAGCTCAGTGTAATTACAGAGCAATATAGAGAATAAATAACAAAAAGTTATATTCCAAAATTCATAATGTTGACCATCTTATAATTTATTTCTTTAATTTAGTGGACTTATACAATTCTTGACAGTATCTGTTTCATAGCGCAAAATCAATCACTTAATTATTATATCAATCAGTTAATTTAGTATGCCCTTAAGTCATCAGGAGAAATAGCAACAATCAATCCGTCAAAAGGAAATGAAGTGTGATTTAAATCCGAAAATTGGGGTAATGAAAAAATAAAAAAAGTTATATGCAGCTTCTCTTCCAATTTTCGGATTATATGTTAGTGGAACGCAATTACACGGAGATGCTTCCAAGTTGACTACAACGTATTTGTTTTCAAGTCCAATATAAACAAAATCTAGTGAATCCGGCCTCGTAAATAATCAAATTCTGCCCAATTTTCATCATCGTTTACAACCAGCAAGCTGTTTTCACACCGTACACCTCAAAGTCGTTAACTATTGTCCTCTAGTGGCCTTTGGTCTTGATAAGTGGTGGCTCTTTAGACAAAATAAAAGTTCGGAGTAAATTGTTTGAACCGGGAAAATGGCGGCCAGCAGTAAAACAAAACCATTTCCAAAGGAGGATGTAATGCTTCGGGGAATGGCCTTCTAGGATCGAACCATACCTAATTCGGACAAAAAGAAATCGGACCTCTTGTGTATCGAATAATGAGAATGACCGAAGGATTCTTGCGCTGCTTTGAAAAGGCGAAGAAACTTATTTATTTACGTACCTCGTAAAGCAGCAAGATATGCCAATTTAATGTGAGGAAAACGATCTCCCAAAGGATACATTCTGGAAGATTACAAAAATAGTTGTGAAAAGGACCATGAGAATTTCTCGCCATTTGCCTCAGTCCAGAAACATTTTACTGGTGCTCTCAGATCAGACTGTCTGAAGATATCAGCTTTCCACTTAAATATACCAAACATTGATATTATTTATCCTTTTCTTTTACAAACCCCAATCATGTTCCGCAAAGCCAAAAAAAAAAAAAAAAAAAAACACCATTTTTTCTACAAAATAACCAAACTAAACACTACGAATAAATATTTGAAGATATAATTAAGATGAGGCATAAAATTTTTGCCAAAATAATTAAACCCTAAAAAAGGGTTGCTGTGTCGGAAAACAAAACAACCAAACTAAATCCAACGAATAAATATTTGAAGTTATAAAGGACTTGAAGCATAAACTCTTTTTCCAATATAATTAAACTCTAAAATGCTTAATATTCTAAACAAAACAACCAAACCAAACACCATAAATAAATATGTGAAGCCAGAAACAATTGAATCATGCAAACTTTTATCTGAAATTACTAAACCAGGCATAGAAAAAGCTTGATATGCCGTAAAACAAAACAACCAAGTAGAAAGATTTCTCGTTCACTGCTTAAAGGACAGAAGACATGAATTGTAGTATCAGAACTGATACTACACGCTGATTCTATTTATCTATTTTATTGGTCGTAAATTTTACAATTTTAAGTTTGAATAATAAAAGTAAAATAAACAAACAAAAAAAAACGTAGGCATGAAGCCCTATACGAAATTTGGAGAGGGGTGGGTGCGGGGTCTTTCTAAAAGGTCTTTAAAACTTTTTAGATTACTCTTGACGGGCACCATTTAGAACAATACCAAATTTACTCCTTGGAGTTAAACTTACTTAATAAATTCCGCGGCGTTTTTGTAAAAAAAAAAAAGAAAATGTACATGCGTGCGTGTGTGCATACAAGTTCTTTGTTTTTTTTTTAAATAAATGATAGATGATGCGAAATGATAAAAAAGTTCGTCAAAAGATCGATGAATGTCCTTATTTACATACCTCTGCACGAAAGCAAAGTCAGACATAAGGTCACGAGGTCCCCCCTCTCTCTCTCTTTCTCTCTCTCTCTCTCTCTCTCTCTCCTTTCCTATATGTTAGTGGAACGCAATTACAATAAACAACAAATAATTACAATAAAGTAACAAATAAGGTTCTTGTGTAGACTGGTGTCGTTTTTAACCAACGCATTTTAGGTTAAAACAATATTACGTACTTGCGCGTCATGTCGAAATTAGGATAACTTTTGAACAAAAATTACGAAAAGTCATCCAGTAGAAAAATAAATATATAATTCAAAATAAAATTTATCGAATTATTGATTTATAGAGTTATATAATATGTTTTAATGTTAAAGAGTTCGCCAAATCCACGGAAATAACTGCAATCGACTATTTTGACTAAATAAGTATAATCTGCCTTTTTAAAACAGAAACGTAATTGTGGATAATTTTGTTTAAAAATACATGTAGCACATCTATTCAATTTAATATAATTATTGGAATTTATGAAAAGTTTCGACCTGACACGTAAGTACGTAATAATGTTTACACCTGAAATGCATTTGCTTACAGCATCATTATTCTACACAAGCACACAAATTAAAATTGGCTTAACAAATAATAGTATAATTAAATAAGTGATTCCTTTTATTTAAATTGGAGAAAATTATAAATGATTTAATCCTTTCGGGGTTTTAATTGGATTAAACTTTTGTTTTCATAAATAAAAGAAATAATCGGAGACACGTTTCTCGTCAGCCATTTTAAGGAGACAAATATTATTCAGCCGATAGGATTTATTAAGGAGGGTGTTATTGAATATTTCGTGTCACAAAACTCCCTCGGCTTCGCGTATTTAAATCATGATATTCCCCCTAGAAGCAGCACGATGCAGAGGAAGGTGGGGAGAAAGAGAGATAAAGAGAGTGAGAGATAGAGAGAAAGAGAGACACGAAGAAAGAGAGAGAGAGAGAGAGAGAGAGAGAGAGAGAGAGAGATATGAGGTATTGTTATGTTGAAAAGACAATGGACTAGCTGTCGTAAACCGAAACACCAACTTTGAACTCGTCAGCAGAAAAGGAGAATTTGTTTGTTTGAAAAATTGAAAGCTTTCTTCATTTTGTTTGTCATTTCAAAGAATGACGAGGGAGGGGAATGCCCGAGCTATTCAAATAGGGAGACAAAGCAGGGGTTGCTGTTGTAAGTTGGCTGAGGGGGAAGTATGACTCTGGTTAAATACCTTCTCTTCCTCCGGTAGGTCGCCGATGATGGATAATTGAGACAGCTAGCCTGATAAAACGGAAGTTACTGGAGAGGCGGGGAAAGACATCTGAGCCTTTCTCGATCAGTTTTGAAAACAAATAAACAATAATCTCTTGATCCCCTAAATTTGAGCCTGACAATATTCGGTTCTATTCCAACTAACCTTATGATCCCTATGATCCTTTTATTTTATTTTATTATTATTTTTTAAATTTATTAATACAGAAAGGAAATGGGCGAGTTTCAATCTACTCTTTTAGGTTGTTTGTTTTTTTAATTTTTGTCGGTTGAAATTTGGATGGGAGGTTTGTATTCATTTAAACTGATCCCTGCATTATTCACATATCTGATCTCGGATCAAGTGATCATCGGAGATATTTAGGAAGTGTTGATATCTGATTTTAACCTCGGGCGTATCAAGAAACGAAAATATTTGAACCTGTGTAATAAGCCTGTTCATTTACCCAATTTATTTTTAATTATTTATTTGTTTTTTTTTATTTAGTGGTTAGCAAGAATCGTGTTTCATTTTTTTTTCAGAGAGAAAAAAAAATCACTCGTGCCAAAATTTGAGGTCTTCAAAAGTTCTCATTTTTGTGTCATCCAAAGTTTTGCATGCATTAAATGCTATCTAATGAAATTGGAAACTTCTTCCGTGTGTCACAGAAGTTGATGCTTCCGTTTTGGGGAATAACAAGAAAAAATCACGCGAAAGTAACCCTAATCATGACCCTGACCTCAACCTCTAGAAGTAAACAAACAACAAACAAATTGGAGATTTGTTCTCTTAATACAGGGTGGAACGATAAAATTGTCGTCCTAGCAAAGACGACGTGATTCCATTTCTGTTTGATGAAAACCGGTTTTATTTTATTTTATTTTTATGTTGTTGTTGTTGCAGACCATCTACGAGGTGACCAGTCGTGGACAAATTCCAAGAGCGATAGGATCCTTCTATCATATCTGAAAGTGACACTGTTCAACGACCGAGATCGGAGATGCGCCACTGTACAATTCATGCTCTCTACCAATCAAAGTTATAACAGCAGAACTATTGCCAGCACCCTAAAAATGCAAATCCGGATGGTTTAATGTGCCCAGGGTTGTAAAAAATTCGTTTCTGGCCACGGTTATGGTCTTTGGTGTGATTTCAAGTGAGGACCACATCATGCCACCTAAAATCTTCGAAGTCGGCTTAGAACCCAATACCAAGGTGTACCTGTATGTACTGAAGAATATGACATTCCGTTGGTGCAATCAGGTGGCCGCTGGCAGACCCTGGATGTGGGAGCAGGACTCGGTGCCGGGCCACAAGTCCAAACATACCTAGGTTTGGCTTCACAAGGAGTACTACGACTTTGTACCCTTCTCTCCCTCGACCTATTGCCGTTGGACTAATTCGTCTGATGATACATCCAGAACATCACCAACATGACCTCCCACAACACCAAAACCAGCCGTATCGCCGCCATCCGCCAAGTATTTCTCGAATATTCGCCGAGTATTCGTCGAGCTACCGCTGGCGCTTGTGGAAAAAACACGCTCCTAGTTCCGGACTCGTATCGAGTCAGTAATTGAGACTAATGACATTATTAGACGTCAGGTGTACTATATAATCAAGTTGCCTGAATTGATTTTTTTTTTTCAAATGCAATTTTAAAATAAAGTTGCAGTGTTGTTTTCTTTGGGGCAACATTTTTATTGTTCCATCCTTTATAAACATTGTGTGAAATTTAATTGGAATTGATAAGTTAACGTAGTTTTTTTTTTTTTATAAAATATCGAATGATGATGCCTTGGTTCAGTTTCAAGAGACAATGGACACTCCTATAAGAATAGCTGCGCGTGTAATTGTGAGGCATGTGTTGCGCAATCTTCTAACCACACCTCCCTTTAATAGGCATTGCTTGGGTCCGGATACAAGGAGACGCACAAGACTTACTGGAAACAATGCCGAGATAGGCGGAGGGCACGTATAGCACCTGGAATTCACAAAGTGGCACCCATTTTAGTACTGACCACGCTCAACGTTGCTTAACTTTGTTGATTCAACAGGAACCGGTGTGTAAACGTGATTATTCCGTATTCTTATTAAAAAAATAATTTTTAAAAAATTATTTTTTTAAAAAATTAAAATCTACTTAGTTTCGACGCTTACACCGAAGCATAAAATAATGCTCTGGTGCAGTTTAACTGACCGGAAGTATCTTTTATTTACATACTTAGAAAAGTTCGAATAGGAAAATAAGACGAGACAATCCATTTCGAATGATTTTTTTAAGTAAATTTTTTTGGTAATTCAAAGCAGTTAATTAAAGCAATGCAGTAACACAACAGACATTACTTCCTGCAACATTTATTGAATAAAAAAATAACACACTCGCCCCCACACACGCATAATATATATATATATATATATATATATATATATATATATATTATATATATATGTGTGTGTGTGTGTGTGTGTGTGTGTGTGTGTGTGTGTGTGTGTGTGTAAGTGTGTGCTATTTTATAAATATACATATATTAGTGATGAAACGATTCCAATATTTTTCCAGATTCCGATACAATTATCGATTTCGTGCTTAATTTCCGATTCCGATTCTTTATAAATATTTAGTTATTTAACTATAAGGTTGTTATTTCCCCCGATTTTCGTAAAAACACATGTTAAATATGCAAATATATTCCTAAGCGTCAGAATACACTTGTGGAGGATGATCTATCGATTTTAGTTTTACTGGTAATTTAAAATCAATAAATATTTATTATTTTATCATTATTACCAGCAATGGACGATTTTGCGTTAAACAAAATCAAATACAATAAGACAATTAAAAGAATCGTTTTGGCATCGGAAAATATTGCATCGATTTTTCCGATTCCGATACCGATTCCGATGCACGCAAATCTTCCGATTTTTCTGATTCCCGATTCCGATTCTGATTAATCGTCCCAACACCGTGTGTGTGTATATATATATATATATATATATATATATATATATATATATATATATATATATATATATATATATATGTGTGTGTGTGTGTGTGTGTGTGTGTGTAAGCGATACAATGTTTTCAAAATTCACTGCCGATGTAATTCTCTATCTATATAAAAGCCAAGTACATCCAAGGATGGAGTACTGCTGCCATATTGGCAGGAGCTGCTAAAAACAGCCTATCCTGCCTTAACTTCGTAGCCTAGTGGGGGATGTCCTTTTCTCGTCCCTGCAACCTCTCTCCCACAGAAGAGACATTGCGAGCCTGTCGTTATTTTTTCGTTATTTCCATGGGAAATGCTCGTCTGAGCTCCAATCTCTGGTCACTCCTCGCCAATATTTCACGAAAAACACCCGTCTAGCTAAAACCACTGTCAGTAATTTCCCCCACTCTTTATCTGTGCCTAAATCGAAACGTAGATTTCATGAACAAAGCTTCTTTCTTAGAAAATCACGCCTGTGGAACTCTCTTCCGTTTGCCTGTTTCCCACCTGACTATAACTTGGATGTATTCAAGTCCAACATGAACAAATTCATGATAAACCGCCCCCTTAAGTAAGACACTTTATCAGATCTCCATTAATAACGATTACTACGATATTGTCCCATTCATTACTGTACACGCAATAATCCTTATCCTCGAGTGGCCTCCGGGCCTTGATAAGTGGTTACTTCCATGTAAAAAAAAAATTAAACTTTTTCAAAATTTACAACCAGAATGTAGCATGCCAAACAATTAATTTAAAACCATTTTTTTAATATATACAAATAAAAGTTTAGATTCAGTTTAGTTGCTTCTCTAGTGACAGCATGTCAGCATCACACAAATAGAAAAAAACACACACAAACTCTTTCCATGCCCGATGAAGTTGTATACCGTCGAACTACCTTGGTTTTAATGTTTTTAAATAAATAAAGGTTTATTTAATATATAACTAAATTCTACGTTATGTTGGCTTCTTAACAAATCAATTTTAATAAATAAAATGGTATTTAAATATGAATAAAACTTTTCCATATAAAGTGAACATGAAAAAACATATTATAAATAAATAAATGAATATATATATATATATATATATAATATTTTCAGAAAATCACGACAATAATAAAAATGTTCATATATGTATAAATAGTGCATTTCGCCGTCTGAAGAGTGACTATTTATGAATATTTTTGCAAAAATATTGCTTGAAATTGTCCGAATGGTAACGTAACAGTTGTATCGATTATAAAAATACACATGATTGTGAAAATATTATTTGCATGCTCGATTATAAAAACTGATCATCATAAAGTTTAAAAATTTAGTCAATTAATCTTTACTTTAATTTTTGTATGTGTACGAGCATCATCGAATTTTAATATATTTTAATATTTTAACATTTTTGGTTAAACATATTAATAAGGTATATACATATATATGATGAAAATAATGGAAATAGTATTCCGACAAAATAGAGAAATAAAAAGGAACAAACCGTATTATGTGTTCATCAACGTTTCGTCTTTATAAATTTTACAAAGTAAAGTATAAAAATGTAATACCTTACTTTGTAAAATGTATAAAAGTGCACTTTGAAGATAAATAAATTTCAAATTGAATCTTGTACCTTTATTGTTAAAGCCTATAGTGAAAACATTTTGTTTAACAATTTTCATGCCTTGGATGAAATGTTTTATAACTTGTATCGTATCTTTTTAAGATTATATTTTATTTAATTTATTAATTTGGATTTTAAAAAAATGAATGTGGTTTTGTATGTATTTATAAAAACTCTCCTACTCTCTATTTCAGATTGTATTTCTACTCACACCACAACTCATTTTTGCAACTCCCTCTTTGTATTATTACAGGCCTGAATATTCTCTGTTTCAGTTTGTAATTCTCCTAAGACAACAACTCTTTTTTGCAACTCCCTCTTTGTCATACATGTCTGAATAATGAGAAAATCTGAATTTTTTTAACAAAAACTTTAAAATAACATTTTAGATTAATTTTTTTTAAACTTCTTTCAGAATAGAAAATCTTTACAATGTAATAAGGAACATATTTCATATAGGTTTCATTAAAATATTCAGTAAATAACGAGAAAAATAGAGATGAAAATTTCAAAAGGAGTGTATAACTGGTTACGCTCAATAGTAGTCCTCACTAGCGAAAGACTTTGTTATTATTATTATTATTATTATTATTATTATTTAAAACTTTTTGTGTCCTGCGCTTTCGCGCGAGGACTAATATATATGCGATTTCCCATACTTATCAGAGGAATTCCGATACAAAACCTAAGAATCCTTCCAGACATATAAAATACACTTGTATGAAATTTCGTAAAAATCAACCCAGTCTTTTTGAAGCTCATAGAGGACTTACACACACACACACACACACACACACACACACACACACACACACACACACACACACACACACACACACGCACACGCACACATACACACGGACAAAGTGTCATATATAAATATTTAACGGAAAGGCTTTCATTTCAGCATTGTTAACAAAACTGGAGATACAAACATTATTCTGTCGGTACCATTTAAACTTGTATTAAACCTTTAATTTATATAATCCACTATGTCTGTGTGTCTGTCCGTCTACAAGGTCGTAGACTGGCACGAAGCAGGTCCAATGATTGAATCTTTTGTCGACCGTTTTAGTCGGTAAAAATAGTTGCTAAGGAGTGAAACTTTAAAAAATTGAACTTTGCACGCGTAAGTCGACTGAACGATTTATTTGTATTTATTTTTACGTAAAATTCGGTTGATTTTAAACTATTACACATCCATCTGACGATAGCTCAACGACTAACGCTGGAGTGCTATATGTTTTGGCTGGGATGCTAGCTGATCACCCCCAAGTAATATTTATTTAACTTTTGAAATCACTACTGTATATTGGGTACTATCTAATATATAAGCATCTATAAATAATTGACTCTATAATAATAAATGCGAACCTAATACATTTCCCCGTAGCTCACACAGCAAACCTATCTCCATAAACATTTCAGGCTACTTTGTAATTCATTGGGGAGGACGACTGGATTACCTATCACGGAAGTAAACCCGAAAAAGGAGTCTGGTTTGGTCAGAGATTCGATCCTTGAATCAGAATGAAACATAATTCTGTTTGGTACTTATTTGCCATCTTTTCAATCATTATTTCCCCCTTCAGAAAGAGGGGTTGGTTTATCGCTGTTCACTTGATACGTCCCTACCAGGGAATGCTGAAGATTCGATTATGGCAAATTTTGCACCCGTCCCTAATGATTCCTATTTTAGGGACTTTAATCCCTGAAACACACAAAGACATTAAACTTGCTGAAAATACACCTGAAATCGCCGAAAGTGCTGTAACAAGTGCAGATAAAAACGTCGAAACGTTAAGAATAGTTTTCATTCAATTGACAAGAAAAATATGATACACGTCAGAGCAGATGAAAAATTAATTTAAAAAAAATGACTAAAAAATATCGTATCGTTCTTATCAAACAAAACATGTCTAAATATATATGTATGTATGTGATATGTGTATATATGTATGGGTGTATACATGTATGTGTGTATTTATGTGTGTATATATGTATGTGTGTATATATGTATGTGTGTATATATGTATGTGTGTATATATGTGTGTATATATCTATGTGCGTATATATGTACGCGTGTATGTATGTGTGAATGTATGAACGTACATATGTACGTGTGTATGTATGTATGTAGAGGGTGTATGTTTGTGTGTGTGTATATGTGTATTGGGGTGGAGAGGGCTCCCGTAAGCCGTGGTGAAGGCAACCTTTCTAGGAGAAGCAAATCTCTGATTTAAAAAACCATAAAGCGGGAGACCAGTACCCGCATTAAGCTGGTCTGCAGTTTAATTTTTTGCTGGCTATCTTGCTCTTGCTTGTTGCTGGATCTCAACATTTTGAACCGAGAGAGAGACTTAGCTGTCGTACAAAGCTAAGACTCTGTAACATCATCTTTGTATAGATACTCCCTCAGGCATTTGGGCTCATGGATGTTAAATGTCTGAGGGAGTGGCACTCGTCTGACAAGACGTTGCAATCATCATATCATGTATGTATGTACAGGGTGGAACGATAAAAGTGTCGCTCATAAGAAAACAACGCTATAGGTTTATTTAAAAATTTTATTGAAAAAATCAATTCAGGTAACTTGATTATATAGTAGAGCTTACATCTATTCAATGTAACCGTCTTCAGCCTCAATCACAACCTCGATACGGGTCTAGAAGTAGGAGCATACTTTTTGTGGGAGTTCATGTTGTGGGAGTTCATGTTGTGGGAGTTCATGTTGGCGATGTTCTCGACGTATGACCAATCAAAGTAGTCCAGCGGGTCGAGGTCGGGGGAGGAGGAGGCACTGAGAGAAAGTCGTAGCACTTCTTTTGAAGCCACGTTTGTTTTTGTTTTTTTGCGAGTCCTATTACCACACCCAAGGTCTGCCAGCGGCCACTTGATTGCACCAGAAGATCACCACACTCTTGAGCACATCAACGTACACTTTGGTGTTAGATTTCAAGCCGACTTCGACGATGCGGAGTCGGATGTTGTGACCCCCACTTGAAACTACACCAAATACTATAACTGTGGCGAGGAACTTTGTTTGCATCGCCCCAGACATGTACCTTTCATTCGTGGCAATCGAGCGATACATTTTGAGGGTGTTGGCAATGGTCCTTCTCTCATAACTTGGATCGGAAGAGAGTATGAGTTGTACAACGGCGCATCTCCGATCTCGCTCGTTGACATTGTGTCACTTTCAGACATGATAGAAGGCTCCTATCGTTCTTAAGATTTGTACACAACTGGCCAACTAGTAGATGGTCTGCAACAAAAAAAAAACAACGGTTTTCATCAAACAGAAATAGAATCATGTCGTTTATTTAGGGCGACAATTTCATCGTTTCACCCTGTATGTACGCATGCATATGTATCTATCTATCTATCTATCTATCTATCTAGCTAGCTAGCTAGCTATCTAGATCTCTCTCTCTCTATGTATATATACACACACACATATATATATGCGTATGTATGAACGTCTGTCTGTATATATGGAAGTATGCGTATATGTAAATACGTTCGCATGTACGTATGTATCTATGTACAAATGTATACATGTACGTATGTACTATGTTTATACGTATTATGTCAATGCATATATATATATATAGGCATATATATACGTATGTATGAATTATGTACGTACATATGTATGTACGTATGAGTAGTTTTGTATGCACTTGTGTATTATGTACGCATATGTGTATGTGTATATGTATGTACATATGTAGGAGTATGTTATGACAGCGAAATAGCGCATGTATGTTAGCTGGAATAGAAGAGTTGTTGTTTTTTTTTTAAATGTCGATAAACCAGCCAAATGTTTTATATACATAATAATTATCTTACAATCACACCGAATTCTAATCATTAAATTTCCTTAATTTAGCACCTTTATTCGAAGAATTTTCTTCTCACACTTTCGTGACCTACACGTTATCATTTCATAACGAGAACGTCTTCAGCCTCGTTTTGAAATATTTTCGAAAAAAAATGTTAGAAATTTCAGTTTTGAAAAAACAAGACAAAAAGAAATTAAAAAATACTATGGATTCATTCAGTCTAATGTGAGTATTTAGCGATGAATATATATTTGCAATCCTTATGTTGCAAACAAAAATGTTATTTTAAACGTCGCAAAAACCAACGAAAATCTTTTTTCAATTTTTATATGACAGACCAATAAAAATGCTATAGCTTAATGTAACAGATCAACGAAAATAATATTTCAAACTTTAGTGTGACTGGCCTGCAAAAATTCTATTTCTAACTACAGCGTGACAGAAAAATAGATATTCTATTTAAAACTTCAGTGTGACACACATATAAAAATTCTATTTATAACTTTAATGTGACAGATAAATAAAAGTTCTATTTATAACTTTAGTGTGACAGATAAATAAAAATTCTATTTATTACTTTAGTGTGACAGACAAATAAAAATTCAATTTCCAACTTTAGTGTGACGGACAAAAATTCTATTTACAACTTTAATTTGACAGGCAAATAAAAGTTATTTTTCAAACTTTCGTGTGACATATAAACAAAAGTTCTATTTCAAATTTAGTGTGACAGACAAAAATTACTATCTAAAAATTCGTGTGAGAGACAAATAAAAATTCTATTTTAAACTTTAATAGTACAGACTAATCAAAATATTATTACATACGTAATAATATAGACTAATCAAAATATTATTACATACGTAATAATATAGACTAATCAAAATATTATTACATACGTAATAATACAGACTAATCAAAATACTATTACATACGTAATAATATAGACTAATCAAAATACTATTACATACGTAATAATATAGACTAATCAAAATACTATTACATACGTAATAATATAGACTAATCAAAATACTATTACATACGTAATAATATAGACTAATCAAAATACTATTACATACGTAATAATACAGACTAATCAAAATACTATTACATACGTAATAATATAGACTAATCAAAATATTATTACATACGTAATAATATAGACTAATCAAAATATTATTACATACGTAATAATATAGACTAATCAAAATATTATTACATACGTAATAATATAGACTAATCAAAATATTATTACATACGTAATAATATAGACTAATCAAAATATTATTACATACGTAATAATATAGACTAATCAAAATATTATTACATACGTAATAATATAGACTAATCAAAATACTATTACATACGTAATAATACAGACTAATCAAAATACTATTACATACGTAATAATATAGACTAATCAAAATATTATTACATACGTAATAATATAGACTAATCAAAATACTATTACATACGTAATAATATAGACTAATCAAAATACTATTACATACGTAATAATATAGACTAATCAAAATACTATTACATACGTAATAATATAGACTAATTAAAATACTATTACATACGTAATAATACAGACTAATCAAAATATTATTACATACGTAATAATATAGACTAATCAAAATATTATTACATACGTAATAATACAGACTAATCAAAATACTATTACATACGTAATAATACAGACTAATCAAAATACTATTACATACGTAATAATACAGACTAATCAAAATATTATTACATACGTAATAATACAGACTAATCAAAATACTATTACATACGTAATAATATAGACTAATCAAAATACTATTACATACGTAATAATATAGACTAATCAAAATACTATTACATACGTAATAATATAGACTAATCAAAATACTATTACATACGTAATAATATAGACTAATCAAAATACTATTACATACGTAATAATATAGACTAATCAAAATACTATTACATACGTAATAATATAGACTAATCAAAATACTATTACATACGTAATAATATAGACTAATCAAAATATTATTACATACGTAATAATATAGACTAATCAAAATATTATTACATACGTAATAATATAGACTAATCAAAATACTATTACATACGTAATAATATAGACTAATCAAAATACTATTACATACGTAATAATATAGACTAATCAAAATACTATTACATACGTAATAATATAGACTAATCAAAATACTATTACATACGTAATAATACAGACTAATCAAAATACTATTACATACGTAATAATACAGACTAATCAAAATACTATTACATACGTAATAATACAGACTAATCAAAATACTATTACATACGTAATAATATAGACTAATCAAAATACTATTACATACGTAATAATATAGACGAATCAAAATATTATTACATACGTAATAATATAGACTAATCAAAATACTATTACATACGTAATAATATAGACTAATCAAAATACTATTACATACGTAATAATATAGACTAATCAAAATACTATTACATACGTAATAATATAGACTAATCAAAATACTATTACATACGTAATAATACAGACTAATCAAAATACTATTACATACGTAATAATATAGACTAATCAAAATACTATTACATACGTAATAATACAGACTAATCAAAATACTATTACATACGTAATAATATAGACTAATCAAAATATTATTACATACGTAATAATATAGACTAATCAAAATATTATTACATACGTAATAATATAGACTAATCAAAATACTATTACATACGTAATAATATAGACTAATCAAAATACTATTACATACGTAATAATATAGACTAATCAAAATACTATTACATACGTAATAATATAGACTAATCAAAATACTATTACATACGTAATAATACAGACTAATCAAAATACTATTACATACGTAATAATACAGACTAATCAAAATACTATTACATACGTAATAATACAGACTAATCAAAATACTATTACATACGTAATAATATAGACTAATCAAAATACTATTACATACGTAATAATATAGACGAATCAAAATATTATTACATACGTAATAATATAGACTAATCAAAATACTATTACATACGTAATAATATAGACTAATCAAAATACTATTACATACGTAATAATATAGACTAATCAAAATACTATTACATACGTAATAATATAGACTAATCAAAATACTATTACATACGTAATAATACAGACTAATCAAAATACTATTACATACGTAATAATATAGACTAATCAAAATACTATTACATACGTAATAATATAGACTAATCAAAATACTATTACATACGTAATAATATAGACTAATCAAAATACTATTACATACGTAATAATATAGACTAATCAAAATACTATTACATACGTAATAATATAGACTAATCAAAATACTATTACATACGTAATAATATAGACTAATCAAAATACTATTACATACGTAAGAGTAAAAGATCTACGAAAATGTCATTTCGAACTTACATGCTTTTTTAAACTTTAGCATTATTGACCAAAGAAAATTATATTTGAATGTTATAAAAAAAATAGAAATTAAAATGCTATTTAAACTTGAGCATGGCAGGCTCAAGAAGTATGAGAGACCAATAGAAATACTATTTCAAACTTTAGCATGACAGACTAACGAAAAAGCTATTCCAAACTTTAAAAAAGACAGACTGATGAAAATGCTATTTTAGACTTTAGCGTCACAGATCATCAGATGAGAAAATTTGCTACATCATCATGACGGGCTCCTTGGCCGGACCAATGTGACTCTTTCTCTCCAGAGTTTCCTGTCTTCCATCAGCTGCCTCAGATCGTCAGGTTAACAGTTGGCATCGTGTGCTATTTGTTGGATGTACGTGGATCTAGGTCGTCCTTTGCTTGCGCGTCCGTGTCGTGGAGTCCATAGCAATATATCACTCACCAATTCATGCTTGCTCCTCAGACAATGACCAGCAAATCGTAGGCATCTTTCTCTGATGGTATTAGATATGGCAGGTAGGTTGCCATAAAGTTGCTGCTTCGTGGGATAATTTTGCCAAGATATATTTAATACTGTTTGCAGCATACGGGTATATGTGCCATCTAGTTTCCTTTCCAATCTTTTTGTGAGCGTCCATGTTGTAGCACCGTAAACAAGGACAGACTTTACCATTTCCCTGAAGAACTGCCTTTTCAGTTGGTTAGTTAGTCCCGAAGTCCATGCTGAACAACCCATTATTGAGGTTATCCTAAGAAGGAATCGATTACTTAGTGATGTGAATATTCTCCCTCGTGAATAAACCATTGCAGTAGCATGGATGTCCTAAATCGCAGCAAAGTTGGATGGTCAAAGAAAACTTGGACACAAGATCGTACATTGTGAAATTTAGAACCGTGAGGACTAGAGAGTGACCTTGCATATCAGAAAACGTTTAACCAAGGGCTCGTCAGATGACTAGAAAAAGAAAAAAGCTTCCACGTGTATATATTTTATATAAGAAATATCAACATTTTAAAATCCATTAAGTTGTTTAATTTTTTGTTAATTATTTGACCATCTTTAATATCTTATTTTGAAATACTTCTATCGTTAATATTTTAAATATAAACAGAATCAGTTCAGTGGTATCTTTGAAAGCGTCATTTCGTATGGTTAATTTGAAAATTTCGAAAATCTAATAATGTTAAAATATATTTTATGAAATGATTACAATAATTTTGTCCTGAGAGAGGTAGAATGAAGGATGGAGTACTGTTGCCACATCTGGACAGGAGCCGCGAGAAAAACTTATCCTGCCTTGACAGAGTTCAAAATAGACTCTGTAGCTTAGTAGGGGGTGCCTTTTTCTCTTTCTCGCAGAAGAGACGATGCGAACATGTCTCTGCTTCATCGTGGTTTTCATGGCGAGTGTTCGTCTGAGTTCCAATCTATGCCCCCCTCACCAAACTTTCACAGGAAACACTTGTCTAGCTGAAAACACTATCAGTAATTTCCCCCACTCCTTATCTGTGCCTGAATCTAAACGTAGATTCAATGAACAAAGCTTCTTTCTTAGAACTGCACGCCTACGGAATTGCCTTTCGTTTTCATGCTTTCCAGCTTACTACAATATGATCGTCTTCAAGTCCAATTTAATGCAATATGTCAATCCATATATACGTAGGTATGTATATACGTACGTGTAATAGCATATATCAATATTGTTTAACAATATTTATAACAAATTATCTGAGGAGTTATTATAGCGCACAGTTTTAAAAATGCTTTCCTGATTCTTTTTAACGTTCTAAATTGACAATAATTTTAGTTTTAAATAAACAATACAACAATATTGAAATACCGATTTTCTTTTCTAAAACACGGATTTTCTTTTCTTTAAGCGAGAACCTGTTACGAGTCTGTTACAGACAAGATCACTACTAACTATGTATTTAAGTAAGACACTCTATCAAAACCCCCAAATACTAATGATTACTACAATACTATCTCATTGATTACTGTACACGCAATAACCCTTATCCCTGAGTGGCCTTGATAAGTGGTGACCCCCATGTAAAACATGTGTTTACCCCGGCTTACGGTGTTATTTATAATGTTATTTTATTATATACCTGTGTATTATATACTGTATTTTGTTACTAATTTTTAATGCCGTATTCAGGGGTTGTACTGTATTACCACCGCTCGCTCAGCTTGTAACTTTCCGCTGCTCTCCCTCTCACATCACAGAAAAGAAAATGCATTGCGAAATGCACTCGATGTTCATAAACATATAATATTATTAAAAAGTACCCGCAACAAATATTCTTAAAAAGCATTTGATAAACCTGTGTTTAACTATGAAAATGCTATTTCAAACTTAATTGTGACAAGCTATAGAAATCTTGATATATATATATATATATATATATATATATATATATATATATATATATATATATATATGAGTAAACAATTAATAAAATATGTTAAAAAACACTTTGAAATGAGTTAAAAATATATTTAATCTGAAAAGGAAACACTAGATAAATGGATAGTCCTTAATCCGCGGAGTTTCGAAGTTAATTGAATTTGGTAAATATAATTTAAATGTAATTTTTATATTTATGTCTCGGAAGTAGAGTGAAAAGCATATCTCATTTAACTTTTATTAATATTATTGGAATCTTTTCTTTTTTTTCCTTGTACACATTTTTGTGAATTATTCCATGGATTTCTGCCTTTGGATTATTATGGACCATCTTCTTCCAATTACGGGATTTCCTTGGATTTTACTTGTACAAATGGAAATTCTTTTAACTTTCTTGAAGTTATATATTTGGATTTTACCGTCACTGGATTTTTTATCTTCCACCAGACTATCCATCCATGTGTAATCACTTTTTTCTTCACCATATGCCTTCTGCTTCACTTTTTTTGTTTTCAAATAAAATCTTTGACTTACTTGTATTTTCATCAAATACTTCTGCATGCAAAATCCGATCCCGCATTTTGCTAATTCCTACCCTCTGATGAGAAGGAAAGTATTTCTTCGAAACTCCGCGGATTAAGGACTATCCATTTATTTAGTGTTTCCTTTTCAGATTAAATATGTTTTTAACTCATTTCAATGTGTTTTTTAACATATTTTATTAATTGTTTGCTTATATTATAAGCTCTATTTCCTATTTGGTTTTATCGAGCTTTTATATCTGGCTGAGATAATTTTATAAATATTAATTCTTTAATATTTATAATATACTTTAATTTTACCATCTTGGATTATTTTGGTAAATTTAATTGTAATTTTTATTTTATTTTATATATATATATATATATATATATATATATATATATATATATATATATATATATATATATATACATACATACATATACATATGACGTTTCTAGTAATATTTTTGAGATGCGGATTGGTTATTTGTCATTTATTTAACCAAGATGGGCATCAAAACAGTTCATCACCCTCCCTATAATCCAGATCTTGCTTCCTGTGACTTTTGGTTATTCCCTAAGCTCAAGGAAAACCTTAGAGGCTGTAATTATGAGACAATTGATGAGATGAAAGAGTCTGTGATGAACATCATACAAGAGGACCTTCCAAAAGTTGTTGCAACTGTACAATTTTTGAGATGAGGATTGGCTATTCATATTATTTGGATTTATCCGACTACTGTTCTAATCTTGAGTGTGATTTTCACAACGTTTCGGTCGATCTAACCTCCGACCGTCTCCAGGTGTATCTTGTCGAACTCGGGAATGATTCTGTCGAACTCGAGAATTTGGACGGAATTTCGAGCGGAACCCTTTATTTACTTCACGGAGGTAGTGTGCTCTTGTTCCATCAGCGATGACTGGATAGAGCTCCTAAAATCAATACTAGAATTGTACGCACGTACCCATGGCGCAGTGGTTAGAGTACTGGGAAAATCAAGTGTAAAAGCGATATTCTCCTGAAGGTGTAAAGTTCAATCCTCAGTGTGGGCGACCTAAATATGCAATTGCGAATTACTTAGTCATGGCTGATGAAACAAGAGCACGCTACACCCGTGAAGTAAATAAAGTGTTCCGCTCGAAATTTCGTCCAAATTCCCGAGTTCGACAAGATACACCTGAAGAAGGTCGGAGGTTATATCGACCGAAACGTTGTGAAAATCACACTCAAGATGAGAACAGTAGTCCGATGAATAATAATACAAATATGGAAATCTTATTTCAAACATGGATCAATGGAAATGCATTTCATACTTGATAGACCAACCAACGGGGCAAAGTTTTTTTTATAACCATATCTACAATAACATTCAATCTGCAAATGAAAATGGACTGTAAACAAATGGACGGGAGTTCTTTATATGCACTTTCAATAAGACAAAATCGACTCAAGATTTTCGGGGATCAGAAGAGGTTTATTCAATTTTATCTTCATTGCAAATCAGTGGGATAAGTCAGAGATAAATAATTTCTTTTTAATCATATTTCGTCAGCATATCTCAATTTTCATATTCTGAAATTGTTTCATCGTCTGTTTAAATGTGGCAGAGTTGTGTGACCAATTCAGTATGACCACCTGACTTACCTCCCTTGACTTAAATTGACTTAAAGTC
The DNA here is from genome assembly GCF_053919585.1 of Euprymna scolopes. Taxonomy (NCBI): domain Eukaryota; kingdom Metazoa; phylum Mollusca; class Cephalopoda; order Sepiida; family Sepiolidae; genus Euprymna; species Euprymna scolopes. The sequence continues at coordinate 28,433,608 of NC_136505.1, read as the reverse complement.
ATCGCTCACTAGTTTTAAACACATTTTTAAACAATGTGGGTGAATTTTTTGTTAAAATTGCATCTAGAACTTGTTCTACTCGATTATTTTTCGTATTTTTTTTTAATTTATACAAATTTCGCCATTATTCGTAATAATGTGTTCACTTTAAATACGTTGGTTTAAGAGATCATCAATTTACAGAAGTACAGGTAGATCTTTCAATGTATTTGCTGAATTTTAGCGCAGAAGTTTATGAAAGAAAATGCCCATCACACAACCATTTTAATCGGCAAATAAATGCTATTCATTTGTTAAATAAAACATCTAAAATATCTTTCTAATAAATTATTTCAACACAGAAAAATGGACACCGAAGCAAACGAGAAATATATTTACGAAATCTTTTTAGTATAAAAATAAAATGAATTTCTCTCCGTGTTTAATATTCATGGAGTAAAATGCCTTCAGCTGCGAGAATGAAAAAACATAGCAAGTATGAAATTTCATTTTTTTTATTGTTCACAACTTGTGTGTTGCCTCTGCTTTTTTGAAATGCAAACGCCATTTTAAATGATAAGATTTCAAACAAAATTATAAAGTCGCATTCGTAATAGAATCCAAGAAATTTGGATTTTGGAATATTCATTCTATGCATTCCATTTTGTCAAGTAAATAGAATTCTTTAATAAATTATGCAATCATTTACAATTGTCTGGAACACACATACATGTATATATATATATATATATATATATATATATATATATATATATTGATAACTGGTGACTTCCATGTAATATATATATGTATATATATATATATATATATATAGCTGACAAATACAAAATTTATACGAATTATAAATTAAACAAATTACAATACAAAATAAATAACATCCTCTCGAATAAAGCAAAATAATTTTTAAGCTACTTACAAAAGAAACAACAAAACATTTACAAAAACAAATCAACCAAATACCCTAACCCTAACCCAAAGCAAACAATGCTGAAATCGGAAAAAGGCTATAAAAATCCATAATCAAGAACTTAAAACAACCACACAACAACTTAAAAGTTAAATAATCGAAATCCAGTTCTACGCCAATGTGAATAGAATCTCAGAATACTCCTATCAACAACTCCAACATAGAATAGCATAAAATTAAACTAAACCAAAAAATGAATGTCATTTCAAAGACACATTTACCATTTTACTGATAACAATGAAAAATACTTAACGTTCTTTAACACTTGCCTCACAGAATATTGAAAACGATTACTTAACCTACAATCTAATTGCCACCTCGCAGAAAATATGACTAAAATATTAAACAATGTGAAATCTAAATTCTCTATTAACAGATTCAAAACTTAAAACTCACGATAAGATCATCACTCACCTCAAACTCAAAATCTTTTAAAGGGGAAGGATATAAAAGATCGATATAACCATAGGCCTCATACTCCATCAATAATTCCAGAACTGAAGCCAGTATTTAAAGAACTATACAATAATAACGACATCACTATACAAACGACCAACAGATGTAACATTTATACAATCTTAAATAAAATAGATTGCAATACAAAAATAACATCATCCGCAATAAAAAAAAAATCCAAACTAAACAACCCTACAAAACAATAAAAAACAAATTAAGGAAATCATCATAGCAGATAATGTTCAAATAAGAAAAATATTAGGTGACTAGATACGGGAAAATAAACACCCATAAAAAAGGACATTCTTTTAAACCTATAATCTCCTAATTCCCTACACACGTATATCACACAGCAACAACAATAAATAACATTACCAAACTTTATATACCGAAATGAATACAATATAAGATGTACTACTGACTCCAACACTTACTAAACTCAAATTCCTACAATAATTATATAACCCAATAATTATATAGACATCAAAAACATATTTGCCAACCTTCTGATAAGGGCACTATAAAATAACCCTACATCAAGTCTACCAACAAAATACGATAAATAAATTTAGTCTACAAACAAAAAATCACACCCCATCCAGTAATAAATTCCGACACATTCAAGTCTCATTCACTGACCCCGTAGGAAAAACTTACATACAAATCGACGGTGCCTCGATGGGCACAGCCCTCGGACCAAACTTCGCAAAATACTTCATGACAAACCTTTAAAATAAGATCTTTCGGATTCATATAACAAACCCAGTATATACGCTCGATATGTTGACGATATATTCATTGCGTTGTAATTAAAAACTCCAGGCAAAATTCGGAAACCCACTCCCTTTTTACATTCACACCGGAACTAAACATTAACAATAAAATTCTCTTCCTAGACGTACTAATCGACTCTAGCAATCATACAACATCCTACTATGACCTCAATACATAAAAATCCACTAAGAACAACTTCAACCTTCTTAATTACCACGATAAATGCTCACAAAAATACAAAGTAGTCGTAATAAAAAAAAACTGATCCAATGCGCATACAATATTTCATCGTACAAGGAACTATTCTGCAAATAACTAACCAACATAAAACTAACGTTATTAAACAACAATTTTCCAAATAAAATAATTGATCAACAAATAAAATACGAATTCCACTACTAACAAACACGATAGTTACAATCTCTATTGCAGAAACCAATTTCATACGAACTATAAACTTGACGAAAAACAATAATGACGAATCAAATAAAACGATATACTAAACCCATCAAACAAAATAAAACAGATTAAACTAATGATATATACACAACATCTGAAACTTCTAACTTATCAATTGAGCCTAATACTATTAACCCCACACTAGACCCATCGAATGTACTATACAAATTATCCTGTGCATTCGGAGAATGTCTTCCTAACCAATCCTCGACTTCCTATGACACATATGTTGACCATACAACAACCACCCTCTCCAGACGTTTCACATATAACTTGTAAAAAATACCACAGGGCCTTCAATGCCATCTTGTTTCTCATAAAAAAATATGAAGTCAGAGGAAGTAAGAAAGATATTAACCACTAATACTTAAATTACTGTAATACTCGAACACAGATATTAAAAGCAATACGAAAAAATACAGCTTAATATTAACAAAATAGGATATTGTACAATATATAAATAGTTTACAATTAATATATATATATATAAGTATTATAATATATGTATACATATATATATATATATATATATATATATATATATGGGTGTGCGTGTGTGTGCGTGTGTGTGCGTGTGTGTGTGTGTGTGTCATAAAACAAGCTCGACCATACCCCTTCCTTATCCGTTTGTATCCTACAGACCGCTTAATGAAGATAAATAAATAATTAAAAGTAAACAAAAGATAAGTATAAAGATAAAATAAATTATTTATATAAAAACACTTTAAGAACCCCTTTTTTTAAATAACAAAAATAATCCTGATGTTTTAATATGAATTTATTTTTCTTTAAATTTTAATTTAGTTTTTAATTTAAATTTACAAATTTTAATTTTAAATTTAATTAAAATTTAATTTTTTTCTTTGAAATTTTAATGGGTTTGATGGATTAGCTTTTAGAAAAAAATTCGAGGAGTATATTTAAATGTTTATAAGATATATTTCTTCAGACTATTTTAAAGAAATTTACACTTGACTTGTATTAAGCGATGAAAGGAGAATATTAGTATGTGTAATATATGTACATATAGAAAACAAAGTTAAATATAGTATCAAAAATAATTATTATTCTTTCGTATTAGTCTTTAAAATATCGGATTAAATTTTTTTTGTTAGTTGTCTCCCTTACACTATTTTACGAATTAGTTCAGATAAACACAATTCCGTTTAAAACGGAACCAAAAATTTAAATTGATGAATTAATAAACTTTTTTTTCATAGTTGACGCGATAAATAGTCCCAATATATAAAATTATTAATAACAAAACCATTTGAGAAAATTCTAGTTCTTTCTTTTCTTTTTTTTTCTTTCTTCTATTTCTGTTCTTTTTTTTTTTCTTCTTTGCATCTAAAATATTGAATAGACATTTTTTTAAATTTACTCATTTGAAATTTTTGATTAAAAAAAAGGAAATTTACACCAGATCTTTGAATGTATGTGTATGTTTCCACTTCCGGTTATAAACAGATGAGATAGATCGGCTGAAGTAAGCTTGATATGCGGACCTAAAACGGTCCCCTATTATCACGTTTGAAACCGAGGGTACCGATGACTTATATCGTCTTAACTTTCAGAAATAAATAAAAATATAAACACACACACACGCACATAAATTAATGTATATATCAAATGACAGACAAGGAAAAAAGTTATATATAACTTTATTATATTCTCAAACTAAGACTTGATCCTCCACAATTTTTACCTTAGCTATTACAACCGGCGTTGCCCGGTCGTAAAATGCACGTAAATATTATATTTTAATTTATGCAGAATTTTTATTTAATATAAACACACATACCAATAAATTATTATATAGACACGTTAGTTACGTGTTCGTAGTGTGTTACCACCTTCTATTCTCCTTTTTAATAAATAGGATCTCCTGATCACCTAACACGCAATATAAAATAAATACAACATGATATAGCTTTTGGGTCATACGTGAAACTAAAATATACCTTTTTTGATCTTCTGGTTAAGATCTGTTCTGTCAAGAGATTGTATAATGATATCGTGGGGTTTCTGTTCGCGCTGGGCGTCCATACAATGGAAACATGTCACAGACTCTTATACGGATATTGGAGATAAACCGTAATAACCAGATATATTCTGACACTACATTAACCAGATTACTTAGATAAATACTTTTACAGTTTTGACAAAAGGGCTATAATAATATCACGGGGTGTCTATTCACACTGGACGTCCACAGAATACCCAACAGCAATATATTACATATGAAAGATGCCGCTGTGGAATTTCGACAGGTCCCACTTGTATATATAAATACTTAAAATAATTTAATTTGTTTAACTTTTGAACTATTGTGTTAATATTGGTTTGTTTTTTTGGTTTTTAACAAAATTTCTTCCATTTTACAACTCAGATTGCCACATCTGGTCCTAACCTGTTTCCGGCGCCTGCAGACAGGACCAGTCACACAGAAATGTGTGGCTCATCCCGTGGAGTGCAAACATCGAAGTCTGGATCTCCTCCGGATCTAAACATTTCTGAACACCCGTAAAATTAGGTACCGAAGTGACGAAGACCAGCAATTGCATATTTGCTTCTTTTTTTTTTTTTAATTTTGTGTTGTTTTATTTTTAACAGTTCTAGGTAATATAGACGTTTTTGAAGTTGTTTTTGAAATCTAGAGCAAAAACTAGTGTTCGGCGGAATCAAAATAGAATAAGAATAGGAAACAGCAGATGGTCTGTGTTTTGTCAGCTGGGTCGGGACGTCACGAAAAGTATAGATCAACTAAACCGAAAGTTTTGCTTAGCTAATTTATTGAAAATCTGTCTGCCAAATCACAAACACGTACAACTAATATCTATATATATATATATATATATATATATGTATATATATATATATATATATATATATATATATAGTAGACTACACGTGACCCGTTGGGTCAGTATATGTTATAGCTAGCTATGGAATTGTGAGTATACAGAATTAATGTATAAACGCGCAAAAATTGAATGTAATTGCGCGAAAAGAAACATGGCAACTAGTGAAAACAATAAGGAATACATTGGATAATAAATATCTTAATATTATTATCATAAGATTAAATGAAAAATCGTTTATTTAAAAGGGGTGTAACCCGTTAAAAATATTGAAAAAAGACAAAAATAAAAAAAAATACAAGGAGCAAGTGTGCATTTTGCGGATCCACCCTTATTCTTTGTGTTAACAGCTTTTAAAATATGAGAAAATAATAATTAATTGATTAAGTAATATTTAACGGTAACAACTTTTCAAAGCAAATCTTAAAAAAAATAAAATAAAACAAAAGCCCCCTCCAGACATACATCTTGAAGTGTCTCTACGTATTTTTAAAATGTTTGGGACTTATGACCCTCTCCCACTCCGTTCACTCTTTCTGTCCACCTCGTCTCCAAACTTAAAAAGTGCTAATGATTACATGTCTCGTTACCGCTACGTGGCCAAGAAGTGGCTGCTCACTTTACGTTAAATTTATATAAGAAATCTAAAATGCTAAATCTTATTATATATTTTTTAATTCCTTCTTTTATATTATCTTTAAATGCTGTTGAAACGTATTAGCCAAATAAAAAGTAGATTTTGATTTCTTTTTAGAAGGTAAACTCCGCTGTGTCAGGTCGCAAAAAATACCAAATATTTAAAAAATAATATGTAAATTAATCAAGTAGTTTTTTTTTTTTTTTACATTGAAAAACATTTTTTTTTTTGTTTAGAATACGATTCCAACTTGCAATGAAAATAAAATCAAAATAATTGGGATGCTACACACATGTTATTTTCGGTTTTATTTATTTATATTCGTTTAGTGTATGTTAGGAGTCGAGAAAAATAAATTGGATAAAACTATTTAAAAATAAACAAAATAAGAAAAACATTCCGTACGTTGTCGATTAAAAAAATAGTTTTTTATGGCATGCGCATCAGAAAGTGGAACCGGAAAGACTACTTGAGCTTTATAATATGTATATACTAGCAGGCTGACCAGCATTGCCCGGTCGTAAATACGCTTAAATATGATATTTTGATTAATACGGGTTTCGTATTTATCAATATATTATATTAGACCTTATGTATAGTAATGATTTAAAAAGTTTTAAAAAATGACTCGTTCGCCACCGCCGAGAATCGAAACCAAGACGTTTAGCTTACGATGTACTTTTTCCTTTGACATTAATGCCTGAGCTATGAAGACATGTTGGCTGGAAGGCTAAAAATTAAGTTATAAACCAATAGCTATTACGTTACACATACATATTCGCAATGTTGTTGTTCGACCTTCACCTGACAAATTTCATTTTTTTTTTTTTTAATTTTCACATTTTTGCATCGATTTTCCTCGTCTAAACCCTAAATATCCAGTTTCGCATAGATTCAAATACCCTATATATTAAGTTTCACGTCTGTAGACTAAAAACTGACAAAGGCGTTTGGTAGGCGAATTTTTAAAAAAGTAAATATATATACGCATATATAATTATATAGAGAAAGAGGTTTGTGTTTACTATAATCTTTTTACGCAAATATTACGCAAGTATAAATCATGAAGAATGTCTGCACGAATATAATTACGCGTAATAGTTTACTAAAGATGATCATCTCATAAGAAAACCGAAAAATCTAATGAGGAATTAATTAAAATTCTTCTTTTAAAGAATAAGCAAATTAGCTAGGTCTTCTGTAGATGAATGTAATTCCACGGCCCATATATAACACAGTTGTATTTTCTTTTTAAATAAATAGAAAAAAAGGGTTTTTAATATGAATATCAATACATACACACAAAAAAATTATATATATATATATATATATATATATATATATACAGCTTCAGTCGACTACCTGGCGCTAACACTTGAACTCTATATGAGATACTCGAATATTCTATTAAACCTCTTTATCTCTCAAACACTGAGATTAAAACATAATTTTCCTCTCCCCAAATAACCATTTTCATATGCTGTAGTATATCTTTCGTTTTAATCTCTTGGTCTTAATGGATTCCAAGACAAGAATTTATCTAGTCTGGTGGATTATCCAGCTTCGTGCTCTTACTTGAGGTAACATCACTTAGAGAAGGTGCACCATTCCTCGTACAAGCTAATGTTGGTTCGCCATAGTGAGGAGATCTTATTTGTGATGTTGAATATTTGGTCAGGGTTTACTTTTAGGGAAAAGTATCCTCATGCAATTGATAATGATAATGATGATGATGGTTTTTAGTGATTGCACTTAAGCAAATATGCTTACGGAGGGGGGGGGAGATTGTATCCTCCAATTTTGTTGACATGTTTTTACAGCAGTCATGTTCAGGTTTCTTGCTGATATTTGAGGTCACCCAGAACCACATTTCCTACCTATAAGTAATAATGTTACGTGAAGTATGTAACCAGTTCAACACGTTTTACTTGATGGGATCTGTGTATTGTCAGTACTTTAAACTTTCCGGATATCCGGATCAGGCCAGGCATTCTTCTTTTAGAAGAAGAAGAAGAAGAAGAAGAAGAAGAAGAAGATTATTACAGTATTTCCATATTGGCATATATTTGACGACTTTTCGAAATTGCTTTCCAAACCAATCTATTGCTGACCAAACTTTTAGATATCTCTCTTTCCCTCAAGTTCAGATTTATCACTTCCTCCCAGGTTTTATTTTATCTTCCCCTTGATCATGTTTTTTTTTAATTTTTTACATGGGGTTCACCACTTATCAAGGCCCGAAGGCCACTCAGGGATAAGGGTTATTACGTGTACAGTAATCAATGAGATAGTATTGTAGTAATCATTAGTATTGGGTGTTTTGATAGAGTGTCTTACTTAAGGGGGCGGTTTATCAGGAGTTTGTTTATGTTGGACTTGAAGACGTCCAAGTTGTAGTCAGGTGGGAAACAGGCAAGCGGTAGGGAGTTCCACTGGCGTGCAGTTCTAAGAAAGAAGCTTTGCTCATGGAATCTACGTTTGGATTTAGGCACAGATAAAGAGTGGGGAAAATTATTGACAGTAGTTTCAGCCAGACGGGTGTTTCTCGTGAAAGATTGGCGAGGAGGGACGAGGGATTGGAGCTCAGACGAGACCTGTCATGGAAATAACGATAGAACAAAGACAGGCTCGCAACGTCTCTTCTGTAGGAGAGAGGTTGCAGGGAAGAGAAAAGGGCGGAGTATGCTGGAGCATTGAAGATACTTGTTGTCACTTTCGCCCTAGTGCATACCACCAGCCAGCTTCATGTAATAAACGTCGCTTATATCATTATAATTAAAGAACAGCGTAAATAGCTGTACAAAATTGGGTTATCTGCTAATATGATCTGAAAGTAATTTAAAGAAATAAACAGAATAATAGTGTTGGCGAGTAGAAAGATCAAATATATTTTAAAAATTAGTATAAAGAATACTAGAGCATCTTCGAAGATTTGCTGTCACTCAGTCTTTAGGGAAAGCCACCATACTTTTATAATAAATGAGGTAACGTGTATCGCAATTCTAGTTATGTTATACTACTACGAACATATATCTGTCTGAATAAGAGTATACTGGGGAATTGAAGATACTTGTTGTCACTTGGGTTCTAATGAATACTACCAGCCAGTTTCATGCCCATATGAAAACAATATAATGAGGATAATAGATTGAAAACATTTTTTCTAAAAAAAAAAGAAAATTGAATTAAAAAAAAAAACTAAAGAAAATAGACTTTACCTTCAAATAGGAGTTCTTTTCATTTTCACCCCAAGCATTTTTAAAATGCTTACTTTTTTTGTAGACATTTTTTTTACTACTTCTCTTTCTGAATAAAACAACAAAAAAACATGAAACATGGCCGAGATAAAACGGCAAACAGATAACATTTGCGTAAGCCACAAAATGAGGAATTATTCTGTCAACTCTATTTGATTATGATCGATCTTCTTTTTAACGGTGAGAGATGCGACTCGTCTTTATTGAGGCCGGGGCATGTTTATGTAGACTAAAAGAAGGGGGTCGTTTTTTTTTGTGTTCCCTTAACCTCTTCCCCATGTTTAAATCGTGAAAATAAACAAGGTTTAGCTTTCAAATCGTATTTACAGTGTCTTTCGAATTTGCTGATTGATAAACTAAATAAGGAAACGAAATAGACAATTTGTTCCCTAATTGTGATCAAATTTAATCGAGAACCACTTCCCCATAAGCACTAAACGCAAAGTTGCCTTCCTTATAC
>NC_136505.1:28373737-28411237 GCF_053919585.1 Euprymna scolopes | reverse complement strand
GCAAAACAGTACTGCATGTGGAATATATATATATATATATATATATATATATATATATATATATAGAGAGAGAGAGAGACGAGGAACGTTCCAAAAGTAATGCCTCCTACTTTTTATTATGTCCGAATGGATCAGAGAAGATTGTAAATGTCTTTGTTTTGATGACTTAAATTGAGCATTCATGGTCTGAATGTTTAAGCTCTCTCTTGCAGATATTGACTGTGTGAGACTCTAAGAAAGCAACCCTGGCCTTGGACGTACGTCAGAAGCAGAGATGTGCCATTGAATACCTCCACGTAGAAAAAACGGAACCGATCAACATCCACAGGCACTTGCCGAACGTTACGAACTTAATGCAGTTGATATCAGCACAAATAGGAGATGAGTTCGTTCCTCGATTTCAGAGTGGCAACATAGATGCGAGTCAGAAAGCGGGCTCTGGAATTTTTACGACTGAGGCATCAAAAGAGGCTGGCTAAAGTGCCTTGTGAATCGTGTTGATTATGTAAAAAAAAATTCTGGAGCGCATATTGGCGTTCGTTTTAATGGTACTCGTTCTGTCTATGTAGCTTTTCAACGTTTTAGTTTTTGCGTTTAAAAATAAGGCGCCTTATTTTAGAACGACAAGAAATACAAAATAAAAATCTAAAATTTTCGTTATTCCATGGAGTTTCAAAAAATCCCTCCCTTCAGAAAAAAATAGTTAGCAAAATGATGATAATAGCCAAATTAATATATATATATATGTGTGTGTGTGTGTGTGTGTATATATATATATATATATATATATATATATATAGAGAGAGAGAGAGATAGATAGCTATATGTGTGTGTTGTTTTTGTAAGAAAAATTCAGATATATTTCATTGTATGTTTATACTAATGCTTTTTTGCTTAGAAGCTCAATGTTTGATTAATATAATAACAGAGCATATATAAATATAGGCAAATATGGCTTCTGCAACAAACACACTACGTTGAGTCTTCTATGAACTTCTTTCTTCTTGCAGGATTATATTGCATTGCATTTTTTCTAATCAATGATTTCACTTTTTTCTAAAGAGTATAGACACGAAAATAGACATAATTATAACCGTTTGTTTCTGCATAACGAAACAGATATGTAAAAGAATGTAATGTCCCAAAATTTTAACATTCTGGGGGAGTTGTTTTGCATGAAAAATAACTATTTGGATCTTGGAATATGACTGTACTGTTATATATATATATATATATATATATATATATATAGATATATATATGTGTGTGTGTGTGTGTGTGTGTGTGTGTGTGTGTGTGTGTGTGTGTGTAAAATACTAACCTGTATATCTACAAAGCCACCATACGCCCATGCATGGAGTATTGTTGCTGAATCTGGGTTGTTGCTTCCACCACTACCCTTTCCTTCAGAGTTCAAAAACGAGTCTCCAATCTAATAGGTCCCTCACTGTTAAGTAAGTTTCAACCTCGGTGCCATCACCGTAATGTTGTCTCCCTGCGCCTGTTTCACAATTATTTAAAATGGAACGTGCTCTGATAAACTCATTGTACTTGTATCCCCTCGATATACATTCCCCCGACAAACTCGTTTAGCAACAAAATCTCACCCCTTCTCTATAGAAGTCTCCATATACTGGAAAGTCTTCTACCCTGATAGCTTCTTCCCTCGGACTGCTAGACTACTGGAGTTCCCTTCCTGCTTCATTGATTCTAGTCACATGCAGGAATTTAAATGCAAACCGACATTTCGATCAGTTTCTTACATAGTGACTTTGTAAATAGAGTCCCAATTAATAGGCTCTTATGAGCAAGTGGCAGTATGTTCCCTTTGGAAGGAAGAATGGTAAAACGAAAAAATATCCTGAGGTGTAGAAAAGAACGTCACTCCTTGACACACCCACTTACTTTTGATCCACGCGCCATACTCCAAAGTGTCTGGCGAGAGGATATCATAAACCGTCAAAAAAAAATTTCGTATTACTAGACCAATATTTACCATTCTCCCACCGCGAGAGGATGTGATGCAAAATTGGAAAGTGGGAAAAATGAGTCAGTACTCCAAGAGGAGCACATCGGCCTTGCAAAATATATGCCTAAGTAGTTCCCGTCGGCATTCCCTGGTGAGGTGGGTCTCTGTCAACAAGCAATAAATTTCCTTCCCCCGAAAGCCGGGGGGGGAGCAAGGCCTTGGAGGGTGGACCTCGTAGGGCTACACGGAACAATTTTTATCAGTCCGGCAGCAAAAAGGCAATCAAAATGGCCCAGTTTCTGTCGTGCTGATTATCGAGGTTGCAATCTCGACTTACATCTACTACTACGTTAAAAAACGACCCTGGTGTCTAACTCTGTCCCGTGGGGAGGCATAGTAAATAGGTACATCTACTACTCAAGTACATTGACCTTTATTATACCGAGTATTGAACTCTGATCTCCCAGTCTAATAGTAAGCACTCTCCTGACAAATGGGGAAGTTATGTCATTATAGATACTTTCTTTTCTTAATTATTTGAACAAATCTCTTGAAAAGTTTAACTTTTTGGGATCTGTCATAGTAAATTTCTCCTTTTTTACCGCAGCATAGCATGTCATCATCAGAAATGGGACATTGTTTTTTTTTAGTCTATTAATTTCTGAAATCCATGCCAACGCTGCCAGCCATCTGATTCACGTTTCTGTACGCTCTGATTCGTCCAGCTGGCTGAAAGATTCTATCAGTGACGTCGTAGTGTTATGAAGTGTTCAACGGATTTGTTTAGTGGCAGACATTCCCTCGTGTTCACACAGATATGAAAGAAGTAAATCAACACTGTTATTGGTAATGAACTGTGGAACCCTGGAAATTCCACAGATACGAGCTTCCTTCAATAAGTTTCCTGACTTTTTTCGTACGGCCACTTTTATTGATAGTACACACATGAAACTCGAAGTAATCTCTTTCGACTCTAATGCACTTGCTGTACCGTTCCAACAATTTCTGGAATGATCTTTGAAAGTCCTCTTGTGTGAGCATGTCAATACCCCCCCACAGGATTTTTCATCTATGTAATTGTCTCATAGCGACAGCCAGTAGGTTTTTCTTGACCTTAGGGAATAACCAAAAGTCACAGGGAGTAAGGTATAGACTATGAAGAGGATGAGGAACTGCCTTGATGCCATTCTTGGTCATGACAACGCATTTTCAGTTACTCGCAGATAATCGCATGCACTCTTCCCTGGCATCAAACTATTCACTATTTGTCTCTATAAACACACAACGGTCCTTATCCATGAAATTCTTTATTTGGCCAATCAACTCTGATGCTCTGGCTTCCATTACTCCTTCTACACCTCTCATCTTCTCTCACAGACTCTCTGCCTTCCTTGAATCTCTTATGCCACTCAAATACTGATACTCGATTCATGCAAGATTGTCCAAAAGCAGTCTGAAGCATTTCATACGTTCCTGCTGTATTTTTCTGCGTTAAAAACAGAATTTATTGCATATCATTCTTTTTAAATGTCCTCACATCCAAATTGCATTTTTGAAATTCACTAGCTGTGACAATCAGGCTTTAGTAGGGTGTATTCTAATTCCTGCTGTAGCTGTCCATTTGAATATAACATGATAAAAATTGGTCAGTTATATCATAAGATGTCTAGTAATAAGATACTGAATTTTCAAGAGTCTACGACAATTTTAATTGCCTGTACAAAAAAGTCTAGCCACTGGAAGGCACATCGTCCATTGTTTTATCATATAGTTTCAGAGTATTTCTGGTTATGAAGGAGAGGGCGGGATTTTCCAAATTCGTGTAGCAGTTTGTGGCATATATCTATCATATGGACATCCAGAGTGAACACAGACACCATGGTAAAGCAGATACTATATTTAATTCTAGCATGTAAGCTTAAGAAGCTTATTTAGTTCAAGTTTAAAAAAGTATTTTTTTCTAATCTTTAAAAAAAAAAACGAAGATGACTTCTAATCCCGTACATATAAACAATAAATTATCTTAGTATCTATCTTATGAAGAATGCTGTTAGAGGGTCCTGATCGACCTAGGTAAGATAATATTATTTTCCATCTCTGATGAATTGGGCATCCACGTGGTTAATGGTTGAACGTGGAATCCTGAGGTGTGAGGCAATTTGATGTTGAAAAATTTTGCATTCACAATAGGCTTTTAATATATCTCGTCTGAAGCTGAGAATCCCTGAGCTTTTTTGTTGTCTGCGTCATACATTAATGATGATAGATGATTGATATACTTTTAGTTAGAAACACAAAAATATATCAAATATATCAATGATTCAGGTGTTTATTGCTGCTTCATATAGAGCCGGGTGTTGGCCGTCGACTAAAGAAGCATAAACATGCATGAATTACATTTACTTATTTCAAATCAAGTCGTATTATCTGCTTGGCAGCTCAACTAATCTCACGTTCGATTTCGTTTTTATGATATTTTCTTTTCTTTACGATATTGTTTTGGTTTCTTTCGATTTGAAAAAGAGATTATCCTCAAAATATTAAAGACTTCCACGAACAGTAAATTCATATTTACCGATTTGTATTTGTGATTGATTTTTGGAAAATAAATAGATATTTTAAGATTAAAAAAACCTACAAAATCTGCATTCGTGTTTCTATTTTTAGTTTATACGTCACATTATTTCAACACCCGGTTTCCTGTATTGCAATAGCCTTCTCATGCTTATTAATATATGAATTAGTTTTGTGGCATGACTATTTACTTCTTTCAAGCCTGTGTAGAAAGTAGGTCCTTCTTTTATAGATGTGCCCTTTTTTTACAAGGGGGTCACCAATTATCAAGGCCCGAACGCCACTCGAGGCTAAGGGTTAATGAATATAAGGTGGTATTCAAATATAGAATTTGGACTAATTATGGGGGCTGCTCAACAAGAAATTGTTTACATTGGACTTGAATGTTACTATATTTTAATTGGCCACTTTTCTGATTCATCTTTTTCTTTTTTTCTATTTTCTTTCCTTTCTTGTTTTCTTTCATTATTGCTTCTCATCCTTCTCCTCGTCCTCCTTTTTTCCTTATCTTATTTCTGCCCACTTTAACTCATTTACCCTCTCCATCCTCTTGTTTTCTTCGCGTTGATCTTCTTCTTTCATCCCTTTTCACTTTTTTCACTCTTTATACTTATACTCTTCTTTTTCTTCTTTCTTTCTTTTCGTTCACTTTGGCTTCTCATTCTCATCTTTTCCTTTCATTTTCGTCTTTATTTAATTTCTTCCCAGTTTACCCTCTTTATCCTCTTTTGTTTACTTCTCTTTTATCTTCGTCTTTCCCTGGTGAAACACAAACATGCTACCTGAAAACACTGGCTTCCTGATTTAAAATGCACCAAACATTAATGTTATCGTTTTCTTGCTTTTGTAAAATTCAATTATTTTCTGCAAAATCAAAATCAAAAAAGATAATTTTCCTCTACAAAACAACCAAACCAAACTCCATGAATAAATATTTGAAGACGATATAAAGAACTTGAAGTATAATTCTTTTCACAAAATCACTGAATTTGACATAAAATAATCCGAAAACGTGTTGATATGCCGTAAGACAAAATAACCAAACCAAACCAAACTTCATGCATAAATATTTAAAAATATAAAGAACATGTGCATAAAATCTTTTTTTCCAAAATTACTGAATTCGACATTAAATAACCCAAAAAGTGTACCATGTCTACGTGGGAGAACATCATCATGCTAGTTTTAGTCATGATCGATCCAATATGCCGTTTCATGGTAGGTGTTCTAATTAGCCACAATCTTCCGATTGCCTGCTTTTCAGCTGACTTCAATCTGATTATCTTCAAGTCCAATGTAAACAAGTTCTGGATGAACCGTCCCCCTAAGTAATCCAATTTACAAAATTTCCACTACTTATGTTTACTACGCTATAATCACATTGACTAATGTATACCCATTAACCCTTATCCTTGAGTGGCCCCCGGGCCTTGATAAGTGGTGAGTCCTGTGTGTATATATATATATTATAAAATAAAACCAAGCCAAATCAAACTTCATGAATAAATATTTGAAAATATAAAGAACTTGGAGCATAAAATCTTTTCCAAAATTACTGGATTCGATATTAAATTACCCAAAAAGTGTTGATATGTCATAAAAACAAAACAACCAAACCAAACTCTATGAATGAATATTAGATGATATAAAGAACTTAAAGCATAATTTTTCCAAAATTACATGATTAATCTTTTAATAATCCGAAAAAGGTTGATACGCCGTACAACAAAACAACCAAACCAAAATCCACGAATATATATTTGAGGGTATAAAAACTTGGAGTATTAAAACTTTTTCCGAAGAATTATTCTATTGACGTTAAATAATCCGAAAGTGCTTGATATCCCATAAAACACAACAATTACACAAAACACCATGAATAAATATTTGAAAATATAAATAACTTATAGCATATTTTTTCCAAAATTACTAAATTAATCATTAAATAACTCGAAAAAGATTGATACATAAAACAAAAATACCAAACCAAACTCCATGAATAAATATTTGAGGATATAAAAACTTGAAGTATTAAAACTTTTTTTTCCAAACCAAACTCCATGAATAGACATTTGAACATATGAAGAACTTGAAGCATAAAATCTTTTCTAAAATTACTGAATTCGTCATTCAATCACCGAAAACCGGTTGATATGCCACAAAACAAAATAATGAAACTAAATATTCTTAATTTTTTCATCCTCATTCCCTTCTTTATCTTCATCATTCATCCCTTTATTTTCTTCATCCCTTTCTTTTCATTCACCAACTTCTATCTGACATTCCGCACATACTCACATCCTCACCATTCCATCTTCATTCATCTTTTTACAATCAGATTCTCTAAGAATAAGAAACACGGAACCAAAAAAATAAGACACAAAAAGAAAGAGAGAGAAAAAAATCCAAAACTCTTGAAGTCAATGGCGTGTCTTGATTGTCGACGCTTAGTATTAAGAAGTCATAATTTGTTGTTATATGTCCAGGAATTTGCCGAAGATTTTTCACAGACCCTCCCTCCCCTAATTGGTAGAATATTGTTCCTTTCCAGTTCAACTGCCTCCCCCTTATTTTTGTGTTTCTTATTTTTATTTCTATGTCTTTTCGTTTTATATTTTTAACGTTTCTTGACAATTCGATTTTGTTCGACGAGAAAAGGCATCATGAGGTATCTACTAAAATATGTTTCATCAAAGGAGTGAAGTAATATTGACTAATAATAATAATAATAATAATAATAATAAGAAGAAGAAGAAGAAGAAGAAGAAGAAGAAGAAGAAATGGTGAGAGAAATGGAAATAAAAGGGAGGAAGGGGAAATCGGTCGGAGAAAAAAAGGAAAAGAGAATAAATGAAAAGACAAGAAAAGAAATAGGATTGAGGAAGACGCAGAGAGAAGACGTATGTGAAGACAAAGTAAGGATTATGAACGAGATAAAAAAAGGAAGAAAAATAGGCAGTACATATGTATCGCAAAGAGAATGGAGCAAGCAAGATTTAGAAGAAGAGTATAGGACAGAGGAGTACTAGATTGGAGATGGAGAGTAAGGATGTACAAAATAGAGTTGACAGAAAAAGGAGAACACGGATGTAATAAACAAGACGAGGAAAAGAGAGTAGGGATATAATAATGAGGTTGAAAAAAGGAGAGTAATGATGTAATAATGTAATAAAAGGGTTGGAAAAAGGAGAGTAAGAATGTAATAAAGAGGTTTAAAAAAGAGAGTAAGGATGTAATAATGCGGTTGAAAAAGGAGAGTAAGGATGTAATAAAGAGGTTTAAAAAGGAGAGTGAGGATGTAATAATGAGGTTGAAAACAGGAGAGTAAGGATGTAATAAAGAGGTTTAAAAAGAGAGTAAGGATGTAATAATGAGGTTGAAAAAAATAGAGTAAGGATGTAATAAAGAGGTTGAAAAAGGAGAGTAACGATGTAATAATGAGGTTGAAAAAAAGAGAGTAAGGATGTAATAAAGAGGTTAAAAAAAGGACCGTAAGGATGTAATAAGGAGGTTGAAAAAAGGAGAGTAAGGATGTAATAAAGAGGTTAAAAAAGGAGAGTAAGAATGTAATCACTCTCCTTTTCAGCCTCTTTATTACATCCTTACTCTCATTGCCACTTTGATGTAGGGGGCTACTATCAATGACATAATTAAAGGGGTACTGTGTGGGGAGTTGGGCAGCAAAATGTCACTTCACATTACACTTGAACTTCTGCATGTCAGTACCGTTGGGGAAGCAGGGATCCGGGAGGAAATTCCAAAGTCTAGCGATTCTAGGGAAGAAAACACTGGAGTAGAAGGCTCTCTAACATCTAGGACCTCTACAGTGAAGGGGTGGGATTTAGCTGCTTGTTAGGTTCGTCGGGGGTATTTACATCGAGGGGGTACGAGTGCTTGCAGTTCGTCAGAGCATTCACCATTAAAGTACCTGTAGAAGGATGCTACATTTCGTCGATGGAACAGAGGCTGAAGCTTAGGTGACAGTTCAGAACCTATCAGGTTGGAGACTCTCTTTTGGACCTTGTCTAGGAGCGAGAGACTAGTAGCAGATGCACCAGCCCATATATGACAACTGATTAATATAGCAGTTCTCCTTCGATTCGATTGAAATCGGCAGTGAAATAGTTTTATTTTTTTTTTTTGTAGTGTCTGCTTAGACCTCTTTATGACACAGAGTTAATAATAAGTCTTAAGGTATATCATAATGACACGATGAGATTGTAGGTCAACATCAGATCGCTATGTACTCATCAGAGCTCAAGGGAGAAAAGTTAAAGCTTTTTGAGTCAGCTTTCGTAGGGCAGATCCGAGAGACCCTGAACCATTCGAGTAGCCAGTCTTTGAACTCTCTTTTGATGTTGGATATCACTTATTAGATATGGAGAAGAGGCCTGGATACCATACTCTAACAGTGGTCTTACGAGACAGACATAAAAGAAGAGACATATTTCAGGAGTGAGCTTGCAGAACGAATGTCGCATGAGAAATAATATAATCCTTGCTTTGTTAGCAAGCTAAATACAATGTTTAGATGGCTTGAATGACGAATCAACCAGAATGCCATGATATTTTCTTTTGAATCCATAATACTCGAGACCGTAAAGATCCAGACCTTCAAAAGTAAAGTTTCTCAAGAAAAAATACAAAACTAATAATAAACCTATACGCATACACTAAAACTGTAAAGATGTTTGCTAGTCATTGTGGAACACTTTATTGTATTTGAACGTTTTTGATGGTGGGATGAAGTATAAATGAAGCAAATGGTTAATGATGAGAGAAGTAGTGGAAGCAAGGATATTTTATTGGACATCGCTCTAGACAAGGCATGAAGCCACTTGACGTAAGAAGCTTAAAGGCATGCCATTTCAAGATAAAAAAAAAAACTAGCCAACATTAGTGCACAGATAAATTCCAACCCAGAACACGCAATGTTTTCCCCTTTTTTCATAAACATCGCTCATGGAAAGTGGAGACAAAAGGAGAAAATAAGGGAAAGCAGAAATACGAGGCCGTTGGAAGTAAAACCCAGGTTCACTTTCTATTCTCCATAATTTTAAAATAATTGAATAAGAGAGAGAGAGAGAGAGAGAGAGAAATAGAAAGAGAGAGAGGTGGGTAGAATAGAGTTATTCAGAGATGAGAAAGCGCTTATTAAGACATCAAAATGTATTCTGACATTGTGAAATCCTTTGATTTTGTAATCCTTTTAATAAAAAGCTAATTATCAACCAATTGCAAAGTTAAGAAATATATTTTCAAATATCGTATATTATAAAAAAGAAGTTAATATACTTTGCCTAAAGCTTTGTCTAATGTGTATATAAAGCATATTTTTGAAAAGCAATACATGGCAGAGATGTTATGAATCAACACAAACTGAACCAAATGAAGACATATAACAGTGCAATAAGCTATTCCGATTAACCTTTTAATTCCGCAATATTGATATTGTTTTTGTATACTTTTAACATTTTATTTTACTTTTACTTGTGTTAGTTCGATCTGGTAGAATTTCCGTATCGTATGATATTTCAGGAAAATCTCCTTCTTCAAATACGCGTTTGACATTAGTTTAAACATGCATCTGCGGACTGTTGTAAATGAGAACAATTTCACAGTAAATGAATAAAATAAATATACTGGCCAAAGAAGAAACGGACGATCTAGTAAATAATAAGTCATTATGATGATAATATTAATAATAACATTTCTATATATATTTAGTTATAGCGTTCGTGTGTGTGTGTGTGGTTGTGTGTACGGCTCTCCTACAACCCACATCACTGGATCGATCATGACTAAACCTGGCATGATGATGGTCCCCACGTAGAGATGGTGCCCACCATTTTTCAAGCTAAAGATAAAAGTTCAAGGTCATAGCTTATGTATATATACTTTCCTACAGCCCACACCATTTAACCAATCATAACCAAGATGATAGTCTCCAACCTAGAGATGATGCACGCCATTTTTCAAGATCAAGGTCAAAGATTAAGACAATATTTGCTGCAGTTCGTATAACATCCAATTACTGCAAGGCTGCCACAAAGTGGGTACCCGAGCATACAGTAAAGTCCCGTGCGAAGCGCGGATATCTTTGCTGGTAAAATAATAACACAAATGATAATAATAAGAATAACAAGGAGTACGAGTCAAATTATCATCCGATCGTATGAATCCGAAGATTCTATCATATGCATTGGTTTCCTCCAATATTTCCGAGTCAGAATTTCTTGCTAGAAAAATATTGGGTACTAAGGAGAGAGGAACCATATGAAAGTTGGTAACATCACAAGTGAAAATAATTTTTTGTGGATCCAACTGGATTCTAACACGGGAAACCCAGGTCATCTGAATGTGGCAGTAATCACTTGACCATTATACCTGATATAATACATTAAGGAAAAAGAGCGACGAAAAAAGAATAGTTTATCATGGACAGTGGGATTTTGGCAAGAAGGAAACCACGATTTTCTTCTTAGCATAAACAATAACAATTCATAAATAATATATCATCATCATCATCATCATCATCATCATCATCATCATCATCATCATCATCAATAATAATAGCAACAATAATGATAATAACAATAATAATAACAATAATGATAATAACAATAATAAGAATATTAATAACAATAATAATAATAATAGTAACAATAATAATAACAAAAACAATAATAATAACAATAATAATAGCAACAATAATAATAACAATAATAATAACAATAATAATAATAACAATAATAAAGTAATAATAATAACAATAATAATATCAATAATGACTATAAACATAATAATAATAACAACAATAATAATAACAACAATAATATTAATAATAATAACAACAATAATAACAACAACAACAACAACAATAGTAATAACAATAATAATATTAATAATAATAACAACAATAATAATAATAACAATAACAACAATAATAACAACAATAACAATAATAATAATAATAATAATAATAATAATAATAATAATAATAATAATAATAGCAGCAGCAAGAACAACAATAGCAGATAATAATAGAAAAAAATGATGACAGTTTCTTTACAATGTAAATCTTTTCTCAAGAAATTTCGACTTTTTTTCTGGAAAGACAACAAAATCTTGCATGGCATTTTTGGAGAGGTTTTGGGATGGGGAAGGGGTGTAAGTAATTTAGTTATCTGAGGAATGGTAAGATCGGAAGGATGAGGAATAATAAAATAGATGGTTAGTTGGGGAAGGGGCAGAATAAAAGTGGTTTGATTGGGAGGGGGACTGAAGAAAAAAGGTAATAAATCCTGAAATTGAAAATGATGAGGATTTCCAAGAAAAATAAAAAAAAGAAAGAAGTAGGACGAGTGAGAAGTGGCTAAAGAAGATTAAGAATAAATAAATGAATGAAAAGAAAGAAAATGAAAAAAAACAGAGGAATTAGAAAATAAAAAGAAAGGGCGACAAGAAAGAAAAAAAGGTAAAAGAAAATAAAGAATTGGGAAATTGAAAAAAAATAAAAACCAGGGAATTATAAAAATAGAATGGGCGAAATCAAAGAAAAAGAAAAGAATGGGAGAAGAGGATAGCAAACGTAAGAAACTGGGTGGGGAATAAAAATGAAAAAGAAAAATGAAAAAAAAGGTAAAAGAAAATAAAGAATTGGGAAATTGAAAAAAAAGAATAAAAACCAGGGAATCATAAAAATAGAATGGGCGAAATCAAAGAAAAAGAAAAAAAATGAGAGAAATGAAAAAAAGTAAGAAACTTGGTGGGGAATAAAAATGAAAAAGAAAAATGAAAAAAAAAGAAAGAATGAAATGAAGAATGAAATAAAGAAAGAAAAAGAATATAAATAATAAAGGAGAAGAAAAAAGAAGTAAAAGAAAAAAAACTGAAAGAAAGCAAAACGGAAAGGTGGAAATTAAAGGGTCACAACTTATCAAAGCCAAGAGCCACTCAAGAATAAGGATGAATGAGTTGAAAAGATTATTAATCGAAAGATGAGGAAACATCAGTGAATTAAACTAAATTGACACTTGGCACAAGCTGAGTAGATTATATTCATATACGTCCTTAACAATGAGTTCAGTGGAGTTTTGACAATTTTCAGTAGGGATTGGCCTTGTATCTGTGGACTGATATATGGTTCTGGGTAATCCTTAGAGGGCCACCCTCCTAGGTCATTTACTCACGTCTTTCATTGAAGTAAGTTTATTGCTTACTGACTGGGGCAGGAATACTGATGGGGTTGCCAATGCAATTTTTTTAAATGGTTAGATTGTTCCTTCTTTTATGAGTGCTGGCTTAAATTTCCCCACCTTCTGACTTTAAGTAACATCTTCTTCCGGTAGGAAGGAAGTAAATATCAACTTAAGGGATGGTTTATGACATGTATTTGTTAAAACTGAATTTGAGGGCGCCCATGTTGTTATCTCTTGGAAAGCAGTTCTACAATAATGTGTTCCACAGATGGAAAATTCTCGCAAAACATCCCTGTGCATGCAAATCCTGCCTAATGCTAAACTAATAGTGGATGGAAGGAAAGTCTGTTATTTCATTTTGCTAATAAGAGGAATTCTTGCTATCAATGTTTTGATAGAAATCGCTCCAGACAAGGCAGGAAGCCACTTGATGAAAGGAGCTAAAAAAAGAAAATACTACTTAAATCGCCAAAACTCGCCAACGATAAGTATTAGATGGAATAAATTCTGACCTTGAAAACAGAAATTTTTCCCTCGTTGTCAGAAACATCACTCCTGGAATGTGAGGACTAAAGGGGAAAATAAAGGAAATGAGAGTTACGCAACTGCGTAACGTTCTCTTTCTGATCTCCTTTAAAATGTTTGGATAGATGGAAGCAGACATTGGTAATCAATCGCGTACCTTTCATTGAAAACAAAAATAGAGCAGAGAGAGATTAGCGGTGTTACTTCTGTGAGAAAGATACTTTAATAAAGAAGAATTCGTAAGCCACTAGATTTTGAAGTCAGTTTTATATGCTGTAAAGTCAGGAAAGAGTACTCAGGGTGATACTTCCTCAGATGTGGCAGCAGTACTCCATTTTATGACATTATGTAAAGGTAGTATCCAGGCCCAAAGTTATATTTACCAGAATATTATCTTAAAATTAAAAGGTTTGTTCAAAAAGTAATCAGACAAGTTATATATTGGGTTTATGTTACTTTACCCAAACAATCCATATTGTCACTTGGGTGTAAAGGGCTACTATTTGGGACCATATCTACAGGGACATAATGTAAGGAGTTGAGCAGCGAGATGTCTGTTCACATTACATGTAAACATCTGCATATTAGCACGATCAGGCAAGCAGAAAACAAGGAAGGGATGTCAAAGTCTATCAGTTTGAAAGAAGAAACTGTTAGAGCAAAAAAGCTTTCCAGTATCCAGAGATTTCCACAGTGATAGGGTGGGATTTTGCTGCTCGTAAGGTTTATAAGGGTATGTACGTCCATGGGGCATAGGCGCTATGACTTTATCAAACACATTTCACTGAAGCACTTGTAAAACAGGCACAGGGATGTCACATCACGGCAATGGGATAAGGGTTGGCTGGTAGTGTGGGTTCTATTAAACTGGTGACTCTTTTTTTAACCCTGTCAAAAAGATGTAGATTTTTTTTTTTTACACAGTGATCACCACTTATCAAGGACCGGAAGCCACTCAGGGATAAGGGTTATTGCAAGTACATTACGTTAGTGTGGATATTTGATGAAGTGTTTATTTAATGGGGCGGTTCATTAGGAATTTGTTAACATTGGACTTGAAGACATCCAAGTTGTAGTCCGGTGGGAAGCAGGCAGACGGAACAGAGTTCCACAGGCGTGCAGTTCTAAGAAAGAAGCTTCGTTCATGGAATCCACGTTTTGATTTAGGCACAGATATAGAGTGGGGGAAATTTTTCACAGTGGATTCGGCTAGACGGGTGTTTTTCATGAAAGATTGGCGAGGGGGGACCAGAGATTGGAGTTCAGACGAGCACCTGCCATGGAAATAACGATAAAACAAGGATAGGCTCGCAACGTCTCTTCTGTGGGAGAGAGGTTGCAGGGTAGAGAAAAGGGCATCTCCCACTAAGCCACGAAGTCTATTTTGTACTCTGTCAAGGCAGGATAGGCTGTTTTTTGCAGCTCCTGCCCAGATATGGCAACAGTATTCCATTACTCTTTCACTATTGAGGTGTGTAGATGCTTAAAGCCTTCTACTCTATTTTTTCTTTTTCCTCAGACTTCTAGATTTTGGAATCTCCTCCTAGTTTCCTGGCAACACTATTCCATGCATGAACGAATGTTTACTTTGTAAAGATATAGGATACGCTCAGGTGCCATTAATTTTCTAACATAGTAGAGGAAGCCTACCTTCTTTGCAGCAGCCTTTTAAAGTTTGGAGTTTGGTTTATAGTGCGGGACCTATTTAACCGGTGACTCTTTTTAGACCTAGTCCAGGAGTGAGAAGCTACTGTTAGAGGCACCAGCTCATATGTGGCAATAATAATCCATGCATGAGTGAATTGTGGCTTTGTAAAGATATAGGATGCTCTCAAGTGTAAGTAGTTTTCTAGCATGGTAAGGGAAGCCCACCTTCTTTGTAGCAACCTTTTATAATTTTTGTGTTTACGAATACAACGTCTTGTAATACTTTTGCTTACTGATATGTGTATAAACTATCATACACGCCCATGTTGTTGTCTTCGTCGTTGTGAACGCAGGTTCTTGTTCGTTTGCAAACCCAAGACAACTCAAACACTGATGTTGATTCATAAAACGGATTATTTGAAAAAAAAAATTCACAGGAGATGCATAGCTTGTCTCATTCCTAGCAAAATTGGGGACAGCAGCGAGACATGTCTTCCCCACTTAGAGCATTAACAACAAAAAAAAAAGATCGAAAATCTCTCCCCTTACTCCTACACGTGATGCGGTTTCAAACCCGCTATCTAAGGTAACTTGCCCATATTCATCTTGAAAAAAAAAGTTCAGTTCAACAGTCCCAGAAGTTTGATGACAAAGGCAAAACGTGAACATAGAAACAACCAAAACAAGTACAAAAAGAGATAATCTTTCAAAATCGTAAGCCTAACATTCATAGGCAACATGAATTGAGAAAAACAATACATTGACGCTAATGCTACGTCTGCTGCAAAGAAGATGGGTTCCTTCTAACATGCTGGAAAACTTTTTACACCAGAAAGTACTCTATATCTTTATAAAACCACAATTCACCCATGCATGGAGTATGGTTACTACATATGGACTGGTGCATCTACCATGACACTAGTTTCTTACTCTTGACATGGTCCAAAAAAGAGTTTCAAATCTAATAGGCCCCACACTGTCAGCCAAGCTCCAACCTCTGTCTCATCGTTGCAATGTCCCTGTGCCTAGTACTTTAGTGGATTGTATTTTAATGAACTCATGGCACTTGCGACCCCCTTGCTGTAGATACTCCCAACTAACCCGATCAGTAGCAAAATCGCACTATTGAGGTGTGTAAGTGCCGGAAAGTTTATTTCTCTAATAGTTTTTTCCCCTCAGATTTCTAGATTCTGGAATTATCCTCCCTGTTTTCTGCTTCCCTGATAATACTAATTTTCTTAAGTTTAAATGTAATGTGAACCGACATTTCACTGCTCAACTAGCTATATAGTCCTCTGTTAGACACGATCCCAAATAGTAGTCCGTTACGTTCACAAATGACAATACACTTTGTTGGAGGCGAAAAGTTGTAAGAAATATATAAAAACTTTTAAAAGAAAAAAGGCCAACACTCAATTATGAAACTCTTCATCAAAGCACGATGTGCATTCAATGGTGATTTATATGGAAGCTGCTCAGTTGAGCTCCATTCTCTCGTTCGTCCTCGTAAGACACTTACTGGAAGATCTCATCTTCCCAAAACAACAGAAGCAAAACTTTTCCCCTCAATGTGGTTGGCATTAGGCTGAAATTCCATGAACAATTTATTTTCATCTGTAAGACATGTTACACGGGACTGCTTTCCTGCAAATTATAGCAAAGTCCAATGTCAACATGCTGTAAAATATTCTGCAGTTTCCTAACACTTTATGTTAAGTATTCTTGTTGTTGTTGTTGTTGTTGTTCTTCTTCTTCTTCACAGTTCATGGAATCAAAATTCAATAAACATTGGACAAAACTCATTGCTGTCAAAAGCCATAGCCTTTTCTGATCAACAGCCTTTTTTATTGAAACCATCTGCCTTTCATATGCGTATTAGATATCCTGAAGTTCCATTGATATATAATCTATCCTGATTTACGCCGGCATGTAGGAAATTGTGATTTTGCTATGCAGGTTGGTTAGTGCAAAAAGAGTTCAAAAGGTTAAGTTATTGATGCATGTCAAACCATGTATCTAAAGTTGGCAGTGTCACCTGAAGTGTCATTCGATTTGTATGAAAGAAAACGTGAAAAGAAAGAAAGAGATAGAGCATGAAAAAGAAGGAGAGAATGATCTCTTTCGCTCCCATGCAAGTGCAGTCTGCCTTTCGATTTTGGACGAAACAGACGTGTGCGTCGGGCTTCGGATTTTAGGCAAAGCAACCTGTTAGGGCTAGACGCAAAAATGTCTTCAAAACGCAAAAAATATGAGTCAATAAAGTGATGCCCTCCCTCGTTCACTTGTAGACGAATAAAGTAATCCATATCAGAAAATAGGCGTTATGTTTTCGTCAAATGTTCATTTACAGCATCGACCAGTGTCGGGAAGAATCAATCAGAGAGAAGAACAAGAAACAGAAAGCAAAAGGATAGTGGCTTATCATCGTTATATATATATATATATATATATATATATATATACACTAGAGGTAACACGACCACATAAACGTACCAAGACACGTAATAAGAGACACGGTAATAATAATGAGACTATAAAACAAAAGACAAAATCTTCTATGCCCCGTAACATTATTACATCAAATGATCGACAGAATATAAGTAAATGCAGCGGCCATATTTCTTTATTTGTCTTCCTAATGCGAACACTGCATGCTGTACAAAATCAGGTGTGTATTAATTTTTGATCACACAACAAATACTTATTATAAACTGCCATTATATGTAAGAAAATTTGGTTGATTTAATTTGTTGTTTTCAATCCTCTTATAATATTCTTCCTCATTCGACTGATAAGCGATCACTTTAATCAATCTTTATTTTCGAGTGAATAAAACAGAAAGAATCTAGTAAGTGATACCCTTTTCTCATCCCGATATCCTCTTTACTCTATTCTTATTTTAATGGCAATTACTCGTCTGAGGTACGGCCTAAGGTACAACTCTGCCAAACTTTCACAAAAACCACTCGTCTAAATACAACCACTACTAACAATTTCCCCTACTCTCTATCAGTGCCCAAATCTAAGCACAAATGCCATGAATGAATCTTCTTAGGTAGAACTTCTTGCCTATGGAATTCTGTTCTGCTGACCTGCTTCCCAACTGACTACAACATGGTCGTCTTCAAGTCCAATGTAAACAAGTTCTTTATATCCCGCCCCCTGAAACAATTAAATACTTTCTATTATCCACCATTAACAATCACTACGCTGTTGTCTCACTGACTATTTTTCATTAATTGACCCTTACCCTCGAGTGGCGTTCGGGCCTTAATCAGCGGTGAGAGAGAAAATAAAAGGAAAAGGATACAAATTGTTATTAAAGCTCTTGGAAGCATCATTAACTTTTTTTTTAAACTTTGAATAAACAGGTAAAACTTTTTATTGAGCACGTTAAGATGCAAAACCTTTATTAAAAGAAGGGAGAAAGAATAATTCGTTTTTTCTCATTGCCTTTCTTTTTTCTTTTTTTTTTTTTGAAGGTTAACAACAACAACAACAGCACACCTTGGCCATAACAACGCGAGGATTCTACTTGCAAGAAAAAATCAATAGAACGCTTTTGTTCTCTGAAGATGGACCTGATGTGATCCGAAATTAATAAGAAATATTTCAATTCAAAAAAGAAAAAGAAAAAAGAAAGACAAAGACAAAAAATTAAATTATTTATTTTGTCCTGATTTTTATAAAATGTTTGCATCTTAATGTGTTATAAAATCAGTTTTTTTTTCTGTTCATCTAAAGTTTATAAATAAACGAAGTATGAAAAAGAAAGGAAAGAGGTATAACTTTTGCTGCAAAATGAAAGGTGAAAACTGCAAAAAGAAAGAAGAAAATGGATAAAATGAAAACTTGTAGGGAACAGGCAGATGAAAGAAAGATTAGAGAGAAGGAGAAAAAGAAGGATGAAGAAAGACAAGAAAGTAAAAGAAGAAAGAGAAAGGAAAAGAAAAAGGAGGGAAAAGCGTTATAAAAAGAGCATTACAGCTGCAATATTTACTTGAAAACATCAAAGAAGATTCCGGGTCTGACCTTCACTCCTGATCTGAAACAAAACACGTATATCAAATCCATTTCCAAGGTCACTGGAAAACTGGTGGGATTATTCTACCGCTCCAGTAGATATCTCACTGCCAATGCAGTTCTCTACCCTTATAAGAGCCAAGTGCATCCTAGGATGGAGTACTGTTGTCACATCTGGACAGGAGCTGCTAAATGAACCCTATCTTGCCTTGGCAGAGTTGGCAATAGATATTAGCCTAGTAGGAAATGCCCTTTTCTCTTCCTTGCAACCCTTTTCCCCACAAAAGAGACATTGCACGCCTGTCTCTGCTCTATCGTTATTTTTATGGCAAGTGCTTGTCTAAGCTCCAATCTATGGTCCGCTCTTGCACAACTTTCACAAAAAAAAAACACTCTAACTGAAACCAATATCAATACTTTCCCCCACTCTTTCTCTGTGCCTAAAACTAAATGTGGATTCCATGAACAAAGATTCTTTCTTAGAATTGCATGCCTGATTTCCAGCTGACTACAGTATAATCGTCTAACGTAAACAATTTCTTGATGAGCCATTCCCTTAAGTAATCCAATTTACCAAATTTCTACTACTAATGATTACTACAATATTGTCACATGACCTACCGTACACTCATTAACCTTTATCCTCGAGTAGCTTCGTGGTTTTCATAAGTGATGACTCCTTTGTAAAAAAAATATAGGAAAAAGAAAGAATAGAGCGCTATTAACTAACAACATTCCTCCCAAAGACGATAGAGTCTAGTCCATAGTTAAGATATTTTTCCCTCTGGACTGAGATAAGGCGTTTGTTCTGTGCAGTACGTGAGGTCTATCCTCCCAGGTTTACTTTTTTCCTTTTGATAAGAAGTGAGTTTGTTGCTATTCGCCTGAGGCACCACTTACTTGGGAATGCAATCGGGGTTGCCCATGCATTTTTTGCAGGCCAAAGTGTTCTTTCTCTTGGGTGTTGGCTTATTAAGTCCCTATTTTTCAAGCCTTGTGTCACATCATCTCACTATGTAAAAGGAGATAAATATCGTTAATAACCCTTTGGCTGAGGAGAAAGTGTAGTATCTGTTCTGATGCTGCACAGTCTATTCTATCGTCGATCAGCGAAGGAGAAGTCCTTCTAGACAGAGGAAATTTTTATTTTTGCTTCAATCCAGAATGTTTTATTTGGAGGAGCTGGATTTTTCCCACTTTAAAATCAATCTTGTGTCTAATTTTGCCCTCGTGGGGAAACTGGTAAATTGGAACAAACAGCGAAGAAGGACGAAAAATACATTCATCAGCTCAAAGCAAAATAAAATAAATTAAATAACGGAATAAATGTCGGCTGGAATTCCAGAGCAAAAAATTGAATATTTCTGAACCAAATTTTCAGGATTAAAAGTAATCAAGGAATTTCAGAATAGATGAACTAAAAAAAAAAAAAACGGAGGTGGAAAAGAATGATGAGAAATGATGAGAAAGCGTAGTAGAAAGCGGGACCGGATTATTATTATTATTATTATTATTATTATTATTATTATTATTATTATTATTATTATGCATAAAATAATATAAATGAGTATATTCACCTGCTATTTTATGAATATATGAGTTAAAGTTAGAAAAGCAGAAGATCTAAAACTCAACGTTTAACCCAACTATTGTACGGGCTTTTTCAAGAGAAATAGCAAAAAGTAACAAAAGACGAGAAGATAGGTAATTTGGGGTAGCTTTATATATATATATATATATATGTATATATATATATAATAAGTATATAATATATATATAAGTGTAAATAGATAGATAGATAGATAGATAGATAGATAGACAGACAGGCATATACATACACAATGAGATAGATAGATAGATAGATAGATAGATAGATAGATAGATAGATGCAGAATGGAATAGATGGATAAATAAATGGATATAAAGCTACATGCATACGCATATGCATACAGAATAGGATATATAGAATTATAGAGGAGTAGAGAGAGGGAGCGAGAAGATTTACGAGGAAAAGATTTAATAAAAGAGGATAAAATTTTTGACAAACTTGAAAGAAAGAAAGGAAAGAAGGAAAGCTCCAAATATCTATCAACCCTGGCAATGCGAACATGAAGACACACAGATTAGAGGTAAAGGAGGGGGGTCGTGGAATTACACGAGTAAAAGAGATCAATCGTTAGTGGCAAATGAGTTCATTGATTGAAAAGAGAAAGGTAGAAAAAAAAGCAGGATTTCAATGTGGAAACGGTCCGACCCCTAATCAAGGTAGTCAGTATGTGATATACTCTCCACCTTCTCCGCCATAATGCAAGGCGATTTGCTCCCAGTTAAAGAGTTTCCAGGCTCCGCTCGGAAAACAAGGATATTAGACCTTGGATTGTGATCTCGCAAAAGTGATTGGTGGAATAAAAACGATCCGAACGGTGCGGACAGATACAGCTAGGCAAATAATTGAGTTCAGAGGAAATTGAGCAAAGAGGGGAAAGGCGGAATACGTACAAATAGAAAATTGAAGAGATCGTACGGATGGCGTAGGGGGGGGGGGGGTAAGGACCTATGTAATCTATGCAGCGAGAGTAGAAAAAGTTTTTTTTTTAATACAAATGATCGCTATTAACGTTACTCTGTTCTGCATGTAATCAAAGGTTAGGAATTTTTCTCTTTCGTTCCGTGCTGAATACACACCCCCAACCGCCCAATTCCAGTAGAATTGGCTACTCTAAGATACTGTTGGTTATATCCCGAATGGATACGCCATCTTGGATTTGGGGATTTTGCTTGAAGAGAATCAAATCTTTCCTTTTCTCTTTTAATATTAGGTTATCGTTCTTGTTTATTTGTTAAAGTAGAAAAAATGAAAGTGAATAAATTGTTTTTTAAGACTTCTACCTGTTGCGGTTTGTTGTTCCTTTTTTATCCGACTCTTTATCTATTTTATTTATTTTTTACAGAAGCTTATTCTGACTAATTTATTTATACTTGTCAGCAAAATACAATAAAAACCCAAGTTATCTGGCTATATATATATATATATATATATATATATATATAAATTCGTATTCCTGTCCGTTTGTTTGTTCACAATTTGATTAATATATACAAAAGGTACATTACTTTACTATTTCATTTATTTGTATATATAGTATGGTTCTCGCAAAATATAGAATTAATAGGTAACGTCATTTGCATATTACATTAAGGGAAACCGTTTGTTCTAAATAGCTGTATGCTAGTTACTGTTTCTAGTGAGAGAATTGGTTTAAGTTTTCAATATAAGATTGTTTTTTATTAAACTTTAAATAACAAGTATAGTGATAATATATTTAATTTAATTTATTTGAAATTATTATTTCCTACATCGATTTGTTTTAGAAACGCGTTTAGAGTTAATTCTTCTGGAAACTTCGAATCATTAAAAAGAACTCTTCACTAAAGAAAATAATTAGGTAATCTCAATAAATTTCTAGTGTGAAAAAAAAATAATTCCGTGTAGACGATAAAATGTTTTGCGTCTTTTTTTTTTTTTAAATATTTAAACAAAAAAAAACTACACTTAAAAGATTTCATAGGTTTGTTTTTGTTCTTAAAACTGATATACAGAATCTCTGTCCGTTCCGGAAATTGAAACTCAAGCCACACTTTTAGAAACAAAAAAGCCCCCACCCTCCCGCAAAAAAAAATGCTAATCGAAAATTTCCTTTATTTACTAAAAAAAAAAATACTAAAAAAGTGCCTTTACGAAACTAAAAACAAAAACAAAACAAGCCAGTGAAACGAATTCCATTTTGATCTTTAACTTTTCACACATCACGAACGCGTTAATGTTTATAAACGTTATATTTTACGGGCATAATGTTATAAGTCGTCGTGATACAGTTGGTAAAATCGTTTAGAAATTACCTTTTTTACATAGGCATCACCACTTATCAAGGCCAAGATGTCACTCAAGGATAAGGGTTAAAGAGTGTATGGTAGAAATTGGGTAATATAGCAATCCTTATTAATGGAGATTCGGTAAATTTGTTAACTTATATGGAACGGCTCATGAAAAACTTGTTTACGTTAGACTTGAAGATCTTTTCCCTTCTTTCGCCTTTCAGGTTCAAGCTGCTTTTTTTTGGGGGGGGGCGGTTACTCGGTTGTCTACTCCGAAAGCCGTTCTTGACATGCAGATATTTGAGATGACTATTCACAACGCCATTCTTAACATGACAATACTCAAAAAAGGGAGTGAAAAAGTAATTGTTTTGTTTCACACGTTGAAAAGACGACATAAAACTGGAATTTACTTTAATACTATTGGCGAAAGAGTTGAAAAGATGAGAAAGACTAAAACAAAAAAGGAAACAGCTAGGACTGCTACCACTGATTTCGATCACTCTAGACAGTTCATATGCAGTGAGAATCCTTAACTTTTAAAACTCCTGTTTTTACTTTCCATTATTATTCTAATGGACGAATTTTCGTAATTTTATTAATTCAACCTGCCCTACGCATTCTCGTAATTGCTTCCGTACATTCATATCTGACGTACCTCTGCATTCCATGTTTAAAAAGTATGTGTCCTCTATAGCATAAGACCTGGCCGAATTGTTAATTGTAGGCATAGATCGATTCATACCATCCAAAAACTTCCAACAAAAACCTAACAGCCAGCCATGGTTCTCCCCTGAATGTACTGCTGCCATCGCGCACAAAAATCACTTTTTCCATAGCTACCAACGTAATAGATGTACTGAGACTAAAGCTGCTTTCAGGACTGCCAGCAACCACTGTAAAGGAGTAATAAAACATGCAAGAGAGCTATATGCTCAGTCTGTTAAATCCAAAGTAGCTGAGCAGCGGCTTGGTTCGCACCAGTTCTGGCAAATAGCAAACAGGATCTTGAACAGAAGCGTGCGTTCTATCCCAACTATCATCAATGGACCTGAGGTCATCTCGTTAGTATCAGACAAGGCCAGACTATTTACCAAGAACTTCAATTTTTTTAAAAATTCAAACAGTTTTTGCACGTTCTTGTCCCAAACCAGCACTAATCGCCAGTGAAAGCCAGATTATTTCATTTCGGTCACGGCCGACAGTGTCCGCAATTATTCAGAAACGGCAGTGGTCATCAACAACAATCGTAATGTACATCTTGCGAGGATGGGGGCAGATTTCTACCGAGCAACGCCTGTTAACAGATTCTGCGTTATATATATATATATATATATATATATATATATATATATATATATATATATAGTAAGTTATAAAATATATATGTCGATTAAGCTACATAGAATATTCCGCGTTTCATCCACGCTAGGATTCATCAGGCTTATTTAAGTAACTGTGTTATATATTTTTTCAAACTGCTTAGATATTTTAAGCATAAGCCTGATGAATCCTAACGTGGATGAAACGCGAAATATTCTGTGTAGCTTAATCGCCATATATGTTATTACTAACTATCTCGCTTTCCCGTCGTATTCAGCACTGTTGAAGTAAATACTTAAAGTTTACGCATAAATTTATACTTTCGTATATTAATTGATGTGATTAAATGAAGTAGTTATATATATATATCTTCTATCTATATATCTATAAAAACAGAGATGTGTGTGCCACAGACGATTTCTGATTGGTTAATCCAATAATCACATCTTCTAAAAAACTATGGTTCGTAGGCTCTTAACTTTACCATAAAATATTATGGCTTTATTTATTGTCCATCTTCGAAGGGTTTAATTTTTTCCTAACTTGCGATTTACAAATTACAAAAATACGAAACTAACTTACAATCTAACAATCGAACCTCCGACATCACGGCCGCCATTATGAAACTAAACTAAAAAAAAAAAAAAACGCGCGTCCACTCGTGGTCTTTACATTCGGGTTTGGGTACTTGTGCAGTTTTCCATTGACATTAAAAAATGGAAATATTTAAAAAAAATATATATTGTACGTACTCGTCATGGGATAAAGTTTTCCTACAGAAAAAAATCACGTAATTTCATCAAGTAGTTATTTTTTTATAGCGAAAAAAGAAAAAAATCAACGCTACAAGCGAAATTAAACAGAAAGTTCAAGTAGGGGGATTTCCCCTTTTTTTTATATATATAGGCCAAATTTCGCGAATTTGGCCTTTTTTTAAAGCAGTTTGGCCTTCAAAATTTCTGTTTGGCCATTTTCTTCATCGATGAAATAAAAAAAGCAAATAAAAACAACGCAATAAAACTTTTAAAAATACGGCACACTTTTGTTGTTCTTGGTTTTTTTTTTTTTGTAATTTTCCTTATTTTTTTATTTTTTCAAGATAATACTATTAAATGGACACTATTATGCCAAATTAGCCCCCCCCCCCAAAAAAAATGCACAAAAATTCGAGATTTAAGGTTTTGACGAGATAATTTAGCGAATTGTCCGGACTATTGCGAGATAACCATCCATTAGTTTTTCCCGAAATTTTGCCACAAATTGTATTTCCTTACATAGATGTGCATAGTAACAACATTTTTTTGCCGAAAATTCCCGTTGCGTCTCCAGATTTCATCGGTGAAGAAAAAGGCCAAACAGAAATTTTGAAGGCCAAACTGCTTTAAAAAAAAGGCCAAATTCGCGAAATTTGGCCTCGCTATAAAAAAAAGGGAACTCCCCCTACTTGAACTTTCTGTTTGGTAAGAATCAAGATGGCTGAATTATTAATTACTCGCTTATAAGACTATCATTACACACAAAAAAATATAGATTTATTTTTGGGTAAAGTTCCCCCGGGTTTTCCTTTCACTTGAGTAAATAATGGTCTTTTGTTATATATATGGCGTACTATTATCCTTATATATATGATGTTTATGTTTATAACAACATCTTAATAAGGCGCTGCTGTAGCACTCGACTGACGGATGCCACACACATGTTTATATATATATATATATATATATATATATAAAGTGTCTGTGTGTGTCTGTGTGTCTGTGTGCATTTCCCTACGCTAAAACTCTGTCAATTTTAAGCCTAGAGATTCGAAATTTGATATACAGGGTACTGAGATTTGGGAAAATCGATGTGATAGGTTTTCGACAGAAATTTGGCGATTAAGTGGTCAATATTCAACGATTTGACCTTTGAGAACTCTACCAAACTCCTCCTACAATTTTGGGTCTAAACAGTAAACACGTGATATTTTAGATATAAATTCCTTGGACATGGATCTAACTTATTAACTTTACTTGATCCCTAAACAATAAATGTTAAGAGGTCATAATAGGGGTCAAAGTTTTAAAAAATTGACCGTTTTTTTTTTCTCAGCATTAACCTCAAAACACCTGGGCAACGCCGGGCACCGATTGCTAGTATATATATATATATATATATATATATATATATAATGATTGCAATGTCTTGTCAGACGAGTGCCACTCCCTCAGTCACTTAAAGTCCATGAGCCCAAAAATGACTTCCATCGCCACAGGACCATTTTTATAGACAAATGCCTGAGGGAGTATCTATACACAGATGATGTTACAGAGTCTTAGCTTTGTACCGCAGCTAAGTCTCTCTCTCTCTCTCTCTCTCTCTCTCTCTCTCTCTCTCTCTCTCTCGGTTTAAAATGTTGAGATTCAGCAACAAGCAAAATCAAGATAGCCAGCAACGAGTTAAACTGCAGACTAACTTAATGCGGGTACTGGTCTTCCGCTTTATGTTTTTTGAATCAAAGATTGTCTTCTCCTAGAAAGGTTGCCTTCACCACGGCTTATGGAAGCCCTTTCCACCCCAGCACACACATAGATACACACAAACACACACACACACACACACACACACATATATATATATATATATATATATATATATATATATATACGCATGCCTAACTTTCTAAAAGTAAAGCAAAATATGGGTTTATCAACGTTTGTTTCTGTAAGTCTTTTTTCGTATATAGATTAATAACATAAAGTGTATGTTAAAATATATCTAAGTGCTGAGATTGAGTTATGGTCGAAATAAAAATAATCTTTATTGTTCTAATTAGCCGTAGTTTATAATTAACTGGGCAAGTTTTTCATTTAAATATATGTAGCATTATTCTCATTACCATTCATTATTTTTTTTATCTAAAATGATTATTTCAGAAATAATGGTAATCCTAAATGAACACACTATTGAACCAACGGATCTGAACTTTATCAACAAAGATTAAAACTTTTTTTAGAAACATAGCAAATAAACCCAAATATTCTTTAACAAATCATAACTCATGGGTACACAGATATTTTCAGCATGAGAGCTACTTATGACTAAACTAAATCCTAAAGCCATCATCTGCCTGTGTTGTTGCATGAACCACTCATCTCTTCTCTTGGATAAGGTGCAAAGGAGAGTCTGTAACCTTATAGGTCCTACATCAGAGGTGCACACTCATTTTCAGCATGAGAACTACTTATGACATGACTAAGTCTAAATGATCTACCACCTACTAAAAATACAAAACACATTATTTGTAAATATATTAAAAATTATTTTTTATATGTACAGTATATGCAGGTGTACGTTGCATTATTGCATCAACCCATATTGCACAGTACAGCTCTTTACATTTTTTGTCATTACCTCACCCTGATGACTTACATTAAATGGAATCAGTCAGGGATGCATAGTCCAGACAGCAGCTACTAATAGCTAGCCTCAAGGTGACTTATAGATGCTCATTAATCGTGGTGGGGCGGTATTTGGACTTAATGATCGTCATGTTGGAAAAAGGCTGACTCACGTAAATAAGTACACCCAAATAATGCAGTCAAGAAGGTGGCATATTTACTGATGCGGGGGTCCTCTGAGAGTAAGTTCCATAATTGTCAATAAGCTTTGTACTAGCTGAATGTCGGTTTATACTGTAAGAATCTCATTCTTCGCTCCATGAAGAGTTCAGGGTCCAGTTTTTGATGCGAGTGAAATAATCTCAGCATCTTTTTAAAAAGTATAGCACATGCAAGTAGCGATTAGATCGAGTGGAGCAAAATCTATATAGCGTTTGTCAGACTCCGACGGACAATTGCCAATTTGTTTTATCTAGCGTGCACTCTCAAACTGCTCACATGACTGCCCTTTTGTCTCCAGCTCTGCTGCGAGGTTCTGAATGTTTTTTTTTTCAATACCATGCGATCTACCAACAAAGTCTCTATAATATACCAGTCGATCGCGATCGACGCAATGGACACCCATGCTATAACTTTTCGGTATCCCAAACAATTCAAACATCCCATTATATAAAGCAAAGGGTTTTTATTCAGAAACCACTGCAAGATATGAGTTACAATATCTAGTTTATCTCACTTCCGTTTTATTCTCTGCTGCTTCAAACAACATTTTATATTTCTCAGTATTTCTGTGAGAATTTTTAACGATCGTGTCAAGCCGGCCTTATGGTTATCATACTTGAATCAGTGTCTTTAGGTTTTGGTTTCGAGCTCAGCTCGTGAGTGTTCACTTTTTTCGCTTACAAGAAGTTAAATATTTAGGAAAAAACATCATACTCGCGTGCACACGTCTCAGTTTATTTCCATTTTTTTTTTAACTTCATTTTTTAAAAGGAATTTAACGTTACGTTTAATACCGGACAACGCCTGGTACACTTTCTAGTATACAAATAAATATACATACCTTTGATTTATTAATCTATATATCTGATGTCACTACAATCTTTTTACATTGGGGAATATAGGGTTCAGAATTATTTCAAATACGTCTCCCCCCCCCGCTTAAAAATCCAAAAATACAAATGACTGATTAGAGAAAATGTACTAGATAAACAACAATAAATTCAAGGGTTTGAAAGAACAAAGACGGGAAAAAAATAAACAGAGTTCGTAAAAGCAAACAATGAAGTGTTACAAAACAATTGCTTCATCAAACAATGTTTGTTAGGCAGATTAAATGATTGATTAGCTTTCAATTAAATCATTCATTAGAGAAGATTATTTTTTTCTTAGTCTCCTTTGTTTTTTTTTTCTTTGTTGTTTTCTTTGTTAATTTCATATGAAAATATTCATTCAATTCCATTCAACCCTAACCCTAACCCTAACCCACACTCGCATCACCTTTTCTCAAGCCACCTCCGTCGCTACCATAACAAACCAGTTTTCTATGAAGAGAATGGTTCGCAAAGTTTTGAGTTGTTTAATCGGGAGATTTTGATGTATATTTTTTATTTATTTGGATAAAATTTAGTTGGGCAAAAACACTACTACTACTACTACTACTACTACTACTACTACTAACTTCTCTACCACCACTACTAATACTTTTTTATCTATTTTTTTTCAT
The DNA here is from genome assembly GCF_053919585.1 of Euprymna scolopes. NCBI lineage: Eukaryota > Metazoa > Mollusca > Cephalopoda > Sepiida > Sepiolidae > Euprymna > Euprymna scolopes. The sequence goes on along the minus strand of NC_136505.1, from coordinate 28,381,993 downwards.
GTCACTGAGTTTATCTTTAAAAAAGGATGTCTGACATTCTTATCAACTTTTATTCTTTTTTTCTTTCTAACATCTTTTTTTGTGTTTTTCTTCTGACGAACTTTTAACAGTTTTAACTTGAAAAAAAAAACAGAGTTAAATATATTATAACTAAACCACTATTCTTATTGCTCTTGTTGTCTGTTCGGTTTGATCCTATAAGCTAAAACCACATAGGAGGAACATTCCAAAAGTAATGCCTCCTGTTATATTTATTCCGCCCGAATGGATCAGCGATGCTTGCATTGTTATGATGATTAATCTGATGCACCCATGACTTTAAAATAGCATCTCTCTGTTGCAGATATTGACGATGTGAGACTCTAAGAAAGGGGTAATGCCATGCAGGTGTGTCAGAAGCAGAGATGCGTCACTGAATACGCCCACGTAGAAAAAAAAACTGAACCGATCAACATTCACGGGCACCTGTCGAACGTTACGAACCTAATGCAGTTGATATTAGCACAAATCGAAGAGCTGCGTCATTGAATTCCTGACAAACGTGCAGTGAGAATGGTGGTGACTATGCAAAGAAATACATTCTGCAAGACAACAGATAGCTCGTTTTAATGTCACCAGTTCAGTCTTCGTAGATTTTTAACCTTTGGTGTTTAAAAAATAAGAGGCTTGAGTTTTGGCGTGACTCCCGTACATGTTTTGCATCAGAACAGCCATGTTTTCTATTAGTTTACTTTATTTAGTATGGAAAGATTATGCCAAATGATCGATATATAATAGATTTTATGCAACAATAGATGGGATATTAACAGGTACTAACGCCCAGAAAAGATTTGGGAGTAACGGTAATAAAGGCGTAATTTCGTACTCCCCAAAGATATCAAATATATTATCTAACCATCGGATGCAGATGGTTGTCATCTAAAGCAACATTCTATCCGATTTATAAGTGAAAGGCTGACAGATGAAGACTTGAGAATAATGACTAATGAACCGACCATTCCAATATTTCCCTAGTTGATAATGCAATGAGAACTGAAAAAATATTAATTTTCCTCCCAATAATTGACCAGTTATAATGTGTTATAGTAAAATTTTCGTGTGGTTTCTTGATTTCCAAAAAAAAAATCCATCTAGTCTGGTGGAGTATCAAGCTTAATTCTACTTGGCTTCGAGAAGATGCACCATTCCTCGTATAAACCAGTGATGGATGACCATATCGACGGGATCTTATTTCTGAATATGAATACTATGTTATTTTGAATTTTTAATCAGGCTTTAATTGTAGGGAAACTATATAGATGCCCCCCCCTGTACAGAGAGATCTTAGACACTCGTGGATAGTGTCTAATAAGTATTGTATGTGTATAAAATAACTAAAAGTCTATATATATTTTTGTTTTCATATATATATATATATATATATATTTAAAGGAGATTAGAACAATAGTCTAAAGAGCTGAGTGTATTTTAATGTAACAGTGAAATTACTAGTTTAATTAAAATACAGGCTTATTAAAAAAACTATATGTAATTATTGTACATAACTTGACGTATACCACAATAACAAGCATAGTTTTCCGAAACGATCGTACAGATAATTGATTTTGTTATTGTTCCTTCTTATGAAACGGATTTTTAATTTAATTATAATTTGATTTTTAAATTTTAAATTATCAATCACATTACTTAATATATATATATATATATATATATATATATATATATATATATATATATATATATGATGGATTCTCCCGCCGATTTCGACGCATGAGCTTCCGCCAAAACAGCTCGGAAATCCATACAGAGGATTTATATATAGTGGTGAAGGATTTGTGCAGAACCAACCACACTTGTTGGTATTTCTGGCTAGCCTTTGTCGGTGCAGATGATTACAACATGACAGGATATACAGGAGACCGCAGATTTTACATCAGTTTCCTTCTCCTAGATGCATATCTTAACGAAGACTGGGGTGCATCTCTCCCAGTGAATTAATGCACTCCAGATACCAACCTGAAAATTTCTAAGACTTGACGCGGTACATGCAGCAACTAGCCTTCTGAAGTGGTCAGGCATCTGGTATTAGCCAGACTCAATGTTGCTTAACTTCGATGATGTGGCGAGAACCGGTGTCAACATTATTGTGCCATATACATGATGGACTCTCCAGTCGATTTCGACGTATAAACTTGCGCCAAAACAACTTAGCCAGGCTCAACGTTGCCTATATATATATATATATATATATATATATATATATATATTTATATATATATATATATAAGTGATGGAATGATTCCAATATTTGCAATTATCAATTTTATACTAAATTCTCGATTCAGATACAATTACCGATTCCAATCACGATTCTTATAATTTTTTAAATATTTAACAATAGAGTTGTTATTTAGTTTATGATTATCGTAAAATAGATGTTTAATTTGCTGATATTTTCTCAAAGACAAAAATAATTTTTGTCGGGGTGAGGGTGGGGAGTGATCTATAGTTGTAATCGTTGTTATTAGGTTGGTGCAAAAACAATGTCGTTTTTGTATGTGTGTGTATATGATAAAAACGACATTATTTTTATACCAACCTAATGATAATAAATGAATACTTATTAGTCATCATTACTATCAAGAATGGAAAATTTTGCTTTAAACAAAACAAAGTGAAAACAATGAAATGAATCATTTTTGGCATCGTAAAATGGGCATAAATTTTTACGATACCGATTCCGATGCCCCAAAGTTCCAATTTTTTCGGTTCCTAATTGTGATTCCGATTAATTGTCTCGACAGTAATATATATATATATATATATATATATATATATATATATATATGTATGTATGTATGTATGTATGTATGTATGTATGTAGTGACATTGTGCATGTGTGTGTGAGGACAACAATCAACCTATATTGAAAATTGAAAACTCGGTACTTGGAGGTCATCGGATTTTTATCTTTTTGTCAACTGTTTTATGACTGCATATGCTAGAATGGTTCACATAACCGCTTATTCATAATAAGAATAAGTTGGTTTAAAACACTATTTAAAGAACGTGGCAAGTTAGCCTAATGGTTATTGTACTTAAGTCACTGTCTTTAGATTTTGGTTTCGATTTGAGCTCACGTATTTTTTTGTTTGTTTTTTATTTACAAGAAGTAAACTTTTTAGAAAAAAACATAATGATCGCATGCATATGTCTCAGTTTTTTTCTATTTTTACTTGATTTTTAAGGGAATTTAACATTACGTTTAATCCAGGGTACAAATAAATTTACACACACACACACATATATATATATATTTAAATATATATATATGTATGTATGTAAATTTATATGTGTATATATATATGTATGTAAATTTATATGTATATATATATATATATATATATATATATATATATATATATATATATATATATATATATATATATATATATATACAGCCAGACAATGCTGTGGAAATGATTATATATTCTCTTACATTCTGAAGATTATATATATATATATATATATATATATATATATATATATATATATATATATATATATATATATATATATATATATATATATATATATGCTAGCAATGCGTGCCCGGCGGTGTCCGGGTGTTTGGAGGTGTATGCTGAGCAAAAAAAAAACGGTCATTTTTTTAAAACTTTTACCCCTTTTATGACCCCTTAATATTTATTGTTATGGGCTCAGATCAAGTTAAGTTAGATCCATGTCCAAGGAATCTATATCTAAAATTTCAAGTGTTTTGATCCAAAGTTATCGGAGGAATTTAGTAGAGTTTTCAAAGGTTAAATCGTTGAACTTTGACCCCTAAACAGGCAAATTTCTGGCTGAAAACCCATCGCAAAGATTTTCCCAAATCTCAGTACCCTATATATCAAATGTCGAGTCTGTAGAGTTATTGCGTAGGGAAATGTACACAGATACACAGACAGACACACAGACAGACACACAGACAGACACACAGACAGATACGTTCACTTTTATATAAATACATATACATATATATATGTGCGGGTGTGTGCGTGTGTGTGCGTGTATATGTGTGTGTGTGTGTGTGTGTGTGTGTGTGTGTGTGTGTGTGTGTGTGTGTGTGTGTGTGTGTGTGTGTGTGTGTGTATTGTATAAAACATTGTATATACAATAGTCTTGCTGGATTCCAGGAAAAATATCGATTCTTTAAATTTCCATTTCTAATGCAATTCCCGATTCCGATCCTTTTTAAGTTTCTAAATTATTCGTCACAGTGATTTTTTTTTTATTTTTGTTATTTTTGGATCACTGTAAAATCTTGTGCAATGCGTATATATAAATTCTCGCAAAAAATATATGCACAATTTTGTACATTAAACAAATAGATTTTTTTCCGTTTATAATAGCGACATCCGAAAATTCAAAAATTTAGTCTTTATTAAAAAAACAACAACAAAAAAATCAATAATAACTACTTATTTTTATGTCAATTTCGACTAGAAGCAATGTTATCTACTTAATTGTCATATCGCAATTAGTTAAATACTAGCGGGGCGGGGGGGGGCGCCCGTAAAATAAGCTTAAATATGATATTTTAATCTTCCAGATTTCGTATAAATATTATAGACTCGTGATTTTAAAAGTAAAAAAAAAAAGAATTTGGACGAAAGAAAAACTGTAGCATTCAAACCTTGTGTCTCAAGGTGATATGTACATGAACTGATTAAAAATAAACTAAGATGACTCTACAAAATGTATAACGATTTTTTTCTAATGTTGACCCCTTTTTGATGCCTTAAAAACTATTTTAACCGTCTAAAGCCTGTAAAAGGGCGATCCATAAAACTCCAATTATTTGAGGCCCCTAACGCCGCTCTTCGACTTTTCATTTCGGAGAGATAGAGTTGGAAAATATGCAGATGATCGACAGTTTGGTTGTTTGGTTGTTTTTGTTTTACGGCATATCAACCTTTTTAATCCAAAGATTTTGAATAACATTTTTTTTTTTATAGAATATATTTGTTGTTTTCAAGTCGGTTTCTATTTAACCCATAGTTGGGACCCTAACAGGTACTACCACTCCGGGTCAGAGTGGACCTGGGAGCAATGGCAATTAAAGGTTGGCTCCACACACCCCAAAGCCCGCAAGCTGAGGCCTCACAACTGGACATAGTTTAAGGTCATATCCAGGACCCTAATCGACAGACAGACAGATACAGTCAGTGTTATTAATTAGATTACTGCATTATTACAAAAATGACGTTTTCTCTTATCGAGAGAAAAAAAGCCGGTCATATTATTTTGGAATGCAAATATAAACATAAGAAAACTAACTCAAGTTGTCAAATTAAAAAAATATATATTTTAAACCAAATTTTCACGGAAAAGGGTCCAAAACGGCCAAATGAAAAATGTACTATATCAAGTAAAAATGGCTATATTTCTCTAGGTTATATTGAAGATGTTGACTCCCAAACATTTGTGTCATTTTTCAGCGTTTCGTATTGTTTTATTAACAGTGATGAGGCAAAGGTGTTTTCTATGAAATTTAAATCATAGGTTTTTATGTTTTTAGAGGAAATTATTTTTTTTAGGTAAAAACGTTTGTGCAAGGGATATTAATAACACATTCTACCGTTTTAATTTTTTTAAGGCGTATAGGCTCAGTTAATCCCCCCTCCCAATATAGGATTCTTCTATTTCAAGCGATTGTGTGTGGGAGAAAAAAAAAGAAAATTATTTCAGAATTTAGAGCGGTGGGTTAGTTTTGCATATAAACAAAAAAATTTTAAAGGGCCAAATACAATCTTTTAATTCAAAACTGCTTCACAAAGGCCAAAATTCGCGAAATTTGGCTTAAAAAAAGGGCCAATATCGCGCGCGAGTAAAAATAGGCAAGTTTTTTTTGCAATTAATTTTTAATTAATTAATTAAAAATTTTCAATTTTTTTTTACTTATTCGTGTGTGAAGATTATTTAAATTTTTAATTCTCTTATCTTATGAATTCGTGAATTCTGAATGAATTTGTGAATTCTGAATCTATAACTGTTACGTGAGAGTCAAAGGCACCACTTGGTACAATGGTGTAATTACGTGATTGTATCTCCGGATGTGAATTGGAAAAATTTGCCATTTTTCGTATTATGAAATTCTCCAATTCTACGAGTTGCGGAATGCGTATTTTTCACCATTTAATCAAAATACTTAAAAACATCTTCAAGAATTTTTCTATTTAAAATAATTCCAATATTTTCACTCTGCAGAGATCTCATAAAAATTTGGATCTAATATTTTCTTCCATAGTTAAAATCAACTTAAAATGTATATGCCTCGATATATGTCCATGTTTTATGCTTTCAAACACACACGCACACACACACACACACACACGCACACATACGCACACACACATATATATATATTATTTACACAGGAATCACCACTTATCAAGGCCCGGAGGCAACTCAAGGATAAGGGTTAATGGGTATTCATTAGTCTATGTGATTATAGCGTAGTAAACATAAGTAGTGGATTTTTTGTAAGTTGGATTACATATGGGGACGGTTCATCACGAACTTGTTTACATTGGACTTGAAGACAATCATATTGTTGTCAGCTGGAAAACAGGCCAACAAAAAGGAGTTCCACAGGCGTGCAGTTCTAAGAAAGAAGCTCCGCTCATGGAATCCATATTTAGGTTTAGGCACAGATAAAGAGTGTGAGAACGATTGGTAGTAGTTTTGCCTAGACGAGTGTTTTTCGTGAAAGTTTGAGGGGGGGACCATAGATTGAAGCTCAGACGAGCACCTGTCACACACACACACACACACATACACACACACATATATATATATATATATATATATATATATATATATATTAATTAACTTCAGGTATATAGCTAACATGAACTACAAACCAACATTTCTTCAAAAGTTCTCAATACACGTGTAGAGCTTTTATACAAATTAAATTATATAAACATACTAAGCGGATCGAGCACCGTTTTTACAGTCTTCATGTGTAATAAAAACTCCATAAATAACAATATTTTATTTATTTCCTCCCAATGTTTATGTAATTTGATTATATATATATATATATATATATATATATATATATATATATATATATAATTATTACAGGCGGGACCTGCGGAAATACCACAAGAGACTCATTCAAATGTAATATATTAATGTTGGTATTCTGTAAATATGCAATATAAACGGAAACGCACTGATATTATTGTAGCTTTTTTGTTAAAACTGCAAAAGTATTTATATAAGCTAGTGCGAACGCCCGATAAAGCCCGGTCGTAAAGTACGCTTAAATATGATATTCTCATTTTGCAGATTTTATATGTACTATTATAGAGTTAATGTTCTATCGATTTTTATATATTATAAAGCTATCGTATTTATATATATATATATATATATATATATATATATATATATATATATATATATATATACTTGTACTTTTTTGTAGAAAAAGAAATCCCATACAGTGCTCTATTATTAGGGAAAAAACCTTTCTCGAAATAAGAGCAATATATTTTTTGTATAATATATACAGGAATTTACATTTATATCGGTAGTCGGTACCGACGGTTTCAAGCCCGGTAGTTGAGGACTGCTTTAATGTCCGCCTCAGGCTCTCTTCAGTCGACTCTCATCTTTCTTTAACCGGAACCGGAACTCTATATATGCACACCATAATTTTTATTTATTTATTTATTTTATCCTTTATATTTTTTTTTGTATGCTACTTTAATAAGGTAATAAATTTGAAGCAATAATTTTAAAAGTATGGGATGATGCCTTTTAAATAGAGCGAGATCATGTTATACTTAATATACTTAAATATAAAAACGCCAATTTTTGACACCGTTTAGACCTATTTCAATCTAAGATTTATTACCGTTTTTAAAACGAAATTACATATAAATTTAAAATAACGTTTTAAATTATTTTAAACTTGAAACGCTACTTAAATATAAACATATTTACACATTTTAAGTCTATTTTAACTAAATATTATTCACGTAATTAAAACGAAACTAGAGATTATTTTAAAATAAATCTTAAACGTTTTTAAACGCAAAGCGATACTTAAATATTAGTACATACCATTCCCTGGGCACTTCCTAGGTTTATTTCAATTTAAATTTTATTACCCTATTTTTAAACGAGATTGGACATAACTTCAAAATGAACTTTTAGAACTTTTAAAACGCTTTTATACGA
>NC_136505.1:28291237-28371237 GCF_053919585.1 Euprymna scolopes | reverse complement strand
TTATTGTTTTTTTCAAAAGTGAATATTTTCGACTGATCCTTCGGTCTTCCTCAGCGTGAATGCGTATATATATGTGTGTGTGTGTGTGTGTGTCTGTGCGCGTGCGTGTGTGTGTGTGTGTGTGTAGTTGTGTGTGTGTGTGTGTGTAATAGACTCAACGTTTCACGGGATTTAATTAGAATTAACGAATGGTTCACGGGATTTAATGAGAATTAACGAATGATCAACGAATTCCAGTATATTTATCGTCACAGACATCGATGGAATCGCTCATTTTTTAATAAAACCGATTGGTTGCCTGCTCTAGTAGTGCGGTGTACAGGAGAAAGCTTCACATGTCTCTCCGCAGTGATCTAGTCCACAATACATAGTAATGTACATTGCATTGTAGAGAACCTAATGTTGATATTATAAAATAATTTTATATAATGGATTGAATAAGGTTAAAATGCAATAATCAAGTATAACTTTTCAATTGTACTATAAACGGAAACCATCATTTCGAAACGCACTCCTGTCTTTCTTTTATAAGAACCTACTCTTGATTTTATATGTCGGCCTCTTCTACTTGTGCGGTGATAAAACTTCTCAAATAAACTTGTGATTTTTTGATCAAGGTCGGACAATTCTTTCTTTAATCATATCTTTTCAATTATCGATGTTCGATACTTATTAGAGGTACTTCGATACAAAACATATCTAAGTCCACTCCCAGAGTCATAAAGGACATTTGTGCGAAATTAGAAAGAAAGACTCTGCCCATCCGTTTTGGAGTCCATAGAGTATGCACTCACAGACACTCCTACAGACAAAGTGCTTTTCATATATAAGCAGTTAGATTTCAGCTTGCTAGTGAAGACAACGAGACAGGCGGAAATGAATTTATCTCAAAGGTAAGCAGTCTGAGGTTGTAAGTTGTTATAATCCAGTTTTCTGGCATCTAGAGACATTTAAAGTGATGGGGTGTAATTTTGCTGCATATCGAATTAGTCGGGGGTATTTATCCTTAGGGGTTTGGTACAAGTTCAATATGCTTGCTGAGGCACATTCTACAGAAGTACAGAGATGTCGCACTGTGACGATGAGACAGAGGCGTGCAATCGGTAGACAGTATGAGATCTGTTAGATAAGAAACTCTTATTAAGACATATTTAAGAGGGAAAAGCCAAGTAGTTGATTCACCTTTCCAGATGTAACAACAATACTTTATGTTTTGCAAATGGTAGCTTTATAGACATATAATATAGAGTGACCGTTTTCTAGCCAGCAGACTTGGCAATATCTTTTATATACGTATTCCTCTTTGTGTTCCCTATGAATGTTAAGCCTAAGTCATGGCATATGGTGGTTGGGAAGATAAATTATCTGGCTATGGGGTCCTGTTTATCATTCACTCACTTACTATCCAGTTGCCCTCATGCTAAATCTCCAGGGGTCATGATTATAGAGACTGACTGTGCCCATTTGCTACTGTTTATGGTCTTGCCCGATTGTTTCCTCATATGTCCTTTTAGGGGGCCAGACATTTTTATTTTAGCTATCCAGTCTTAGGTCTCGGTAAGATTGTTGAATTCATAAATCGGAGTATCAAAGCTATTTGAATTTCATAAGCAGTCACCGTGTTCAGCATGATATACTGGTTGGGGAAGAGAAAAAATACTCTTGTTTGCTACAAAATTTTCACAAACGCAGAGGCAGGAGCAACCAAAAGGCCGCCGAATAACAGTGCAGACGTCAATTGAATTTGAGATACTCATGTTTGCCACAGATTATTTACAGACCCAATGGTAGGAGCGACCAGAAACCGTTAGATCCCAATGCAGCCGCTTCATGGATTTGAAGTCCTCTGGTTCCCCCAAGGGAAGATAAACAATTTATTGGTTTAAAGAAATGGCATGACGGGAACACACGCTGGGAAATTGATTAGCGAATGTGATCGAGTTGCACAACCTTTATGAGCGATTTTGTAGGTCAACTCAAGCATACCAATTCATTAGGCAACACCTCCTGCCGTATAGGATGGTCTGACGCAATTCCACATTACCCCCTTCCAGCAGGCTCTTATCATGAGATGCCTTTGTTGGGCTGGCCACGCCCTATACTGTCAATGAGGTGATCTCATTAGGGAAACCACTCAGGATTGGGAAAAAGATGCAGTGACTAGCTTAACGTTGATCAGAACGGTTACGCATGATACTGTACTGATTCTGAATGTCAATCTATGGTGTTCGCCGTTGGGATAATGACAGCATTGGCAATCGACCGTGGGGCTTGGTCAGCTTTCGTGCGAGATACGATGAATTCATTTGAAGAAGTGGCTTAACCGATCTGAGTAGAATGCCACCTCAAGAGAAGTAGAAGTGCTGATATACTCCTTGTGTTTTTGTGGGGGTTTTTTGTTATTTTAATATAGTTCTACCAGTAGAGACGATTTGCCCTTATTAGGACATCAACTTTGGAGATTGTTATTTCTCAAGTAGAGCGTCTGACTTAATTTTTTATGATCTGGTCTGGCTTGAATTGAATTTTTACCTAATCATTACCCTATCATTTCTCTGGACTTTTGAAGGTGAAATCTGAAGATGGACCTCACACTAATTGCATAGAAAATTATGTTTCGGACACATTAACCATATGTTGCTATATTTTTGATATAACTAAGGATATGATTTCAAAAAATTGTAACGGTTTTATTTATAAACATGGGTGATAAGAACTAATCAAGGATATGGAACCACACTCTGCTATGAACCACTTCATTAAATATACTGAATTTCTTAATAATTCCTGCACATAACTTTTTATCTTCACAAAGGAAGAAAGTACTATTCGTCTTTGTCTGGAAACTTTTCTACCAATTCAAGAATTCCTTGGATTGGATACCAACCGAAAAGTTTGTGTCTTTGTCTGCAAACTTCTACGATTCAAAGCTTCTCTGGATTGATGCTGCCATTTTGTTTGGGACAAAATTTCTCTTCTAAAACTAAAATGGCTTACAATTCCAAATCATGGATCTTACCTCTTGCAATCATTATAATAGACTAGCAAGAAATGTTTGAAAACATTATTCTTTGAAAACATTATTCTTTGAAAATATTCCTTTTTAAAACATTATTCTTTAAAGACATTACTTTTTGAAGACTATTTTTTTTAAAAAACATTACTCTTTAAAAATATAATTTTTGAAAAAATTGCTCTTTGAAAATATTAATCTTTGAAAACATTATTTTTTTAAATAGTTGCTCTTTGCAAACATAAAAGTTTGAAAACATTACCCTATTAAAACATTAGTTTTTTTTATGCATTACTCTTTGAAAACATATTATTTGAAAACCTATACCCTGCCTTTGTTTTTTTTTTTCTCGGGATCATTGACCCTCAGTCACCATTTTCAAGAATCTATTTGAGAAGAAAACTAAATTGGAAAAATAATATTTTTATTTAAATTTTTATGAATTCAGATTAAATATTACCGTTGTGCATGAATATATGCATCCTAGGGCACGTCATGACCAGCTGATTGATTGACTTGGGAGTTTCTTACATCCTGTCCAGCCGAGAGAAGGGCTGAGGTGGAAGAATGATTCAGCAACCAGTATCCTTTCTAAAAATATCCCATCATACAAATGGATTCATTAGTTTAGGAGGAAGGGGACTTTTTCACTCTCTGTATTGAAAATATTAATTTATGACAACATTTTAATTTGAAAATATATTTCATTGAAAATGTTACTTATTTAAAATAGTTCTATTGGAAAAATAATTGTTTTAAAATATTACTTATTGCGAATATTACTCATTGAAAACATTATTCTTTGCAAATATTATTATTTGAAAATATTACTCTTTGAAAACATTACTGTTTGAAAATTTTCTCTTTGAAAATATTATTCTTTTAAACATTACTATTTTAAAACATTACCTTTTGGAAATATAACGATTGGAAACATTGAATCTTAAAAACATTATTCTTTGAAAGCATTACTCTTGAAAACATTACCATTTTAGAAAATATTATACTTTGAAAACATTACTCTTTAAATACATTACTCTTGAAAACATTATTTTTTGAAAATATTACTTTTTGAAAATATTACCCTTTGAAAATTATACTCTTGGAAAACATTACTATTAAAAATATTACTCTTAGTAAATATTACTCTTCGATAATATTACTTTTTGAAAATATTTTTTTTAAATATTACTATTGAAAACGTTATTGTTTGCAAACATTATGTTTTGAAAATATTACTATTTAAAACATTAAGTTTTGAACACATTTCTCTTAGTGAAATATTATTCTTTGAAAATTTTACTCTATGAAAAAAAGTACTCCGTTAAAACATTACGGTTAAATATGTTTCTGTTTGAATACATTATTCTTTGAAATTATTATTCTTTGAAAATATTACTCTTTGAAAGCATTAATGTTTGAAAACATTTCTGTTAGAAAATATAACTCTTGGACAACATCACATTTTGATAGCATTACCCTTTGAAAACATTGCTGTTAGATTATGCTTTGAAAATATGATTCTTGCAAATCATACTCTTTAAAAGTATTACTCTTTTAAAACATTATTTTTATTACTCTTAGAATACATTATTCTTTGCAAATTTTATTTTTTGAAAACATTACTCTTTGAAAATATAATTATTTAAAAACATTACAATTTGAAAAAAAATTTGTTGTTTAAAAGCATTTATTTTAAAAACGTTATCTATTGCAATAACTGGTATTTGAAAATATTCTTTAAAACATTACTTTAAAAAACATTACCCTTTTAAAACATTATTCTTTGAAAACTTTACTCTTTGAAAATATTACTCTTTGACAACATTAATTTTTTAATACAATATCATTTGAACATATTACACTTTACATTATTCTATGAAAATATTACTATTTAGTAAAATATTACTATTTAAAAAGATTGCTCGTCGAACATATTAATTTTGAAATTATTTTTCTGTGAAAACATTTCTGTTTAAAATATTATTCTTTGAAAACATTACTTTTAAAAGTGTTTTCTTTTAAAAACATTTTTCTTTTAAAACATTCTTTGAGATAAATGCTCTATGAAAATATTATTTTGAAGACATTATTCTTTAAAAACATAATTCTTGAAAACATTATTCTATGCAAACATACTTCTTTGAAAACATTATTCTTTTAAATGAGTGCCTTTAGAAAACATATTCCTTGAAAACCTTCCTCTTTGCCTTTAATACTTTTTTTATTTTCAAAATTATTGACCCTCAGCCACCATTTTCAAGTTTATATTTGGGGAGAAAATAAAAATGAGGAAGAAGTTTTCTTTTATTTCAATTTTTTAAAAGATTTTGATTAAATAATACGGTTGTGAATAAACCTATAGATATCATGACCAGCCGATTAAATTAAACTCGTCAGGTCAATCAATCGGCTGGTCATGACATGGCCTAAGATCTTTTGTCTTGCCGAAGAAACGGCTAAGGTGCAGGAATGATTCAGCTACCAATATTTTTTCTAAATGTATCTCATCATAAAAGTAGCCTTATTTGTTTAGCGGAAGGGGGAAATTTTATTCTAAATGCATTAAAAACATAACTATTTAAAAACATTTTAATTTGGAAATATTATTTATTGAAAATATGATGCTTTGGAAATTTTACTCTTTGAAAATATTACTATTTTTAAATATTATTGCTTGCAACAATTACTCTTTGGAGATATTATTCTATTCACTACTATTTCTAAAAATTACATTTTGAAAACGTTTCTCTTTGAAATTATTACTCTCCCAAACATTACTATTTAAAAATATTTCTCTTTGAAAACATCACCGTCGGAAAACTTACTCTTTGTAGACAAGATTCTTTTAAAACATTACTATTTCAAAACATTATCTTTTGAAAATATAACTCTTTCGAAAACAATTTACGTTGAAAACATTTTTATTTGAAAGTATTACTCTTTAAAAATATTACCCTTGGCAATTAATACTCTTTGAAATGATTTCTCTTTAAAGACATTCCTATTTGAAGATATTATCTTCGAAAATATTATTCTTAGAAAATAGTACTTTTTGAAAATATCCCGCTTAAAGAATATTATTGTTTGCAAATATTACTTTTTGAAGATGTTACTGATTAGAAAATTTTACTTTTGAAAAACGTTACGATTTGAAAATATTACCCTTTGAAAATATTACTCTTTAACAATATTATTTGTTGCAAACATTATAATTTAAAAATATTACTCTATTAAAATATTATTTGAAAACATTATTCTTTGAAAACATTATATTCTGAAAACATTACTATCAGAGTAAGTGATTCTTTGAAAATATTACTCTTTGAAAATATTACTCTTATACATATTATTTTTTAGAAAAATATATTCTTTAAAAACAGTATTTTTTAATATATTAGTCTTTGAAAACATTACTTTTCAAAATCATTATCCCTCGAAAATATTACTCTTTTCGAACAGTATTCTTTAAAAATATTACTTTTTACAAACATTATTATTTGAAAAAACTACGGTTTAAAAATATTGCTCTTTGAAAATATTATTTTTGAAAACATTACTCTTTGAAAACATTATTTTTTCTAAATGATTTTCTTTGAAAATAATAATATTCTTTGAAAACATTATTCTTTGAAAATATTATCTTTAAAAACATTGTATTTCGCAAACATTACTCTTTGAGAACATTATTTTTGAAAAACATTACTTTTGAAAATTATTATTCTCTTTAAACATTAGTTTTTGAAAACATTATTCTTTGTAAATATAACTGTTTAACAAACATTAATTTTTGAACACATTACTATTAGAACACATTATTTTTTTTAAATTATTGCTCATTAAAAATATTATTTTTGCAAACATTACCATTGAAAACATTACGCCTTGAAAAAATTAATCTTAAATTATTGTTCTTTGAAAACACATTCTTTGAAAACCTATACCATTTATTTGTTATTTTTTATACTTAAAATTATTGAGCCTAAGCCACCTTTTTCTAGTATCTATTTGTGGAGAAAATAAGAAAGAAGAAATATTTTTTTTATTTAAATCTTTTGAAAAATTAGGATTTAATAATACGGTGGTGAATAAACGTATAGATCCTAGGACATGTAATGACCAGACGATTGATTTAACTGGGGGATTTCTGATCTCCTATCTAGTCGATGGAAAGGCTAGTATTCTTTTTAAAAAAGTATCACATCATACATGGGGTTAAAAATCATTGATTTTGTGCTGAAATCTGTGTGAATTTTATGTTAAAAAATCCACGTAATCCTTTTATGGTTGGGTTTACTTAAGGTCTAACATTCCATGAGCAACGTTTCTGACAAGATGTAAGAATTGCTGTTTTCTGGGCCGGAATATATCCACCTAATGCTTATTGTTGGCTTCTTTTTAATCTTGGAGTAATATTTTCAGAGTTCTTTACACGAAATTGTTTTATGGTATTTCTAGAGCTAATCTTATAAAAAAAAGAAGGGGATGTATATGCAAGAGAAACTTGCCAATCATCTTCATCCGCTAAAGATGCATCTAAATCCTATCTGGACAAACAACACATTAGGATTTTTGTTCATAGCATCTACCTCTAACTGGATGTTTCTTGATTTAAAGGGTCCTGGATATGACCTTAAACTATATCCGATGATGAACCCCAGTTTACGGGTTTTGGGGAGTGTGGAGCCAACCTTTAATTGATATTACTCCCAGGTCCACTGTGACCCGGAGTGATAATACCTGTTAGGGTCCCAACTATGGGTTAAATAGAAACCGACTTGAAAAAATATATATTCTATTAAAAAAAATTTCTTCAAAATCACTGGATTCGGCATTAAATAACCTGAAAAGGGTTGATATGCCGTAAAACAAAAACGACCAACCAACCAACTAGAGTAAAGGTTGTTATGCAAACTTCTTGACTATTCGTTTATTACAGGAAATCGATTAACCTTAATGGTCCCACTTGCCCTCAGATTTACAGGGGGTACATATTATCATTTATAACAGACTTAGCATCAAATATTAAATGGTCATATAATGAACCCTGCATGTATTAATGTTTACTAAGCAGAATTTTAATCATGCGAATAAAGGAGTAAATAGTTGATTTTCGAATGAGTAATTATCACTCCATATAGGATTCCTTTGCCATAAAACAGAAAATATACTTATTAATGAATTATTTATTACTGTCGATTATGGGAAGGGTCTATTAAGTATATATGTACATGGAAATGATGAATGGAGGTGAAAGCTGGCCAATGAGGGTTGATGATATGTGCCGCATGAAGGGAAAAGATAAAAGGATGATACCATGAATGTGTAATGTGAGTCGTAAAGACAGGATTAGTTCTGGTGACCTCAAAGGAAGGTTAAATCTAGGCAGTATAGGGAGATGTGTGCAGAGCAAGAGACTTTAATGCTACGGCCATGTTGAAAGAAAGGACAGAAGTTTCTGGGTTAGTAGATGAGGTAGCAGGTCCACTTCACAGAGGAAAAGAAAAGGTAAACATGGGAGAAAGTGATAACGATGAATATGAGAGAAAGAGGGATAAAGACCTGGCCAGAGATAGGTTAATTTAAGAGTCAATAATAAAAGTTATCCAGCAAATCCCAGCATATAAAATGGATGTTCAACCACTGCTGCTGCTGTTGCTGCTGCTGCTAATGATGATGATGATGATGATGATGATGATGATGATGATGATGATGATGATCTAAAAGATTCCAAGAATCTATGCTTTGATATGCCTTTTACGGCATACCAAACCATGGATTTTTGGAATAATCTTTACCGCAGCCCATGTCGATCCACTGACGTCTGTTGAAAAGATGTCGACAGATCCGAAAACATAAATATCAGGAAAACCATCGAAGCAGACGGCACTTAACTTTTCTCATATCTCTTCCGTCATACGTATCCATTTCTGGAACAGATCATAGCTGATCCTTAATTTAATCTTCTTCCGAGTTCTAAAAAAAAAACCAAAAAAAAAAACAAATAAATAAATGAAAGAAGGAGGGAAATGTTGTCGGACCTTATTCTGTTCTATTTAATCTAATCCCGGAGCATTAACGATCCTCTTTTGGATTATTCCATCGTAAAATACTTTAAAACCTGTTTCCAAGTTCCTGACTTTGATCTCCTTATAATGATGATCTTCTAGAATGGGGGAGGAGATAGGCATGGGGGTGTTCAGAGCACTCATGACCTGTTAGCATTGCTGCCTTGGATCTGTAAGGATCCAGATTACCTTATTAATAGGTCATATCCAGTGGTATAAACGTTGCGGATGAGCTACATGAAGATAATCATGGGTGGTGGAAGTTAAACTGCAGGCGCATCTGGAAACAAAGACGATGAAAACTTATGTACACAACGTTCAGGAATCGCCGTCTTCTTAAAGATGTAAGTTTGTCTGTCGCACTTAACAGTCACTAATATATTTCATCGACTTTAACGTTAAAGTAGCATCTAATGGAGATTTCATATCTGTTTTAAGCCAAACCTATATTATTACTTCTATTACCAATGGAGATTTCTGAAATCGAAACTATACTATTGCTTCTATTACTAACGGGGATTTGGTATCTGTTTTAAGCCAAAGCTTCAATTGATGCTGAAGATTTTGTATCCGTCAGTCTACAGCCAAAACTCTACTATCACTTCTATTAATTGTAATAATGGAGATTTAGTATCAGTTTTTTTGATGGCCAAACTGGACTATTACTTACTAAAATACCTAAATATGATAACTTCTATGAAATGTCTACATATGATAACATGTAAAATACCTAGATCTTATAATTAATTGTGTTTCAAATGGCGGTGTGATGCGTCTAATGTGTGGTTGTAGTCGTAGTAGTAGATGTGCTTATCATCTCTTGCTCTCAGCCAACACCGCTGGCTAGCGTTTATGTGAAAAAGGAGCCGAATGCGTAAGTCTCTCTCTCTCTCTGCCAGTATACAGCCTCTCCATCTGCAAGCCCTATGTAGTGGTTACACGCACCGAAACATGGAAACTGAGCACCCTGCGAACTCAGGCTAAACTACAAGGACTCGAAGAAGATATGCAGACCCACCGTCGTGTGGATATGCCCTGGTGACTCATGAACCAACCCCCAGCTATGGGTCAAATAGTTCCACTGTCTTGTGGCTGTCTTGGGAAAGACAAAGGATAAGGGAGTAAACCCCAACAGAAAATCCGAAATGGAACCCCTAAGGAGGTAGGAAGACAGACCAGTCTCCTTCCGACAACTCGTGCATCCTGATTCGTTCCCAGCCATCTTGACACAGCCCTGCACTGGAACCGGCGCATCATGAAGATAGAGTGAGGCTGATCCTGCGCAAGTCTCCCTCACTTTAATCCAAGTCAAGCGCAAGTCATGACATCGACTTTTTGTTAACCTCAAGTCCTGTGGCGACAGGGAAACGGCGAAGCAGTAGGTGTGGATACACTGGAAGCTGTAGCTGTGAACCTACACGTAGGCGATTGAGGACATGTGGTCGGTCCTCACTGGACTAAGGCAGTGGTGGGTCCGGCAGCCTCCTGAGTGACCGAGCAGCCCTCTTTAGGATCGCTCTGCTCGCCTCCATAGAATGAGGACGGGGCTGAAAAAGGTGTCCTAAAAATAGCCTGCTTCACCAAACCCTTGCCAGCCTACCGCGGCTGGCGGGGATCCCTCTTAAGCGGTCGAAATAAAAGAATAAAGAAAACAAATGTGCTTACTCTAGCATCGTGGAATGTCCGAACCCTGCTCGACAATGCAAAAGCAAATCGTCCTGAAAGACAAACAGCGCATTGTAGCTCGTGAGTTTGCTCGCTACAATATTGACATTGCAGTCCTAAGTGAAACTCGTTTTGCAGACAAAGGTCAACTGACCGAAACTGGTGGAGGCTACACCTTCTTCTGGTGTGGGCGCAGTTCTGAGGAGCGGCGTAAAGCTGGGGTGGGTTTTGCTATCAAAACAACACACGTATCGAAACTAACAAGCATTCCTAAAGGTATCAACGACAGACTGATGAAAATGCAGTTACCTCTTGAACACAACACCAGCGTTACGCTGGTCAGCGCCTATGCCCCTACGATGGCTAACCCTGATGAGGTCAAAGATAAGTTTTATGAAGAGCTGGACTCTCTCATTTCCTCAGTCCCTCAGTCGGATAAGCTTGTAATTCTTAGCGACTTCAATGCACGTGTCGGTACAGCTCATCAAACCTGGCACACCATCATTGGAAAGCATGGTGTAGGCAAATGCAATAGCCACGAACTCCTCCTCCTCCTTAGAACATATGCGTCACATGATCTCAACATCACAAACACTATGTTCCGCCTCCCAAATCGCAATAAAACCACATGGATGTATCCACGCTCTCGGCACTGGCATCAAAGTCATTACCAGTCAAGGACAGTCAGGACGTGAGACTGACCAAAGCCATGTGCGGGCTGATTGTTGGATCGACCACCGCCTCATCATCTCCAAATTCAACTTCTTCATCCAACCAAAGAGAAGACCTCAGGGTAAAAAAACACAGCTAGGAGGCTCAATACAGCCAAATTGAAATGTCCTAAAACAGCAGAGGAATTTCAGAGCAGCATACATAGTAAACTTGCTAACTTACATCTCAATCACAACAGCGACCAAGAGAGCTGGACATCCTTCAGAGATGTTGTTCACTCTGCTACTCTTGACGTTCTAGGTCCTGCCACCAAACACCATCAGGACTGGTTAGACGAGAATGATCCTGAGATCCACAACTTGTTGCAGAAAAAACACCGCCTGCTAAGAGCGCATCAAAATGACTCAGCTTGTGTGGAGAAGAAAACTGCCTTCTCTAACATGCGCAACAAAGTCCAATCCAAGCTGCGTTCAATGCAAGATTCCTGGCTCAATGCCAAGGCAGATGAAATCCAAGGCTACACAGACAAACACGATACAAAGAATTTTTACGATGCACTAAGGGCAGTTTACGGACCACAGTTTTCGGGATCCTCTCATCTGCTCAGTGCCGACGGCTCAACTCTACTCACGGGAAAGAAGGAGATCCTAAACAGATGGGCTGACAATTTCAACAAAGTGCTAAATCGCCGTGGGGCCATCAATGATATAGCAATGGAACGTCTCCGCCAAGTCCCCATCAATCAGCAGCTCGACACCCCCATCAATCGAAGAGGTCAGCAAAGCCATTCAGCAGTCAACCAGTGGAAAAGCTCCAGGTCAAGATGCCATCCCAGCTGAGGTTTACAAGTCCGGCGGTGCAGCCTTGCGGTAGCAGCTGACCTGCTTGTATCAGATCATGCGGAGGAAGGGGCAACTACCACAAGAGTTTAAAGACGCCACAATCGTTCACATCTATAAGCGAAAAGGAAATCGCCAATCCTGCGATAACCACCGAGGTATTTCCCTCCTGCCCATAGCAGGAAAGATCTTGGCTCGCATCCTCCTCAACCGCTTACTTGGTCACCAGGAACAGGGACTCCTGCCGAAGAGTCAATGTGGTTTCCGCCCCGGTCGGGGGACCACTGACATGATCTTTACCGCTCGTCAGCTTCAAAAGAAATGCATCGAACAGCACGGAAACCTTTACACAACCTTTATCGACTTGACCAAGGGATTTGATACAGTCAGTCGGGATGGTCTTTGGAAAATAATGAAGAGACTCGGTTGCCCAAGTACTTTCATCACAATAGTTCGTCAATTCCATGAAGGCATGATGGGGTGCGTCCTTGACGACGGTGAACCATCGGAGGCTTTTCTTATAACAAATGGAGTTAAACAGGGATTTGTCCTTGCCCCATACACTGTTCAGCTTGATGTTATCTGCAATGCTATTTGACGCTTTAAACGACCAGTCACCAGGCATCAACATTAAATTCAGAACAGATGGAAAGCTGTTTAACCTAAGGAGACTGCATGTTGTGACAAAGGTGAAGGAAGCAGTTTTGAGTGACTTTCTTTTTGCTGATGACTGTGCCCTCAATGCCAGCAACGAGCGGGAAATTCAAGACCAGATGAACAAATTCTCCGCAGCCTGTGACAACTTCGGCCTCACAATTAGCACCAAGAAGACCGAAGTTATGTTCCAACCAGCTCCCAGAAATCTGTATCATGAGCCAAGTATATCAGTCAAGGAGCAGAACCTTCAAGCGGTTAAGACCTTCACCTATCTGGGCAGCACTCTCTCTTTGATAGCCACCATTAAACTCGAAATCAACAACAGAATCGGCAAGGCAAGCAGCGCATTCGGGAGACTCAGAAACAAAGTCTGGGAAAGGAGAGAAATCAGAATTGACACCAAGTTGAAGGTTTACAGAGCAGTTGTCCTTACCACATTGCTCTATGGCTCAGAAACCTGAACTACCTACAGAAGACACGAAAAAACGTTGAACCACTTCCACCTGAGATATCACCGAAATCTTTTCCATATCAGATGGCAAGATAAATTCCCTGATACAGAGGTCCTGAAAAGTGCTAAACTTTCCAGCATAACTACTACTGAGATGGGCAGGTCACGTCTCCCGCATGCCAGATGAAAGAATCCCAAAACAACTCCTGTATGGCGAGCTGTGCCAAGACAAGCGTTCAGTCGAAGCACCAAGAAAACGCTTTAAGGACAACCTCAAAGTCTCCCTCAAAGACTTCAACATCAGTACCGAGTCCTTGGAATTGCTTGCATCAGACAGACCTCACTGGCGTCACCTCCTCAACAAAGGAGCTGAAACAGCTGAAGAGAGAAGAACACTCAAAGCAGAACAGAAGCGTGCAACCCGCAAAGCCAGAGCAAGAAACTCTGTCCCCACAACACCTGCTCACCACTGTCCAACTTGTTGGAGAGGCTTCCATGCCCGGATCGGCCTTACAAATCATTTCCGGAAGCACAAAAACACTACTTTTACTCACTGATGTCATGGTCATCTTCGACTTCGAAGGACGAAGACAGGATAATTTATATATAGAATACATACGTAGGATACATTTTATACGAAGTACCGCCATAAAATACGATATATAAAATTCCTACGTATGATAACTTGTATATATAATACCTACATATGATACCTACATATGATAACGTGTATATATATATATATATATATATATATATATATATATATATATAATACTTACATATGTATGCAATACTTACATATGATAATTTATATATCTAACACCTACATATTATAACATATATCCACTATCAAAATATGATAACATATATAAAATATCTACGTATCATAACTTATATATAAAATACATACATATGATAACTTATATAAAATACATACATATGATAACTTATATGTAAAATACATACATGTAATTACTTATATATAAAATACATACATATAATAACTTATATATAAAATACATATATATTATAACTTATATATAAAATAAATACATATGATAACTTATATATAAAATACATATATATTATAATTTATATATAAAATACATACATATGATAACTTATATATAAAATACATACATATGATAACTTATATATAAAATACATACATATAATAATTTATATATATAATACATACATATGATAACTTATATATAAAATACATACATATGATAACTTATATATAAAAGATATACATATGATAACTTATATATAAAATACATACATATGATAACTTATATATAAAATATATACATATGATAACTTATATAAAATATATACATATGATAGCTTATATATAAAATACATACATATGATAACTTATATAAAATATATACATATGATAACTTATATATAAAATACATACATATGATAACTTATATATAAAATACATACATATAATAATTTATATATAAAATACATACATATGATAACTTATATATAAAATACATACATATGATAACTTATATGTAAAATACATACATATGATAACTTATATATAAAATACATACATATGATAACTTATATATAAAAATACCTATACAGTATAAATTATATAAAAAAAATACTTAGGTACGATAAATTTATCGATTTAATTTTTTAATTGACTTTTATTGCGGTATTGTATTTATTTTCTTCACCACTGAGCAAATTAGGCACAAGGTCGTTTTTTAATGTGGAGAGAGATGTAGAGTGGGAAGGGAAAATGGAATCAGCTCCCAAGAGTTGGGAAATGGGAGCTGGATAGTGATTTGAACACTGGTATGTAGGGTTGCCCCTACATAGACCAGAAGATTGCTGCAAGGGCAATGGTCTTTGATTGCAGCATCTGTCGGAACATATACTACATTTTGATTTTGGTCCGAAGGCGTCAAAGGTTCCTCCCCGGGGGGGGGGGGGCGTGTTGACTTATATTGCAGTATGCTTATTTTAATCTTAGATTTAAATGAAAATATTCAAATAATAAAACAATTTTCAAATCCACCATTGTTTAGTTGGCATTTAGTATTTGGTAATGTAACAAAGTTAGATTAATGTGAAATTGTTCAATATACGTTTTATGGGATGCTACCGAATATTGCTGGAAGACACAGGCCCTACCATTAGCTACGTTGTCTATCCAGGACAAAACAATCGTTTGAAGAATCTCTGTCGAAAAAATAAGGCATGATATGCCATTCACTGTTAGCAACACCAAAAACCAAAACTGGCGACTTTTAGAAATCTTGCAATTTCTGAATTGCTGTGTTTGGCTTTTATAAACACTATTACAGTGTGTCTTTTCATTTTATAATTGATAGTAGTATCTGTCATGGTAGTACATGTCATGAAATCTTCTGAAAGCAAAAAAAAAAAGAATAGAAAGAAAGAAAACAAAGTCTATATAGTATATTTTTAATATGAATTACAAAAAATGTAAATGTCCTCAAATACCTTATGACATTATATATATATATATATATATATATATATATATATATATATATATATATATATACGTTTCGGTTGATATAACCTCCGACCTTTTTCAGGTGTATCTTGTCGAACTCCGCAAGGACCAGTGCCGTTAGATTACTTGGTTAGAGTACTGGGAAAAATCAATTGTAAAAATGATATATTCCTGAAGATTAAAGGTTTAATCCTCAGTGTGAACGACCGAAACATACATTTGCGAATTACTCTAGGAACTCTATCTAGTAATGGCTGATGGAACAAGAGCACGCTACACCCGTGAAGTAAATAAAGGAATCCGCTCGAAATTCCGTCCAAATTTCCGAGTTCAACAGAAAAATTCTCACGTTCGACCAGATACACCTCAAGAAGGTCGGAGGTTATATCGACCGAAACGTTGTTAAAAATCCCACTCAAGATGAGAACAGTAGTCCGATGAATAATAATATATATAACCAATCGTCACCTCAAAAAATCAGAAACGTCATATATATATATATTTATATATATATATATATATATATATATATATATACACACACACACAAACATGCAATGTTTGAAATTTTTTGATATCACATCAAAAATGAGGGCTACTGCAATTCTTTCAAAAAATTAACCTTTCAAGGTCAGTGAAACATCCTGTGGATGAGAGAAGATATGAAAGGATATATATATATATATATATATATATATATATATATATATATATATATATATATATATATATATATGAAAACTATATATATATATATATATATATATATATATATATAAAGTAAGCGGAAGGTGGAGGTGAAAGTAAACTCGATTTATTTTACTCTTATTTTTTTCTATCTCTTTTTTGTCTTTATTGTTGTTTGTTTGTTTATTTGTGTGTTTGTTTGTTTTATTTCTGGAGATTCTAGATTTTAAATCTTATGAAAGTACCTACTTTCATAAAAATCCTTGCTACACAAAACGCATCCCAAAAAGACAAAAAAAAATTGAAATAGCTAAGAATTTCTCAAAGAAAGGCAAACGCCCGGCCTAGAAGAGGAAATGACTAAAAAAAATTGAGTTCCGCCGACGACCGCTCTTCAACTGAATAGATAGCTTAATGCTTCATGAGGCTCGTATATGATATAACGAAGATTATTTGCCATAATCTGTTCAAGATTTTTAGAAGGATTAAAAAATTCTTCATTCATAAAGGATTACTGTATTTAGTTTGTTTGCTTACTTCTTTATATGCATCTGTTTTCCGTATCTTTTCGATGTGGATACGAGTCCAGATGTAGTGGGGAGGAGTATGATAAAACGAAACGGCAGATTGTATTTTCTATATCGCAAAAAATGTATACACTTCACACACACACACACACACACACACACATATATATATATATATATATATATATATATATATATATATATATATTCTTCATTTCCCATACTTTGATCCATTTCCATATATATGTTTTTTTTTAATTTTCTTCTATTCTAATGCCTGTCAGAGGAATGCTTGTATACAACGACAGTTGAATGATGCAAACTTGAATTTCAAAAGAAAAATTGTGTATTGTACTAATAAAATCTAAGTCTTCCAAAAGAAATCGATTCCAGTGGTGTACCAGTTCTGAGCACTGCTGATTGTTTCCCCTTAACTTGGTTCAAAAAGAACCAGAGAGTATCAAGAATACTGGGATTCCTGCAAAATGAGAATCTATGTCCTCCTTGTAATTTATACCATAAAGGTAGAGTAAGAATTAAATAACTTTCATAGTTTTGTATAATGGATGTTAAGTTATATATATATATATATATATATATATATATATATATATATATATATTTAAATAAGGGAGTAGTCACCAACAATGTGTATTTTTTAACATTATTTTATTATTCCGTGTCTTGGTTTTTCATTGAGAATTATGTTTGGATCATTGTAATAATGTTTTTAAGTCATTGAAATCGTTTACCGTACGTTTCAGACGGTCTGATGCGTCCTCGTCAGAAATAATTTCTGACGAGGACGCATTATATATATAAACTCAGAGGTAGATAAGGTAAAAACTGAATAAAAAGTGCTCAATACGTTGGTAAGTGCTGGATAAGTTTTTATTTTACAACTTCAAATGTTAACTTTCAGGAAAGCATTTTTTCCCCCGTTTTCCTCCTCAGATGGTCAAAGCTAGCTGAGGATGAAAATAGAAAAACGCTTTGACCATCTGAGGATGTAAACAGAAAAATTTTTCCTGAAATGATCGCAATGGACTAAGTTAATACTTGAGAATGCGAAGTGAATGCACTTTAGTAAATAATTGAATTCATTAAATGCGTATCGCAAAAACAAATAACTTCTAAATAAATCGTGATATAGCCAAAGCAGTCGGCGAGATGGGCCAGCGGATAAAGAGGTAAAGCTCATTGCCGTTGGGTCCCGATTTCGAATCTTGCTAGATTCAGCCACCCTAATGAGTCGTAGACGATAAACACGGGTCAGTAGATATAATTATATTTTAAAAACAATTATGTGTTTTTTTAAATTATATTAAAAAAGCAATATATATATATATATATATATATATATATAATTTCTGTGGAAATATTTCTTATTCACTTATATTACCTTTTTATATTTATTAATCCTCATTTAAGAAGCTCAATGTAATTTCAGAGAAGTGAATAAATGACAAAAGCTTTATTCTCAATTTCATGATTTTGACTATCTTACAATTTATTCCTTTAATTCAGTATACATTTACAATTTCTTGAAAATATATGTTTCGTAGCATTAAATCATTCACTTAATTATTGTATAAATCAATGAATCTATTTTGCGCTTAACTCATCAGAAGAAATAGCAACTATCAATCACTTAAAAGAAAATAAAATGCCTTTGGACATGATTAAAAAATCCGAAGAGAAATTGCAATTACCTTATTGTTTGTTTATATTACGCCATTTTTAACTTGATTGATGTAATAATTAAGTGAATGATTTTGTGAATTGTAAGATAGTAAACATCATGAAATTTTAAATATATATATATATATATATATTTATATTTATATATATATATATATATATATATAGAGAGAGAGAGAGACGTTGTCATTATATATATATATATATATATATATATATATATATATATATATATATATATATATATAGTCATCATACAGTACTGTTTCACTGTTTCATAGTTCATCTGTGCTGCTAGGCTGCCACCTGTCTCAAGCCAGGATCGAAATCCGACTGAAAAAATGACAGTAAAGGATTCTCAACATCTCTCTCTCTCTCTCTCTCTCTATATATATATATATATATATATATATATATATATATATATATATATATATATATAGAGAGAGAGAGAGAGAGAGATAGATAGATAGATAGATAGATAGATAGATAGATAGATAGATAGATCGATGTGGAATTACTGGTAGTTGGAATTTTTTCAGCCAGTTCAATACCTTTCTGTATTAGTGGTAGTGGATATCCTCTTTTCCGCAGTGTTATCTGTAGTTCATTCAGTCTAGGCTGAACTGGCTGAAGAAATTCCAATAGACCAACTAAGAACCCTAAAAGAACACAACAAAGAACAAATTTTAGCATACGTCTCTACACACAACACAAACAACCCAGAACTATTCACACAGATAACAAAAAACCTTATCCTCCTCAATCAGAACGACAAACTAAACAACATACTTAAAACAACAAAAATAATAAAAATCAAACGCCAACCTAAAAACTTAAAACTCATCCTAACTTCCTTAAAACTCGTCCCACGTACTTCAAAAGGGGTTACAAAATGCAACAAACCGCGATGTGGAGTATGTGATATAATAATAGAAGATAACACATACGCATTCAAAAACCCAGCACAAACATTCAAAATAAAAAAGGATCTAAATTGCACCTCCAGAAATGTAGTATATGCACTAAGATGCACAACATGCAACAATTCCTACATAGGCGCCACCAAAAATTTCAGCAATAGAGTGGCCTTACATAAGAGCAACATCAAAATTGCAGATAACAGACACCTCTATATTTCAAAACACATACACACATGCAGTGGGAACTGATTCAAAATAATGCCAATCTTCCAAACAGACAATTATTTTTATTTACTTACACAGGGAAAAAAAACTTCATCACCAGATTCACTCCTGAACTGAACAGAGCCTAATATCATTACACAAAAACATGAAATGCAAGGTACACTCGCATGCACATCCATACACATACACATATACACACCCACACATAAATCAGAACCGACACATTAAAACACACACACGTGCGCGCATACAACCACACACAGACATAACACCCCTATCTACAATACAACATACTGAACAATACCAACCCTACTTAACCTCGAAACCAACAACACTAGGAAACACCTAGAACCATAGTATAATATCTGTTCCAACACCTCGCTCCCTCCTCAGTAGGTGGAGGAGAACCCCCTCATGACTGAAACAACTATCATCCCTTCTATCATTCCCCTCCCATGCCTATACCCCCTCCAATGCCCCCCTCTGGGGAAAGAAAATCTTCCCCACACGAGGAACCGATCCTGGGTCTGATCATACCCACATAGGGAGACAAATAAATAGAAACATTAAAAAAATCCCCTATAAATATTTTAAATACACCCCTCTTTCTAAACAAACAATATAATATAAGGAATACGCGAAAAGACTAAAACGAAAAATCACAATACTAAAATCCAAGAATCCCCCCAAAAAAATAAAAAAATAAAAATAAATAAATAAATAAATAAATAAAACATAAATATCAAAATAGAATGAAAGCACCCCTACCCTTATTTCAAAAGAGCTGGTCCCCCTCCTCACACATACACATTAGTAACGACCTCGGATCGCAGTCGCCTCCCTAAGGAAGCAAATAACCTCATAACACTATAAAACAATCTACACATTCCCAAACCAATAAAAGCAAACACACACGCACACACACACACACACACACACACACACACAAAACACACACACACTCTACCCCACCCTAAATTAAAAGAAAAAAACATTAGCAGAAATAGAGAGCGACTACAACCAGGTCAGGTGCCTCCCTCGACAAGCCCAATAAAAGAGAAATAATAATTGAACATGCCAATGAATAATAAACACTTACAAACCTCCACCCCTAGGAAAAACTTCAAATTAACTACGAAAATTGCCATTTTCACATCTCCAACACATTTGAAAATAATTTCTGACGAGGACGCTTCACAGAACGTCTGAAACGCGCGTAAAAACGATTTCAATGACTTAAAAACATTATTACAATGATCAAAACATAAGTCTCAATGAAAAACCAAGACACGGAATAATAAAATAATGTTAAAAAATACACATTGTTGGTGACTACTCCCTTATTTAAATATATATATATATATATATATATATATATATATATATATATATATATATAAACTATATATATATATATACATATATAGATGGATAGATAGATAGATAGCGGATATATATATATATATAAGATATATATATAATATATATATATATCTGTGTGTGTGTGTGCATGTGGTATTTGTGTTTGGAGAGAACCTAGAATTATTAGAGAAATACTTTAAAATAGGAACTCATGGGAATAATGGAAAACATTTGAAATGGAGGTTTTATTCAGAAGCAAAAGAGAAAAAAAACATAATAAAGGTATATACTAATGCATATAAATTTAAACATTCATCCAATAGGGAGATTTCATTCTATCAATTCCTTCCTCTACTCTTTCACGATTTTAAATATACATCTTCACATATGACACTCTTATTAAACTTATATCCCTAACGTATCATGGCAAACTCCTTACCACCATCACATACCACTTATATCCATTATGTGATAATCCCAATTTTGTCTTACATGTATTTAATAATTTTAGTTCGTTCCAGCTTGCCTCCCTCTAGATTTATAATGTTTTAACCTCTACCATGATTACGCCATACGTTCGTTCCTAATTTACTAATCGCTAGACGTTACATTTCTAATCCGTTACCTAGCACTTCCGTTACTTTTCTCATGAAATACCTAGGCATAAAGCACATATATATATATTTCTCGTAACCTTAATAATGTAATCTCTTATATATCTTTATGTTGTCTTATTTTTATTTTCCTTCTGTATATATATATATATATATATATATATATATATATATATATATATATATATATATATATATACTCGGGTTTTTTATATTCAAAAGTAATGGACTAATGAATTCAACGAGGTTGTTAGATAATGCTCAATAAAAAGAGCTGATAATACTTGTTTATTGTTATATAAACATGCTCACATCCCGCTGCTACAAATAGCCACTTGTTTCAATCAAACAACAGATATCATCAGGCAGCGACTTGACTATTCAAAAGTTCAATCAATCTAACAATCAACTGGCATTTTTCTCATTAGTTCAGTTTCTCTCATTTTGCATGGCCTGTCTACTGAAATTAATTTTAATTTCCATTTATTAACAATTTGAAGTTATTTTGGAGTGAAATTTGAAGCTCATGTTCTATAATTATGAAAAATATTAAATATATCAATGTATATGTTTATTAATATACAGATACACCGGATCTATAAAATATTTTTTTTTTAGCGGACCAATTATATAAACAAAGAAAATCGCTCCAGGAAAATGCCTACTTCGGACCATTACATTATGAGGTGGATTACTCAAAATACCGTTGTGATCATTTTACTACACTGCTACAAAGATATTCACTTCGGATTTTACCATGCAATTTGGATGTGAATTTTTATATATTTTCGTTAACTTCCCTTACTCTATGACATTTAAATACTTAAACAACTTTTAATTGTGATTTTGCATGTCTCACTGACTTTAGCAAATAAGATGTAATCTATTATACCATCTTGCTAATGTTTTCTTCTCTGAATAGATGGTAGATATCGAAATCCTATAGGATAAGGAGTTATACTATTTCAAATGTATTTTTGTCTTACATAGAATAATAAAAAACCTTTTGATTTGAAATTCAAACATTTCACGTCATAAATTTTTAAATTCATTGAATGATTAAAGTTGATATATATATATATATATATATATATATATATATATATATATATTCCAAAGCCTCGGTACATACTTTTACAGATCTGTGTCATTACACAGAAACAATCAATTATTATTATATCAGCATCGAATCTTTTCTGTACGTATATATTTTGCTTAGAAAGAAATATGCATGCCAATATAATGTTGAAGAAAATCCATAGAAGACTCGCCAGCGCTTATTTATTCAAGTAGCCATCTTCGTATACCATAGATATTTATATATATGCTCTGTTGTTATATTTAACAAACATTGAGCTTCTAACCCAAATAACGGTAAAACATAATTGAACAAGTAAATCAGTAGCACGCATGGATACTCAAGGCAATTCCAGGAAGATCTGACTTGAGTTTGCATAATATGACTTGACTTCTTGAAAGCCTTCAACTGATGATGATGATGATGATGATGACGACGACGACGACGACGACGACGACGACGACGACGACAAGGATGACGCCGCCGCTCTCGACTCGTTAGATCGGACCGTATCGAGAGGAGGTATGAAAATTTGCATCGTGTCACCCACTCCAAAGGCTAAGAAACCTGTTGAACCCTAAATATCAAAATCACATTATTATGATGATGATTGTGATGATGGTGTCAATAGTGATGCTGCTGCTGCTGCTGCTGCTGCTGATGATGATGATGATGATGATGATGATGATGATGATGATGATGGCGACGACGACGACGACGACGTTTACTCATATAATACATTAATAATAGTTCATTTAGTTCACGTGGCTGCAAATAGAAAAAGGAACCCCAAAAGTGAAAAATTAGACTTATGTAGAGCTATATAACCACAAGCTTACTCCAGATTTATCTTTATGCCAGCTGTCTGTAACATGACCATTTTCTAGTCCAATGTAAAAAATTCTTGTTGATCCGTCCTCTTAGATAATTGAAATCCACCGAAGTTCCACCATTATGGATCACCGTGTAAGTTCACCGTCCACCTGGCACTCATTAAACCTTATCCTTGAGTGGATTTTGAACCTTGATAAATGTTTGCCCTGCTTTTAGTAAAAAATGAAAAAAATAAAAAAGTAAAATCAGCAATATTACCGGCACCAGATATTCCTTGGGCTCCAATAGTTATCGATGCCTTCATTCCGTCTCAAGAGACAATGGATACCTTCTGTGAGGGTAGCTGCGCGCTTAATTGTGAAGCAAGGTGTGTGCAAGGACCAATGGCACTTCTCCTGAATCGGCCTTGCTTGAGTACAGTGGCAAAAGACGTCCAGAATGACTAGACACAATGCCGAGATAAGCGGAGAGCACGTGCAGCACCTGGAATTCCCAAATGGTCACCCATTTTAGTACTGACCAGGTTCAACGTTGCTTAACCAGTGATCTAAAAGGAATCAGTGTTTCAACGTGATCATGCCGTATCACCAAGATAATAAATCGCTTAAGCAACCTCAATAGCGATGCTATCCAAATACACTTTTTCCCCATCTGAGTTTTCATCCGTTTCTGTTCTTTTACACTTCTTATATGCAGTAACTTTTCTAGAAATAAGTGGAGGTATTTAAGAAGAGAATAGAGTCCACATGATTAAAGAAGAAACATAAGTTTTAATGTTATTTTCAGAGTTTGAAAATTAGATCGTTGACATTTCCATCAGAAACCGATATAAAAAAGCAGTTTTCTTTTTTAGAAGTAAACTTTTTTGTTCTAAAATAGATTCAGTTAAAACGAAAGTAACGATAAAATGCAGACAATAAAAAGCGAACAAACTGTTATTATCCTTATAGCTTGACTAACAGCTTTGAATGTCAAACATAGTAGGATAACAATGAGAATACGAAAACAAAATGGCGACGTATTCAATAAATGTTTACCATAATCATCGCCACCGACACATAAAGTGTAAAGCTTATTGACAGGACATTTCAATTTAAAAACAAAGAAATTTGAAAACAGGTGGGGGGGAATAGAGTAGAAATTTTGACAAAAAGAAATAAGAATCCCACGATCTTTTTGTCAATTTTCCTTTTCGACTTCGTTTTTGTTTCTCTATCTCGTTTGTCTGCATGCTCAAATTTGGGGCTGATGAATCTCTCTCTCTCTCTCTCTCTCTCTCTCTCTCTCTCTCTCTCTCTCTCTCTCTCCCTCATTTGAAGGTCTTTGGTATAGTGCAAAAATGTATCTGTAATCTGATTGTACCCACCCTTTCTTCTTAACTACAACTTACCTCTCTCTCACAAACGTGATGTTGCTAGTCTCAGTCTTTTTTATAAATACTATTATAGCATGTATTCTTCAGAATTGTTGATCTATTCCCTGCTTTTTTTGTTCCAGTTCGTTTGACTCATTGGTCTAGTGATCTTCATCAGTCCGCTGTTTTTCGACCTTATTGTAATACAGCTTCTTATTTCAGTAACTACTTTCCAAGAACTGCAAGATACTGGAACTCCCTTCCTGCTTACTCTTTTCCTCTCGCTTACAACTTTAATGTTTTCAAAACTAAGGTCAATGAGCATTTCCAGTTTTTGCAATAATTGATTATCGATCTTATTAACTCCCTACATCAAGTGATGCTTTCGTGTTTTGTCTTGAGCGATTTCCATAAAAAATTAATTTAAGAATCGAAAGAAAAGCGGGAAAAGACAAATAAAACAGATAGAAGGAATTGCAGAAAAGATTCGTTTAAAAGAAAAACATCCAACAAGCTTCTTTCATATTTTGATTTCTGTTCTCGTCTTCAGTGCTATTCGTCCAAAGTGTCATTCCATTAATGACAATTCGAGACAGAGAAAAACGGTGGAGAACAAAGCAACTCAAAGAAGCAGCGCATATGCTAGGCGACGATCACCTACTTAGTAGACCTAGTATATAATTTAACACAATAGAAGAATCAATAACACAGCGTAACAAAGTTCAGGTAAAAAATGTACATGCCACATTAGCCGAGTTTTGGTGCAGAGTAAAGGATCCTAATCAGACACCATTTTCATGTACTATAAATCATATTTTCTTATTATGGTGCAGAAAAAAGGATCCTAATCAGACACCATTTTCATGTACTATAAATCATATTTTCTTATTATTGCTTATGAATAAAAAACACATAATTGTCATGAAATAAAATACGCACCAAGCGCGCTTGAAAGCCAAATCACAACGTAATATTAGGAAAACAAGCAAACGTTTTACTTCTTTGAAATTCATAACATAAATATATTTCGGAGCTAAACTCTATCTTCAGTATGTTGCTTTCTTTCTTTTTTTCCTTTTCCTCTTCTTTACCATGTTATAAAGGAGAAAGAAAAGGTATGTTTGTAAAGAGCCGCGCGTTGTATCTTAGCGGTTGTGTTTTGAAATGTTGGAACTGTGCGTAGGCAACACGAGAATAACGCCAAGGGTGTAAGTTTCATATAGAAACGTTCATTTAATTTGAATAAAATAAAATGTGCGTCAAGTGCGCTTGAAAACCAAATCACAACGTATTATTAGAAAATAAATAAATAGTTTACTTGTTTGAAATTTATAACATAAATATATTTCGTAGCTAAACTCCATATTTAGTAAGTTGTTTTCTTCAGCATGGCAAGGAAGAAGAAAAGAAAAAAAAGAAAGAAAACAACATAGGAAAGATGGAGTTTAGTTCCGAAATATATTTGTTATACTTTAGGGTTTGTGTTCCTTGATAGAAGCGCTGATTGAGTTTGAATAAAATAAATACGTATTAGATTCGTTTGAAGCCAACACAACGCATTATTATAAAATAAACAGATATTTATTTTGTTTAAAATTTATATTGAAATTTATAGATATATTTCGAAGATACACTTCATCATCAGTATGTCTTTCTTTCTGTTTTTGCCATGCTGTTGTTAGAGAATAAAATCAGAAGACAGTTTATTGTTTTTACGGTGGTCTTTTCAAATGTCGGAACGGTGCGTTGGTCACGGGGAAGTCACGTTAGGGTTTTTGTTTCTTGATAGAATATTTATATTTATTTTATGATAATGCGTTGTTTTGGCTTCAAACGTATCTAATACGTATTTATTGTATTCAAACTCAACCAGCGCTTCTATCAAATAAACTTAAATAATAAAAGTCGGTTTCGTTAAATATATTAGACGAAATATTTTTTTTAGGTGCTCTACCCCCCCCATATTTCATGTTACGAAAATTAAACAAAATAAATGCAGGTCGATAAAAATTTCAACATTTTTTAAAGCTGAAAAGATCAAATAATTAAAAATAGTTATTTTTACATATATATATAAATCCCGTCATTTTTTTCACTTACGTTAAAGTTGTAAATAAAAATGGGCATAAAATCAATATTATGTAAAAAAAAAACACTTTTTCTTGTTAATTTTGTTTTCGGTAATATGTTTGTTTCAATTACAAAAAAAGACAATTCTAAAAAAAAAACAATTATTTTTAAAAAGCTTTAAGTGATATTAAATTCGAATATTACACGGTATGAAGTTTTAACAGATGTTTTTATATAACAGGTTTCCAATAATAAAAAATATATTCATATGATAGAATATATGACTCTTGAGATAATGAAAATTACGAAAGCAAAATCGACTAAAAAAATTAGATTATTTAAAATGAAAGAGGGTGATATTCAAAATTTGCGCCTTTTTTCCAAAAAAGTACGAAGGTCTGTAAGCAGCAATATTTTTAGATACATATATAAACAGAGCAGGTTAAAACTAATTTTATCGTCTGTGTAGTTCGTTATTAAAAAACTATTTGTTTTACAAAACGTAAGTCCCATATGGTTTTTTATCCACTTTTTATTGTACATTTTATTTATTCATAAATTTCTGAATAAATGCTCTTCTATAGAAATTAACCCAAGACTATAATAAACACACGAAATGATGACGTCACTGGTTAATGCTTATAATAATGACGTTCTACACAACGGTTTGGAGATGACAGCAGATTATCCTTTTCATTATTTATTGTAGTATTATCATTACCATAATTAAAATGACTAGCGTCATTGATTGAGATTGTCGGACTGACTTCCTCATCTTGGTTGTTATAGTCACAACGTTACGGCCGTTTTGCCCTCCGGCCTTCATCAGGTGTTTTGTATCGAACTGGGGAACCGTTTGTTAGGAGTCTCAAACCCAACCCTTTATTATTATTACGGGGGTACCGTGTTCGGATTCCAGCTAGGCTCTGGGACATAGTTGCTGATTCTCTGTAGCGTCGTATTGGCATTCTATAGGCGTCTTGTATGAACGCAATGACCCTGGTATCTAATTGTGCCCTCGTGGGGAGGCAAAGTAAATAGAAACATCGTCAGATTTAATTCAAATCAATTTACTCGGCATAGGTTAAACTATTACATGTTTCGTTGCTATAAAGAAAGGGCGCGGCAAGAGAGAGAGAGAGAGAGAGAGAGAGAGAGAGAGAGAGAGAGAAAATAACAAAAACAAAGAGGGAGGGGTGCTACGAATTTAGACGGTCGGAAATACAGTTACTAGCCAACTTCGTCTTGAACCGATCCGTTGTCGATGCAATGACAACCTGAAGCGGCAGTCTATTCTTGAGAGTCGATATGCGGATGGAAAATGTGGCTTTTCGTCGGTTTAGCCAAAATCTCCGATGAAACAGCTTCACGTTCAGGTTTCAGGATGAAAAGAAGTTCACGAGAGCGGTCGCAATGGCCATGAAGGAGGTTAAAGACCAAAATTATGGTTGGTTGGTTGTTTTTGTTTTACGGCATATCAACCCTTTCCGGGTTATTTAATACCGAATCCAAAGATTTTGAAGAAAATTTTTTTAATAGAATATATCTGTTGTTTTCAAGTCGGTTTCTATTAAACCCATAGTTGGAACCCTAACAGGTACTACCACTCCGGGTCAGAGTGGACCTGGAAGCAATGGTAATTAAAGGGTGGCTCCACACTCCCCAAAGCCCGCAAGCTGGGGCCTCACCACTGGATATAGTTTAAGGTCATATCCAGGATCACCAAAATTATGTATCATCTTTAGATAAAACAGATACTACAAATTTATTCTAACCTTGAGGCCAAGAAAGAGTTTCAAGTTCGACAAAACAACGGCATCAGATTTTTTTCAATTATTTTATTCGCATTGGATCTTAATCGTTCAGTTGACCGTGTTTTTTTTTTTTTGTTTTTTTTTTGCGTTTTTGTGCGTGTGTTTTTTTACATATGAAAGGTGATGACGTACGTACGAAGATGAAATTACTTTGGCGCATTATTATAAGTATGATTATTATTCTTGTAATTAAGTGTTCGTTTTGATTCATCGATGTTGTTCTGTCATTCCTTGGAATTCCGTGACAACTCGGTAATTTATGAGGAAGAATCCCGGGAATTACATGGATATTGTTTTCAAAGAGAGAGAGAGAGAGAGAGAGAGAGAGAGAGAGACAGACATACAGACAGACAGACAGACAGACAGAGAGAAGAGAGATAGAGGGAGGGGAAAAATAAATCGAAGAAGATGAGAGAGAGAGAAGATGAGCGCGCGCGAGAGAAAGGGAGTAAAGAAGAGAGAATTAAGCGGGTTAACCGGAAAAAATTGTGTGTATGAGAGAGAGAGAGAGAGAGAGAGAGAGAGAGAGACAGACAGACAGACAGACAGACAGACAGACAGAGCGCGAAAAAGAGAGAGGGAGAGTGAGGTGGAGAGAAGACGTCAGAGAGAAGGAAAGAAAAGGACGAGGTAAGGAGGGATTAAGCGGAAAAGGTGTGTGAGAGAAAGAAAAAGAGAGAGTTAGTCGGGAGTAAATCGGTAAAGGCGAACATGTGTGTGTATGTGTGTGTGTGTGTTTGTGTGTGTGTGTGTGTGTGTGTGTGTTTGTGCGTGTGTGTGTGAGAGAGAGAGAGGGGGTGAGAGAGTAGGAATAAGCCGGAGAATATGACGGAGAGAGGAGGAGAAAAAGAGTAAATAAAAGAGAGAGAGAGAGAGAGAGAAATAGAGAGTTAAATCGGAAAAGTTGTGTGATTGCGCGGGAGAGAGGGATAAAGAAGTAAATAATAAGTCGGAGAAGATGAGGAAAGATGAGAAGAAATGGAACAAGTCGGAGAAAGTTGCTTCAATCAGCAAAGGTGAGTGTGTGAGAAAGATAAGAGAGGGAGGCAGAGAATAAGTCCGAGGAGATGGGAGGAAGAGGGAGCAGGAAAAAAGAGAAAGCAAGAGAGAAAGACATAGAAAAGGGGGGGGGGGGGTATGGACACGTTGAACCTACGTCGACAAAAGCCAGTCTGAACAGTAAGACATGTTAGGTATTACTCTGCAATTAAGCAAGTCCGCGAATTACAGAGAAGTTCGTCAAGCTAATTAACCATTTCTTTAATTGACTGATTTCCGACCAACGAGAAAGCAATGCAGCAAGCGGGAGAATAGCTGTCATTGCAGGACACGGCAGAGCGAGAAAGAAAGAGTTGCCACAAGGGTTTCTTCCTTTTTAAAACAGTCCGATCATCAGAATTGAAATATCCTGAGACAAAGACAACAGAGACATGGATGGCAGTGGTTAGGGAGCGCGGAGGATTGGCACGGATGCTACGAATGACGGGGAGGAGTAGGGCGCGATTTATTTTATTTATTCTTTAATTATTTATCTTATTTTTATATATATTTTATTCGATTTTGTTTTTATATTTTTTTTTTATTCAATTTTTTTAAATTTTTTTTAATGTTTTTTTTTTCCTTCCAAGTTTCCAAGTTGCAAAGTTTGTCCGTAGATTAGAGTCACTTTTCCGAACCGGAGACTAATTAGCTATTGTCCAATCGCACAATTGATAACGCAGGTTTGTGACAAACACATTTCATTCTTCGTTACTTTTTCTTTTCATTTTATTTAGTTTGGATCTTTTTTTTTATTTCTGGTAGTTTTTGTTCTTCATCTTTTCCTGCAAGTATATTCTTTGTCATTTTTTTTGGGGGGGGGGGAAGAACTTTCTCTTTTATTCATTTTCAAGTTTCACTTTCTTTCTTCTTCCTTCTCGTTTCGTTAATTGACCTCGACTACGAATTTTATCCTTTCCTTCCTCTTTCTAATTACGATGTTTCAATCTTCTTTTGAGACTTCAAACCTCTTTAAGTCTTCTTCTTTGCGTTCTTTTTCTCTTCTCCTTCTTCATTTCTTCTTCTTCCCTTTTTCCTTTTCCTCTTTCATTTTTTTCTTATTCATTTTTATTCTTTTTTCTCCTCCTCCCTTCTCTTTCTTCATTTCCCCTGTTTCCTCTTCTTCTATTTTCTCTCCCTCTCTTCCCGGTTTCCTTTTATTCTTCATTTTCTTATTTTTCTTATTTTGTTCCCCCTTCCTCTCTCCTTCGTTTCCCCGCTTCCTCTTCTTCTCCTTTCTCTTCCTCTCATCCCTCTTGTCCTTTTTCTTCTTTTTCATTTTTCTTTTTTTCCTTTTCCTCTTCCTTTCCCCTTGCTTTTGCTTCACTTTTTCTTTTTTTCTTTCTTCTTGTCCTTCCTCTTTCGTATGATTATTCCTTTTTAAGACTGATTTTTTTTGTTTCTTTTCTTTCTATATTCAACTTTTCATTCTTTTATTTGTTTTGCCTTTCTGTCTTCTCCTTTCCCGTTGCTCTCCCCCCTCTCCCTCTCTCTCTCTCTCTCTCTCTTACCCGTTCACTATGCCTTTTCTACATTTCAGTGACCTTTTTCTCCTTTTATTTTTGCTTCTCCACTCCTCTTCCCCCTCTTTTTTTTTAATAATTAGACAAGTTTTTAGCTTCTAAGACTTTTTCTTCGTCTTGTTTTATTTAATTATCATTTCACTTTCTATTTCTATGGTTTCCAATAAATGTTTTTATTTATTATCATCCTCATCGTCTACAACCACCTCTTTTTTTCTCCTTCACCTTCTTCTTTCTTCCTACCTTTCTACTCCCCTCCCCATTTATCTGATTTTCCTATTTCCCCCTCATTCTCCTTTAATGCTTCTGCCTCTTTCTCCTCCTTAAATCTCATTTTTTCTTCTCTCTTGTTCTGCTTTCTCATCAACACTTTCCCTTTCTTTCCCCCTCCACCTCATTTTATTCTTCCCCTTATTTTCTCACCTTATCATTTCCTTATTATTCATTCTCCACCACTTTTTCTTCTTCTTCTTCTTCTTCTTCCTCCTCCTCCTCCTCCTTTTCCTCCTCCGTGTACTCTTTTTCGCTTTTGGTCTCATTGTCATTTTTTCTTCTTCTTCTCCTTCTTCCTTTTCTTCTTCTTCTTCTTCTCCTCCTCCTGCCGCAGCTCTCTCACTTCCTTCAGCTTCACTACCCTCTTCCCCTCCTTTCACTTCGTCCTCCTTCTCTCTCACCGCCACTTCCTCTCCCTTTCTCCCGCCATCTCATTTTATTATTTCTTTCCCTTTTCCACTTCCATCTCTCTCCCTTCATCTTATTTTCTTTCTCCTCTCCGCCTCCACTTTCTCATCTACATTTCAGCCATTTTTTATATTGATTATAATTTTTAGCATTTACAGCCATCATTAATATCAATTTCATCTTCTTCTTTCTCAACTCCTCCTTCTACTTCTAATAAAGGGTTCAATTAATGATCATTATTATCCTACTCCTACTCCTCCTCTCATTTCGTTTCTTCAATTTTTTAAAGCATAAATGTTTCCTTTCGCACTGCATCAATAATAACCAGCCAGATATATGCTCACATGTCTCCTCGTTCATACCACGAATTCGTTAAGAGGGCCTGTTCACGAAATCCTTTTTTATCAGCGACGTCAGAGCTTTTGGTACTAAGTCACGCCCTAGCAGATAAACAAGGCGCTTCAAAAGAACGGTTATACACTACATGTAAATATATGACGGAGGTAATTCTCTATTAAATTATTTCCTTTTGATCTAGTCTTTATCATTTAAAAAAAGATACTGATGGTTTTGTTTATCTCGTTATCCAGGTTGGATTGATTTTAGGATAAAAGTATATAAAATATGTTTAGATAAAAATTCAATATGAATAACAAATTTAAGCACTAGCATGACGTCAGTTTTCTGGTGAATAGGCCTTCTTAACGAAGGTCGTGTCTCATCACGTAACACGTAGCAATTAAATAAAATAAAATTCTTACTTGTTGTTCCTACAATTTGAACAATTTTTTACACGATTATAATGTAACGAAGCCATTGACGTACATGTAACAGCAACGACATCTCACGTATGCATATGATCAAGCCATGACCTCAAGTGACGTCACAGCGGAGGAAGAAAAGCCGAGAGAAAAAAATCACGCAGCGGAAATAGACTTTTAAGCATGTGTGATGGGCATACCTTTTTTTACCATCTGACGATACGGTAAGAACATTTAAACAAGGTGCAAGACGTGTTAATTTTCCGGACATTTGCTAAATTTCCTGGCAGTCTTGAACCGGTTCTGCAGATGTAAAATAAAAATGTTAATTGTCCCAGAAAAGCAAGAATGCTACCATATTTTGCTGGCTTGGAAAATACGTGTCAGGAAGCTTGATGTGAACCGTTAATAAATGCCCTTTCTTTCAACTGAAAAACATAACTCGAGTCGAATTTCTCTCTTTGTTTATTTGTAATACTTTCAAACACAGTGTCGGATCCGTGCCAAGAGACTACCTTTAAAAACAAAAGCATGTATAAAGAGTTTTACTTTTCCAAATACAAAATTCGAATTAAATTCGAAGTATATAAAATAGAAATGATTATATTTACGAATCGACATAAATAACTTTGTTTATGAATTTATTTCAGCATAGATTTATTAGACTTACAAATTCATTCATTTACGTTTCTAAATTTATGAAATGAGGTATTCGTATTATTTGGATTCATCGGATTACTTTACAAGACTGTAGTGTCATTTTCACAACGTTAAGGTTAATCTAACCTTCGACCTTCTGCAAGTATATCTTGGTATTGGTGTGGGCGACCGAAAATACAATTGCGAATTACTTAGGCTCTTTATCCATTCATAGTAGATGAAACAAGAACATGCAACCCTCGGGAAGTAAATAAAGAGTTCCGTTCGAAATTCCGTCCAAATTTCCTGAGTTCGACAAGATACACCTGAAGAAGGCCAGAGATAACATCGATCGAAACGTTGTAAAACTGACACTCAAGATGAAAACGATTATTTATTTATTGTTTTCTTTTTAAAATTATTTCGGTTCTTGTTTTTCTTTTATTTAATTGAATAAAGTTTACTTTCAGTATGAATCGCGCTTATTTTTCTATTTCAGCGCATTTTTCTAATTTTCTAATGCTTTTCATTAAAGGCTATCATTCATTATCGACAGTCTTACTGTTCGACAGATTTGGTTAGCTTGTACCATTAGCGTGACGTCAATTTTCTATAAACAGCCCTTCTTAACGAAGGTCTCGATCATACTGTCTTTACTTAATTGAGTTTTGAAGACAATAATATGATAATATAATAGTTACAAGGCTTTGACAAACCAGTAAAATAAAAAGAGAAGCTTTCCATCGAAAGAAGAACAAAAAAATAAATAAATAGACAAAAACTAACCAACAAAGCGGTCCACCATGATATTCCTACGGTTTTCTCTGAGCCATTACAATCATATTTGTTTTCCATTCCTCGTTCGATTGACAGATCTTGATACCGCCATAAGTGTCGATCGCCGTCCTCGGTCCACCTTCCGCTCGAACCATACACAGCGTATAATTTTAAACTCATTGTATTTGAAGTTGGAAAAAAATCTATACAAGTCTTTTCTAAAGGCCGCCCCCTTTTCTTCGTCTTTTACAAAAGAGTGCTTCTCAATGGAAATTACTTGTACAGATCCGTGGCAAGTGGGAACATGTCATCAAGAAGTATTAAAACACAAACAGAATCTCTAGGGGAAAAACGATATTGTCTAATGAATTTCGTTTTTTAATTGGTGTTTCTTAATAACAACTATCCCTTAAGAAAAAAAAAGTATTTAAGTATGCATGTCAAAAAAATATATATATTTAAGTATGCATGTCAAATATATATATATATATATATATATATATATATATATATATATATATATATAAGTATGCATGTCAAAAGATATATATATATTTAAGTATGCATGTCAAAAAAATATATATATTTAAGTATGCATGTCAAAAAACGTATATATATTTAAGTATGCATGTCAAAAAATATATATATATATATTTAAGTATGCATGTCAAAAAAAATCACCAACGTTGACAAAAATTTTCGGATTACTGTTCTCATCTTGAGATTGAATGAGTGTTATTTAAAAAAAAAAGTTTTGGTTGATGTAATCTCCGACCTTCTTCAGGTGTATCTTGTTGAACTCAGTGAATTCTTTTTTCGAACTTGGAAATCTGCAAGGAATTTCGAACGAAACCTTTAATCCACGGAGGTAACATATTCTCGTTCCGCCAGCAATGACCGCGTAGAAGTCCTAAGTAATTCGCAATTGTATTTTGAGTGTTACCCGCACTGAGGATTCAAGCTTCAACCTCCAGAAGAGTGTAATTTTTACAACCGAATTTTACGAAGTACTTTATCCGCTGTGCCGATCATCCACTGAGATAATCAAAGTGTTGTAAAGTTACAACCTCTAAAGGTTGGAGGTTCAATCCTCACTGCGGACGACATTCAAAATATAATGGCAAATTACTTAGGACTTCTACCTAGTCATGGCTGACAGGACAAGAGTGTGCTACCGCATTAAATTAAATAAAGAGTTCCGTTTGAAATTGATTGATTATTCATATTATTTGAATTCTTTGAACTAGTGTTTTCATCATGAGTGGTGTTTTCGTGCGTCGGTCGATTTAACCCCATACCTTCTTCAGGTGTATATCGTTCAACTTGAAATCATGCACGGAATTTCGAAACTCTTCATTTGATCCATTAATCCATTAATTAATACTGTACTAAATAACACTCAAGATGAGAACAGTACTTCGAATAAACCATAAAATCCAAATCACCAATCCTCATCTAAAATATTTAAAAACAAGATTTTATCTGCTAAACTTTATTTACCTCACTTGAGTTTTAAAACATTTTTTATCTTGAAATAGTTTTTTTCTTTCGTCTATCCAGCTTAAGTGAAAAAGATATTTTCTTTGGTATTTCAAGCATAAGTACAAATGCTATTTCTCTTAGTCTATTAAGCTTAAATTTTAAAGAACATTTTCTTCAAAGAATATTTTAAGATCTATCAAGCTTAAGTCAAAATGATATTTTCTTTGATCTATCACGCTTAAGTGCAAATGATATTTTTTTAGCCAATCCAGTTTAAGCCCAAATGTTATTTTCTTGGGTCTATCAAGCTTAACTCCAAATTCTATTTTCTTTGGTCAATCAAGCATAAGTTCAAATCATTTTGTTTGGTCAATCAAGCTATTTTCTTTGGCCAACTAATCTGAAGTCCAAATTATATTTTTTAGTCTATCAAGCTTAAGTCCAAATGCTAATTTCTTAAGGCAATGAAGCTTAAGTCGAAATTATATCTTCTTTGG
Organism: Euprymna scolopes; assembly: GCF_053919585.1. NCBI lineage: Eukaryota > Metazoa > Mollusca > Cephalopoda > Sepiida > Sepiolidae > Euprymna > Euprymna scolopes. Next base: position 28,334,773 of record NC_136505.1, on the reverse strand, counting down.
TCTATCAATTTTAAGTTTAAATTATATTTTCTTTGATCTATCCAGCTTAAGTCCAACTTATATTTTCTTTGGCCAATCAAGCTTAAGTTCAAATGCTATTTTCTTTGATCTATCAAGCTTATATCTAGATGATATTTTCTTTGGTGAATTAAGCTTAAGTCCAAATGATATTTTAATTTGGTCAAGTCAATGGACTTCAGTCAAAAAGGTTAGTTTTTGGTCAATCAAGCTTAAGTTCAAATGATATTTTATTTGGTCAATCAAGCTTAAGTTCAAATGATATTTTATTTGGTCAATCAAGCTTGGGTCAAAATGATATTTTCTTTGTTCAATCAAGCTTAAGTGAAAATGATGTTTTCTTTAGTCAAGCAAGCTTAAGTTCAAATGATTTTTTTTTGTATATCAAGCTTAAGGTCAAATATTATTTTCCTTGGTTTATTAAGCTTAAGACAAAGTGATATTTCCTTTGATCCATCAAGCTCAATTACGAATGTTTTTTCTTTGTTTTATTAAGCTGAAATTCGAAATAAAATTTTCCTTGCGAATCGAACCGATTGAATTGATCTATTTTCGGAATATGCGTTGTTGTTTTGGTTCAATTTTCTTTTGTTTTTAAATATTATTTTAATAGTAAAAGCAAAGAAATTTGTTATGGACATTTATGAAAATGAAAAATCATGGAAAGAGTGTGAAGATATTCATGTTTTTCAGTTTAAAAATAAACCTAAAAATAATTTTAGAACGGCACACCCGTCCTTTGTAGTAAACAACCTCTCAGACTTTATCATAATGATAAATAACCTTCGATATCTATTGCCATGAAGAATTGCCAGGAATCATGAAAATGGCTAAATATTCCACTGACATTTGAACGGATCACAGGATCTTTACATTAATTCCAAAAGGGGAGATTTTCGTCCTCCTCCTGCAAAGCTGATGCCTTCTTTCATTGTGTACAAATATAACAATGGATTATTCACGAGAATTAACCATTGTCTTTTTTTGCAACCTTTTCGGATAAAAATTAAAACAACAAATATTCTCTATAGAGGAATTCTTCAAAAAGCTTCCATATTTTATTATTATAAAGTATGCGTTTTTTTTTTTAATCTTGAGATGCATATTTTTTAGTAAATCATTAGTTCTATTTAAAATGTTGTCAAAACAGACAAACTTTTATTTTTGGCGCAAAAGAAAAGATCTCCATTGTTATGTCCGTTTTTTTCTTTTGTTATTGTTATTTTAGATGCGACCATGCCACTCTATTAGAGGCTACGTCCGTCAGCCAGTCGGTAAACCAGTCTGTTCTTCGGTCCATCTAAGTTTGGAACAACATTTTTTGTCGGTTGGCTTTAGTTCGGCAGTCAATTTTAAATAGAAATTTTGTTAGTCCGTTTAAAATTATATTTTATTTCACCCGCCATATTTGTTTGAAATCATATTTTTGTCGGTCAGTTTTAAATTCCAATTTAGTTCATCTATTTGAAAGTACCCTGGGTGGCTGGCGTTGTCCGCGGGGTTTGGGATGTGTGTTGAGCAAAAAGTGGTAGTAGACAGGCAAGCTTGAACCCGCACCGCGAAGGAAGATAAGGACGAGAAAAAACAAAACGTTGCGTATTTTCTGCTGCGTCCATCGCCAAACCGGAAGTGGCGAAGGTTTCAATTAAGGCTAGTCAATCGAAAAGAGGGGATGACTTTCGAAAATATTGGCAAAAAAGCGACCCCACCCTGTAGAAAATGCCCATTTGAAGTTGAATAAATTATTTTTTATAGCTAATTGTTCGATATTTGTCGTCCGAAGGGTCGAGCTTCAAAACAATACCGATCTCATGAAAATATGTCTCCTCTGTCGAAAGTTTTAGGCGGACATGATGGAAGCAACTTGTTCTCAAGTATTGCCATTGCTAAATATATATCTCTGGTTCAAATGGCGCAAACATGAGCACAACTAGCAGCACGTGCCAGACGGTCACCTCTATGAACCTTCTACAGTCCAGCACATCCACTGATGACCGGGTCCAAGCTGTGGTGCCCTGAATACCTACCAGGCCAGACCCTGGAATTTTCAGTGCCTTATTGCCATTCACGCCAATATCTGCATCAGTCCTCATTGAATTTCCGTTTGCCGTTTCAGGCTACAGCCAGCTTTTTTATTATCGAGGTACACACTGATTGTAAAGTGTGTATTCCATTGCATATCAAATAATGCCTGTGCTTGAAGCTTTTTATAGTGAGGAAAGACTTTGCACTGAGACAAGCCCACTCTTTAAACAACTGCCACATTGAACCAAAAAGAAAAGCAAGCCAACATCATTGGAAGCAGTAGTCGCCGCAGGTTTTATATACGGGTTTTCCTTCTCTTAGAGAGGTTGCCTTCACCACGGCTTACAGGAGCCCTCCCCACCCACCATGCCATTTGATTCATGACTGGGACTTAGGTTGATGGGCATCAGAGCATATTCCACACGATGGCGGGTTATGTATGCCGCAGCTGACAGGGTCTAAGCTCCTCTTGGGGTTTCTGTCAGGGTTACCTTACCCTTAGCCTTTGGTTAAAAGAACCTTGACCCGCAAGGCAGTGGAGATCCAGTTATATGGCGCAGGACACTCACCGTTCACCAGAGCCCCGTGTGCGTAGCAGTGGTCACGATGTCCACGTGGGGTTCATTTTTCTGGGAGAAGCAAGGTATGACTCTAAGACATCAGTGTGCTTTTAAAACACGTTCACACCAGACTTTGACTACCAAAGCAGACATACATACATACATACATACATACATACATACATTTAAACAGATAGGTGAGATTTATATTATATATAATATTTTCTTTTAGTATGGCATGCTTAAGTTTGAACATTTTCTTTGGTATATCATGAGTAAGTTGGAAATCGTCGTTTTTTTATTTGGCATGAAAAAGTTCGAAATAGAACATTGTTTTGGTTTGCCATGCTTAGCTTTAAAATAGCATTTTCTTTGGCATGCCATGCTTAAGTTTAAAATAACATTTTATTTGGTCTATCATGTCTATATTTTAAATTAAGTTTTTTGAACTGTCAATCTTATGTGTTAAATGGAATTTTTGTTGGTTTGTAATGCTTAATGCGAAGAGCGTCTTCGTCGATATGTCACTCTTAACTACAGTAACAGAGCGCGGACGCGCGTATACAAATGCCGAGCCAAGTGCGAAAAGAAGACTGTAAAATGAAAGTGTGCACAGATCGAGGCGCACGTTCTGAACGACGTTCGAGAGAATAGAGGTCAAAGAGAAGGAGCATGATCACGTTTTATTCGGGAAATACCCGGAAGTAAATTTTATTGTTAAAAAACGTTTTAATGGTACTACTTCTGCTTTCATGGCTCTTCGTGTTGGTGCTTTGGTTAAGTGGTCTATGGTGGGTGTTGGGTATTTATTCATTTCAAACACCTGTGAAATGGCTTGGTCCGGGAAGTTTTGTTAAATGCTTTGCTGTATTTGCTATGGATGCCAACTATCTCTTTTTTAAACATACTCCATTTTGGTTTGTAGAATGGTAGATGGACGACGACGACGACGAGAACGATGATGATGATGATGATGATGATGATGATGATGATGATGATGATGGATAAGTTAGTTAACTCTACAGAGTCTGTAACAGAGCGCGGATGAAAATGCTGAGCCGTGTGCGAAGAAAAGGCTATACAAAAGGGTGTGTGTACAGACCGACGATCAAAGAAACTTGGAATTGTCTGAAAGAAAAATTAAAAGTATAATGCTTGGAACGTCATTTCCGGCAATAGGTTATGCAGGTGTCATCGAAATCAATAAGTCCAGTGAATCACGACAGCCGAATAAAACGCCATCTTTATCCAAACGCATTGTTTTGTCAATCCTCTATAACTATATTTGTGTTGTTGCGTTTTGATTTCCGGATTATACCTATTATATGTTGATGAAGTTATTTAAGATATTTGGGAGTCTATTTTGTCCAATATTGTATTGTTATTGGGTGGTTATTAATGTTAATTTATAAATTTCTATTTGATGTCGCAAAAATCTACATCGGCGATACTCAACGAAACTTGTACGCTATACTTTACGAACATCAAGGCGACATAAAACTTTAGTTCGTAAAAATTCATAAAATATAATTAATGAATAAAATGATTTTAATCTTGAACAGGAATGCTAGATATCGTCCCTACGCTGAAAAAACAAAAAAAAAAAAAAAAGAAAAACACTCGTAACGAAAAATTAAGAAATCTCTCATGTTAATGAAAATAAAAAGTTAATTAATTCGAACTCAATTATATCATTAATGGATGTCTGGTTCAACGTAGAAATATATATAATAAAAATAATTATTACGTGTAATAATTAGGTTTAGGCCGAACATATTTTCAGATTATACGAAATAAGTTGAACTAAGAAAACAGAAAGCAAATTCTATGAATTAGTTTCGTATAAAATTCCTAAATACATATATCCTAGATGTAAACATTGTTAACCATAAACTTAGACAATAAATATTAACTAATTATAAATAATGTATATATATATATACATATATAGATAGAGAGAAAAAGAGAGATGTGTGAGTGCGTGTGTGTGTGTGTTTAATCAATACAGATAAAATACTGTTTTTCATATATATATATATATATATATATATATATATATATTCCTTAATTGTGAACCAATAAAAAGATCACAAAACCAACAACTAATAAAGATGAGACTAATAGTCCGAAATAAAAATTAACATATAATGCTCATCTCAAAAAAATTAATTCCAATTAAGGAATAATATATATATATATACCAATCGGTACGGACCCGACTATGGAAGATCAGATAATAAATAAACGTGGATTTATAAGATCAAAGAATCCAACCTTGATCGCCCTTCGGGGCCCGTGGCACAGTTGATAGAGACGTTGAATCTTGACGGTTCCAGATGAACATTGTCTGAAGATAGCGGTTTCAATCCCACCCAAAGCGTGTCAGAGGTAATTGGTCAAAAATGTGGTGAGACGACAACAACTACGGATGGCAGTGATGGCTGAGAATACAGTTAGGGGATTCGAAGTTCCTATCCGTCGCGGTTACCACCTGACGAAGGCCAGAGGAAGTTGACCGAACCGTTGTGAACCAATAAAAAGATCCAAAAACAACAACTAATAAAGATGAGACCAATAGTCCGGAATAAAAATAAAAATTAACATATAATGCTCATCTCAAAAAATGAATTCCAATTAAGGAATAATATATATATAAGGAGGTCGGGAATAAAAGTTTTTTTTATATAGTTTTCCAGATTGTAAAACAGTTAAACTTAGATAGATAGATAGATAGATAGATGCATTTTAAAAGTTTTACAACCTACAAAACTATATAAAAAATTTTATTCCCGAAGTTCATCGTTGAAAAATTCATTTGGTTATAAGTCAGTTATTTTCTTGGAATCACCGTTAGATAGATAGATAGATAGATAGATAGATAATCTTGTAGAAACGACGGTGCACGTGTATTTAAGTAATAAAAATTTGGGTTTGTATTACTGTACACATAGATTCGAAAAAGTTGTCAAAAAACAAATATAGAACAAATAAATGTTATCAAAGGCAAGATAAGTTACTTTTCTACCTAACTGGATATATTTTTTGTGTTTTTATTCAGTGTAACATGTTTATTCAGCTCGAAAAACATGCAGTGTTTACCGATGTATTGGAAAATTCAAAATGGCAGCCGACTCTTTCTCGGAGAGGGTACGTTTGGGAAAAGGTATTATAAATAATAAACTAGACAAAATGCTGTTAGAAAACAACCGAATATATGTCAACTTATGTCACGGTAACATATATTGAGCAAATTTCTAACAGTATTTTGTCTAGTTTATTATTTATAATACCTTTTCCCAAACGTACCCTCTCCGAGAGAGAGTCGGCTGCCATTTTGAATTTTCCAATACATCGGTAAACAATGCATGTTTTTCGAGCTGAATAAACATGTTACACTGAATAAAAACACAAAAAATATATCCAGTTAGGTAGAAAAGTAACTTATCTTGCCTTTGATAACATTTATTTGTTCTATATTTGTTTTTTGACAACTTTTTCGAATCTATGTGTACAGTAATACAAACCTTAAAATTTTACTCTTTAAAGCACTGTTAATGTGTAATAAATTCAAAATTTAATCGTCTTAATGACCATATTCCCAAAGATTCTGTTAAAAATCGAAATATCGATTTCAATTTTAATAAATTTGTTTATTTATTTCATAAACAAATTTACATTTTGTGGGTCTTTAAAACTGTTAAATTTTGGAGTTATTCTATGTCAACAGTGCTTTAAACAGTAGCTTTTTTTATTGCGTATATATATATGTATATATATATATGTATATATATAAATATATATATATATATATATATATATATATATATATATATAATTATTTACTGACGCATGTTTCTACGTCTACGACTCATGAAAGTGGCTGAATCTCGTTAGATTCAGCCACTTTCATGAGTCGTACACGACGGAACACGTGTCAGTGGATAATTATATTTTTAAAACAATGCATATACGGCTCCCCATTTATTGGGGGTGCCAAATTGATAAAAGATAAAATTATTCCCAATTCGCATTTAGGTAAAAATGCACTTTCGTATAAATAATTGAATAAATTCAAAAAATATCGCAAGCAACACGAACTGAATAACACACACACACACACACACAAACACACACACACATATATATATGCATATATATATATATATATATATATATATATATATATATCTTTAGATACCTTTTAGTCTTATCACAGCTTTTCAAAGTAGCTAATCGCAATGAGTGTGCTCATGCAAATTCCCCCGCTCAAATCTTACCGTACGTTACTCCAGCAATATATATATATATATATATATATATATATATATATATATATATATATATATATATATATATATATTATTATTATGTAAGTTGAAATGCACTTTGTTAAATGAATTCAGAGGAAAGTAATTTCATCAGGTGTGAAATTACTTTTGTCCTTTTTTGACAAGTTTTCCAAAAAAAAAAAAAAATTGATTGAGCTACGCTAATATTTGGAAAATGTTGAACCTTTCAGCTTTCAGGACATTTCTCACATTCAGCTTCATCTACTTACTGAAAGTCTACATTACTTCTATTTTTGCTGCCTTTTTAAAAAAAATTTTTTTTCTTTATTTCTTGTAAAACAAATATCAACTTTTAAGTTCACAGCCATCTTTGGTTCTTCTGTTGCCTCGTTCCGCAAATCATATTAATACATTTGTCACTTTTACACATGACAATAATGGAATTCATCAGAAACGAAAACATTTTCACGGAAATAACATAATCTTTGATTGTGTTATTAGCTTAACCAGAGCAAGAAGAAGAAGAAGAAGAAGAAGAAGAGAGAGAGAGAGAGAGAGAAGAACGACATAACAGGAAGAACGAAAACTAAAGCGGAAGTGTAAAAAATTAATTTGAACAAACAAAATTTGAAATTAAATTGTTAAACAGATAAGTGAATGGAAAATGAGAAAAAAAAAACGAAACGGAAAGAATAGAATTTTCGATAAAAAAAATATAATACTTCTGTGTAAAGTTTTTGATTAAAATTTTCTCCTTTATTAAATATCGGCAATTTTGCTGCCCAAAAATTTAAAAAGTCTAAATAAAAACAGAAACAATTTTAAAAAAATAAGAAAAAAAAAAAACGGAAGAAAATGCATATTCAATTTGAATGGATGAAAATTCGTTGAAAACTTGTCGTCTTTGTTTGTTTTGGTTTTGTTTACTTTTAGCGATTCTTGTTCAAAAAATTGAGGTTTTTCAATTTTCGGTTATGTCGAGTTTCGCATTTTAATTGAAGGACGGATGATGAAAGCCTCAGCAGTGGACTTAGTGGTGCGACATTTACATTGTGTTTACCGTACTTTTGGCGAAAAGTAAATATTTGAATACGAGCGGATTTACGGTATGGAATAAGTTAGAGAGAGAGTGGCAACCTCTGAAGTTGAATTGAGTGTCCCTAATGATGAAGGTCTGAACAGAGCTGAAAGGAAGAAACAAACCAAATATCAAGGTCTCATGTATGATATGAAAAGAAACTGGAATCATAGGGAGATATCAATCATACCAGTTATTATAGGTGCCACATGGCTTATGAAGAAAAGCTTGAAGTCCTACCTAATATTCCTGGTGAACCAAGTGCAAAAGAGACAATTGCACTTAAGGGAACAGCGAGGATACTAAAAAGAGCTCTCGGTTGGTTTCAATAAAAAGCAAGGGAATGTTGGCAGCTGGTTTGGCTACCCCATATTCAGCATTACAATTTTAGAAGAAAGAAAATGAAAAAAAAGAAAAAGAAAAGAAAATAACGTAGGCTTTCTATTTCTCCTGAAACCTACCCCAGTCTAGAAATAATCTGTACAATAATTTAATGATAAAAATCCGACTTTTAATGGCCCTAAATAACATAGAATATGTCTCCATCTCTCTTGGGCGTTAGTTCAATTGAAAATAATCCTTACATTGATTTAATTATGAACACGAGACTATTATAATGACGGATAGCCCAAATTACCTGAAATTTTAATCCATCTCTCCTTTACATAAGCCCAGTTGAAAAATAAATCCTACAAACATTAATTTATGAAAATACAATTTTATAGTTATAGATTTTTTTAAACTCGGCTATGCGTTTACATTCATGGTTTTTCTTGACATTCTCCCAGTTTTATTCTAATAAAAACGCCAGGACTCCTTCTCACCAATGCCGCAATTTGTAAAAATCTTTATGCTTGAACTATAACACAAACTCTCAATATATATGCTCTCTTTGAACTGTCAATAACTCGACCCGGTTCATCTCCAATTTGTCCTTTTTATAGCCGCTATTCCTCTCAATGAAAATTAATGCCACATAATGTATATAAAGAATTCATCTACAAACATGAGTTTTTCTTTTCTACTGTTCTCTTCCCTCATCCCGTCACGTGACAAGCTAAACAGAGGCACTTGTGTGAGTAGCATCTTCTATTTCTGCATGTCACCAAGCAATTTTCTTTTTGGCGACTGAGACGCGAGATGTTATAGTACCTTAACGAGATGTGTGCAGAATGGAAGAATTTGTTGGTTTTTGATCTTGTTGGAAGAATAAATGAAAGTGCTTGGGTTAGTAAATATAGAACAGTTGAGATAGCAGGGTCATCAGGAATGAGGAAACTTGGTTTTGAAACAGAGCACGGACGCGTTTATGCTACTGCCGAGCCGTGTGTGGAGAAAAGGTCTATTAAAAGAGCGTGTGTACAGACCAACGAAACGTTCAACACGTTCGAGAGAATGTTTGAGATCACTTTCTAGAACATGTTTGAGATCACGTTCGAGAGTATGATCAAAACGATGTTCGGGAGGACATAAGTCAGAGAGAAAGAACACAATCATGGTTTATTCGGAAAAGTATCCGGAAATAAATATCATTGTTACAGCACGTAAAAATGAGTTCGAGATATTCTTTTTCTTGGTCTCCTTTGTGACGTAGACTGTATACAACGTGTGGGTCCCGTGCGTAACGCTACAATCTTTGTGTGTACTGTAGGCCAACGTCTGGGTGTTTAATTTTGTTGAGGAGTTTCTTAGCTTTTATGAAGCGGTTTTATTGGGCCTCCATGGTGAGCAGTTGGTCCTTGTGACTCTTTCACAAAGAGTAGCAAAGTTTCTTATTTAGTGCTTGCTTCAACATCCACACTACGATGCTCATCACTACCGCCAAGATCTATATTACCTTTTCTGCATCTCGCCACACCTTGTTTGCAGTTTCTATGCGAATTTTGTGCTATAAACATGATCACAGCACCTATTATGATTATCCTTGCTTCTACATCTCCGTTGCAATTCTTCAGATTACGTCTCAATTTCAAGCTGCAGATAAGATGTATGACGTCTTGAATCCGATATGAATTACTATGCTGCAATTCGCTCTTTTTTATGATTCCAGTGCTTTTCATAGTGTCCAATTCTCCAAACCACAAATATAAATCAGTTATTCTTTATGACTATTAAATTCTTCAAATGCTTCTGATATAAAAGGATGTCGAAAAATTATCAAATGAGTCTCGAAGTCATGTAAAAGAGCAGCAAACAAAACCTCAAAATATGACTTTTCATTAAAAGTAATCACGTCATTTCTGTTTTTAGTGCAAAAAGTAGTCGATCAAGTAATTCATTGCCATCACATAAGTTTAATCTCATTAATAATCTAAGTTACTATTTTTTTTTGTAAACAAACGTAGCATGCACAGTAAACGAGACATAAAAATGACTAAGTTCAGCATTGCCCCCCCTCCATTTAGCCCCCAAAATCCTCGGGCGACGTCAAATCCTGGTGAAAATGAACAGTGTAGTTTTAGGCCTTAACATATGTAAATTTAAGTTCTGCACCATGCCAAAAAAGAAATGACTAAGTCCATCACTTGCCCCCTTCCCATTTAGCCTCCAAAGTCTCCAAGGCCTTAACATATTTAAATTTGAGTTCAGCACCATGCAAAACTGCTAAATACACATACACAGAACATTTGGACAACTATAGTAAAATAGTCCCAAAAATGGAGTATTTTTATTAGGTCTAAAACATTCGAGAGTTATTGCGAAGTATAGACAAACAAAATTATCTAGAAATCAGTTAGTTACAACTTTTCAGAAAGTTTTATAAAAATCGAAGGCATCAATTTATTTGAAGAAGCACATAAGTGTCAATTTTAGCCATTTTAACCAGAAAGAAACACCTAGGGGGGCAACCGGAGTTTTCCCGGAAAGTCCGTCCTGTTACCTTTTTACTCATATCATGTTTAATGTTTGTGCAAAATTTCAAAAAATTCCAAGGCGTAGTTATTGAGAAAAGTGCGGACATACGAACGGATAAGGGTGAATTTACAGGTCCGTCTTCCTTTTGTCGGGGACTTATAAAAACGATACACCGTTTAAGATAATGTTAAGTATGTTTTACTTATAGAGTGAATTTGGTATTTTATTCAGTGAAACTAGATTAGAAAATAAACCATAACGACAGCGAACCTGTTTTGATGATAGTGCAGTTTATAGTATTTTTTGTGAGTGTGTGTGATAAAAAAAGACTAACATTAAGGTTTGTACAGTTTAGGCTAGAAAGCCCCTATTTTCAGACTGCCTCATCAGTTAGCACAATTTCAAATAAGTTTTCGTTATAATCCCTCTACTTTATGTGTATCATTATTAAAGAGTTTGTTACTTTATGTATATTATTATTAAAGAGTGTTTTTGCTCTATCAAATGGTTTAAATTACAATCATTTTACAACAATTATGTCTTCTTTTCAGAATGCCGAATACAAGACATAGAAAAGCAAATTCGTCCAATTTTCTTATTTCAATTCAAGCTAGGCCAAAAACCTGCTGAAATAGCTCGCGATATCAACGAATTATTTACCCCCCCCCCAAAAAAAAAGAAACTCCACTGAACTCACAGCACAATTGTGGTTTAAGAAATGAAGATGGTCGGCCATCGGGTGTTGACAACGAACAATTCAGATCCTATATCGAAGCTAATCCACGCACACCTGTTCGAAAATATGTTTTTGAATTAGACGTAACGTATACGACTGTTTTCAACCTCTTGAGAGAGATTGGAAAGACAGAAAACTTGACAAATGGATGCCCCGTGAATTGAACAACAACATAAAGAAACGCTGTTATGAAGTGTCATCTTCCCTTCTTTTACACAACAAGAGCGACCTGTTTCTCGGCCGGGTTGCGACTTGCAACGAAAAGAGTTTTTTTTAAGACAACTGGCGATGCTCAGCTCAGTGATTAGACGCCGACTAAGCTTCACGGCACTTCCAGGAGCCTAAGTTGCACCAAAATAATGTAATACTAACTGTTTGTTTTTTTGCGATCGGTCTCATTCATTACAATTTATTTGAATGCAGTCAAAACCATTTCGGCGGGAAAGTATTGTCAAAAAATGGATAAAATGCATGAGAAATTTCGACAATAACACCTAGCATAAGAACAGAAAAGACCCAATTCTTCTCCAAAACGATGCCTGAACGCACGTTGCTAATCTAACCCTGCAGAAATTGAATAAATTGGGATACGAAACTCTGCTTCATCAGCTATACTCTCCAGACATCTCATCTACCAACACGTTTTCAAGCATCTCGACAACATTTTTTGCGTGAAAATAATGATTCAAAAACCTAAGCAATATCAAAAGTGTGTTGATTCTGATAGTGCTTATGTCGATCAATAACTTTTTTTTATTTTTGAGCCAAGATATATACTCATCTGAATTTAAATTTTAAAAACCGTAAGAACTTCCTTGTCAAATTGATATGAAATCGCAATTGCTATGCCATCTAAGCGTGTTAAATGTGAGAACTTATTTGCAGAAGTGAAACGTTTTATACTCGGTTTAAAACGGATAAACTTTTTGTTACTATTATTTATTATAACCAGGGCTTTACTCGCTTTCTTAGTTTGAAAGCAGCTCTATTCCTGAATTTAAAGAAAAAGGAGTTGCCCTTTCCCTCCATCTGCATTTTAAAATAACTTTGGAAAAAATTCAGCACATTTCCAACATTATTTTGAAATGAGTCCATATTTACTTTCCTCCACGATTGCCAGATAAAAAAAAAATGCTGTTCGGTTCTTTGTTGCAGGAAAATAAAAAAGAAAGTAAACTTCTTTCTGTAAAACCCTGGCTCTTCTCTCAGTTGTTGGTAAGGCAATGGACTTTTGTTCCATAAACCGTATACAATGAACTGCAGCGGCGATTCTACAAAAGTTCCAAAATTATAAAACTTCTATTTAAAGGTTCATAAGTAAGGCTATGAGAAGAGAATACTCTTATCATTGTTTTGACTCTCGAGTATATATCCGACACAGTCAAGCACAGTTAATCGATCGAGAACCACATCACTCTATCTAAAAAACGTATAAGATATTAACTGATATATACTCGAGAGTCAAAATAATGTCATAGCCCAAGTCACGAACGATTCAAAGCGTCTATAAAAGAACCAGTAGCTTGGAAACTTTAAAAAATCTTGGGGTGGGGGAAATGGACTTTATTTTCTCGCTAAATTATTTTCAAAATTTGTAAGAGGCAAATAAATGTTCAAGACTATATTAATCATGTTCGCACATACGTTATCTCCTTTCACAAATTAAAAATAGATGAAATCGTTCCATCAACGAATATTATGATTAGTTACTAATCTGATATCACTTATTTCGACTTTATCCTTTTTAAAATAAATTGCTCCAAAATCAAATTATGCATGACAAATGCATGACAAAAAAACTACATCCGTTTTATTAATTTGAAGAATATTTAGCTGGAAATGATGCTTACGACAGGAAAACAAAGGATATTTTTCCAAGAGAATTAAATTGCTGCAATTTTAAATAAATCTATATAAACAAAACTGCATGTATGTGTGTGTCTATGTGAAAGTATCTAACCGATAAACTCTCAAACTATTGGTCAGATAACACTGAAATTAACAGGAAATACTAATCATACGCCAAAAATGGTTTATAACGAGTAAATCTTTGTTTGGATGGATAAATAATGTGTACAGAAATATGTCGGCAAGGTGAAATGCAAAATGTTCATTTCAACTTGCTGACATATTTTTATTACTTTTGCGCACGCGCAAATTAATTCACAACTTGAAGTGTCTGATTTTAAATCTGTCTGATCTAACTGCTAATAGCTCAAATGGTAGGGTAGGCGGCTGGTACGTTAAACGTTTTGGTTTTGATTCTAGCTGCTGGCACTCAAGTAATTATTATTTTTTAATCTTTTGAAATCACGACTACATATAAGGTACAATATAATATTCAGTAGAGAATTAACTCTGTAATAATACATACGAAATTTGCATGAATATATATTTAAGCGTTTTTTTCGACTGCAAATGGTCGAGTGATCCCTCCAACGGTATTAAATGAATAATTGAAAGACATTGGTTTTATTCATTAAAAAATATTCAATTGATAACGATTTATTATAAGAGAAAGTGTAAGTTTTTCTGAATAGTATTACACCTGATAGACAATTATTATTTTAAAATAAATATCATTGACAGAAAACACCGTGGAATTTCCATTATTTGCCTAAAGTTTAAAATGATTTTTAAAAGGTTTTGTACAAAGCAAAGGTAAAAAGTAACCTCCTAAAAGATATCATTTTAAAACGTAATGTTCAAGTTTCCGTGAGGGGATCATTTTGCTATGTAAGTTTAACGTAAAATGATTGAAATTCCGACAATGGATTTGTAAAATGGACGCATAGCTTAAAATTAAACAATTAATATCTTCAAGTGTTTTTATCATCTGAAGATTCGGTGCTTTATCGATTGTGGTGTTCTGACAGAATTGAAATGAAATTTAGTAAAATTGTTTTGATTGGTTGGTTCTTTTTGCTTTACGACATATCAACCCTTTTCAGGTTATTTAATGCCGAATCCAGTGATTTTTGAAGAAAATTTTTTTTAATAGAATATTTTTGTTGTTTTTAAGTCGGTTTCTATTTAACCCATAGTTGGGACCCTAACAGGTACTACGACTCCGGGTCAGAGTGGACCTGGGAGCAATGGTAATTAAAGTGTGGCTCCACTCTCCACAAAGCCCGCAAGTTGGGGCCTCACCACTGGATATAATTTAAGGTCATATCCAGGACCCCCATTGAGGGACTTTTACCCTCTGCAGGAGGGCAGTCGGCGTATTCTAATGCCCCACCGACAGGGCCATAAAATTGTTTTGAGTATCTATGTGGACGAATGAGTGACTAACTAGGTGTTCAAGTTTCCATGTATTTCATGGGTCTTCCTCCTGGCTTGACACACCCATAATTTACTTGAAGTAAAAACTTTCACGGCTGGATGCCATTCCTAACACCACCCCTTTTATAACGGACGAACGAGTATTTTGCAGAGACACCATCTCGTCATAGTTCTCCGATGAATGTGGCAGTGTGGTTGTCCGTTGCCAGGAATATGATCATCCGCAAGGATACTCTGTTCTCTGAGCCGTTATCACACTTCCATTGGACGCCACAGGAACTGCTGCTAACCACGGAAATAATAGGATTTTTATCGAGGTTTACTCCTTTAGATCTGCCGTGTTCGGTCTCCGCTTTTTATATTAACATGATTATATCCTGAAGAGTGTGAGTCTTTATTACACAAGGACTGTCATTGGAACTGCAGAATCGGCTACTTTATATATCACAGCCTACTGTGTGCATAGAGACCAGTCGAGGACACCATAAAAGATCATATCAAAATTTAAAGAACCCATTAAAGAAGAAGATGATAATATCCCCCCTCGCCAATCTTTCACAAAAAACACCCGCCTAGCTGAAACTACTGTCAATAATTTCCCCCACTCTTTATCTATGCCTAAATCCAAACGTAGATTCCATGAGCAAAGCTTCTTTCATAGAAGTGCACGCCTGTGGAACTCTCTTCCGTTTGCTTGTTTCCCACCTGACTACAACTTGGATGTCTTCAAGTCCAACATAAACAAATTCCTGATGAACCGACCCCTTAAATAAGACACTCTATCAAATCTCCAATACTAACGATTACTACGTTACTATCCCGTTGATTACTGTACACGCAATAGCCCTTATCCCCGAGTGGCTTCCGGGCCTTGATAAGTGGTTACCTCCATGTAAAAAAAGCAAAAAAAAAACAACCGTGAAATTTTATAATGATATGAACAAATTACTTACAAGCTGATCCCAGACTGTTAGCCCTCAATAGCGATGCTGGGGGGGGGGAAATACTCTCTCTCTCTCTCTCTCTTTCTCTCTCTCTCAATCTATCTATCTATCTTTGTCATTTCTTTCCCTTTCACATCTTTTCTTTTCTCGCTTTTTCTCTTCATCCTCTCTTTCTAATTTTCTGCTTTCGCGCTATCTCTCCTTCATATCGTATATTTTATAATTCTCTTACTTTTTTTCTTGTCCCTTTATTGCTCCTTTTTTTCTACGTTTGTCTCTCACTCCTCTCTGTTTTTTCTCCAAACTCTCGTCCCTCTTTCTCTCTTTCTCTTTCTCTTTATTCCTTTCGTTTCCTTTTCTCTCTCTTCACGTACTCCTCCTCCTCTATCTATCGAAATCTCTATTATTCTCCCCCGTAGTTCCTCTTCTTTCTCTTTACCCCTTCTTACTACCCCTCACACTTTCACGTTTTATCTATCCCTCTTTCTATTTTTCTCAAGCTCTATCTCTGTCTGCCTGTCTGTCTGTCTGTTTGTCTCTTCTCACTGTTTCTAATTCCACTCACCTCACCCTCACCCTTTTAGATAATACTCAACTTTTTTTTGTACTCTCAGGTTTTAATAATAAAAAAAAAACAATTTTTTTGTGAACCATCAATTAAAAAAAAATGATTCTCTGCCTCTCGCCCAATACACCACCTCTCCATAAATGTCAGATTGGTTCCTGGCATTCCATCATGGCTAAGCACACACAACTTTAAATATTTCAATGTGAGAAATGGTAAGTAGAGTATGCTTTATAAAAAAAAAAGTAGAGTCATATTACTCCGCACAAAGATAGAAAAAAAAACTCCTTTCAAAATAATAGAATTTTAAAATTCATCTTTAAAACGTGAATCATCCAACCCTAACCCTAACCCTAACTCCAATTTAACTTTATAACCCAGCGTCTGTCTGGCACATAAGGCTCTATCAAAAGTAGTTTTTTTTTGTTTGTTTTTTTCTTTGTTTTGTTTAATTGTTTTTTTTTACATGGGTAACAGATATATTTTACAGCTTTTTCAACCCAAACAAGACACTGTGCCACTTGGATGACAGGAGCTAGTATTTGAGACAAAATCTGCAGGGATACTATGTAGGGAGTTGGGCAGAAAGATGCCTGTTTACATAACACTTGAATTTCTGCATGTCAGTAAAATCAAGGAAGTAGGAACACTTGAGGGGATTCCAAAGTTTAGCAGTTCAAGGAAGAAATTATTTGCGTAGATGGCTTTTCGGTATCTGGGAATCTCAACAGTACAGGGGTGGAATTTTGCTGCTTGTCGGGTGTAGTCGGAGGTATTTACGTCGAGAGGGTACAAGGCCTTGGAGATCGTCAGAGCACATACCATTAAAATACTTGTAAAATAGGCACAGCGATGCAACGTGCTCACTGATTGGTCTTTGTTTCTCTGTTAAAGGTTTACGAGGTCGAAATTTAGTATCGCTGTTTACCCTAGAATTGCTTTCCATCCAACTTTATGAATTGTATCAGTGTGGATCAGAGGAGGATGAATATATTGTATGATTTGTGTTATTCCGACCATTATCATCCTCTTCTTCAAGAGATACTTTAGATTTGAACTGAGATAATGGAACACTTATGTCACGGTCTATAGAATCCAGTGTAAGTGTAAAAGGTGAAAAATGTTCAGTACAGGGCTGGTCATTTTTCTGGTCAACATTGTTGGTATTAAAGAATGAGTAAACGTAAAAACAAATGAAAATAAATAAAATACTAAAAACAAGTAAAAATAAACACATGCTAAAGTAATATATATATATATATATATATATATATATATATATATATATATACACTGTTCAATGAGCCGTTACCACACTCACGCGCGCGCATATATATGCGCGTGTGTATATGTATATGTGTATATACTCATCTCTCTCTTTCTTTCTCTCTCTCTCTCTCTCTCTCTCTCTCTCTGTATATGGTTGGTTGTTGGTTGTTTTTGTTTTACGGCATATCAACCCTTTCCAGGTTATTTAACGCCGAATCCAAAGATTTTGAAACAATGTTTTTAATAGAATATATTTGTTGTTTTCAAGTCGGTTTCTATTTAACTCATAGTTGGGACCCTAACAGGTACTACCACTCCGGGCAGAGTGGACCTGGGAACAATGGCAATAAAAGGGTGGCTCCACTCTCAACAAAGCCCGCAAGCTGTGGCGTCACCACTGGATATAGTTTAAGGTCATATCCAAGCAGAACCTCTCTGTATATATATATATATATATATATATATATATATATATATATATATATATATATATATATATATATATGAAGTAGTAGCGTTCGTCTGTGCGTGTGTCTATGGGTACAAATCTTCTACAGCCCACACCATTGGACTTATCATGACCAAACCTGACATAAGGATGATCTCCGACCTAGGTATGGTAACACAAGTTTTCAAGGTTAAGGCCAAATGTTAAGATCACAGCTCACATAAGCCATGGAAGCCGTAGACGTGAAGTTCTAAACTAAAGTTTAGCCCTCATTTGGACTAATGAGTTAAACATAATCTGAGCACAACCACAGTCTTAGATTCTGATCTGCGGGTTTCGTGACTTGCTTTAGGTGCAAAATTGATTGATGGTAGAAATAATTATATATCATCTCATATACAAATCTAATATATATGTATACATACATTTACATATATATATATATATATATATATATATATATATATATATATATATATATATAACATCAGGGGGTAGAAATTTCACGTGATATCACCTTTTTCTTTACCCTATTCCCTATGCTTCACTTTTTGTCATCAAGTAAGATCTTTGACTTACTTTGACTTACTTGCAGTTTCATCAAATACTTTTGCAAGCAAAATCCGATCCCGCATTTTGTTAATTCATACCCTCTGATGAGAAGGAAAGTATTTCTTCGAAATTCCGCGGATTAAGGACTATCCACTTATTTAGTGTTTCCTTTTCAAATTAAATATGTTTTTAACTCTTTTTTTAAAGTGTTTTAACATGTTTTATTAACTATTTGCTCTTATTATAAGCTCTACTGATATTTATAATATACCTTAGTTTTACCATCTTGGCACATTTTGGTAAATTTAATTGTAATTTTTTATTATATATATATATAGCATTTCAGCCCGGCGTTGCCCGGGTGTTTGGATGTGTATATTGAGCAAAAAAATGTGGTAGTAGGAAGTCAGGCTCGAACCTGTACCGCGAAGGAGGAAATGAACGGGGTTCAACCTAATGTTTATGCTCTTATGACCACCGCAAAACCGGAAGCGACATTTTTTAAAATTAAGGCTAGACAATCTAAAAGAGAGGATAAAGAGAGAAAAAAGTGACCCCCTCCCCGTAGAAAAGTGCCTAGTTGAAGGGGAAGATACTAATGTATTTAGTCAATGTTTCGATATTTGTCGTATGAAAATTCGAACTTTAAAACGATACTGATCTTGGTAAAATCCGTCGCCTCTATTAAAAGTTTAAGGCAGACATGCAAACATACATACATACATACATTTATATATTGGTAACTACAATTTTCGACCCAAACTGATGAAAAAGCTTGCCCTATGTCAGAATACCCTTTATGTGAAATTTCAAATATTTAGACCAGAAATTGTCTGAGTAATTTGGAAGAGACCGCAGAGGTCAATTTTTTTAAACTTTGACCCCTATTATGACCCTTAAAATTTATTGTTTTGGGCTCAAATCAAGTTATTATATTAGATCCGTGTCCAAGGAACATATACCTAAAATTTCAAGTGCGTAGACCCAAAATTGTCGGAGGAGTTTGGTAGAGTTCTCAAAGGTCAAATCGTTGAACTTTGACCACTTAATCGCCAAATTTCTGGCCAAAAACCGATCACATTGATTTTCCCAAATCTCAGTACCCTGCATATCAAATTTCTGTAGGCTAAAAATTGACAGAGTTATTATGTAGGGAAATGTACACACACACACACACACACACACACACACATACGCGCGTTCACTTATATATATATATATATATATATATATATATAGAGAGAGAGAGAGAGAGAGAGAAATAGATAGATAGATAGATAGATAGATAGATAGATAGATAGATAGATAGACAGATAGATAGATATTAAATAAAATAAACGTTTATCTAGTAATTATGTTTTTGATCCTTTCTAACTTCCGATTAATGGTCTTCTTTTCTGGCAGAAACTGGCTGATGTACTCGCCATATTTATCAAAAGTCCGAGTATTTTCCAATCCTTTTAGAATTAATCTATCAGGTTTTGAACAATTTATATAATTTTTAAAAATATTTTATTGAATAGACGGAAACATCTATTTTGTTTAATGAAATATGATTACCATTACTATTTATATAAAATAGAGTTCTCTGAATAACTGGTAGTGTAAATATTAAAAAAAAAACATAGCGTTATATTTTTTTATTGTCGAGGCAAATTCAATATCACAGTGTGAAGTTTGTTGATAATTCGATTTGAACATCAGCATCTACCCACCTTGAAGAGCCGTAGTACATCGAAACAGCTTTATGTGGATGATTTTCTCTCTAACAATATATAAGTATGTATATATATATATATATATATATATATATATATATAACCATTACTCGTTCTATAGAACGAACTCTCAGACACACAAAGTTCCTTTTATCTAATAGTATATCACCATTACTCTTTCTACAAAATAGTTTTATCTAGAAAATAGTCACAAATATAAACAAGGACACAAGCGCTATAATCTTTCTTACGGCTAAAGCGAGTTCAATAGATAGAGCTAAGATTCAAAATTGCTGCTCACAATGGCAAGTGACCAAGCGGTTCGGTTTCGAATATCAGCATAAAATGTAAATAGGCAAATAATTAGGTCGGACGATTTAATCTATCA
Organism: Euprymna scolopes; assembly: GCF_053919585.1. Classification (NCBI taxonomy): domain Eukaryota; kingdom Metazoa; phylum Mollusca; class Cephalopoda; order Sepiida; family Sepiolidae; genus Euprymna; species Euprymna scolopes. Next base: position 28,314,042 of record NC_136505.1, on the reverse strand, counting down.
ATAGTCCTATGGTTACATGGCAAAATCTGCAAATTCTATCAGATCTAAGAGTTTAATGTAGTTTGAAACATTGTTTAGTATATATATATACAGGAAATTTAAATTTTTAGAAAACAATACAATGCAATGGTTGAACGCATAGACACAACTATGCTGTAGTGGTGTAATAAGCTTACCATATTCACCTTTATTAATGTAATATAATAAAATATAATATACATTAAATGCGTTGTGTTCATACTTGTGTCAGCATGGTAAGATGGAAGATCTGTAATGTAATATTTCGGGGGAAAACACTTTCATCAAACATGTATTCGACTTTCAAACGTGTATAATATGGCTATTGTAAAACTGAACAACTTAATTTATTTTAAAATCTATTATAGGATTTAAACTCAATAAGAATTTACGGGTCTATTATTATATATGTTATGCACTAATACTCTTGATAAAGATAGGAAGTGACAATTAACCAGATTACTTCTGGGTGTAATAGGAACTTTTATTCAATTAATGATACCCAACGAGTCTTTTTTAATCGGTGTAATCACTATCGGCATCAAAAAAACTTTAAAATGGACATATGTTTATTAGGACGACCCATAGAGTAAATGTGGTATTATGGTGACTGGTGTGATTCTAGTTAAGAGTAGGATAAACCGTTTTAGCACTTTATATCAAAGCTGACAAAGGATTTATTTTTTGGCTCAAAATTTTAATGATCTTGTACCTAATTTATTTGAATTGTATTTTTGTTAAATATTTCCTGTAAATAAATATTTCCAATTGTATTATCTGTTCTGGTCATTAATTGAAAGAAAACCCTTTCTAGACAGAGGCAATTTTTATTTTATCCAAATCTATAGATTACCAGGTAGAGGAAATAGATTTACCATAGATAATAAAATAAGACTTATGTCTAAATCTACCCTCGTGAAGAAACACGTAAAAAGACACTCAAACATTTGGAAACGACCATTAGTCAAGATGTCACTGTTTCTTTGTTTTTGTTTTTTTTTGTATACTTTAAAACTTTTTAAATCGGTTCTAATTTTAATTTCAACTTTAAATGCGGTACATATATATATATATATATATATATATATATATATAAACAAATAAATAAAATAAAAATTTTAACGGCCGTTTTTTATTTCTTCTTATATTTTTTCTATTTTCCCAAATTCATTTTCACCCCATTGTATATATATTTAAAACATTTTTCACACATAAATTACCTATTGATATATTTGTTAAAAAAAATAATAATTTTGAAATATTTTTTGTCTCAGTGTCAATCGCTTCATTAACTTTTCAACAAACAATTAAAAAGGAAAAATATAAAGTTAATTTAAGAAATGTTCAAAATTCTGTCGCCAATGCTTCGTTGCGAACAAACATTTAATTAATGACAAGTTAAAGACGGCCTGCCAATATATATATATATATATATATATATATATATATATATATATATATATATTGGCAGGCCGTCTGGCGTTTCCCGGTCGTAAAGTACGCTTACATATGATATTTTAATTCATGCAGATTGCATATTTATCATTATAGAGAAAATTATCTATCGTCGCTCACCTCCTTGCTTTTTTTTTACAATTTTGAACACCAGAAAATTCATCATAACTTTTATTTTATGGAACGAAAATTGAAAAAAAAGTTTCACACTATAGCCGAGAAGGTGATCTATAAACTTTAATAATTGTTTGAAATTTGTTCAAAAAATAAGTGAGGGCGAAGCTTTAAAGCAGTTCTAAATGACTAACACTGACACTTCACCATATATTCACAAACACTACCGTATTTGAATGATACGATAGCATGTATGTTATTTTCTGTGTCACGCTTAAATCCGGGTCGTTTAATTGTTATGTACTTCCATATCCTTGTAATAAATAATTTTACCCAGAATTATGAGTTTTGGTTTCGGTTTCGGTTTCGATTATAACTGATGGCACTTCAGTAATTTATTTTCCATATAAATAATTTTATCAAGAATTCTTCATAAGTTTTAGTTTCGGTTTCGATTATGGCTGAAGAAACTCAAGTTATATATATATATATATATATATATATATATATATATATATATATATATATATATATATATATATATATATATATATATATATACATTTTTTTCACAATCTTTTATTTCGGTTTCGATTCAAGCTAATGCATCCAAAGTCATATTGATATATATATATATATATATATATATATATATATATATATATATATATATATATTGAATCGCAACTTTATAATATACAAAACTCGATAGAACATTAATTTGCAAGAATTAAATTATGATATTTAAGCATGCTTTACGACCGGGCTTTGCCGGGTGTTCGTGCTTGCTTAGATAAATACTGCTGCAGTTTTAACAAAAAAGCTACCACAATATCAGAGCATCTCCATTTACACTGAACATCTACAGAATGCCAACATCAATATATTACATATGAAAGAGTCTCCTGTGGAATTTCCACAGGTCCCACTTGTACGTTATTATAATATTATGGCGATTTAAAGTATTGTCTGTTCATACGCAAGCATGTTATTGGCGCAGAGGCTGCGTACACTTTACTAAGGTAGTAGTTTTTACGATGTCAGTACCAGAATTAAAATGTCGCATACGCCTAAAAGATTCTTTTAAGTAGATGAAGTTTAATAAATGTAAATAAACTAGCATGCCATAATATCATTAAAACACATTACATAAACAATTTTTAAAACAATGTACAAATTGTTGATAATCCGTAAAAAAATAGACATGAATATAATTCAGCATCAGTTCAAAACATATTCTTATTCGGACTACTGTAACAGAGCCACTAGCGCTGGGAGCAACATCGACCGCATTGCAAATATGCGCGAAGTGACGTCATAGCAGAGGAAGAGAAGAGAAAGAAAAGCGAAGGAAGAAAAAATGTACCACGTGGCGAGGATGAAAAAAAGAAAAACATGTGATGGGTGAGATGGACGTATGTCTTCATTGTGGTGGGGAGAGTCTTTTAAGCCATGTTAGAACGGCAAGGTTTTGTAAACTACATATTAAACGAGATAAACAAAGAGACCTTTAAAACAAAAGGCAATGCGCTATTCTGAAACAACCATGAATAAATGCATTTCATTTCGACTGTAAAAACTTAATCGAATTTTTTTTTTCCTTTGCGACTGTCTCAGAGACAACGTGTGTGTCCAGCTGTTAAAATGTAATGACACTGTTGAAAAAGATTAACGATCACGTGACACTACTGTTTTACTTACCGTGAATATTATTTCCACAACTATTTTTAATCAATCTAACTTTCGACCGTCTCCAGGTGTGTCTGTCAAGCTCGGGAATTTGCAGAGAATTTCGAATTAAACTCTTTATTTAATCCACAGAGCTGGCATGTTCTCGTTCCGTGTATTATTACTACGGCTATGACAACAGCATATTCTTTTCATTGTTTTGACTCTCTAGTATATATCTGACACAGTTAATCAACCGAGAACCACGTCACTCTATATAAAAGCATATAAGATATCAACGGATACACACTCGAGAGTAAAAACAATGAACAGAATATGCTGTTGTCGTAGCTCTACTCATGACCCGGTAGAAGTCCTAAATAATTCGAAATTATATTTTAAATGTCGCTCGCACTGAAGATTGAAATTTCAACTTATAGAAGAACGTTACTAAGTACTTCATCAACTCTGTCATGAGTAGAGGTTGAAGGTTCAATCTTCAGCGGTGGCGACACTCAAAATACAATTGCGAATTACTTAGTTCTTCTACTCAGTTATAGCACACAGAACAAGATCATGTTATCCCTATTGTTTGATACGTCAGAAGTCGGGGTTATCAATATGTGGTGTGACCCCTGGCTTAGATGGACGCCAACTTGGAGCGTTTTGGGGTAGAGCCAAGGAACCACACATACAGTTAATATGAATTGTGTATAAAAGTTATTGTGTTAGCGAGGGAAGAAAATTAAAGAATTTCTATACGCAAAAAATGCATGCATAATAAAATGAAATAAAACGAAACGTTACGAGAATAGCAGGGTCACAGTTTTGTAAAAGAGAAATTGGAGAAATATGAATTTTTATTACAAAGCATTTTTATACAACAAAAAAGATATGAAATTTATTTATGATGAAAATGTTCAGAGTAAAGAGGTTGGGTGACCAGTAAATATGTTCATAGTGTATTAAGCAACGTGGTATTGCGTATGTGTTTGCGTTTACCTTTTTACTTGTATTGCGTGTGTAGATGTGCGCGATTGACGAAAAGCAAGATATGTGAGTCATTGAGTCCTTTTCCTTTCGCAACTACAAGCTCTGGAGGGACACGTAGTGGTTAGTACAGAATGCGTTTTTGGGTTTCTTTCGTTCGGCTGGTAACGTCTCTCTCTAAAGTTATTTTCTTGACCAGGTATTATAAGAATTTTCAAGTTCGCACTGGTTTGCTGTATTCACATATATGTGTTAGTTTTGAGTTTGAGAAAAATTTCTATTGTTGAACATTCTCTGAGTAAAAACATTTATGTAAAATATGTACTAGCTTAAGGAAGTGACAAAGAAAGCGCTGTAGAGGATTACAAAAATCGTGGACCACCCTTTAGGTTGATTATTGTTAAAGCTTTCCGTATAATCAAGTCTGATATCTAACCACTTGCAAATGAAGAAAATGAAGAACCCTCCAGGCCTTTTGATCGCATTTTCCTCTCCAGCTTAAAAAGTGTCTTGCGAAAAAAGATGCCAATGCATAAAACATCACAAACAAAAATAATAAAAATAAGCCAAACTTAAATAATAATAATAATAATAATAATAATAATAATAATAATAATAATAATAATAAATGAATAAATAAATAAATAACTTCATAGATATATATTTAATCTTGTCCTTAACATTTCCTATGTGAAGTATATTTTATCTTTCGACTTTACTACTTCCATGGTATGCAAAAAAAAATGGCCACAAAAGCCGATTTCTGCTGAAATTAATTCTGCACTGTCTTTGTTTTATTTAATATGAATCCAATTATTTCTTTCATTTAATTATTTGTGAAGTCCATCAAAAAACACACAAACGAAAGAAAGGCATAAAAAATGCTAAAAAAAAAGAAACATATTTTATGAATTCTATTTTTTTGTTGTCAAATCCTTAATGAATTAAAACAGTTTTCACCCAGATAAATACACAGTTCAGACATTTTATGATCTACTCTAAGGTGTAATATGTTTTGTTTTCTTGTTTTAATTGAGATTTTCTTCACTCCACCGCCCTCTAGATAAAACAAAAATAAGGAAAAGATAACTCTTCATAATGCAAGGAAAATATATCGGCAATTAATTATGTTTCAATACTAATATTAATTAATATTAATAAAGTGAATATATTGAAAATAAATTATAAAATGACCTAAGCAGGAGTTTTTTTTTTGTTTTTTTTACTAGTTTATACCTATTCCCTGAGCAGTGTTGGTACCTGGGTGTGTCGATCTCCATCTTAAGCTATCTTTTTATCATTTTATAGCGATTACAAATAATTATATTTTTGCAATATCATTTTTAAAAATGCCCTACTTATTATTTACACGAGAGAGTAAGTAACTACCATTAATTTACGCATTTACGCATTGATTTTATTAACAAAAATTGTTTTTAAGCAAAAGAAATTTGTATTATTTGGATTCTTCCGACTATTGTTCGCACCTTGAGTGTTATTTTCTCAACATTTCAGTCGATGTAACCTCCGACCTTCTTTAGGTGTATCTTGCTGAACTCGAGAGTCGTTCTGTCAAACTCGGAAATATGCACGGTGTATTGGACCTTCGACTTCTGACAGTCGGTAGTTACGCCATATTAGTAATCCCGACTTCTGACGTTCGGTAGATACACCATAAAACCAGATAAAACCATAGAACATTGAACAAGACATAATCGATTTTTGCTGATGACGAAGTACGTAAACAGCCGGAAAAGCCCGAATCAAAATAAACGTTTGTCAAAATATAAATAAGGCTGCTTTTACGAATATTAAAAAAATAGTAGAGAAACAATCATCGCAACAATATAAAACAAAATAAAAACCCAGAAGAACAATTAATAGCACATATAATGAATTCAGTTTATTTACTTTCATTAACATCTCATACATCAAAATCTTTTCTTACAAAGGAGTCACCACTTATCAAGGCCCGGAAGCTACTCGTGGATAAAGGTTAATAGGTGTACATTGGTCAAGGGAAACATATCGTAGTCATCGTTAGATGTGGAAATATAATAAATTGAATTACTTAAGGGGATGGCTCATCAAGAATTTGTTTAAGTTTGACTTGAAGACAACCATATTTGTTCAATATAGTAATCAGTTGGAAGGCAGAAGAACGGAACAGAGTTTCACTTGCGTGCAGTTCTAAAAAAGTTATGTTCATGGAATCTGCGTTTAGGTCTAGGCACAGATGAAGAGTGGGGGAAATGATGCTATGCTATGACCAGCGTGATTTATTATCAATCTATGTATGAGTGTTTTTTTTATAGATTTTTAATATGGATAATGTTGTGAAGTGTAATTAGTAGCGAGGCAAGCTTACTCTAAACCTGTTCTTAGATAATTAATATTAAGTTGAAAAGAAAGATCTTGCGAAATTTATCATTTTGATTTCAAATGAATATTTCCAGACAAGGTTTCGTTATAATACCTTTACTTTACATATGATTTTAAAGAGCGTTTTTCATTCTAATCGTTTAAATTACAATCGTTTTAAAACAATTATGTCTTCTTTTCAGAACGTTAAATACAAGATGAAAAAACAGCAAATTTGCATATTTTTTTAATTTCAATTCCAACTAGGCCGAAAAGCTGCTAAAAAAAACTCGCGATATCAACAACGCGTTTGGCTCAAGTGGCTGGTGGTTTAAGAAATTTCCTGGCGACGACGAGAGTCTTTAAGATGATGAGCGTAGTGGTCGGCCATCGGATGTTGATAACGATCAATTAAAAGCTTTAGCAGAACCCAATCCTCGCTCAACTGTTCGAGAACTTGCTTCTTAATAAAACGTAGCGTTTCCAACGACAAGGAGAGATTGGAAAGAAAAAATACTTGATCAATGGGTGCCTCACGAATTGAACGAAAACCAAAAGAAACGTCGTTATGGTGTGCCATTTTTCCTTTTTTTACGCAACAAGAACGACCCGTTTCTTGACTGGGCTGTGACTTGCGATGAAAGCGTGTCCTTTATGCTCAGACGCCGCAGAAGCTTCACGACACTTCCCGAAGCCAGAGTTACACAGAAAGAAGGTTATCATGACTATTTAGTGGTCTGCGACTGGTCGCATCTATTACAATTTGTTTTTTGTTTTGTTTTTTGAATGCAGGCGAAACTATTATGGCGGAGTAGTGCTATCAACAAATGAATGAAATGATAAAAAATTGCGATAACAACACCCCACATTAGTCAACAAAAAAAGTTCAATTCTCCTCCACAACACCTTGTGAAACCGACTACGCAGAAATTGAACGAATTGGGTTATGAAACTTTGTCCCATCCTTTCCAGACCTCTCATTTATCGACTGTCGCTTTTTCAAGCATCTCGACAATTTTCTGCGTGAGAAATGCTTCAAAAACAAAAGAGATATCAAAAACGCCGTCAGCGACTGAATCACCACCAGAACGCAAGATTTTTACGTTACTGGCATAAATACACTTGTTCTGCGTTGGCAAGTGTTGTTGATGGGGCTAATTTCGATCAATAAATGTTTGTTTGAACCGATATATGCTCATCTGAACCTAAAAATTAAAAACCGCAGGAAAAAATTCTTTATTATGGTTATATAAATTTTTTATTCCATTAAATTAAAGCAAAGACAGTTATGCAGCATTGCAACGATGGTTTATAAGTGCATTAGCTATTAATGTTATATTGTCTCTAATATAAAGGGTTGTGTGTTTGATGTGTCATCTCTAATAATGGATTAGAAGAGATGACGTGTTATATTATATATTTATGTTGTATCATAAAGGGAATCGTGTGTGAGTGACATGTATTTTCAGAACCTACCTCTGCTTCTTCGATGTTGGACCATCTGGAAATTTCTCGTCTTGGAGGGAGACTTGATACCTGTTTTTGGATGAAGATTCAATCACTCCAAGACAAGGAATTAGTTCTATAGTTTTTATTTCACTTTCTCCAGATGTCCTGCAGAAGGTGGAAGTGAAATCGGCCTATGTGGGTTCTTCTTCTACACACGTCAGCGTTCGTCCCTCTCCTCGTGAAGAGGAGGAGACAACGGGAAGCCGTCCGTTGTCTTCTGTGTCCAAATCAAATCTCCACGATTCAGCTAACCTGATCACATGACTCACACGCAATCAAATCAGCTGATCTTTTACTTCCGGTCAACGTGTCTACACTATACCTCCCCCTCCCCCCCTCTCTCTCTCTCTCTCTTTGTCTCTCTCTATTCCTTAACATTAAGTTTGAGACTTTGTTTTGGTCCTGTCTAGGAGGAAGAGGTTAGTGGTAGATCCACCAGCCTAGATATAGCAACAACAATGTGTGAGGGAATAGCTACTTTATAGAAATACAGGATAATTAGGTGTGAGTAGCTTTATAGCATAGTAGAGGGAGCCCATCTTCTTTGCAGCAGATGTTGCAATGTATCTGTTCCAATTCATATTGCTTGTTAATGTTAATCCGATGGGTTTAAACGATGAGGTTTCAGGTAGACTGTTATTAGTAGGACTATGATAAGAGAATATCCTTTTCAGTATTTTGACACTCGAGTATATATCAGTTAATATCTTATATGTTTTTAGATAGAGTGATATAAGTGATTCTGTGTCTAATTGTGTCGGATATATACTCGAGAGTCAAAACAATGAAAAGAGTATTGTTTTGTTCATAACTCTAGTTATTAGCTATGGCAATCGGTGGTTGAGAAAGTTTCATGTAATCGTTGAAGGTAAGAAGTTTAGTCTTAGTAACATAAAATGCTCATAGTTGACACAGTACACCAAGTCCGGTTATTTTTTAACCGACTTTGTATGATATATATTGCGCATGCGTCAAAATTGCACGTTGATGAAACAAAATCTCATTTTCGAAACGAGTAAATAAAGTGGATAGCTGTTTCTTCTTCTCTTCCCCTTTCAATTATTCGCAGTCGTTTGTTTTACTCTTTGGTCTGATATTAGATTAGGAAGACGAATCAGTTTTCCTCTTATTCATCTGTTTTTCTTTCGTAGACAACGTTCGGACTGACCAACATTTTAAGTGTTTACTGAAATCCGACCAAAGTGAGGCAAATCAAATTCAATCGAATCATATCTAGGCTTTTAACACTATTATCCGCACTTAAAGAAACTCGCCGGAGGGTAAAGTCATCAATTCTTTTCTTTCTGCCTTAACGAGAAATGATTCTTCAAATCGTATATACAATCTTTTCATTGTCTTTTGGAGTAAGGATCAAAACAAAATAATAATAATAATGAGATTGGTAGCCAACAGGTTCAGACGCCCTAATGTCGTTTTTCATACTAGTCGAATATTCAGCACTCAATCTGACAGTTCAGAGGCTTTCATGGTATCTTCATGCTGTCTTTTTTTTTCTAGTAATGTATAATCTTTCCAAGGCAGTACACACTTCTAGGCATTTCCTTCTCATTTTGAGGAGGGTTTGGGATATTAATGACTACCTGATGTTCTCTTACTGCGAATTGGCAATAGGTATTTGCAAATTTAGTTTTTTTTTATAACAGTTTGGCCTCTTTTTGGAAATTTGGCTTGAAATTGGTTCTTTTCCTATTTATTGTATATCCGTATGTATAGTTATTTTCCCAAGTATTGTCACCAGACATTTACAAAGGTTTTGCCGAGACGAATGTTTTAAAATAGGCAGTCTTCCAGTTTTAGCACTCGACATTTACAATTTTTAAATTAACAGGAAAATTTTAATATATTAACGTGTGCGCACAGTTTATAATACAAGAAATCAATCCCCCATATTGAAACCACTCGCCGAGAACATGCATACTTGATAAAACCTGCAGAGTTGATTTTAAAGTCAGAAAAAAAAAACAATTTTAAAAATGAGAATTACAATGGTGCCGTTAATATACAGAAAAGAAGTTTTATAAAACACTAGCACAATTACCTGGCGTTGGCCGGACAATATAAAAAAGAAAATGGACTACACTTTATGTAATAATTTATGTTTTGATAAAAAAAAAATCCACTGATGTCAGCCCATTCCTACAAATTCAGAATAGGGGCATATCGCCAATCAATGTTTTAAATAATTGTGATTTACGTAAACCCTCAGCAATGTCTTAAATATTCTTATGGTAGGAAAAACGGTGTCGAGCCAATATGCTTCATCGTTGTGTGGCTTTCTTCATATCTTCTAGCCTTGTGTCATAACTTTCCTGCATTGGTAATGAAAATAAATAAGATCTAAGAGTCAGTCCTAAAAGATTTGAATCTAACAAACATATTATTTAATATAATATTTGATATTTTAAGGACAAAGTTAGAGCCAACTCCAGTCATATCTGTTATAATTATGCAATGCACACAATCTAAGCGATACATTACAAGATTCAAAACTTGTAATCTATACTAGCCGACACGATCCGTCGCTTCCCATGCTAATTAAACTAAAGACACAACATAATATTTAAAGTAACTTATAACTAAATTTTAACAAGCCCGTTATTCTTGCAAATAATGTTAATATGACTTTTGGGTGTTTTAAATCTATTTCTGTTTCAATTTTGATAAAAATTGCCAAAAGGTTTTTTGTTATTTTTTTTTTCAATTTCAGAACAGCTTTTCCGGTTGTCTTGAGGAAACAATATTTCCGAAAGAAGGAGAGCAACAGGCTTAGCAAAACACGTCAAATGATTAAAATTCTCTTTCTATGCGGCACTGTTGTTTTTAATTCTCCGTGCAACTTGAAGCGTGTTAGATATTGGCTTTAGCAAAAACGAAAAAGAAAAAAGACTGCTGTTTTTACAGCGTTTTCTTATAATTGGCATGCTGGTAGGTATACACTCTTTGCCCTTTACCAGATGGAATGGCTATCGTATGAACAAATGCTCCATACACTTTGGCAAAGTGAAATTGTGCATCTTGCACTCCGTGAACCATTGACAATTTCCAGAAACCGATTCCTAGGCACATAAACGATTTCATCAATTCAAAGATATCTGTTTGTTTATTTTAGTTGCGTTGGACAATCAGTTATTTTGGACGTGAAGAAGGGATACCCTGGAATTAATTAAATATTAGCAGAACAACAACAAAAACACTATAAACTTTTTTTTTTATTTGCATGTGTCCGCACATCTATATATAAGGCTACGGCTGTCGGTTGGTCTTTCACAGTTCTTTGAAATATTATTTTCATCCGTAAAATCAGGTTGAAGGAGGCCCTGTCAGTGGGGCATTAGAATACACCGACTGCCCCCCTGCAGAGGGTAAAAGTCCCTCAATGGGGGTCCTGGATATGACCTTAAACTAAATCCAGTGGTGAGGCCCCAGGTTGCGGGCTTTGGGGAGTGTGGAGCCACCCTTTAATTACCATTGCTTCCAGGTCCACTCTGACCCAGAGTGGTAGTACCCGTTAGGGTTCCAACTATGGGTTAAATAGAAACCGACTTGAAAACAGCAAATATATTCTATTAAAAAAAATTTCTTCCGAATCTTTGGATTCGGCATTAAATAACCCGAAAAGGGTTGATATGCCGTACAACAAAAACAACCAACCAACCAACCAGGTTGAACGAAAAAAAAATGGCGCATATTTTGTTATAAAATATGAAATGATTTACTTACCATATTTTATTCCATTGTTCGGTTTATACAAATCAAATCAAAGCCATGTTTCCAAACAGAACAAATAAAACAGTAGGGGTGGGTGGTATTGTAATGATAAGTTTGATTTCTAAAATTTATTTCTGTACAAGTAACTGTTTTTGTTTTCCTGCATTCAAACTGTTTGTCACAATTACTATTTTCTAATTTTCACCCATTTTCGTTTTAAAGAACCTTATTTATCGTTGTTGTTGCATTCTAAACGGAAACGTCTCGCGAAAGGGGTATATTCAGACAGTGGCGGTTGGAAGGGATCGACCCATCAGTAATTGATGAGAGTTATTTCTATTACCCATTCGACACAAAATAAAAATTAAACGATATTTTAAGATTTTTGTTCCTTAGAAACGCTGGTTGAGTTTGAATGAAATAAACTACGTATTATATACGTTTGAAGCCAAAAATAAACAAATTAAAAGATCTTTTTTTAAATGCTGTATTTTTTTTTAGATGTTTTTATTTCCATTTTGTATGTCTTTTTAAATAAACATTTTACGTGTAATTTGCAATTTTTTTTTTTACTGGAAATTCGTTACTAGATTTTATTAGTAATGCAGCAATAATCAATACATATTTTACACACCACCTTACCTGTCAACGAACCGAAAACTCAGGGTTTAGTAACACAGCGTTCTTAACCCCTTGGCCAGAAAATCATATATATATATATATATATATATATATATATATATATATATATATATATATATATATATATATATTGGTTAAAGTTAAATTCTGAAAATCAAAATATCAACACATATATTTGAATTAAGAATTTATTGTTTGACACAAGGAATATATAGAGGGGAGTTATGTTAATTTCCTTAATCCATGAATTTTCAATACTGGCTCACATCATCAGAGGAAATGAAATGCAGTAAGCAAAATGTTCAGCTGTGAATAAACACGTATTTTGCTTTTCAGCACATATATTGAAAAACTTTTTTGGGTGGTGAATAATAATTATAGGAAAATAATTATAGGAGAAGGAATTTTATACAACCTGGGCAGTCCATTATCGGAAGGAGTATGATATCTTCCGGGGTATTATTGCCAGGTCGACAGAATAGTGGTTCAGGGGAGAAGGCAGTAATCCCATATAACAAGAATGTATGGTTGCTCCATACTGTTTTTTTTTTCCGAAGGGTATAAGAAGCGGCCGTATTCGTTGGTGATCTAAATATGTTTTGGGGGATGAGATCCAAAGCCCTTGTGAGTGTGGAGACAGTGTATCAAATATTGAATAGACTTTTCCATCCCATTGCATATATTCCCATCGGTGATGGAATTTGTACGTTGAGTTATATATGCATATCTCGGGTGCGATATCCCTCGAAAATTAGCAGGCCAGGATTGATAAATGCTCGGAGGGATGTTTACTCGATCCGATGTGTTAGACGATTAGCTTCTAATATGGGTTGAAATTCTGGTATCCTGCGGGCCAGTTTTCTTTTTGAGAAGAGGTGAAGGAAGCCATTTAGAGGAGACGACGCATATATATATATATATATATATATATATATATATATATATATATATATATATATATATATATTAATGGAAACAAAGGGATGTACAGTTCAAACTAATATAAATAATAGTATATATATATATATATACATATATATATATGTATAAAATTTAATCCCAACTAAAGTAAAAAAGCTCAATACGAAATAGAGAGTAGAGCTTATTATAAGAGAAAGAAAATTAAAACTGTAAATTTAACTTTACAATCAAAATTTATTTTTCGACTGAATGCTCCAAAAAAATTTAAAAAGTCCTTATTCTGCGGAGTTTCAAAGAATGTTATTCTTGTTATTTTTTCTTCAGAGGACATAAAGAAATCAGCAAATTATATTTGTAGCAATGCTAGAATTCGCTAGTTAAGGCATTAAGTGAAACCGCAATTTATTGTAGTTATAAATAGCCAAATAAAAATTGAAAAAATATTGGATATGTAAAAAAATATATATATAAAAACAAACCACGTATAATATTTCAGCTTGCATGAAAATCCTTTCAAGTTGACCAGAAATACAAAACAGTTCTTTAGAGAGAATGGATTTCAAAATAAGTCCAGCGTGACGATGCATATAATCCGATTTGAAAGCCTTCAAAACAGCTGAAATAATAATTTCTTTTTTCGAGCAGTGCAGTAGCCCAAAGAGAGGTCATTCCTCAGTCAAATGGGACCTGATAATGGATATATTCTTAACTGCAGAAAAAATGTACTTTTTAACAAGATTACACAGTTATTGTTGGATTTGGGAGTCGTCTCACATCTCTTTCTGAGGATGCGGATCTTGATAACATTGTCTTTCCTGTAAGAAGTAACTCTTGGACGACCAAATTTAGGAGCATCACAAACACTGCCAGTGTTTTGGAGCTTTTGCACAGTCATTCGTACCGTTTTCTCATCACATTTCAATCTGCGGCCAATTTCTCGATTGAATAAACCATAAAGTTGAAGATTAATGAGTCCCTGAAGATCACTAAGAAAAACTCGATGTATATGAACTAAATGTTATGTTGTAGAACCTAGGAACAATAACAATTACGATTAGAGATGTAAAAGGGGACAGTGAGAGAAGGGTGCAAAGTCTGAAGCGAAGTTTGCGTCTCTTAGGATTTTTAAGCCGGCGCCAAAACCTTCTGCTATACCCAGGCTCGGCCACCGGGCACATGATTGTAGCAGGGAATGACCACACACTTCAGCATATCCAGGTACAATTTGGTGTTTACTTCTAAGCCCACTTGGAAGATGTAGGGTAGTATGGTGTGGCCCTACTTTGAAACCACAGCAAAGACTATAACCGCGGTTTTGTGCATGCCCCTGTCATTCGTAGCAATCAAGCAATGCATTTTTAGGGTGCTAACAATGATGCTGTTGTCATAACTTGGATAGGTAGAGAATTGGATTTATACTAACTGAACATTGTGTCACTTTCAGGCATGGAAGAAGGCTTCTATCGCTATTGGGATTTGTACACAACTGGCCAATTAATAGATGGTCTGCAGTTAAATAGAAAACCGATTTTCATGAAACAGAAATGGAATCATGTTGTCTTTTCTATCATCCCACCCTCTATATACACATATAAGTAAATAAACATTCAAGTAAATTAATTAATTAGTTAGTTAATTAATAGATAGAAAAGAAATTCACAAAAAATAAAAATGTCATGAAATAAATTAATTCAATTATGAAAATGAAATAATATATGCATATATATGTGCACGTGTGCACATTTTTGCATACACTCATGTTCATATATATGTACGTACACACACACACACACACATGTATATATATATATATATATATATATATATATATATATATATATATATATAGGCATGTAAACGTATAGATATTGACGTATACACTTTGGCAGGGATTAATCCAACCACACTTATAGTGATCTCTTTTAAACCATTCGCTTTACTCACGGGATATTACACATCACCAATACAGCAGTTATTTACGCTTCTATATGCATACTTTATATGCGTAATTCGCAAAAGCTAATCAATTATATTCATTTAAATAAAAAGCTACATTAATTCCCAACAATGCTCAATATTAATCGCAACTCCTCTCCTTGAAATTGATTTCACAGCCAGTCTGCGACACTGACTCCCAAAAATAAACGAATAAATAAAAAAGACACACAAAGGTAAGCCTCGCCAAACAGTTGTACACGGTTTTATATATTCTCTATCCTGAAGGAAGAGATACTTCTCTCGAAAGTAAAGGACATTAACACCTATCATCTTGTACGACACATTATATTAGCAAATAAACATAATGTAATTGAAAATTATTGAAAATTACTTTTAATATTGTCATTAAGTCGTGTCCACGATGTTTCCTAGAAACCGCAGTAATATAGCTGTCAAACACAACTCCTTTCACACTGCGCACAATGTTTCAAGCAAACGTTCCTATTATATATATATATATATATATATATATATATATATATATGTGTGTGTGTGTGTGTGTGTGTGTGTGTGTGTGTATGTGTGTGTATGTATATATATATATATATATATATATATATATATAATACCAGCCCCTTAAAGAAACTCGATTCTTATCGTTGAGCACTTTACAGTTGAAATAAACTCGGTCAATTTAGCTCGCATGCGCAGAATATCGTATAATGACAAAACGCCTGACAGACGTTAAAAAACATTTAAAAAATAAATGGATTTGGTCCTTGCTAATGAAGTCAGAAATGGCTTCGTTGCCGGGTTCAAATCTGTGGACGGGTGTTAATCATGATACCCCCGCACTGATGACTCTTGAAAGGATTAAAAACTAGTGTCTGTAGATATTTAATAATCATTATAGTAAACAACTGCCATCTCCTTTAAGAAACTCGTTTCTTATCGTTGAACACTTTACAGTTGAAATAAAGTCGGTCAATTTAGCTCGCATGCCCAGATCATCATATAATGATTAGATCACTTTGACAGACGTTAAACATTTAAAAATAAATGTTTAAATTCCAACAATATTTCTGGCGATTAACGGTTGCCGAATAGATTACGGAGAAAATGCACAGACAGAGACAAGCAGAGAAATAGTGAGCTTTATCAATTAGATAACATATTTCCATAAATAAATATTAATTATTTTTACCTACAGACACTATTGTTTGATGCTTACGCAATCCCCAAACTATAAATAACGTATGCTTAAATTAAGGCTAGTCAATGGAGAAGCGAGGAAAAATATCGGCGTAGAAAAGCGCCCAGTTTAGGGTGAAGGAATGAATGATTTTAGCCAATTTTTCGATATTTGTCGTCCGAAAGGTCGGTCTACAAAACGATACCTAATACGTGAAAATCCGTCGCCTCTGTCAAAAGTTTTAGGCAGATTGATTTTAGGTGATTGAGGCTGAATGCGGCTACATTGAACAGATGTCAGTTCTACTATATAATCAAGTGACCTGATTTGATTTATATCAATAAAACTTTTAAAATAAAGCTGTAGTGTTTTTTTTTCAGGCGACAACTTTATCGTTCCACCCTGTATTTATAAAATTAGGACACTTTTATGGAATCTACGTTCACTTACTCTTGTATGGCTATTCTTCTATTTTTTTTTTTTTTACAAAGATTGTGCATTATTGCTAATAGACATTGATGATTTCTGTTACAAGAGAGCAATATATATATTTGTGTGTACGTGATTTCAGAATAGTTTGCTAATGCGTTATAGATTGCAGGTGATTTCACAGTAAAAAAAAATATTTTTTGTATATTTTCATTTGATTAGAAATTTTAAAAAAAATTCTCATGAAAACATTGTTTTAATTTTTCTGACAGGTGCGACCAATTTCTTAGCTAAATCAAATTTTCATTTGCTGGAATAAATTTGCATAAAGCAACACAAACAACACATGTTGGATAAGATAATTATCATTAAGGTCAGATTGCGTTAATCAACGGATATTTTTTAAACTGATTGATTTATTCAATATGTTAGTCCAAAATCATTAGACTTATACTTCGACTGTTCACACACACACACACACACACACACACACACACACACACACACATATATATATATATATATATATACATATATTGCATTATATATACATATATATATATATATATATAAATATATATATATTTCATTATGTATCATTCCAAAACCAGAAGATGTATTAAATTCACACTCTTAATTTTTTTTTTATTCAACGGATATTTTTTTAAACTGATTGTTCTATGAAGTACATCTTTTTTTTTTACAAGGAGGTCACCACTTATCAAGGCCCGGAAGCCACTCAGGGATAAGGGTTGTTGCATGTACAGTACGTTGTACGTTAGTGTTGAGATTTCATAAAGTGTCTACTTAAGGGAGCGGTTCATCAGGAATTTGTTTACGTTGGATTTTAAGACATCCAAGTTGTAGTCAGATGGGAAACAGGCAGACGGAACAGAGTTCCACTGGCGTGCTGTTCTAAGAAAGAAGCTGTGTTCATGGAATCTCCGTTTGATTTAGGTACAGATAGAGAGTGGGGAAAATTTTTGACAGTGGATTCAGCTAGACGGGTGTTTTTCATAAAAGATTGGTGAGGGGGACCAGAGATTGGAGCTCAGACGAGCACTAGCCATGGAAATGACGGTAAAACAAAGACAGGTTCGCAACTTCTCTTCTGTGGGAGAGAGGTTGCAGGGTAGAGAAAAGGGCATCCCCCACTAAGCCACGAAGTCTATTTTGTACTCTGTCAAGGCAGGATAGGCTGTTTTTAGCAGCTCCTGCCCAGATATGGCAGCAGTATTCCTTCCTTGGACGTACTTGGCTTTTATATAGATAGACAATTACATCAGTAGTGAGATATCTTCTGGAACGGTAGAAGGAACCCACGATATTTCCAGCGACACTGGCAAAAGAGTTGATGTACATGTTCCATTTCATATCAGGAGTAAAGGTCAAGCCCAGAAGCTTGTCAAAACATTGAGCTTCTCCTAGACGAGAGCTATCCATTACAATTGATGCCAGATGGGGATCAGAGCGTTGATGGTGTAAAGATAGGAGCTTGGTTTTAGATGCATTAAAGGTAACCAGCCACGTCTTCCCCACTGAACTACACACTCGAAATCAGAGGAGTGAGAATCAGAGAGACCTTTGTTATTTACAGCCTTTGATGTGTTGCCGTAGATGTTCGTGTCATCAGCGTAGATGTCAACGAATGATTTAAGTATGTGTTTAGGGAGATCATTGATGTAGATCAGGAAGAGAGTTGGGCCCAGAATGGACCCCTGAGGGACTCCAGCATTAATACTGCAGGCCTCTGATTTTTGTCTATCGACCACTACTCTTATGAGCCTATCAGAGAGAAATGATTTAATGATTGAGAAAAAATTTCCAGTTATACCGTAGCTGGAAATCTTGTGAAGTAGGCCTTTACATCTAGTACATCTAGTGTGTGTGGGTATAAAAATAATTGTTAATATTTGTTTTAAGAATATTGCAGTTTCAAAGCCCGTTTAAGAAATTATAGTTGGGCCCTGTTAAGGGAATTTTAAAAAGTTATTAATTTTAGCGTGAGTGCAACATTCTAACTTATGGTCGTCGAATACTTTTTGACAGTTCACTGGCAATGGCTGCCGACATGACATTTATGGGTACTTCATTTCCTTCAATATTTCTATTAATTGTTACCGGTGTTGTGGTAAGATACTGACCCACAGATTCGAAAATAACTTTATGACTCGGTTCGAATCTCCCGACCAGCAGATTAAACACTAATATTTGTGGGTTAAAAAAAATGTTAATATGAACTTGAAAACATGTATATATAGCATATTTTTTGACATAGTTATTTCCTATATGCCGACTTGTTATACGTCTGTTCAGAGAAATCCCCTATTTTAAATACAACACTCTTTCTAAACAAACATAATATAAGACTAAAACGAAAAATTACAATACTAAAATCCAAGAATCCAAAAAAATAAATATCAAAATAGAATGAAAGCACCCCTACCCTTATTTCAGAAGAGCCAGTCCCCCCCTCCCCACACATACACATTAGTAACGACCTCGGACCACAGCCGCCTTCCTAAGGAAGCAAATAACACCAAAATACTAACTAAACAATATACACATTCCCAAACCAATAAAAGCAAACACACACACGCACACACACACGCGCACACACACACACATAAACACACACACACACACTCTACCCCACCCTAAAGGAAAAGAAAAAAACATTAGCAGAAAGAGATAGCGACTACAGCGAGGTCAAAATCTCCCTGGACAAGCCAAATAAAAAAGCAATAAAAATGCAGCATACCAATGAATAATAAACACTTACAAGCCTCTACCCCTTGGAAAAACTTCAAATTAACTACGAAAATCGACATTTTTACACATTTGAAAATAATTTCTGACGAGGACGCATCACAGACCGTCTGAAACGCGCGTAAACGATTCCAATGACTTAAAAATATTATTACAATGATCCAAACATAATTCTCAATGAAAAACCAAGACACGGAATAATAAAATAATGTTAAAAAATACACATTGTTGGTGACTACTCCCTTATTTAAATATATATATATATATATATATATATATATGTATATATGTATACATATATATGTATATATGTATATATGTATATGTATAATATATATATACATATATACATATATATATACATATATGCATATATACATATATATATATATATATATATATATATATATATATATATATTGTTTATCAATCGCTACATTGTAGAATTCCATTAATTTTACTGGCGAGTGTTAATCTACTATAGATGCTGTTTTCATGATATCTTCTTCCCCCGGTATCCACGTCTCCTTTGGTTTAATAGTGTACACTTTCAATGTAATTCTCTACATCTATGAGAGCCAAGTACATCCTAGGATGGAGTACTTTTACCACATTTGGGCAAGAGCTGCTCGAAGCATATATCATGCCTTGATAGAGTTCCAAACCGATTCGTAACCTAGATGGTGATGCCCTTTTCTCTTCCCTACAACCTCTTTCCCACAGAAAAGACGTTGCGATCCTGTCTCTGGTCTGATGCAATCGTTTTGTATCAAGTACTCCTCTGAGCTTGAATCTATGCCCAACTTGCCAAATTTTCACAAAGAACCCCCATCTTGCTAAAATCACTATCAATAATTTCCCCTACTCACTATTGGTGCCTAAACCTAAACGTGGATTCTATGAACAAAGCTTCTATCATAGAACTGCCCGCCTGTGGAACCCTGATCAGCTGGTCTGCTTCCCAGCTGACTACAATATTGTCGTCTTCAAGTTCAATGTAAACAAGTTCTTATTAAACTGTTCTCTAAAATAAACCTGCCTCTGAAACTTTGTTCTGTTTGTCTGCTTCCCAGCTGACTACAATACTGTCATCTTCAAGTCCAATGTAAACAAGTTGAACTGTCCTCTTAAGTAATCATATTAAACCAACTTTCGTCTAGTAAGTATTACTACGCTATTGTCTCAATAGATACCGTACACACATTATCCTTTATCCTCGAGTGATACCGGGTCTTGATAAGTGGTAACCCCTTTATAAATATAAACATGTCCGTTCATCATAAATCTATACTTCCAGGTAAGCAGACATATTCGACTGCGGGCAACATATACTTGCAAATACTCACTACTAATAATCATGGGGGAGGGGTACAATTAGTGTAATCCATAAATACACGAACTATGGGATCAATTAATCAAAGTTCGAATCTACTTACGGTGTAATGCCAATGGAAAAGGTATGTACCCTTACTCCCAACAATGGAAGAAATAATGACTTATATATAATTAATCATTTACAGGGCAGTGTTTACAAAATTGCTACTGTAGCCAAGAATAGGGTTGATATGCCGTAAAACAAACAAACTAAGCCAAACAGATTATTCATATAAACAAAGAAACAAACAAACAAAACAAAACTTAGACAATCTCTGCGCTTCCCCTTTCATCAGCCCAGAAGGTTTACAATGTCCACACATTCTTCATATTTTGAAAGATTTTCTTTTGTATACGTTACTTTGGTCCAATATTGTAATGTCATATCCGCTTTCAACAGTTTTGTATTGTTTTTTTTTTGTAAGTTTGCAGAACGTATCAAAATTCTTTTAGGAAAAAAAAATTGTCCTCAATTTATTTGATTTAAATAATTTTTCATATTTTTTTTACAAAAATTTTACATTCAATAATGTATGCTTTTCAATTAGATACATATATATATATATATATATATATATATATGTATTTATATATGTATGCACAAACATATATGTATGTATATATATATATATATATATACATATATATATACATATATATACTGATGGGTAAGTGATCACACGTCCTTATGTTATATGCATTTGCCTATATACACATAAATAAATTGAATTCTTGCATAAATAATATATATATATATATATATATATATATATATATTTAATGCACATATGTAGTGCGTGGATGTGTTATAGATAGAGAGTGTGTGTATTTATTCTGTCAGAAAAATTGATTTTTTAAAATTTGATGAAATATGATATCTAAATTTAGGACATCTTGTTTTTTTTTTTGTTTTTGTTTCTTTTTTTGAAAAATAAGACAAAGGTTCCTTTAAAATATTGGACTGTCAGATGAAAATGAAATGAAGGGTAAAAGGATATATATTTTGCGTTTGAACGTTGATATATATAAATATATATATATATATTTCATTTCAAATTATAAATATACGCGTGTATGTATATATATATACATATACATTAACATATGCATATATATATGTGTGTGTATATATATATTTATGCATATATATATATATGTATCTATTTGCTCTCAAATGATAAATATAAGACAGTTAACGTACTAGCACATTGGCATTTACACAACGCATGCACTGTTATGAAGCTTTAAACATTGAAATAGTATATATATAATGGATAGACAGATCCACGCATACCAACACACACACACACACACACACACACACACATATATATATATATATATATATATATATATATATATATATATATATATATATATATATATATATACTAGCAATGGGTGTCCGGCGTTTTCCGGGTGTTTGGAGGTGTATGCTGAGCAAAAAAAAAAAAAAAAAAAACAAGTAAAAAAGGTAATTTTTTTAAGCTTTGATCCCTATTATGACCCCTTAATATTTATTGTTTTGGGCTCAAATCAAATTATTAAGTTAGATCCATGTCCAAGAAATCAATATCTAAAATGTCAAGTGTTTAGATCCAAAATTGTCGGAGAAGATTGGTCGAGTTCTCAAAGGTCAAATCGTTGAACTTTGACCCTTTAACAGCGAAATTTCTGGCCGAAACTCGATCACATC
>NC_136505.1:28283737-28286237 GCF_053919585.1 Euprymna scolopes | reverse complement strand
TATATATATATATATATATATATATATATATATTATTTTTAAAATATAATTTAAAAAATATAATTATCCACTGACACGGGTTTCGTCGGATACGACACATCAGAGTGGCTGAATTTAGCGAGACTCGAAATCGGGACCCCATGATAAGAAGCCTAAACCTCTACCACTCGGCTGTCTCGCCTGACTACTAAGTGCATCGCGTTTTTTTATGTAGATGTTTTTATTTGTTTTTGTTAGCGATACTTTCCTGAATGAATTCAAGTATTTATACGAAAGTGCATTTTTACCTAAATGCTTCTTGGGAATAATTTTCCCATTGACCAATCTGGTACCCCCTTAATGGGGAGCGGCATATATATTGTTTTTAATATATATATATATATATATATATATATAGATATATATATATATACACACACACACACACACACACACACACACATATATATATATATATATATATATATATATATATATATATATATATATATATATATATATATATATATATACCGTCGGTCATAATCCAACAGATTTTTACTGTGGTTATAATCAAAGTAATCAGTAGAAAATATAGCCATATGTTTATTTATATAAACTTATTATTTGAAAAAACATTTTTGCTACACATTTGCAAACATTTCTAGTTGCACACCACTTTTTTAATATCATCAAACCACTATTTAATATGAACACACAACTATATATATATATATATATATATATATATATATATATATATATATATATATATATGGGCTTTTCCGTAACTACAACCAAGGTAAATGTTTCTCGCATGTTTTCCCCGTTAGGGAACGTCCCTCTTTTTTCTTTCTCTTCAAAAAATGCTACATTGCCAAAAGTGTGTTTATTCATAAAGTCTGAAGAAATGCTTGTTTTTGAAAATTTTCAAACGATATAATGCTTGAAATTGTCGAACTGGACATTGAAACAATTGTAACATAAAATGAAATACACATTTTGTTGCCATCAAAACCTTGTTTTGAAGTCTTGATTTTGCACACACAGTATATTAATGCTCAATTATTAAATGTGATAATTTTGTAGCTTAATACTTAAGTCAACCTTTTTTTGGCTTAAAACCTATTGGTATATGAAAATTTACTGAATCACACGAACTCAGTATATTGCATATATATATATATATATATATATATATATATATATATATATATATATATATATATATGGATATAAATAACAATTTTAAAAGGAAGCCCTAAAATTCAACATTTTGCAAACTGTTGAGTGATTTTTTAAGGGTAAGCTTAATTTTAATTCATATATATGTATATATATATATATGTGTGTATGTGTATGTGTGTATGTGTATGTGTGTGTGTGTTAATGTCAAACCAAATTTTGCTCGCCGTATTTGTTACTGTCTGTTAAGCAGTACCCTTCAAGCAACTAGTTCATTTAAAAGCGCTCTATTGAGTTGGAAAAAATCACAATAAAATATGGCTAATTACATTTTATTGTTTTCTTTTAATTTTTTTTTCTTGCGTTTCCTTATTAAGTGTTTCTACAGAAAACACTGTCTTTTAGCGACACATCTAATATAGAGACATGCATCTATTAAGTTTTTGGTGTACATATTTGAAATTTCATATAGAAGTGAATTGAACTGGTGAAATAAATTCGACTTGGTCTTTAGTCGGTAAAAGAGTTAAAATTGAAGAATATTGACACTAGGCATTTTTATGTGCTATTCTACGCATGCGCAAGTATACATTAAAAAACGGATACTTTTTCTCACTTATTTATCCATCGGACAATAGCTTAAACGGAAACGCCAAAAGCAAGTGCGCTTAATGTTTTCGTTTTGATTGTACCTAGTTACTAGTTAGACACCAGTGTCGTTTTTTAACGTGGAGATAAGGTACAAAAATAAAAAAATTGTCTCAGTCGTGAAGGACTGATCCTCTACCGAAAGAGAACAAGAAATGGAAGTGCAACATCTGAAGATCAGATACTACACTTTGATCTTGATCAAAAGGCCAAGACACATTACTTGGTTTTCGTTTTGATTGCAGCTAATGTCACTCAAGTCAATATTTTTTTAATTTGTTAAATCTCTACTATATATTGGGCACAATATAATAAACAATAGATTATTAGCTCTATAATAATAAATACGGAATCTGTATAAATTAAAATATCATATTCGAGCGTAGTTTATAAACTGCACATGTCGGGGGCACTAGTACATATTGTGTACATTATAATAATCAATAGAGTATTAGCTATATGATAATAATAATAATAATAATAATAATAATAATAATAATAATAATAATAATAATAATAATAATAATAATAATAATAATAATAATAATAATAAAACACGAATTCTGCCTAAATTAAAATATTATACTTAAGCGTCTTTGACGGCCAGGCAACGCCGGCAGTCGGATAGTATATATATATATATATATATATATATATATATATATATATATATATATATGTGTGTGTG
>NC_136505.1:28278737-28281237 GCF_053919585.1 Euprymna scolopes | reverse complement strand
TACGGACAAATCGTTTGTATAAGCAATATCGCTTGAAGAATTCTCTAGTGACTTGTAACCGGCGGACCAAACATACTTATGAACGTGTAGGACATAGTAATGATTATAAAAAATAAATAAAAAGTATATATATATATATATATATATATATATATATATATATATATACATATATATATATATATATATATATATATATATATATACTAGCAAAGATACCCATGCTTCGCGGGCACCTTTGCAGCATGTGGATGTTGCAAGAGCCTTACTAAATATGACCTTGTCAAGATCTTGAGAAATGGTGTGCATTCTCCTTAGGTTGGAGATCATCATCATGTCAGATTTGACCATAATCGGTCCAGTTGTGTGAGCTGCAAGGAAGCATATACACATTTGACTTTAACCATTACCGTGGAAAATGGTGTGCACCATCCTTAAGTAGGTCTATCCAGTGGGGTGGGCTTTTGGATAGTATATATACATAGGCTATGACCTTGACTTTTGACCTTAACCTTGAAAATGGTTTACGCTTTCCCCAAGTGGGAGACCATTATCATTCAAGGTTTGGTTATGATCGATCCAGTAGGTTGTAGGAGAGTTACACACACGCACGAACGCTAATATATACATATATATATATATATATATATATATATATATATATATATACATATATATATATATATATAATATGAAGCTGGACGACTTTGTGTGTGTCTGGTCACGGATAGGCTCCTATACGGTTGACTATTATAGAAAACTGATCACATATAATGATAAAAGATGTATCGAGACACGGGAATGGGTATGTTTGATGTGGCATAATGATGATTCATTAAAATTGTTGGGTCTGCGTACGCGCCTAGTCCACAAAGTATGGAAATAAAAAATTTAAAAATTAAAAAAAAAAAAACGTTTACAAGTGTGTTTGATATAGATGTACATAAGAATACTTTAATAAGTATGTTTTAACTTAAATACGGATGGTATAATAAAAATTGTGGGGTCTGCGTTCGCGCCTGGCCTCCATAGAATGGAAATAGGCACAAACTTTAATAAAGACTTTTCATATCTATCTGAGTAAGTAAACTTTGACAATTATGTTTCAGTTTGAAGAAATATGGTATAATAAAATTATGGGGTGTTCGTTCGCGCCTGACCTCAATAGAATGTAAATATGTCACAAAGTTTAACAAGGTGTTTTAATAGAGATCCACAGAATATTGTGATAAGTGTTTCAGTGTGAACATATATGGTATAATAAATTATGTGGTTTATCTATTTTATTTTTACTTTCATCATATTTTGCTTTGGTTTTGATACCCCCGAATTCGAAGCTATCTCTTTACAACCCTTCCTTTTAATAACCTATCATACTTTCATAAATCAGAGTCCATTTTCTGTAGGCTGTTTTTGAACCCAGTCAACGACGGATACTTTTGCTAGTATATATATATATATATATATATATATATATATATATATATATATATATAAATTCAGGCTTGAGATTTTCAAAAGTAGGGACTAATGAATACAACGGGGTTGTTAGATAGTGCTCGATTACAAGAGCTCTCTAAAAAAAAAAAAGAAGGATTAAATGGAGAAGTCGTATTTCAACCTTTTTGGAAAATCGTTCAAAATTTACCGCAGTTGGATTTATAGACAATATTAATTTGAAATTATTAAGGGAGGGTAGATTTTACCAGACCAGTAGATTATGTTAGGGGTGTAGGAGGGGGAAGTTAAACTGAACATCGATTTGCATTAAGCTTGTCTGTTTATAAGCTAATTTTTGCGTGCTGAAGATACGGTTTGCAAAAGTGTTCGGTACACAACAAGTCGCGCGTCAGAAAAAGTTGCATGGTTAGAGAGGCAGAGAGAGAGTTTAATAAAAGAAAGAAATAAAGAAAAATGAAATAGAGTTAATAACAAATTTAATGTAGCGGAAGGTGGGAGATTGAAAAAAAAAACTGGAGCCGTATGTCTATGATGAAAAATAAAACACTATCGTTTATAGATTCATATATACATATTTACAACGAGACATATCTCCATATATATATATATATATATATATATATATATATATATATACTTATTTAATTATATTCCAGCTTTTATTTATACCAATCCTTTAATTTATTAAGCTTGATGTAACTATATATCTGATACAATTTATTGACAGAAAGTCTATATTCCAAATTTCAAGATGTTCTCCCTCTTGACAGCACTTGTTTCGGAGCACAGCATCATTCATGTAATTATAATGTCAATTTTTTGGATTGACTCTGCCCTTACATATCAGAAGAATAGGAACATATCAATTTTAAAAGAAAATAAAGGAATATGTGTATGATTACAAAATCCGAACAACCAGAAGAATAGTTACAATTGTGTTTTGTTTCAGTTACGCCATCTTTGAATTCATAACAATTACGTGAACTATTCTCCGCTACGAAACAGTAATATTGACCATTTGAACATGCTGAATGAAATA
>NC_136505.1:28161237-28273737 GCF_053919585.1 Euprymna scolopes | reverse complement strand
ATATATATATATATATATATATATATATATATAAAGTTATATAATATATATGGCGATTAAGCTAAACTGAATATTCCACGTTTCATCCACTCTAGGACTCTTCAGGCTTATGCGCATAATATATATATATATATATATATATATATATATATATATTTGTAGTCATCGACATATAGTCATGCTTCGTTGTATCACAACTCATAAGTGCCGCTAGACTAGCACTTCTCCCAAGCCAAGGATCGAACCTAGAACCGTCGTGTTGACAGTCGGCCATTCTACCCTCGACCACGGAAGCGATGCCCGCAAGTAATCTGTCCGAATGTCTATTTAAACAAACATCCGTCCACCACTTGTACAGTGCTCAAACCGCTTGTTTATAAACTAACAGCGGGCTTCGCATTTTTCAGCCAAATTAAGTAGCGAGTGAGATTATTTACGACAGTGCTCATCCCGAAGAGGAGGGTTTTGTCTATATGTACAAGATAATCTAAAGTAGTGAATGAATAATTATGGAATTATTGAATATACATTTTATTCAACACGGTACATGTGTACATTATGTGTTGCAAATGTTTGCGTTTAGGGGGGGAATATTTGTAACTGTTTTTGTATTTTTCTAAAAAAATTATCTAACGATCATTATTAATTTTTCAATTTTTTCAGTAACGCTGTAATAATATGACATCCCGTATGCGGGGCAAAAATGAAAGTGGGAGTTCACAGTATATATATATATATATATATATATACATATACATGTGTGTGTGTGTGTGTGTGTGTGTGTGTATTTATGTATATATGTATATTTATACATAAGAGCAAATAGTTAATAAAACATGTTAAAAACACTTATATATATATATATGGATATATATATGTATATATATATATTTATACTCCTATAAATTCTGTTTTCTTTTGTGTGTATCGATATTCATATTAAAACCCCTGTTTTCTATTTATTTAAAAAGAAAATACAATTTTCTAATATCTTGGTTGTGGAATTGCATTCACTAGCAAAAGATCTAACTAATTTGTATATAAACATTCATTTTAATTAATTCCCTATTAGTTTCTTCGGTTTTTTAATCGTATAATAATCTTTAGTTAACTATTACTTGTAGTTATATTCATGTAGATATTATACATGAGTTATCCTTGCATAATATTTGCGAAAAAAGTTTATAGTAAACACAATATTGTTTCCATATATATTTATGTATACATATATATTTTTGTTAAACAAATCTATCTATCTATCTGTAAAAGTGAACGTCTCTGTGTAACTGTCTGTCTGTGTATCTGTGTATCTGTCTGTGTGTGTACATTTCCCTACGCAATAACCCCGTTAATGTTTAGTTTGCAGACTCGAAATTTGATATAAAGGTACTGAGATCTGGGAAAATCTACGTGATCAGTTTTCGGCCAGAAACTGGGCTGTTAAAGGGTCAAAGTTCAACGATTTGACCTTTGAGAACTCTACCAAACTCCTCCGACAATTTTCGGTATAAACACTTTAAATTTGAGATATAGGTTCCTTGAACATGGATCTAACTTAATAACTTATTTTGAACCCAAAACAATTAATTTTAAGGATTGTAATAGGGGTCAAAGATAAAAAAAATTGACCGCTTTTGTTTTTGCTCAACACACACCTCCAAATACCCGGACAACGCCGAACACCCATGCTAGTATATATATATATATATATATATATATATATATATATATATATATATATATATATATATATATATATTAGCAAAAGTACCCGTCCTTGACTGGGTTCAAAAAGAGCCTACAAAAAATGGACTCTGATTTATGAACGTAGGAGAGGTTATGAAAAGAAAGGGTTGTAAAGAGATAGCTTCGAATTTGGGGGTATCAAAACCAAAGAAAAATATGATGAAAGTAAAAATAAAATAGATAAACCCCATAATTTGTTATACCATACCTGTTCACACTGAAACACTTATCACAATATTCTGTGGATCTATATTAAAAAACCTTGTTAAACTTTGTGACATATTTCCATTCTATAGAGGTCAGGTGCGAACGAACACACCATAATTTTATTATACCATATTTCTTCAAACTGGAACATAATTGTCAAAGTATACTTACTCACATAGATATGAAAAGTCTATCGAGGCCAGGCGCGAACGCAGACCCCACAATTTTATTATATCCATACATACATCCATATTTAAGTTAAAACCTACTTATTAAAGTTTTCTTATGTACATCTATATCAACACACTTGTAAACGTTTTTTTTTAATTTTACAATGTTTTATTTCAATACTTTGTGGACCAGGCGCGAACGCAGATCCACAATTTTCATGAACCACCGTTTTGCCAGATCAAATATACTCATTCATGTTTCTTGATACATTTTCTATCATGATATGTAATCAGTTCTTTTAAAATATTAACCATATAGGAGCCTATTCGTGACCAGACACACACGCATACACATACAGACATTCAGCTTTATATATATATATATATATATATATATGAAATAAAATGGAGGTGGAAGGACCTGGATACTCAACGTTTCGCCCGATTTATGCGGGCTTCTTCAAGAGGGATGGTCATTGACGAGAGAGTCGGAGGATTGGGGCTATATATAATGATGGGGGAGAGCAGCGTGTTTTCCTTATGTAAATTAGATGTCATATATACATGTATATACATTTTATGAGAGAAGAACTAATTAGAGTAAACTAGTGTAGTGGATTACGTCTAAAAGATAAAATATCGTAGAGATTAAAAATTGTGTTTGGAAATATAGCGGTGATAGATTAAATAAATAAAATGACACGAGATTACGAAAGAATCGTTTTTTTTTTTTTTTTAATTAGAAATAATTGAATTGGGATAAAACGTGAGATTGTAAAGTTTACAAAATAGTACTGGCAGTAATATTCTATAAGTTATCCCATCTAAACAAGGATTGCTCGATATGCAAGATAGAGCAAATAAATTAAATTGTGATTCAATAAATTTCCAAAAAAATCTTATAGAAATGAAATGAAGTGGTTGAGTTTCATATCAAAGAATTTTTATTATTCTAAGCAAGACAAAGAATACTTTAGAAAATTAATATATATATATGTATATATATATATATATATATATATATATATATATATATATATGTATGTATGTATGCATGTATGTATGTATGTATTATGTACATGTTATTTTTTATTTTTGCGATATGTTTTGTATGAATTCAATTATTTGTACGAAAGTGCATTTTTACCTAAATGCGAGTTGGTAATAATTTTCCCTTTTACCAATTTGGTACACCTAAATGGGGAGCGGCATTTTAAAAACTACATATATATATATATATATATATGCACACATATATATATACATAATATATATATATATATATATATATATATATATATATATATATATATATATTTGTAATGAGACGATTCCATACAATTACCAATACTTTTCTAAATTTCTAGTTGTTTTTTTTTGGGGGGGGGTCGGATTACAACAAAACCCATGTAATATGTTCATGTTATTTTCTCAAGTGAAAAAATGTACTTCTGGGTATGACCTATAGATTTTACTTTTACTAGTAGTTTTTAATCAATAAATATTCCATTATTTCATTATTTCGTCATTAATGCGAATCAGGAATAAATGAAGTTTTAAATGAAAACAGAAATAAAAACAACGAAAGAATCGTTTTAAGCATTGGAAAATAGAGCCACGTTTATCCGATTTCGATACCGATTTTTTCGATTCTTGATTCCGATTTCGATTAATCGTCCAAACCAATATATATATATATATATATATATATATATATATATATATATATAATATTTACATATATATAAGTACACCAATATATATATATATATGTGTGTGTGTGTGTGTGTGTGTGTGTGTGTGTGCTTGTATATAGACATTCACATAATATATAAATATATACATAGACATAAATATACATTCACGCGCATATATCTTTACATGACTAATAAGCATGTGCTCCCTATATTTCTTTTTCCCCCCTCTCTCTCTTTCTGTCTTTGTCTGCTCTTCTCTCTCCCTCTCGTTCTCTCTCTCTCTCTCACACACACACACATTGTTGAATGTACATTTTTATATGTTGCATATCAATAGAGGCATCTCCTTCCGCTCTCTATAAATTATGTGGTTAGGATTACAGCAGGCTGTATAGTGCGCGAGGTCAGCTAATCACAAGCTGCCTATTAACCTCCGCTAATTCATATGCTCGCATTCACGCACTGGATGAGACGCTCAACAAATCGAATATTTGATATGACGTTAACGGAAAATATATCTGATCCACACAAGGAGATCCGTTGAAAGTTGTAAGCTCATATTATCATAATAATTTTTTTACAACTGAGAACGAAGGTGATTTCTTTCTAAAGTAGAATTAATACAAAAAATAAATAAATAACGTCTTTGACAAGAAGGAACTGCTTCAGGCTTAGAATGACACCAGAACGTATTTTTTCGACAGTTTGCGTTCTGTATATTGCACCATCCTAACTAATAATGATGCATGGAAATCATACTGTGCAATAACAATATCAGGTCCCAAATGCGCTCTATTCGTATTTATGATAAGCTTTGCATTATTTCTGACGGCAGTTAGTGAATTCGTAAAGCACGGCACTCAAAATATGATTTATTTAGTAGAATAAATTATACTTATGACAATTAAATTCTGTACAAATGTCTGCGTTTCATTGTCGAAAGAAAATGTTTTAAATCTCCTTCACTCACTCTCTCTCACTTTCTCTCTCTTTCTCTCTCTTTCTCTCTCTCTCTCTCTTTATATATATATATATTTATATATATATATATATATATATATACGTATATATATGTGTGTGTGTGTGTGTGTGTGTGTGTGTGTGTGTGTGTGTGTGTGTGTGTGTGTGTGTGTGTGTGTGGCGATTAAGCTACACTGAATATTCCGCGTTTCATCCACTCTAGGATTCTTCAGGCTTATGCACAGAGAGTGAGTGAAGGAGATTTGAAAAAATATATGCATATATATATATATATATATATATATATATATATATATATATATATATATATAGCCAGATAACTTGGGTTTTTATTGTATTTTGCTGACAAGTATGAATAAATTTTGCTTAGTTTGCCTTAGTACTGTTATGTTTATGCACTGTGTTGATAAAGAAACTATATATATATATATATATATATATATGTGAGTGTGTAGGTGGGTATGTATATGTGTATATATGTATGCTCCTACATATATTTCTATGTATGTACGTGTGTGTATGTGTGTATGCCTGTGTGCGTGTGCATGTGTACATGTACATGAATATATATGTATGCGTATGGGATTGTGTGTGAGTGTATGCTATATATGGGGAAAGAAAGTCTTTAAAAAAGAACCCTAAAGAAGCCATAAAAACCTTCACCATATGGACTAAAAAACACTCTTTGAAACTAACTTTGACCGGTCACAGTAAAACACTTACAGCTGGAGACAGAACGTCTAAACACTGAACACACGCATCGCACCACTATGAAAAACATATTTGATATCAGCGGAGGCATATCCACAAACTCCCATTTTAAAGAAAAACTTTTTACGAAAATATCTGAAGAGAGCACACCCTAAGCTCGAAACGCGTTATAAAAATATTTTAAAATAAAAATATGATGAAAACCTTTAAAAAAAAACCACAATTGTTGATGGCTACACTCTTTTAAATATACATTTTTTCTCTCGTTGGAACTACACAACCATCACTTTAAATATATATATATATATATATATATATATATATATATATATATTATAATTTATAAAATATATATGGCGATTAAGCTACACTGAATATTCTGCGTTTCATCCAACTATAGGATTCGTCAGGCTTATGCGCATAAGCCTGACGAATCCTATAGTTGGATGAAACGCAGAATATTCAGTGTAGCTTAATCGCCATATATATTTTATAAATTACTAACTAGCTCTACCTACGTATTGAGCACTTTTGAAGTAAATACTTAAAGTTTACGCATAAATCTATACTTTTGTATATTAAATTCATGCGAATAAATGAAGTAGTTATATATATATATATATATATATATATATATATATATATTCTTCATGTTTCATCAGATCTCCAAATATAATAGGTAGTCCAAAAAGTTTGCTTTACTTGTTGACTACGAAGTTCATTTGGAGTCCTAATGAATCATGATCCGCGCGAATACTTTTCACAATATATATATATATATATATATATATATATATATATATATATATATATATAGTCATCCACATAAAGTACTGTTTCGCAGCTCATCGATGCGGCTAGATAGGCAACTTCCTCAAGCCAGGATCGAAACCCCACCGCCCAAATTACAATCAAGGCCTCTTACCATTGCGCTATACGTCTGCTGCTGTGAGGAAATGACATCATCCAAATGCCTCCGCTCGATTTGTTTATATATATATATATATATATATATATATATATATATATATATATATATATATATATATATATATATATATATATATGTGTGTGTGTGTGTAATTTACTTTTTTTATATAAAAGCTGTGCATGGGTATTGAATACTTTTGGAGAAATTTTTATTTTCTAGACAACAGTGAGTTTCCGTTAACTGTAACATTTTAATCATTTCAATTTACTGGTGGCCTCATAGCAGAAAACGGTCCAGTTGACCAACACAGCATTAATCTTTTTGGCCAATTATTATATATTTTTTTCCGAGAGATTGATCTTTTAACGATATAAATATTTCACGGTCCGATGCGTCTGCCAAAATTGTTTGGCAAGCATACAAACACACACAGCAACACACACATACAAACACGCATTTTTCTTTTTATATAATAGATATATGAGTGTGTCTTGAGACAGTATTCTTTCATTTAAACATAACGTAATTCTACTGTTTTTTAATTTGTTCCATTTTTTTAATGCTTTGAAATTTGGTAAGGGATAATTTCTCTGAAGAGGAACTCATGAACAAAGCTTGTTTCCCACAATATCACATCTGCCGGATACAATATTACGGGCTGCTTCCACGGTGACAAAACATAGTCGTTTTTAAGTATAATGTTAACAGATTCTTGTCACTTAAATAATCAAATTCTCAACATTTAACTTGTCCTTTTCATAAAGTTGCTCATCGCCAGATGAGAATCTCATTAACCGTTATCCTCAAGTGGTCTTAAACTATGGATTTTCCCTTGGCACCAAAGCCAAAAGAGTCTAGACCATTTCCGGCTACGGTTTATTGCTGTTCCTGTGCAGTTCTATGAGGTCCACGCTTTTATGCTTTGCTTTCTGACCCTTTGAAAAGGAATTAGTTATTTGCTAATCGCTTGAGGCGCCCCTACCTGAAATTGTGTCGCAGCCAGTATTTGTCGGGTCAGAGTGTTTGCACTCTAGGGGAGGGGGGCTAATCAACCTAACTTCCGACCCTGGTGGCACATCTTCCGACAGATTACTACTCTTAAATTATTATTAGATTATTATTATTATTATTATTATTATTATTATTATTATTGTTGTTGTTGTTGTTGTTATTTAGTTTTATTAGTAGTAATAACGATACTCATGCGGAAAACGGGACATTTTTAGAGTTTTATCTATTTTAAAGATACTTACTTTCATCTGCTATTTTTATAAAAACCTACCGTAAACATTTCTGAATTTTTCAGATGAGGACCCGTGATTAGAGTACTTGGAAAAATCAATTGTAGAAGTGATATTCTCCTGAAGGTTTAAGGTACAATCTGCAGTATGAGCGACCGAAAAATACAATTGCGAATTACTTAGGATATCTATCCTGTGAATCAAAATAAACGGTTCCGTTCGAAATTCCGTCCAAACATTTCCAAGTTCGACAAGATAGATCTGAAAAAGTTCGGAGATTACATCAACCGAAACACTGTATAAATCACATTCAAGATGAGAACAGTAGTGGGATGTGTCCTCACGTAAACAGTGAATTCATTCCGATGTGCACACACAGGAGTTCGACCACTGTAAACCCCCGCCCCACTCTCAGACAAATTATTCAATATTTTTCTTCTTTCTTTACGGGTACGTATATGGATAAAGATGATATCGTCTCTGAAATCATCGTACACAAATCGAATTTGTAACTGTTTTGCATTTCTTGGAACATACGTGAATGTTCTCGCATTGATTTTGTTTACCTCTTATACATACATACATACATATATATTTATATATATATATATATATATATACTTCTGCTAGTATATATATATATATATATATATATATATATATATATATAGTCTACGCATAAATCTATACTTTCGTATATTAATTTTATGTGAGTAAATTAAGTAGTTATATATATGTATATATATATATATATATATATATATATATATATATACTAGCAGAAGTGCCCGTCGTTGACTGGGTTCAAAAACAGCCTACAGAAAATGGACTGTGATTGATCAAAGTATGATAGGTTATGAAAAGGAGGGGGTTGTAAAGAGATAGGTTTTGATACTCAAAAATTTTACCCTAAGCAAAATATGATGAAAGTAAAGATAATTTTCGCGAAAATATATATTTTTATATCAACTTTGTTTCCATTCGTAGCCAAGAGTGACCAACAAAATGATGTTTCCTTACAAAGAGAAAATGTTATGTATATAATAATATAAATATACAAGAAATAAATGTTACCATAGTCAATAAAAGTTACTTTTATGGTAGAAAAGTTCATTTGTTTGTATTTTAAGTAGTTTGTAATTTTTTTTTTAATTCACGAACCGCTTTAAAAAAAATCAAAATGGCAGCGACTTTGAAATGGAGAGCCCCGTTTCCAATTTGAAGGAGGGGCACCTGAGCATTCTGTGTTTAAGAGAGTTCCGTCAACGTAAGGAATATTTATAAACATATTTTAATGTTTTCCGTTATTTTGTGCTTGAGGAATATTCGATTATGGCATGTGTAGTTTATATAAAAATTCATTTAGGTAGTTATCGCCTCAAATTTCGTTTTAATTTCGGTTCGCTGAAATTATTTCAAGTAAAGAGCATTAATAACTATTTCAAAACAAAAACAACATGCACTGAACTTTTATTGACTATGGTAACATTTATTTCTTGTATATTTATTTTTCGAGTAGTTGTTTGTTGGCTTTTCTGCTAACCACTCTTACTAAATAATATCGATGAAATATCGAAAAACAAAGAAACAAAAACAGTTTTGAAAAATAATGAAGCTTTATTTACTTTAATAAAATAATCCAAAACAGCAAAAAGTAAACACGTAGCTACTTTAGTTTTTTAAAACAAAGTATCGATATAAATATGAATAAAAAGAAAATGGCGCCCTTTTCAAGCAGAACAGCTTCATTTCAGTTTTACATTATAAAACGGTGTACTATTGCGCCGTCAGATTCAGGGTTGTACTATTGTAATGTAAAGAACACACAGAAAGGGTTGTAATCAATTGAATTCCTTCTAGTACACTTACAAAGAAAGCTTAAACAGATATATAAATAAAAATAAAAAGGTTATGTAAATGTATTTAAAAAGACACGTAATCACGTGAGCAGAATGTTTTCATTCTGTTGAAACGATAACAAGAAACGTTCTTATTTTTTATTATTTATCTATTTTAAAAAGAGTGTCATGTGCAAGTGGAGAAAGAAAAAAACAGAATTATGCAAAATTTGTGTCGATCATTGTCTAAAGTTCCGACTTTTTTGGGGGGGGGATATCACTTTAATATGAACGTGAATTTATGAGGTTAATTTATTCGGTACAATATGATTCAACTCCAAAAATTGAATAAAAGCTAACGTGAATTAAGATTAAAGTTAAGGTGTAATTGTGGATCCTCCCCCCTTTTAAAAAACCTTGTTAAACTTTGCGACATATTTACATTCTATGGAGGTCAGGCGCGAACGATCACCCAATAATTTTATTATACCATATTTCTTCAATCTGAAACATAATTATCAAAGTATACTTATGCAGATAGATATGAAAAGTCTTTGTTAAAGTTTGAGCCATATTTCCATGGAGTACAGGCGCGAACGCAGACCCCACAATTCTATTATACCAGCCTTATTTAAGTTGAAACATACTTATTAAAGTATTCTTATGTACATCTATATCAAAACCCCTTGTAAACGTGTTTTTGTTTTTTTTTCATTTTTTTTATTTCCATACTTTGGAGGCCAGGAGCGAACGCAGACCTCACAATTTTTATGAACCATCGTTCTACCAGATCAAACATACCCATCTCTGATCCTCGATACATATTCTATCATTATATGTAATCAGCTTTTTTTTTAAATAGTCAAACATATAGGAGCCTATTCGTGACCACACACACAACACACACACACACAGACGTTCAGCTTTATATATATATATATATATATATATATATATATATATATATATATATATATATATATATATATATGTGTGTGTGTGTGTGTGTGTTAGTTTTGGGATGATTTATCGGAATAAGAAACGGGAACTGGAAATATCGTAAATTTTGGGGGTATCGCAATTTGTATCGGAATCGGAAAATTTTATGCATAGTTTCCAATGCCAAAAACGATTCTGTTTACAGTTATTTTATTTAGTTTTTTTTAAAGCAAGAATCTTACGTTGTTAGTAGTAATGATAAAATAATAAATATTTATTGATTTTTTAACTACCTGTAAAACTAAAAATCTATAGATCATTTTCCATAAGTGTATTTTTACGGTTGAGAAAATATATGCATACCTAACATGTGTTTTTATGGTAATCAGGAATACATAACAACACTATAGTTAATCATTTAGAGATTTATAAAAGTATATATGGCACAATCAGAGGTGCAGTTTTCACAAACTCTATGCATGAAATTAATGTCTTTCAGTAATAACACGTCTAATGTTGTTTTCCAAATGGTTTATTTCGTCTTATTTATCAGTGTAGACATGTGAGTTCACATATACCAAAAGAAAATTATTACATATACCAAAAGAAAACGTTTGATTGGTTGGTTGTTTTTGTTTTACGGCATATCAACCCTTTTCGGGTTATTTAATGCCGAATCCAAAGATTTTGAAGAAAAATTTTTTTAATAGAGTATATTTGTTGTTTTCACGTCGGTTTCTATTTAACCCATAGTTGGGACCCTAACAGGTACTACCACTCCTGGTCAGAGTGGACCTGGGAGCAATGGTAATTAAAGGGTGGCTCCACACTCCCCAAAGCCCACAAGCTGGGGCCTCACCACTGGATATAGTTTAAGGTCATATCCAGGACCCTCATTGAGGGACTTTTACCCTCTGCAGGGGGGGGGGGTCAGTCGGCGTATTCTAATGCCCAGCCGACAGGGCCTTTTACGTTTGAGAAAATATCTGCGCATTTAACATGTATTTTTACGGTATTCATGAAAAAAATATATAAACTGTATAGTTAAATATAAAAAGATTTACAAGAATCGGAATCGGTAATTGTATCGGAATCGGAAACTTAGTACGGAATCAGTAATTGTATCGGAATCAGGAAATCTTTTTTTTTTCTTTTTTTTACTCGCCTGGCCCCAAAAATGCATAAGGGGCTATTAATTGTGACCATGTCTACGAAAGATAAGTAGACTAGTTTACGTTATAATTAAAACTCTGTATATCAATACAGTTAGAGAAGCAGGTAATAAAAATGTAATGCCAAAGTCTAGCTGTTCGACCGAAGAAGCAATTAGAGGAGAAAGCTTTCTGGAATTTAGCGACCTCAACAGATAAGAGGTGTGATTTTGCTCCTAATCGGGGTTGTCGGGGATATGTATGTGCAATGTGTTTATCAGAGTACATTCGATTGTACAACATGCACAGGGATGCAACATGGCGGTGAAAGGACAGGGGTTGGAGTCTAGTTGACAAAGTGGGACCTATTAAGTGAGAGCAACTTCTTTTTTAACCCTATCCAAGAGGGAGAGACTGGTGGTAGATACACCAGCCAAGATGTGGCAACAATGCTCCATGTATGGGCGAATGGTGGCCTTGTAGAGGTACAGGATACTCCTGGCTGTGAGTAGTTTTCTAGCACGATAAAGGAAGCAAACATTCCTTGCAGCAACTTTCGTAATGTCCTTAATATATTTGTTCCAGTTTATATTAACTGTGAATGTTAAGCCGAGGAGTTTGAAAGAATTGGAATTGTCACATTACTAATATATATATATATATATATATATATATATAGAGAGAGAGAGAGAGAGATAAAGTGAACATGTCTGTGTCCGTGTGTATGTGTCTGTGTGTATGTGTCTGTGTAATGTTTTTGGCCAGAAATTTGGCTGTTAAGCGGTCAAAGTTCAACAATTTGACCTTTGTGAACTCTACCAAACTCCTCCGCCAATTTTGGGTCTAAAAACTTGAGATTTTAGATATAGATTCCTTGAACATTGATCTAATTTAATAACTTGATTTGAGCCCGAAACAATAAATGTTAAGGGGGCATAATAGGGGTCAGAATTTAAAAAGTTGACAGCTTTATTTATTTATTTATTTATTTATTTTTTTGCTCAGCATACACCTCCAAACACCCGGACAACGTCGGGCTGAAATGCTAGTATATATATATATATATATATATATATATATATATATATATATATATATATATATATATATATATATATATATATATAAGCCCTTCTCTGATGAACGGGTTCGAATACGGTATGAGTCTCGTTTTTAATCGAGCCGTATTCTTTGCTATTTAAAAACAATATAAACAAAAACTCGCTTGTTTACTAATATGACACGTTCAAATAATAATCACAACAAACACTACCTCATATATATGTATATGTATATATACTCATATATATATATATATATATATATATATATATATATATATATATATATATATACGAGTATACATGTCTAAACAATAATCCCAACAAAACAACTTATTTATATATCTATAAAAGTGAAACTGTTTGTCTGCAACATTTAAAAAAAAATTGTCCTCTGCAGTCTCTACCAAATTACTTAGACAATATCTGGTCTAAACATTTGAAATTTTACATAAAGGGTATTCAGAGATAGGGCAAGCGTTTTAATCGGTTTGGGTCGAACATTTGAGCTACAAATATGTAAATCTATGTGTGTATGTTTGCATGTCTACCTAAAACTTTTGACAGAGGTGACGGATTTTTACAAGATCAGTATCGTTTGAAGCTCGACCCTTCAGACGACAAATACCGAAAAATTGGCTAAAAATATTAATTTCTTCGCCCTCAACTGAGAACCTTTCTGCAGGGAAGGATCGCTGTTTTCGGCGATATTTTCGAAAGTCACCACCTCTTTCCTATTGTCTAGCCTTAATTTAAACGTACCACACTTCCGGTTTGGCGGTGGTCGTAACAGCAAAGACGTCACGTTTTTATTTTCACTTTCTTTTCCTCCTTCGCGGTACGGGTTCGACCCTGCCTTCCTACTACCACTTTTTTTTTTCAACACACACCTCCAAACGCCCGGGCAACGCCGGGCTAAAATTTTAGTATCTAATATATATATGTATATATATATATATATATATATATATATATATATATATATATATATATATATATCATTACCATTTTATCTGTTTAGTTACACATGTTTCGGTTACCTAATCGTATAAACGATCCAGTAACTTCATCAGACTTTACAGAAATGGTTATTATGATTTAAAAAACAATAAGCGGAAAACACGGTAATAATAATACACGTTAATAATAATATATTTGCTCTGCAATAGTATTGAGCATTTTCTTCAGGTTTTTTCTAATTACCATTTTTGCTAAATATATATATATATATTTAGCAAAAATATAATATATATATATATATATATACACGCACATATGTTTTTACATAGATATCACCACTTATCAAGGCCAAGAGGTCACTCGAGGATACATATATATATAGATAGGTAGATAGATAGATAAATATGTACAAAGTGCGTGTTCCTGTGCATTTTCCATGTGTATGTGTGCACTCCCATGCCGACATATGCAATTCTAAACTCGTAACGCATTTTAAAAGCCGATATCAAATAAGAATCTATTGGCAGTGCAAGTTTCATTTTCCTATCAATTTAATTAAGAGAACGAAAAAAAGCGGGATTTGAAACGACAAAATGTTCCATGTTTATTGGAAATAATTAGACATATATCAGATATATTTGAAGGAAAATTTTCCTGCGTCCTCCTGTCCCATCTGAATCAATTTCCGAACAAGAGACTGAAACTTGCGGACGAACCGGAGAATGGGGGGGGGGCGATTAGTTTGGAAAACTGCTGAATTTCTTGCTAATATGCACACAAGTCTTTCTTCCTACTTGAAAATGAAATCCTCATTAAGAACGGAGTTATTTAGTAATTTGCCATCAAAAAAAAAAAAATCCCGCTCACCCGGATGTTGTAATTATTTGGAAGACAACGTAAACAGCAAAGATCGTTGGTGTTTATAGAAGTAACAAGGTTAATGTTATCGTTAAGCAAACGTTAAGTATTTTTTTTTACTGTATATGTTTTTTCATTAATTAGATTAAAAGATCGAAATTGGAATAATTGGGACGATTCAGTTTTATGATGAAATCTTTTCTGAAATTACTTTTTGTCTAACATTCCGAAAATTAGGAATCCGTCCTCCCATCGGATCACTACGGGATGAGATATAACAGGTAAAATATAAGATTAGCGACTCTCTCGGTAGTGGGTTTAGTTTCTAGGGCAATTGCTCTTGACATATCAAAGGCCTTTGATAGGGTATCTCATAAAGGTCTACTCCACAATAGCTGGAAATATCTTTTAATTATAAAATCCTTTCTCTCTGATAAGTTTATAACAGTAGTGGTTAATGGACAGAAATCAGAAGCTCACAGTATTAATGCTGGAGTCCCTCAGGGGTTCATCCTGGACCCAACTCTCTTCCTGATTCTCATGAATGATCTTCCAAATCACATTCTAAAATCATTCGCAGACACTGCCATCTCTGGCAACACTTCAAATGGCGTAATTGACCAAGATATCTCTGAATATCGCTTCTCTAATATTGCAACGGGCGAAAGGAGTCGCTGATTAATTTTAATGCATTTAAAACCAATGCCCTATCTTTTCGTCAACAATGCCCTGACCTCCGGCTGCCATAAATTAAAATGAATAGCTCTCCTTGAGGATACTCCATGTTTTGAAAAACTTTAAATTTACTCACGATCTGGAATGTTACCCGTACATAAAATTAAACACTACATCAAATCCGTTGCCAATGCCGCTGGAAAAGTGGTGGGGTCATTCTACCGCTCCATAAAATATCTAACTGCCGATACAATTCTTTACTTGTATAAGAACCAAGTACCTCCTAGGATGTTGCCACATCTGGGCAGGAGCTGCCACACAGAGTTTAAAATAGTCTTCGTAGCCTAGTAGGTGATGCACTTTTCTCTTCCATGCAATCTCCTT
Source organism: Euprymna scolopes (assembly GCF_053919585.1). Lineage (NCBI taxonomy): Eukaryota > Metazoa > Mollusca > Cephalopoda > Sepiida > Sepiolidae > Euprymna > Euprymna scolopes. The sequence continues at coordinate 28,258,187 of NC_136505.1, read as the reverse complement.
CCAACAGAAGAAACGTTGCGAGTCTACCTATGCTCTATCGTTATTTTCATGGCAAGTGCTCGTCTGAGTTCCAATCTAAGGTTTCCCCTTGCCAAACTTTTACGAAAAACAGTCATCTAACTGAAACCACTATCAATAATTTTCTCCGCGTTACCTGTGCCTTAACCTAAACGTGAATTCCTGAACAAAACATCTTCCTGAGAATTGCACGACAGTGGAACTCTATTCCGTTTGCCTGCTTTCCAGCTTACTACAAAATGGCCGTCTTTGGTAAAATATGTTTCTGATTATATTTCTCTCTTCATTGATACCAATCCTGTTTGCTTAGAAGCTCATTGTATTATAAATATAATAACAGACAAGAATAAGAGAATAACTACATTCCAATATCAAAATTTTTATTTTTTGTGTAAAACAGCTCCTTCCGTGTGTTAAAATTTCGTTATATTTTTTACCGATCCTTTTCGTTAGACAAAAACAATCGGTTATTATAATATAAATACCGACGCTTCTCATGCATATACTCCTCAGACAAATAGCAAAGAATGTTCAATTTTCTGGTTAGTATATGCATGAGAATAGTCGATATTGACATAATAATAACTAATTGTTTCTGCGTAACGAAACGGATCTGTAAAAATGCATATCTCGGAAGCTTACGTATACAGCCAGAATATGGCGAAAACGCTCAACTGATGAAAGTCGTTTGACTATACGGCATTATAAACACATTGCATCAAATATTGAAATAAACAATCTGAAAATATGGTAGAAACAAATTGCATCAAATATTAAAAAGAAACAATCTTAAAATGGTGTCGAATCACATAGTAACAAATATTGCAATAAACAATCTTAAAATATGGTAGAAACACATTGCATCAAATATTGAAATAAACAATCTTAAAATATGGTAGAAACACATTGCATCAAATATTGAAAGAAACAATCTTAAAATGTGGTAGAAACATATTGCATCAAATATTGAAAAAAACAATCTTAAAATATGGTAGAAACACATTGCATCAAATATTGAAATAAACAATCTTAAAATATGGTAGAAACACATTGCATCAAATATTGAAATAAACAATCTTAAAATGTGGTAGAAACACATTGCATCAAATATTTAAATAAACAATCTTAAAATGTGGTAGAAACACATTGCATCAAATATTGAAAGAAACCATCTTAAAATGTGATAGAAACACATTGCATCAAATATTGAAATAAACAATCTTAAAATGTGGTAGAAACACATTGCATCAAATATTGAAAGAAACAATCTGAAAATGTGGTAGAAACACATTGCATCAAATATTGAAATAAACAATCTGAAAATATGGTAGAAACAAATTGCATCAAATATTAAAAGAAACAATCTTAAAATGGTGTCGAATCACATAGTAACAAATATTGAAATAAACATTCTTAAAATATGGTAGAAACACATTGCATCAAATATTGAAATAAACAATCTTAAAATGTGGTAGAAACACATTGCATCAAATATTGAAATAAACAATCTTAAAATATGGTAGAAACACATTGCATCAAATATTGAAAGAAACAATCTTAAAATGTGGTAGAAACACGTTGCATCAAATATTGAAATAAACAATCTTAAAATATGGTAGAAACACATTGCATCAAATATTGAAAGAAACAATCTTAAAATTTGGTAGAAACACATTGCATCAAATATTGAAATAATCTGAAAATGTGGTAGAATCACATTGCATCTAATATTGAAAACAACAATCTTAAAATATGGTAGAAACACATTGCATCTAATATTGAAATAAACAATCTGAAAATATGGTAGAAACACATTGCATCAAATATTGAAATAAACAATCTTAAAATGTGGTAGAATCACATTGCATCTAATATTGAAATAAACAATCTAAAAATATGGTAGAAACACATTGCATCAAATATTGAAATAAACAATCTAAAAATGTGGTAGAAATAAATTGCACCAAATATTGAAATAAACAATCTTAAAATATGGTAGAAACACATTGCATCTAATATTGAAATAAACAATCTTAAAATATGGTAGAAACACATTGCATCAAATATTAAAAGAAACAATCTTAAAATATGGTAGAAACACATTGCATCAAGTATTGAAAGAAACAATCTGAAAATGTGGTAGAAACACATTGCATCAAATATTGAAATAAACAATCTTAAAATGTGGTAGAAACACGTTGCATAAAATATTGAAAGAAACAATATGAAAATGTGGTTGAAACACATTGCATCAAATATTGAAATAAACAATCTTAAAATATGGTAGAAACACGTTGCATCAAATATTGAAATAAACAATCTAAAAATGTGGTAGAAATAAATTGCATCAAATATTTAAAGAAACAATTTGAAAATGGTACAGCTGAATTCATTATCATCCGTGCGTATGTATCCAAAAGTTCTATTGTTGTCCAAAGGTTCTAGTGTTATCAAATATTCTAGTGTCTCTACGATATCTTTCCTGTCGAAAGTTCTTTTAGAAAGACATTGGGTAGTTACGGGAAGGATCACGAGAAGGTTGCCAACATCCTAAATGAAATTGATGTTTGTGGAAAGAACTGGATTTGAACTTGAAACATGTAGATCGTCAATCCGTGTTGTTTACTACTTTACCAACATCGCCTCCCAGAGTTGAATTAGGAAGCAAAGTGCAATAGGGCCCAGTTCCAAATGTCTGTGAACAGCGAACTAATTGAAACCAATACAATCTGAAGTATCCGGCGTTACCAGGTTGTATATTTGAATATTTTGTCCTCGTACATTATTAATCCTAACTTATAATAAAATAGATTAAACAAAACAGAAATTCATGATGGTGAATAAATGTTGTTATTTTTTTTTTATTATTTTTTTTTTATTTTTTTTTGTTGTTGTTGTTGTTGTTGTTGTTGTTGTTGTTAAAATAATATTCACGGAAACTATTGTACTCTAAGCAAAGTTTCGTTTTTAAAATAATGGGCAAAAGAACTGAGAACTTTACTCCTGCCGTCCAAGATTTCTTTAAAAGTATGAACCGTATTCTTCTTCGGTCGTGATGGGTTTCATTCATTTACGCATTACAATGGATTTTGAACGTTGTTACGAAAACTACAAAATGTGAAAAAAAAAAGAATTTTACTCAAAATAATGATCATGTATATGTTGGTAGTTACGAAACATTTTATTTCCTACGCAAATAAACGTCCATTCTGTGTTATAATTTTCTTAAAATTATTTCTGTGCAATAAATTTTTCAGGAAAATTTTCTAAAAATAAAACAGAACCACGAACACGCATGCGAAAGCTTGTAAGGAATTTTTTATCAGAGAAATAAACCTGTATTTTGTTTTGTCATAATGTCCTATGTAAGACAGCTCTATCAGAAAAATTAATAGTAATTAAAAAGTACGCATTCGGAAAAATTTTGCAGTTTTTGTTTGTTATTAATAGTTGTTTATCTAATCGATCAATTAATATATCTATATATAAATTTTAAAATGGATACCATCCGACGTAATGTGACCACACCTCTTGAAAAAACCCGCATAATTCGGGCGAAACGTCGAGCCTTCGGTCTTCAGCTTCCTTTTCACGTCATATCTATCTATCTGTCTATATATATATATATATATGTGTGTGTGTGTGTGTGTGTGTGTGTGTGTGTGTGTGTGTGTGTGTGTGTGTGTGTGTTTCGTTAATGAAATGTAAAGTCTGAAAAAAAACGCACGCATTCGGAACGTTGGACTTATTGGTACTTATGCAATGTACGAATTATGCTGAACATATTACATTATTATTTATAAAGACATTCTTAACATAGGGAGGGAGACTTTTAACTGTTTTGCAACTTTCACCTAACAATTTAAAAATAAAAGAAATATACCATATAAATTTAACTTAACTTTGAAATCCTATCTGAAATGTAACACGATGCGTAACACTGCAAACACACCGAATATTTATTTGAAATTAATAATTATTAATTTAATTAGTCAAAGAATAATGATAAAAATATATATAGGTATGTCTTCCTATGTTCGAATTAATATCTGCAATGATTATTTTTTTATAAAAATAAAGAAAAAACGCACGAATTCGGAAGCGTAAAATTTTTGGTTTGAAAGTAATATTTGTTTGTCTAATCAATAAATGAATAATAAAAAAGATTTATAGGTTTTTCTTGGCATTTAAAAATTCAAAAGCGCGAGTAAAATTTGCATATTATTTCATTTTTTTTATTTATTAATACAAAGACATGAAAAAAAATGCGTTCGTATCATCAGCTACAATTGAAATTAAAACATCTAGCATTCCAGACTTGAAGGAATAAAGCAAATATGCGCATGCGCATCAAAAATAAAAATGTCGGCTAGCGGGAATGGACATTTCGCATGTAAATATACATGTGTATAAACAAAGATATTACACACTATAAACCCCCCTTGGTGCATGAATATTATTTCCTGAGAATTTAAGTGTTATGTGACCAGTAGTTTAAGAGTTTACTTGTTAGATATTTACACACACATACATATACTGATTTATTTATATAGATAAACATTTCTCATCAACAAACATGTTTCGCATTTACTAACAATCATCAGTGCGGGTAAATATAACTCTACCTTGAAGAATAAATGCGAGTTCTTGGATTGTAGAATAGATGAGGTAGAATAGTCAATTGGCAGAGGAAGGCCACGAAAACATGAGAGGAATCAACAAGGATAATATTGAGAGAAAGAAGGAATGATGGAGACCGGGTCAGAGATAGGCTGGTGTGAAAATCAATTTTTATAGTGTCCAACACACATGAATATGAAAAATGAACGTTAAACTGATGATGATAATGATGACAATGCTGATGCTGATGCTTCTGCTGATGCTGCTCTGCTGCTGCTGCTTCTGCTTCTGCTTCTGCTGCTGCTGCTGATGATGATGATGACGACGACGACGACGACGATGATGATGATGATGATGATGATGATGATGATGATGATGATGATGATGATGATGATGATGAGTTATCTGTGTGCATGTATGTTTGTTTGTCAAGCTAAAAAAAAAAAAAAAAAAACATTGAACAAAGTTCATCGATGTTGCCCCGGATGAATCATATATAAAATTTTGAAAAAGAATTCATTTATTCTTTAAGAGTTAACCAGTGTCATTGGGTGAGGTCGGTTTTCAGCTATTTTATTTACAGATTTGCAGAAATCAATTCTATGAAGGAAAAAATAATATAGGCAGAGAGTACTGGAGTTTGAGGAGGGGGGTGAATGAGAGGGAAGGGACAAGAAAGATAGACAGCAGATGTAATAGAAATATGCTGAACTTTTGCCCCGTACCACGCCGGGTAGCTCTGCCAGTTTTACAATAGTAGCAAAGATCAAATCAAGTTCGTGCACAGTCTTGACGATGTACTGTATTGTACACCTCAAAAGTATAAGTCCTAGTACTGAGAAATGTTATGGAAAAAGAGATAATTTAAGCAAGCCCTTCCCCTCAATTTAGATGCCCGAGTCACCGCCCCGTTGTCTCCCTCCCTTCTATACACTGCTAAGCGCATGTAGATATTTTTGTATCAAATATAGAATGTTCTTGTGTCGGACTAGATCGGCGGAAATGTTGGATATTTTAGAGCAAAAAAAAAAAGTCTCTCTATGAGTTTGAACAACTGATACTCCCTTACCTGTGATTAATTCAATGTTGGTTTACGGGTTTATTCTAAATAATTACAGTACATCAAAAGAAAGAAAAAAAGAAAAAGAAAAATGTTGTCTTAGTAAATTGAAAGGCCCTTGCAATAAAGCACATATATATGCCAGGGGGTAACGGGCAACAATAGTGATATCTTTTATCCCAAATGAGACGCAACACTTACATCACAGTCACTAACGAAGACGGATATGAATCCGCCATTTTTATCAAACAGGTTTCTCCGTTTGAAGGCAACGCTTTAATTGGCTCCGAGATAAAATGAAGATATCCTCGTGCATTCTTACGACAATTTCCGGCATCATGCCTAACTCAATTATCTGTCATTTTCGAGATCCGTCATGTTTTCCTCTTTCTATCCTCTGATTGGTTGATACGTAATCCTAATTCAACCTTTCACTTGAAACATGATTAATTTGACCCCAACTTTTTTTCTTATTTCTAAATTGTTGCTACTCCTCCTCTTCTTACTTTCACTTCGTCTTCGTTTTTCCTTCTTCTTCTTCTTCTCTTAATATTATTATTGTCATTCTATATCGATACCCTCTTTGCCCCCCCCTTCATAAATTCCAATTTGTTTTTCTTTTCTTCACGAATTTCTACTTTTAATCTTTTTTTACTTCTCATAGACTTCTTCTCCTTCTCCTTCTCCTTCTTCTTCTTCTTCTTCTTCTTCACATTCTCACTCTTTCTTATTCCCATTTCTTCATCTTCTTCTTCTTCTTCTTCTTTTTCTTCTACTTCTTACTATTATTATTATCATTATTAGCAGGACCTGTGGAAATTCCACATGGGACTCAATCATATGTAACATATTGATGTTGTCATTCTGTGGATGTTCAGTGTAAATGGAGACGCTCTGATATTATTGTAGCTTTTTTTTTTGTTTGTTAAAACTACAAAAGTATATATCTAAGCTAGCACGAACGCCCGGCAAAGCCCAGTCATAAAGTACGCGTAGATATGATATTTTAATTCTTGCAGATTTCGTATATATTATTATAGAGATATTGTTCTATCAAGTTTTATATGTTATAAAGTTGCGATTTATAAAATTAAAATATATATATTCATATTTATTGGGTACATTAGCTTGAATCGTAATCGAAATAAAAGCATATGAAAAATATACATGTATATATATATATATATATATATATATATATATAAAACTTGAGTTCCTTTAGCCTTAATCGAAACCGAAACCAAAACATATGTATAATTCTTGATAAAATTATTTATAAAAATATAAAAAATTAAGTGCCATCAGCTATAGTCGAAACCGAAACCAAAACTTATGAAGAATTCTTGGTAAATTTATTTATGACAAGAAATAGAAAAACATAACAATTAAACGAACCAGATGTAAGCGTGACACACAAAAGAACGCACACGCTATCGTATTAATATATAGAATCTTATTGGCTCACAAAGAGCTTTCACACAGGTCATCAAAGATCTCGCTTTGAAAACAGCTTGTGGTGTTCCCTGGAAGCTGAGTGACAACAAGTCTCCCCAGGTTTCCAGTACTCTCCACCTCTTTCGATAGCATTTGCAAATAAATTTGCATTATTGCAACAGCTACTTGCCATTGATTTCTCATTGGCAGCGGCTATTGTTCTTCACTGGAATTTGCGTAGCAATAATCCTCCCCAAGGTTCCAGTTCTCTTCGCACTTATCCGGCGGAGGCCTGGTCAGTTCCTCGGTCTTTTTTTCCTCATTGACTCTCCTTGGTTATTTGGTCCCACTCTTTTTTTCGGGGGGAGGGGCAGTGATGTGGCAATGGGAGGATGGGGGTTGGATTAGAGAACTTATAGATATGCGGCTTGAGTGTTCTTGGTTCCATGTAGTGTTTCATGTTTTGCCTTTGCAGCAGTTTGTCTGGCTCGCACTTGTTGCTCCTGTGTGTTAGTTTCCACATTCAATCGTTTTTCTTAATAGTTCAGCTGTTTTTATGATTGTTGTTCGTTGTATTTTCCAGTCATATCCTACTTAATATTTAAAAAGAATTTCTTTTGTATCATTTTTTATTTTACATCGTTTTAGCATTTTATCTTTATTTTTTATTTACATTTTTTGATCATTGTAATTTCACTCCTTATACATAACTAACAGAAAACTGTAGTCTAAAACATCATCACATAAGCAAACAATAGAATGTCCTTCAATAGAATAATATGTGTAATATTAGTTCCGCTTCGCCCGTAAAGTAAAAAAAATTTTTTTTATAGGGAACTATGGATAAATGCTTGAGATATATTATTACAAGAAATATGACTAAGACACTGGCTTTCGATAAATAAGTTATTATTGTGATCAGCACTCACTAGACACTTGCTGACGATTACTTATTCATTTCATACTATTGTTTTTTGGGGGCATTTTAGATTATTTTATTTTCATGCCCAGGGAAATCGGTATAATTACAGTCGGTGCGATTTGGAATATTCCATTTTTATTTTAAGGTATGTTTAGGATTATAACGGTCCAAGCAAATTAGCTTATTAATATATAAATATATCGATAATAATAATAATAATAATAATAATAATAATGATAATAATAATAATAATAGTTTTCTATAATAACAACAACAAATATATGTATACGCATATATGGTTTTGTTTTGTCTATGATACTATATATTCAGACAAGCATTGTTGAATAGCACGGATTGTTTTTGCTTAATGAATATTTTTTGCAATTTTTTCAATTTTTCGAATTGCCGTTCTTATTTCTTGGTCGAATCTGTTTATATAGTCGTCTTCGTTCATCTGTTTTTGTTTTCTTTTTTTTTACTTTTTGATTGTTTTTTTTGCAAGTACTTTCAACTGAGTTTCATCGGTCGTCTTCTTTTTAAAATCTGGATACTTTTATATGCTTTACTTAAAATTATATTGAATTTCTTGAACTAGTGAAGAGTCTCCTGTGTAAAAAAAAATACGTTTTTTTCACTTGCTTACGACGTGGCTAAAATAAGTGTACAATGGTTTAAAGGTGTGATTTACTAAAGGGCACAGAATTTACATTTTTTTTTTATTTTTTATTAATAATTTATAACTTTACATTACAACATATATACAGATATACATATGTAATTATATGAGCATTATATGTATGTGTGTGTGGCGCGCGTTGGATTGTTACGTACCCAGGCACTTCAAAATGTTACTACTATTTTCAGCATTTACATTAGGTCTTATATATAGTGCTTCCAGTATTTTTAATCTTTTAACGCTTAAATCCATATGCATGATTTTTGTGTTTTCAACTAGAATTTTTCGTAACTGGGAATTTTTTTGAGTCACCACTTATCAAGGCCCGAAGGCCACTCAGGGATAAGGGTTATTGCGTGTACAGTAATCAATGAGATATTATTGTCGTAATCATTAGTATTGGGGGTTTGATAGATTGTCTTACTTAAGGGGGCGGTTTGTCAGGAGTTTGTTTATGTCGGACTTGAAGACGTCCAAGTTGTAGTTAGGTGGGAAACAGGCAAACGGCAGAGAGTTCCACTGGCGTGCTGTTCTAAGAAAGAAGCTTTGCTCATGGAATCTACGTTTGGATTTAGGCACAGATAAAGAGTGGGGAAAATTATTGACAGTAATTTCAGCCAGCAGACGGGTGTTTCTCGTGAAAGATTGGCGAGGGGGAGACGAGGGATTGGAGCTCAGACGAGGGATGTGAGCAGCGATGCTGTTTTAGGTGTTGGCAAATCGGGGCATTTAAATTGGTAGGCTACATTGGTTTCATCGACTGATTTTGTTGTGCGGAAATGTTTTTTTTTTTGTTATAAGGTTAGCAGTTGTTAATTTCTTGTAGTAGGTGATAAATCAAATCTTATTATTAGCGACAAGGGGTATAAATATCAATGTATTATATTCATTAGTACCTTTTCATCTGGTTTAAAGTTGTGGTGTAACTGGTTGCGATAGAATTGATGAGGTGGGGATTATTAACTCGGTTATAATTAGTTTGGGCCAGGTTTCTAATTGTTAATTTAATTTGTTCATCTACTAAGAAACTAGGGGAATTTGTTATTAATCAAGACCTGTTTGATATTCTTTAATTCGTCGTAGAATATTTTTTTTTTTTGGAAATAAATTTGGCTCGATTAATAAGGTTTTTTTTTTTTATAATTGCGATCTTGTATCGGTAGGATAGTCTTTTTCTCTATATATAAATACGGTACAATCACGTTGACACGCCGGTTCTCACTGCACAACGTTGAGCAACGATGAGTTTGGCTAATACCAAACGGGGGGTCATTTGGAAAAACCTAGGTGCTGTATATACCGCGCTGAGTCTTAGAAATGTAAAGGTTGGTATCTTGGGGCGCATTAATTCGCTTGGAGAGATGCACAACCAGTCTTTGTTAAAACATGCATCTAGGATAAAGAAACTCTGATGTAAAAACCTGCAGTTTACTGTATGCTTTGTCTTACGGCAGCCATCTGCACCGACAAATATTAACAGTAATACCAAAAAGTGTGGTTTGTTCTATACAAAGCCTTCACCACTAAAAACAAAACATCTGTGTGAATTTCCGAACAACTTAGATATTGTAGCGGAACCTTATACGTTGAAATCGACGGTAGAGTCAATTTATTTATATATATATATATATATATATATATATATATATATATATATATATATATATATATATATATATATATATATATTCCGCAGTGTCCATCATTAAATATTCTTAAAGGGCCTTCTCCAAAACAAGCATTCCGGATTTGTTTTCTTCTTCGCCGATTACCGATTGGTATTCGTTTCTCCGATATCATTCTAGGTAGAATTATTTGTAGAAAATACACCGTGAAGGTAGGACACGATAATTTCTATTAGGTTTGCATACAATATCGTTTTCTCACATATGTCTTATTTATATATAATTTCTGAATTAATTCAATAATTAATAGCCATGTAATATATCATTTAAAGTGGGGGGTTTCGCCCTATCGAATTGTGTATTTCATTACCGTCTTCGATCTATTTATTCATTGTTTTTTTTTCGTTGTTTTTTGCAGGCTTTTCGACAGCATGGACAAAATAAACAATGATTAATGCTTTACAAGAAAAAAATAAAAGCAGAGGAAGGAAAACAGAGACCGGAGGACAGAAGAAAGTTATCGAAAGAGTACACCATCGGTTTGTATCAGAGATGAATCTCAGCTGATGAGCTCTGTGAGTACTCTTAATGAGTACAAGTATTATTAATACAAGAAATTGGCTACATAAATGCACACATGCTTTGATCATAGACTTCATCGCGTCGTCGAATGAATTAGTTGTATCATTTAATAAAACTTAACCCCATTTTTCAAAGTGGAATATGAGAAAATTTATGTAGCTATTTTTTCTAACTATATGTATATGTGTGTATAAATGTCACTGTGTGTGAGAGAGAGAGAGTGTCTTTCCTCATAGCTTCCGAAACGGCTGAGCTTATCTTTTGCAAATTTCACACAAGGTAAATTTATATCTATAGCCTTCTTAGATATGTTTCGTACAGACCATCATCCGATAAGTATTGAAAATCGAAAAAAATCCGATCATAAAAATATATTTTCTCTCATAGATAAAAAGAAGAATTTTGACATGGGAATATTTTACGTTACACAGGCTAGCAAAGTATTTCTTCTTAAAAATAAACAAAGAAAAAACAGATTTATTATACTCTGGAGATGTAGCTTAGTGGTAGAGCAGTCGATTACAGATGTACCTCACTATTTTATTTAATTTTTTTTTATTAATGAGTTCGATTTACGATAACAGAAGAGGTGCCATTTAAAATCGCCGCAAATTATTTCTTCGTTTGCATATTTGAAAACTAAACATTAATCAGAATTGACTTTTACATGGCATCCATCGTTAAGCCCAAATATCAGCTGACGTGATATTGTAAACAAACACAGACGTAGTTTGATGAACGACAGTAATCATTATTATTTTTTTAATTTTTGAAAAAAAGTTTTAAATTCACCTAGAAATATATTCTTTGTAATATATAAAACATAATAATACATAATAATAGATGAGTAATTCTATAATAATACATACGCAATCTGCATTAATAAAAATATTATATTTAGTCATATTGTACGACCGATATTGATATATATATATATATATATATATATATATATATATATATATATATATTCACTGTTTTTGGCAAAGAATTCCATCCAAGTGATCGATTACAAAGAAAAAATTTCAATATAAGAGCTTAATATTTATTTATTTAAAACTGTACAGAAGATCAGAAAAACATTGGTACCGTCGGTTTTAAGCCTAACATTAGACTGACGAGAGCCTTGCGTTATTTATCATTAACTGGTCCCCCATATTTTAGGCTTCAAACCGGTGATACCAATGTACAGTTATATATATATATATACTTGTATATATATATATATGTATATATATACACTCTTTTAAATATATATATATATATATATATATATATATATATATATATATATATATATATATTAGATGCAGTGACATTTTCAAATATGCAAACTTGTAAATAAACTCAAATGAATGTATTTACGCTTTTATTCACAAATATTCAAACAAATCCTAGAAATACCACCGGAATATTCATACATGTGGATCTATATTTATATTCCATATACATTTTTATGTGTGCGTGCGTGTCTGTCCATGCATACTTTGACATTCACGTGGGATTTGCCAATTCCAGGTTTAAATAAACTCGACTGAACTTTTCAAGAACGACAGGAAAAAGCATTTTAAAAAAAACATACAAACAAGCGTACAAATACAAGGTAGGATATAGAAGGTCCACGTGAGAAATATACTTTTTTTTTTTTAATTTGATTAATAAAACCTGTTTTACGTTTGATGAAAAATGTTTTTCTTAGAGTGAAAACTTTGAAAGTAAAAAAATAAAAAATAAAAAAATATGAATGAATAGAAAAAATATAAAAACGCACGGAAAACAAACACAAACAAAAAAAATGTCGGGAGAAGAGAAAAGGCGGGGGAAAAAACAGCGAAAAAAAAAAGAAAGGAAAATTTTGATGTTATTAAAATGAACCTTGCAAGAGTTTTGACCCAAGAATTTTAAAGTAATGGAATACACACAAAAAGTATTTAAAAGTCCACACACACACAAGCACACACACACACAAGCACACACAAACACAAGCTCACACGCGCGTGCGCAATTACACACTTAATCACACACACCATCACACACGCGCAATCTCACTCATGCACAATCACACACACAAACAATCACATACAGAGAGACACACGCGCGCAAATACATATAATTTACACACACACACACATATATATATATATATATTATGATATATATTGATATATACTTATATATATATTGATATATACTTATATATATATATATATATACATATAATTTACATATATATATATTATGATATATATTGATATATACTTATATATATATTGATATATACTTATATATATATATATATATATATATATATATATAGAGAGAGAGAGAGAGAGAGGGGGGGAATTAGACCTGAAATTTAGCAGAGCAAAATGTTATTTGATGTATTAATACTTTAAAGGAGCAGTGCCCATAGTAGGTAGATATATCATAAGCTCAATAATTATATGTAGAGCCTATTAATATTGAGTATAAGGTTTGTTCCTTTTTATTTCTCTATTTTGTCGGAACACTATTTCCATTATTTTCATCATATTATATATATATATATATATATATATATATATATATATATATATATATATATATATATATATATGTATATTACATTTTCACTCCAAACAACGCACATTGCCACTAGGATGTATGAGGCTACTATTAGGGACACAGGTTACAGGGTACTAGGCGGGGAGTTGGGCAGCAAGATGTCGGTTCACGTTGCACTTTAACTTCTTCATGTCCGTCAAGTTGGGGAAGAAGGAACCTGGAAGGGAATTCAAAAATCTAGCAGTTTTGGAGAAAAAACTACTGGCGTAGAAGGCTCTCTTACATCTAGGGATCTCTACTGTGAAGGGGTGGGATTTTTCTGCTTGTCGGGTTTGTCGGGGGGTAATTACGTCGAGGAGGTACAAGTGCTTGCAGTTCGTCGGAACATTCACCGTTAAAGTACTTGTAGAACAGGCAGAGGGATGCTACATTTCGTCGATGGGACAGAGGCTGAAGCTTGGATGACCATTCAGGACCTATTAGGTTGGCGACTCTCTTTTGAACCTTGTCTACGAGTGAGAGACTAGTAGCAGATGCACCGGCCCAAATATGACAACAATACTCCATACATGGGCGAATGGTGCCTTATAGAGGTACAGGATACTTTCGGAGGGCAGTAGCTTTCTAGCACGGTAGAGAGAACCTACCTTCTTCACAGCGATCCTGGCAGTGCTCTCAATGTAATTGTTCCAACTCATGTTTCTTGCGAGGAGTTTAAACGATGTGCTTTCAGATAAAATTGGTAGTAGAGAAGGTTTCTTGTAGTTATTGAAGAAAACAAGTTTAGTCTGTGCAGCAATGAATGTGATCATCCATTTTTGTCCCCATTCCACTACAGATTGGAGATCACCCTCTAGTGTTTCTGCCATTTCTTTAGATATGTGTTCATTTGATTTCCTGTCGTGTCTGTTATAGAGCGCGGTGTCATCAGCATATATATTTATCTCACAGACAATTTTTTCAGGGAGGTAATTTATGAATATTAGGAATGATAGAGGTCAATGATAGAACCCTGAGGCACTCCTGCATTTATATCATATTGTTTAGATGTACGACCATCGAGGACAACCTGGATTTTTCTCTTATCTATCTATCTATCTATCTATCTATCTATCTATCTATATATATATATATATATATATATATATATATATATATAATTATTTACTATTATAATTATTAAATACTTACAGACAGTGTTTAATCCTTGCGGAAATCATCAGTGCAGGGTGCCACGATTAATACTAGTCGATAGATTCGAACTCGGCGATAGAAGCCATCCCTGGCGTCATTAGTAAGGACCCAATCCATTCGGCTACAGTAAACCGCGAGAAATGCTGTTGACTTTTAAACATTTATTTTTAAATGCTTTTTAACTCTGTCAAAGTGATCTAATTATTATATGATGATCTGAGCATAAGAGATAAATTGACCAATTTAATTCAACTGAAAGCGTTGAACTAGTTCTTAAATCCGACTCAAGGAACTACGAACAAATTTAAGAAAAAGAAAATACCCATCACAACTTATAGACAAAGGGATCCAACTTGCGACAAATATACCAGTAGAAGATTTGGGAACCCCTAAAGAACGAAACAAAGAACAAATCCTAACATACGTCTCGACACACAACACAAACAACCCATATCTTTTCACAGAAATAACGAAAAACTTCGTCCTACTTAACCAAAACAGCAAACTAAACAACTTCCTTAAAACAACAAAAATAATAAAAAGCAAACGCCAACCCAAAACCTAAAACGCATTCTTACCTCATCAAAACTCAATCAAGACGCAACAAAAGGAGTCACAAAATGCAACAAACAACGATGTGGAGTCTGCAACATAATATTAGAGGGAAACACATACACATTTACGAACCCCATACAAACATTCAAAATTTAAAAAAAAACCTAGATTGCACCTTAAAAAACGTGATCTATGTAATAAAATATCCAGCATGCGATAAATCCTACATAGGCGCTACAAAAAACCTTAGTAATAGAGTAGCCCTACACCGATCCAACATCAAAATCGCGGAAAATAGACACCTGCATGTATCACAACATATACACACATGCAGTGGAGGCAGATTCGAGATAATGCCCATCTTCCAAACTGACAACTACTTTTACTTGCTAACACAAGAAAAAAACTTCATAGCAAAGTTTAACCCCGCCTAAAACATCTCTCCATAATTATAAACATGGATAGGCAAAACACAAAATACACTTACACGCATGCATACTGGGGTAGGTGTGCACGCTCACACGAAAAAAAAAAGCACAATAAAGCACGTGCACACTTTCACGGGTGCGCGCGTCCATACCCAGTACAGTACCATTTCTCTAAACTAAACAAACAATTAGAAATTATACGTATGTATGTGTATGTGCGCGCGTGTTTGCGTGTGTATATGTGTGTGTGTGCGTGTGGGTGTACACATATGATTGTGTGTGCGTGTGTGTATGTGTATGTATGTCATCTGTTATCTATGCTGCATCCTGTTTGTGTGTATACGTGCACTTATGTTTGGGTGACCGAATCAATGTATGCATATGTGCTTGGATTAGAAAGGAAACTTCAACCAATATATACATAAGGTGGGATGTATGAACATGTATGCGTATGTGTGATCGTAGGTGCATGTGCCCATATATATATATATATATATATATATATATATATATATATATATATATATATATATATATATGTATATATATATGTATATATATATGGGTGGATGAATGTATACACATCCGTATGTATGTGTGTGTATGTATATACATATGTATGCACATGTATGAATGGGTAAATGTGTTCGTGTGGATGTGGATATACACGTATGTGTGAGCCCCTGCATATGTCTGTGTGTGTGCATGTGTGTGTGTATGTGTATATGCCTACATAGTATGTGGATGTTTGTGAGTGTATATGCACATACATATATGTGTGCATATATATATGTGTGTGTGTGCGTGTATGTGTGTGCATATGCATCTTCTCCTACCTATTCTCCATCTTACTTGTGTGTGTGTGTGGATGCGTGTACGTATGTCTGAATGATTAAGTGCATATATACATGCGTGTCTTGGGTGGAAAAAAAGTGTATATATATGTATGTGTATGTGTGTGTATGTATATGTATATATATATATATGTATATGTATGTATGTATATGTGTGTATATGTATGTAAATAAAAAAAATAATTGTTAGCGGTGGATGTGTGCGAGTACATGTGTGAGTGTGTGGGTGGGTAAGTATATATGTATGCTCCTACATATATTTCTATGTATGTGCGTGTGTATGTGTGTGCGCCTGCGAGCGTGTGCGTGTGCATGTGTACATGTACATGAATGTATATGTATGCGTGTGTGATTGTGTGTGAGTGTGTGCCATACATGGGGAAAGAAAGTCTTTAAAAAGAATCCTAAAAAAAACATAAAAACCTTCAGCAAATGAACCAAAATCCACTCTTTGAATATAACTTTGACCGGACACTTTGAACACTTACAGTTGGAGACAGAATGTCTGAGGTCACACATCACTCTGAAAAACATATTTAATATCAGCGGAGGTAACTCTACAAACTCTCATTTTAAAGAAAAACTTTTTACGAAAACATCTGAAGAGAGCACACCCTAAGCTCGAAACGCGTTATAAAAATATTTTAAAATAAAAATATGATGAAAACCTTTTAAAAAAAAAACCCACAATTGTTGATGGCTACACTCTTTTAAATATACATTTTTTTTCTCGTTGGAACTACACAACCATCACTTTAAATATATATATATATATATATATATATATATATATATATATATATATATATATATATATATAATAAAAGATGAAACTTGCACATTAGAATATAATATCATCAGATAAATAAGAAAAGAATAGAGGAGAAAAATCTATCTAGGCCATTGTATTTCGAACCTAAATGCTTCTCATCAGAAAAGGAGAATAGCCAGGATTATATAAAATATAAAATATTGACAAAAGCTTGCCTAAGATTTGAAATGAAGGAATTCTATATTAAGATATATTAAAAAAGATATAAAATACAAGAATAAAAAGCATTAAAATATAACTAGAAAGAAGGAATTAAATATACATAAACGGTAATATAGATGTGTTAGAGTGTGTACGCACGCACATTCACACATACGCACACACGTATACGCACATACATGAACACATATGCACACCCCCACACACACATATATATACACACCGTAAGTGTGTGCATGTATTTGCATGTGTGCGTTTATATGTGAGTATGTGTGCTTGTGTATATGTCTCTGCGCGTACCTGTGTATATCTGCGTGTATGTGTCTATGTGTTTATGCGTGTGCTTGTGAGCGTATGTGTGTATGCTTTTGTGTCTATGTATTTACTGTCGAGGTTGTAAGAAGAAATGTTAAAATATCAGAAAGTCAATTCAAAGAAATGCGGCATCAACGTGAATAAACGCCATCTCAAAACAGGCAATCCTGGAGACAATCATTGCCGAGGGAAACACAAACACTTAAATCCGAACACTGTGCCGTTCCCTTGGAAATGATTAGTTTGATTGCCTTGTCTTTTGACATATCAACTCTTTTCGGGTTATTTAATTCTAAATCCAGTAATTTTGGAAAGAAACTTTTATGCTTCAAGTTCTTTATATTTTCAAATATGCATTCATGGTGTTTTGTTTGATTGTTTTGTTCCACGGCATATCAACACTTCTCAGATTCACTCAGTTTAGCAAAAGTTTTCATGTTTCAAGTTCTTTATATTTTCAAATATTCATTAATGGTGTTTGGTTTGGCTGTTTTGTAGAGGAAAAAAGTACTACAGAAAGGAAAGAAAACAAGCGTATTACTTAAGGGAACGACTCATCAAGAATTTCTTAACATTGTATTTGAAGACGACCATATTGTAGCTGGCTAGGAAGCAAGGAAACGGAAGAGAGTTCCACAGGCGTACAGTTCTATACAATAAAACTTGTTCATGGAATCTACATTTATGTTTAGGTACAGATAAAGAGTGGAGGAACTTTTTAATAGTGGTTTCAGCTAAAGTGTTTTTCGTGAAAGTTTGGCGAGGGAGACCATAAAATAAAACTTCCCTGAATGCACTATTCTCTCATGCATAAAAACATGACCATTCTTGTAATTTTCAACAAGTTTAACTCATTAAATTCATTTTAAATTAATATCGAATTGAATAAACACTTATTATAAAGTCCGACACAATTAAACAACTGAATCAGCTTCCGCAATTTATTATATTTAATCAGAAAACTAATATTAATTAAACAGAACTTTAAGTTAGATTTACACAAAATACATTTTAGAGGATATTATCAACAAAGCTTTGTACATAACATTAATATTAATCAACAAAAATTTAATAAATATGCTTCATGAGCACGTCACACATTTTGTAATTCTAAAGTCTCTTTCGTTCAAAATAAAACATTTGTTCACGTCATAAGTACACTAGATGCTTTCAAACATTGAGAATATCTTAAAATAAAGACGAAACGTCGATTCATACCATCCAAAAAATTCCAACAAAAACCTAACGGCCAGCCATGGTCCTCCCCTGAATGTGCTGCTGCCATCGCGCACAGAAATCACTTTTTCCATAGCTACCAACGTAATAGATGTACTGAGACTAAAGCTGCTTTCAGGACTGCCAGCTACCGCTGTAAAAGAGTAATAAAAAATGCAAGAGAGCTATATGTTCAGTCCGTTGAATCCACAGTAGCTGATCAGCGGCTTGGTTCCCACCAGTTCTGGCAAATAGCAAACAGGATCTTGAACAGAAGCGTGCGTTCTATCCCAACTATCATAAATAGACTCAGGTCATCTCGTCAGCATCAGACAAGGCCAGACTATTTGCCAAGTATTTGCAGCTAACTACCCTATGCGACAAAGAAAATCAAATCTCTGTATTCCCTCCTATAACACACAAGACGCTATGCAACATACAAATATCTGTGCGTGAGGTTGCCAAGCTAATCAAGAACACTGATTCAAGTAAAGCAACTGGACCTGACGGCATTCCAGTTATAGTGCTGAAAAAAGCTCCAACCAGCACTTGTTCAATACTTATAAAACTGTTTAAGCGTTGCCTTGAGGCGAATTGCTTTCCAACACCCTGGAAAACCTCATCCTGTATGTAAGAATTCAGGTGATAATTCATCTCCCTCTCAGTACAGACAAATAAGTCTCCTGTGTATTGTTGGAATCCATATTAAACAAAGAAGTAGTCAACCACCTCAGCAGAAACAATTTTCTTAGTAACATGCAATATGGTTTCGACTCTGCAAGATCTACAGCAGATGTGCTAACGGTTATATCTCATAGGATTAGTGAATCTCTTCAAAAAGGCTTTCTTTCCAGGGCAATTGCTCTTGACATATCGAAGGCCTTCGATAAGGTATGGCATAAGGACCTACTTCACAAGATTTCCAGCTACGGTATCACTGGAAATGTTTTCTCAATCATTAAATCATTTCTCTCCGATAGGTTCATAAGAGTAGTGGTTGATGGGCAAAAATCAGAGGCCTGCAGTATTAATGCTGGAGTCCCCCAAGGGTCCACCCTGGGCCAAACTCTCTTCCTGATCTACATCAATGATCTCCCAAAACACATACTTAAATCATTCGTTGACATCTATGCTGATGACACGACCATCTATGGCAACACATCAAAGGCCGTAAATGACAAAGTTCTCTCTAATTTTCTCTCCTCTGATCTTGAGCGCGTGGTACAGTGCGGAAAGAGGTGACTGGTCAATTTTAATGTATCCAAAACCAAGCTTCTATCTTTATATCATCAACGCTCTGATCCCCATCTGGCATCAATTGAAATGGATGGCTCTCGTCTTGGGGAGGCTTCATGTTTTGACAAGCTTCTGGGTTTGATCTTTACTCCTGATCTGAAATGGAACAAGTACATCAGGTCTGTTGTCAAGGATGCTGGGAAAATGGTCGGATCCTTCTACCGCTCCAGAAGATATCTCACTACTGATGCAATTCTCTATCTATATAAAAGCCAAGTACGTCCAAGGATGGAGTACTGCAGCCACATCTGGGCAAGAGCTGCTAAAAAACAGCCTATCCTGCCTTGACAGAGTACAAAATAGACTTCGTGATTTAGTGGGGGGTGCCCTTTTCTCTTCCCTGCAGCCTTTCTCCCACAGAAAAGACGTTGCGAGCCTGTCTTTGTTTTATCGTTGTTTCCATGGCAAGTTCTCGTCTGAGCTCCAATCTCTCGTTCCCCCTCGCCAATCTTTCACGAGAAACACCCGTCTGGCTGAAACTACTGTCAATAATTTTCCCAACTCTTTGTCTGTGCCTAAATCCAAACGTAGATTCCATGAGCAGAGCTTCCTTCTCAGACGTGCACGACTTTGGAACTCTCTTCCGTTTGCCTGTTTCCCACCTGACTACAACTTGGATGTCTTCAAGTCCAACATAAAAAATATCCTGACAAACCGCTCCCTTAAGTAAGACATTCTATCAAATCTCCAATACTAATGATTACTACAATACTATCTCATTGATTACTGTACACGCAATAACCCTTATCCCTGAGTGACTGCCGGGCCTTGATAAGTGGTGACCTCCATGTAAAAAAAAACAATATTTATACAATTTTCTGTTTTTCTTATTTCCTTTTCCATTACGTCGGATTATTATTCTCATAATTTTCATCATCATTAATACCTTCTTTTTTTATTTAACTACAAGTTCTATTCACAGTACATTCAGGTTCAAACTTGAGATACTTGCCGATTATGATGCTCGGATTTAAATGTTTACTTAGTGTCGACTTCTTTCCTTTTGGGCTGATAATGATATTTTATGCTTATCAAATTGAAATCGTCTCTGGAACGATCGTACACAAATTAAGGTTATTATTGTTTATTTTTTATTCAACGTTTTACATGTACAATACACGTAGTATAAATGTTTTTATTGTTGTTGTTGTTGCTGCTGCTGCTGTTGTTGTTGTTGTATTTGTTGTTGTTGAGCTAATATACAGTGTAAGGATTACTTTGTGGATACTAATGATAAAAACATGTCACGCTAAAGAATTTACGTGATTAAAGTAGGAATCAAATCGCTAGTAAACACTTATTGATATTTGTGTGATTTGTTAAGAACAATTAATAAGAAATAGCTCGATTAATGAGGTTTATTCAGATATAAAAATCTTAGAAATACTAATCTAAGTTGAATCTTAATTATTGACAGTGAGACAATTAAATTGTGTATATTTTTTGTATTTATTACAGCTGTATTTTTTAGTCTGATGATCAGTCATTTTGGAATAGCGTTTAAGTAAATAATGTTTAAACTTCTCCAACTGGTTAAAAACGATTGTAACACTGAAGAAATATATCTTATGATAAACATGTTACGTCATCCTGTTGCCTTGATTATTGCTAAATTAGAATAAATAAAGATAGCTAGCTAGATAGCTAGCTAGATAGATAGAGAGAGAGAGAGAGAGAAAGAGAGAAATAAAAAAGAACAAACCGTATTATGTATTCATCAACGTTTCGTCTTTATTTCGAGACTTCCTCTGGATGAAATAAACACGAAACGTTGATGAACACATAATACGGTTTGTTCCTTTTTATTTCTCTATTTTGTCGGAATACTATTTCCATTTTTTTCATCATATATATATATATATATATATATATATATATCAGCAACATAACCATATGAATGTGAAATAAATATATCTACTACGGCTTTGGAATGTTCAGTAACATAATATATATATATATATATATGTATATATATATATATATATATATATATATATATATATTATGTTACTGAACAGTCCATATATATATATATATATATATATATATATATATATATATATATGGTGAGAGAGGGTGAAAATGATGGATAGAAGAAGTTAGTGAGAGATGTGTCACTTGATGAGTGTAAAACGTTAGCTATTAAAAACACTTAATTGATATTAAACATAACTCAATCCCAACACCGAGGTATATTTTAGCATATATCTTTTCTTATAAAGATATATAGGGAAAAGATAATAAGGATACAAGCGTTCATTACCTCACCTTTAATAGATTTATTTATTTAATATTTTAAATCTCAGTGGAAAGCTGGACTTTCACCAGAGTAAAACCCGACTTCCTCATGTCTAACTCTGGTCATGTGAGGAAGGAATGAATAGGGAGCTGTAGGAAAAACGGAAAAAGTTGTCCATATTTTTTTTTATAAAGTTTGTACTTTTACAGCTCGATTTTTTAAAATTCCTCAGATATTTCATTGTTACCATGGGGAGACAACCAAACATGAGGATCAAACTAAACAAGGGTTATCAAAGTTGGGGAGAGGGGACTTTTGTAAACCCACTATGTATGCCAGAGATTATTTTTCAACTAAAACAAATTCTTTACGAAATATATTCTATTCATTCTCTATTTTATTTCATTTGTCGATTTTTTTTTCTAAGTTTTAAATTTTCCTGTGTTGTGAACTTTAACTTTTTTCAAAATTTACTTTGGAGGAATGCTTTCGCAAGGAAACTGACTCAGTGCATCTAAAAGATATATTTACTTACATTTTATTTGAATTTTTTAATCCTCTCTATTCGAATATTCGATTCAAATAAAATTATATATATATATGAAAAAAAAGTATAGAAAAAATAACAAAACACCCACTAGAACTTAATCATTTTAAACACTTGATCCGCAGTCATGGTGAGATCAAGTCTCCCCAGATAAGTAGATCAATTGAAACAGCTTCGTTCATGATTCATTTTTATGAGCCTCCTTAATGTTTTCGTGTTACCGACTTGATCCTAGATGGCGCTCTTTTATTTTTAAAACACTTCCCTTTACAAAACAAAATGCTTGAAATAAATAAATGAATAAACCCGCATCATTCTTCTTCTTGATTAAACACATGATCTATTGTGAACACTGTAGTTACGGAATGGAGTTAAATCTCTGTGTTTTTTTTAAGAGGTGGAGGATTAAATTTAAAAGTTGATGATACATTCGGAATCAGGTTCAGGCTTTTTGAGAAATCAGTATTAACTTTTAATCTCTGTACAGCGATTTTGAAATCGGCTGAAAATTACATGCAAGTGTTTATTCACATTACGTATGATTTCCATAAGAGTCAGTGATTTTTATTATATCACGATTTAAGCATCCCTTATACTTCTTAGTTTTATCAATAATCTCATTTAAACTTTAAATAATCGATAATATATATATATATATATATATATATATATATATATATATATATATATATATTAGCAAAAGTACTCGTCGTTGACTGGGTTCAAAAACAACCTACAGAAAATGGACTCTGATTTATGAAAGTATGATAGGTTATGAAAAGGAAGTGTTCTAAAGAGATAGCTTCGAATTTGGGGGTATCAAAACCAAATCAAAATATGATGAAAGTAAAAATAAAATAGATAAACCCCATAATTTATTATACCATAACTGTTCACACTGAAACACTTATCACAATATTCTGTGGATCTATATTAAAAAACAAAACTTGTTAAACTTTGTGATATATTTCCATTCCATGGAGGTCAGGTGCGAACGAACACCCCATAATTTTATTATACCATATTTCTTAAAACTGAAACATTATTATCAAAGTATACTTACACAGATAGATATAAAATGTTTTTATTAAAGTTTGTGCTTATTTCCATTCTATGGGGGCCAGGCGCGAACGCAGACCCCACAATTTTATTATACCATCCCTATTTAAGTTAAAACATACTTATCAAAGTATTCTTATGTACATCTATATCGAAAACACTTGTAAACGTTTTTTCTTAATTTAAATTTTTTTTATTTCCATAGTTTGTGGACCAGGCGCGAACGCAGACCTCACAATTTTCATGACCCACCGTTCACCAGGTCAAACATACCCATTCCTATGTCTCGATACATCTTTTATCGTTATATGTAATCAGTTTTTTAAAATAGTCAACCATATAGGAGCCTATTCGTGACCACACACACACACACACACACACACACACACACACACACACACACACACACATTCAGCTTTATATATATATATATACATATATATATATATAATAAAAATCTTGTTATTAAAAATTTATTCAAATTTTCAAATACAACCTTATAAACCTGTAAGAAAGGTATACAAAATTTTAATTATTCGACAAGGAGTACAAAAAAAACAAGAAACCCTTAAGCACTAGCAGGTTGCGTGGCGTTGCCAGGTCATAAAATATATTAAATATGACATATACATTTATTCTTTACTGATTGTTATATTGTACCTAATATATAGTAATGCTTTGAATTTTCAAAAATGATTTAAATATCATCAGCAAATTCGACACGAAAGGATTTAGAGGTCCAGCTTTAGTCTTACCTTTTGAGCTATCGTCACATGGATATAACACGTAAAGGTTTAATAGACTTTAACGTATAAATGGGTAAGAAGAAAAGCAATTTTAGTAAAGTGACGCCTGCCAAGTTTAACTTTTTATTTTGTTTTGACCCTTTAGCAAATATCTAACCGGCTAACAATTGAATCTAATTTGTTCCACAGATCCAAATTCCCAATATATCAAGTTTCAAATCTGTAGAGCAACAATTGACAGACAAGTTTGGTAGAGACACTTCTACACACACATACAAACAAGGTCACTTATATATATATATATATATATATATATATATATATATATATATATATATATATTAACCAAGTAAGATCTGTGACTTACTTGTAGTTTCATTAAATACTTTTATATGCAAAAACCGATCCCGCATTTTGCTAATTCCTGCCCTCTGATGAGAAGAAGAGTATTTCTTCGAAACTCCGCGGATTAAGGACTATCCACTTATCTTGTGCTTCCTTTTTTAAAATTAAATATGTTTTTAACTCTTTTTCAAGATGTCTTTTAACAGGTTTTATTAATCATTTGTTCATATTATCTCTATTTCCTTTTCGGTTTTATTGAGCTTTTACATCTGGTTGAGATTACTTTACTTGTAAATATTAACTTTTTAATATTTATATTTTAAGTTTACCATTTTGATTACCTTGGTAAACTTATTGTAATTTATATATATATATATATATATATATATATATATATATATATAAGTGACCTTGTTTGTATGTGTGTGTAGAAGGGTCACTACCAAACTTGTCTGTCAATTGTTGCTCTACCCCCCACATATATATATATATATATATATATATATATATATATATATATATATATATATATATATATATATATACTAGCAGGCCGCCGGCGTTGGCCGGTGGTAAAATACGCATAAATATTATATTTTGATTCATACAGAAATTGAGCTATGTGCATGCCGGTATTATGTTTTTTTTTTTTTCTAAACAGTCCAATTCTTTTAAGTTAAAAAAAAAAAAACTAAATAAATACTCGAGCTGAGTTCGAAAGCAAAAGCTAATAACAGTGGGCCAAGAATAATAACATCAGGCCAGCTTGACACGTTCTATAAAAAGTGATTCAAACCTACTTTATGTTTAACATAAAGAATCTGCCATGTTAGCGATTCACTCATGCGACAGATACAAAATATCCGCACGTATCAATTTCGCAATTTTGACCGCTTAGTGGCCTTTTTTCGGATAACAACCGATTATATTGTTTTCCACATGTCGGAATATCCTATATAAAAGATTTCAACTCTGTAGATCAAGGATTCGTTGAGTACATAGATTGAAAAAGTTATCCACACACATTCTCACTTATATTTTTCTCACTTATATTTTTCTCACTTATATTAAACATTAACAAGTATAGAGTGCCGGCAAAAAAAAAAAAATGTCCGCACTTGTAATTTTTTCAAAAACTGCAAATTTAAGCTACATTTAATGTTTAAACAAACTATACCTCATTTGATTCGCCTTTTATTCCTCTATAATTTTACCTGTTCATATTTGACTTTTTATTGAAATATCCTAGTGTTCACGTCATTTGAAAAAAAAAAATAACTTCAAATTGAGGAGGCAAAACAAAGTCCGAATCAACAAATTCGCTTAAAACCAGCTTAAATTATCGCCCCTAAATCAGTTTTAAATATCCAACAACAGTGCAATCTTGTTAAAAAGTGCTCTCTTTTTACTGTAAAGAACAGATAAAAGGAATTTAATTTGCGAAGATATGTTGCAAGACGCAAGCCAATGATTTCTGTAAAGAACAGAAAGCGCTATCTGGACTTCGTCAGATGCAATGAAGATAATCACCATTCATATTGGTCAAAAGTGCTTTTTAACGACGAAAGCAAGTTCAATAGGCTAGGCAATGATGGTAGGCAATATGTCCGTCAAAGGAAAGACGAAGAATTTAATCCTAGGTGCTCAGTTTCAACGCTCCAAGGTGGTGGAGGTTTAGTTTTGGTGTGGGGCATTATTAGTACCAATGGTCCAGGGCCTATAGTTCGCTTGCAAAGTCTAATTAACTCGACCAAGTACATTAATATGTTGACTGAGCATGTTCTACCCTATTTGGATGATAATCCCATCTTCACGCAAGTTAATGCTCCTATTCACTCAGCTGGCAATGTGAAGAGGTTCCTGGAAGAGCGTGATATTCCGTGTTTGGATTGTCCTGCACAATCCCCAGACCTCAATCCTATTGAAAACGTATGGCATTACATCAAGCAACAGCTACGCAATGATAACATTTCAAATTTGGAAGAACTTTGAATAAAAATTAACGGAATGTGGGATGCCCTTTCCCGGAGTATTACTGCAGTCTAATTCAAGGAATTTCCAAAAGATTGCAGGCTGTCAAAGTGCAGAAGGGCAATACTACAAAATATTAACTAGTTCTTTGTGTTCCTGTTGTATTTGTGTTGCATTAATGTCCTAAAGTTACATTAAAACAACATTCCATTGTGCGGACATTCTTTTTGCCTCCTCAATTTGAAGTTATTTTTTTTAATGACGTAAACACTATAATATTTCAATTAAAAGTCAAATATGAATAGGTAAAATCATAGAAGAATAAAAGGCCAATCAAATGTTTAAACAGTTACATTAAATTTAGCTTGAATTTGCAGTTTTTGAAAAAAATACGCATGCGGACTTTCTTTTTGCCGCCTGTATATATATATATATATATATATATATATATATATATATATTATGACTGTCTGCCTGTCCGTCGTCATATTTTATGCTCTATCTTTTCCGAAACTAAAAGTCGCAGAGTGGCGTTAGGGGCCTCAAATGATTAGTTTTTTCTGGACCGTTCTTTTATGGGTCTTTTGCCAGTTAAAATAGTTTTTAAGGGTCAAAATAGGGGCAAAATTGGAAAAAAAATCGTTATACATTTTGTAAATTCATCTTACTTCATTTTAATCAGTTCACATGCGTGTCACGTTGGTACAGTGGTAACATCACCAGCTTTGAATGTTACAGTTTTGCTTTCGGTTTCGATTCTAGCTGATAGCAACCCAATCCTTTTTACTTTTTTTAAATCACGACCCTATAAAAATATATACAAAATCTAGACAAATTAAAATATCATATTTAAGCGTATTTTACGACCGCCTCGCCGTATGTATCTACAGAGACTTACGCAATCATCAGTGTAATACGTAAGTAGAACTAGGCAGTGAGTTATTAAAATGCATATTGCAATTGCGTTACAGAGAAATTTCCGCGTTTCATCCTCGTTAGGGCTTGCCAGCCTAATGCATTATGAAAATTCTGTGTAGCTTAGTTGCTATATATATTTTTCATAATACACACATACACACATATAGAAAAAAGGATTTAAATATGAATATCAATACACAAGTAAAAAAAATCATGTATACATACATATATATATATATATATATATAAATTTGTTTCTTCTTTCGTATTGATATTCATATTAAAAATCTTTTTTTTTCTATTTATTTAAAAAGAAAATCCAACTTTGTTATATATGGGTCGTGAAATTGCACTCATCTGCAAAAATCTAACTAATTTTCATATTCTTTGAATTGATTTTATTTAATTCCCTATTAGGTTTTTTTTTCGGTTTTCTTATGAAATGATCATCTTTAGTTAACTATTACGTGTAATTATATTCATGCAGATATTCTACATGATTTATGCTGTCGTAATATTTGCGTAAAAAGCTTATAGTAAACACAAACCTCTTTTTATATATATTTAGAACTTCATATGCAGGGTATTCCAGCCCATTCGAAAACTTATATTTGGGTTTTAGCCGGGGAAAATCGGTACAAAAGTGTGAAAATAAAACAAATGGAATT
Organism: Euprymna scolopes; assembly: GCF_053919585.1. NCBI lineage: Eukaryota > Metazoa > Mollusca > Cephalopoda > Sepiida > Sepiolidae > Euprymna > Euprymna scolopes. The sequence goes on along the minus strand of NC_136505.1, from coordinate 28,229,365 downwards.
CTTCAAGTGAAGGTCGAACAATGGCATTACGAATATGCTTGCGTAACATAATAGCTATTCGTTCATTTTTTTTTATTTGAAGCCTTGCAGCAAACATGTCTTCATAGCTCAGATATTAACGTCAAAGGAAGATATAAATCGTAAGCTTAACGTTTTTGTTTCGATTCTTGATGGTGGCGCACGAGTCAATTTTTTAAACTTTTTCAATTATTACTATATATTGGGTCCAATATAATATAATAATAAATGCGAAATCTGCATTTATCAAAATAGATTTAGCGTGCTTTACGGCTGGGCAATACCGGGCGGTCTTCTAATATATATATATATATATATATATATATATATATATATATATATATATATATATATATATATATATATATATATTATTATTATTATTATTATTATTACATATTATGAATAAATGACAAAAGTCTATATTCTCTAATTACATTTATCTTCTTAAATAAGGTTTGGTATATATAAAAAGGAAATATAAGAGAATAAAGAATATCTATACAGAAATATATATATATATATATATATATATATATATATATATATATATATATATACTAGTATTACATGGCTTGGCTCGGGGCTTGCTGTTATGTCTTTTTTATGCTTATTTTGATTTGTATCTTATATTTTCTTTCTTTTTTTTTTGCAATTCTAACATAATTTTAGTAAATTTCGGTTATATTTACACCTTACTAATCTGATCAACGTAGCTCCCACACAGTAGATGCAACGTGCCCACAACAATCCAATTTCTCTGATTTTCCCTTTTAGCAGGTAGTATTCTAGCTCAAAACCAACTACTTTGGCGAGGTTTTGGGGGGCCATTATTTCCTGAATCATATGCGAAAGAAATCACAAGATCGACATCAACTATCTATTCGTTGTAAGAATTTATGTGGTTGTCGCTGTATAGTTCTACAATTCCTTATCTTATGTTGCCGGGCATACTACTTGAGCTCGGTTGTTGAGGCGTATGTTTTGTTAAACCGACATATAAGAAACCTCTGAATCAGATTTTCTATTAAATATGTGTTTAAACTGTTCTACAATTTCTTCAGAATCAGTTTCTTGTTCAGTGGACGTTCAAAACTGAAACATAATTTACTTGTACACTGCTAAAAAACATAAATTTTCAAGTCTTAGAAAATTCTTTGCAGAATTGAGAAATTTACGTGCGCAGTTTGAACCTACAGACCACGCCATGAAAAAGAAAAAAAATACGGGATCAACTTTGCCACAGAAGAATTTTCACGGTCCGTTGTTTTATAATTGTGGAAAAAATCACTTTACCGATGATAGATGAATTACAGTTTTGATTATCGATTATCGGTAATTATCGGGGCATTCTGAAACAAAACTTAACTAAAATCAATCCATTACTTTATACACTAATTTCTGCAAATTTTAAAGAAAACCTGTTTAGCCGTTTCGTAGTCTATATGGAACGAGCTCACACACACAGAGAACAAGTTGCATTTTTATTATTGTGTATATATATATAATATATATATAGAGAGAGAGAGAGAGAGAGTGAAAGAGAGAGATAGAAAGAAAGAGAGGGGAAGAAGTCTTCATTTTCTTTCAGATTTTATTCTTTTACTTTCAAAATGGCCATATCTTCTGTCAGCCGATTCAATTAAAGCCAAACTAAAAAAAACTTTCAAAAATACTAACCTTCTTCACAGACATAAATTTGTTTCTCATAGTTTCATTGAGAAGTCCAATTTTACTAAAGTAGAACATGAAAAAAAAATGGCTACCGTATTAGAATGAATTTCAAGAAACCATTCCAGTCTTTTTTTTTTCTTTTGTCTTCTATTCTTTGATTTAATCTTACCTGAAGATAATGAGCTGAAACCAGTCATGATTGAAGACTCTACACACATGTTGGTCCTTTTATGGAAAGAAAATAAAACAAACTAGAAAACGTAGAAATAACAAAGACAAAACGAATAAAAAAAACAAAGAAAGAATGAAGAATTCAATTGAAATGACTGAACTGGCATTTTGAAGTTGTGGTCGAGAATTTCTCAAGAAGAAAGAAGTGGTTGCGAAGACCCTCCTCCAGCATCAATGACTGTTTATAATGAGACAAAGTACCGGAACAGGCAGGTTAAACAAGCAGATATAATAGTGAGGAAATTTCTTGAAGTTTTCTTTTTTTTCTTCTTTTTTTTTCTTTTTCAATGTCTATCATATTTGAAGATTGGCTGTATGTTAGTTATTGTGGCAATAACAGTCCTTAAAATATGGACAAGGATTTCTCTAAAGAAATTAGATAATAAATAAATAAAAATATGGCTGAAGAAAAATGCGAAAGCATCTTTTAGGGTAAAAATAATTTCTGTGAGATAAATGAACTTACCTTTGAAAATTGTTATTGCACGATATTTTTTTATTTCTTTACGTTTTCTGGATAGATTATAGGTTTGTCTCTTTACAGCAAGATGATAATAAAAATACAAAAACAAGGCAGTCTTTCAAGATGTTCCTTGAATAGAATGTCTTTGGGTTTTGAACCATTGGAAAAAATATATTGGAATTGTTTGAAGAAGACTGTATTATGTCCGTGGCAAAACAAAAATTGGGAAGAGTTATATACGAAAAAAAAATTAAAGAAAAGAGAAACGAAAGAAAAAAAAACGAAAAATTTGCCAGTTTAAAAGTCTCAGAGAATATTTGTGATTTTGTGGACAGTTAATATATTTTATTTCTCTCAGCTTAGGATCATGGTAACGAACATTCAACCTAAATTTACCCTTAAAACAGAAGATTAGGACTTTCGTGAACAATTAAATTAGAATCTTTAGGGTAAGAATCCATGTGTTGTGTAGTAAGTCGAACACAAGAAAGTATTTGTTAGCTATTTATCTGTCTGTCGAGCTATCTATTTATCTATTTGTATTATCGATATATATCTCGATCTAGTTATCTATCTATTTCTGTATCTATCCGTCTCGATCTATCTATATATCTAACTGGAGAGATAAACAAGAGATAAATATGAAGAATGTCGATAAAAGCTGTCGAAATATAATAAAACCACAGCATAGATAAATGTCACCGGAAGCATCTGATCAGCTGATGGAAGTACGTGTGGGGCACATGCTTCTAGTTAGCTGAGAAGAATAATTGGAATTGGAACTTAGACGTTCACAACTCGCCCCCCTTCACCGGGGAGGGAGCTGACGTGTCTCATAATGAAGACAAAGAATTAATCACTCAAGCAAAGCTATTCACTTTCCATGCTTTTGCCATCGACACTATATAAAACCAACCGTCATTCTTGGTGTGAGATATTTGTTTAAACAGGTTCCAGCCTCCCCTCCTAAAACCAGATGAATTCCAGATTGACGAAATCAAGGACTTATGAAAAAAAGGTATGTCGAAAATACATGTATGGCACACACACACACACACACATACACATACACACACACACATACACACGTCCATCGACTTGCATACCCTACAAATGACGGCCATTTGTTTGGATGAAACCAACAGCAACGGAACTTTCATATGATTAACAAAACCTGCCTTAGACAACAGAGCCCGGTCACACACCTCGCAGATCCAAAGATCTTCATGATTGGGTGGCAAGGTTAGGTGTTTTCTACATGCTCTCTCGAGCGTCGCACGGGCTATCTTGGCTGCCTCAAAGTGTTCTGCGCCCTCACTGCTTGCGATCAAACGCTAGGGACTCCCAACTGTCAACAAGAATATGAAAGTTCACCAAACTCCCCTTGATTCTAGCACGAAAACATTGGGGGGGGGGCTTGTGCTGGGGTATTTTGCCAAGAAGGAGCTCACTATAAAACAACTGTTTTGGGAGTCGATAATCATCTGGCCGGACAAGATATCCCGTCCAACGCATCTGTGATTATGTTGTACAAAGAAAAGGGTGCAAGGTCTGATTGTGGAAACTATCAAGGTATCTCACTGTTGAATGCGGGTGAAAAAGTATTTGCATGGCTCTTGCTAAACCGATTTGAGAAGTATATCTGTCCTAATATCTTTCCAGACTCCCATGTTTTAGATGTGGACAAGGGTCCGTGAATATGGTGTTTTCTGCTAGACAGCGTTTAGAGAAGTGTATTGAGCAGCGTATGCCTCTTTGTTAGGTGTTTGTGGACTTAACCAAAGCGTTTGACACAGTCGACCGTGAGGCTCTCTGGAAAGTGCTGAGAAAGTGATGGGGAAATTTGGCTGTACACCTGCTTTTACGAAAAAGTTCAAGCAACTTCATCATAGTATGAAAAGTCGCGTCAACTTTAATCGTCGGATATCGCAGTGAAGCAGGGTGATATACCTGCACCAACATTGTTTTTGCTCTATCTGATTGCTGTGCTCTGGTATAGTTTCCGAGACTGTGATATGGGTGTTTATATTGGATTTCGAACGACTGGAAAGGTGTTCAACCTCAGAAGATTCCAAGCCAAAACACTTGTTATTTATGGACTTGTTATGGAGCTGTTGTATGCTGATGATGCTGACCTGGTAGCACACACCTCAGTAGATATGCAATTGGTGATGGATGCTTGTACCTGCTTCGTACTGACTGTATAAATACATGCATGCATTAATACATCGATACATACATGCATACACACACACATGCATTTATATCTGCACACATGTATACATACATGCACAAATACATAATGCATACATGCATACATACATTAATGCATATATATATATATATATATATATATATATATTCATACATGGTGATTATCACTTCTTGACAGAAGAAGGCCATCTTTCCCTTGTTTTATTGTTGATTACTCATTCAATTTCATGTATTTTTTTTATTTTTTTAATTATATACACATATATACACTTATACACACATACATATATACATGTGGAGATGTGATCAAGATGCATCAATTCCTATTTTCTGTGGGAACGAAGGTGGCTCTTCAGACCAGCCCTGCTCTTACACAGTCTGTTGCAAAGGTCATACTTAAGCTGAGATTGAGGGATGCAAACTGGTTCTGGTCTACTGTGGATGCTCATATGACGCTTCAAGCCTCCACTCGATTTACAGACCACAGAGCAAACAGAACATCTGTGCCCTGCAATGTTTTCCCCATCAAGGAAAGATTGATCTCCATGTGAACGTTTGTGGCTATCTAGGCCAGCTCCGGATAAAGTCATTTTACCGCATAAATCACAGATGTTGTTCTGCATGAAATCCTCCGACAGACCTGATATATCTGACAGATTTTTCTTCCGGGTATCACGCTTCATTTTTGCATGCTCATATTTTTTCTTCTCAAAACTATCACAACCATGGTAGACCAAGGAGCGCCACTTTTTACGATCATTGGAAGCACTTTCCCAACTGAACACGTCAATACCAAGAGCTTTAAGATTATCTTTTATGTTATTCTTAAAGCGTGTCCTTGGTTTATGTTGTGGACGCTTTCCTTGTGTAATTTCACCATAGAACAGGCGCTTTGACAATCTATCGTCGTCCATCCTTGTCAGATATCCAGCCCACCTCATCTAGTTGCGTATAATTAACTTCTCGATACAAGCTACGTCAGCTCGCATAAGAACATCCATATCAGGTACTAGCAATCGGTGCCCGGCGTTGCCCAGGTGTTTTGAGGTTAATGCTGAGAAAAAAAAAAACGGTCAATTTTTTAAAACTTTGACCCCTATTATGACCTCTTAACATTTATTGTTTAGGGATCAAGTAAAGTTAATAAGTTAGATCCATGTCCAAGGAATCTATATCTAAAATATCAAGTGTTTACTGTTTAGACCCAGAATTGTAGGAGGAGTTTGGTAGAGTTCTCAAAGGTCAAATCGTTGAATATTGACCACTTAATCGCCAAATTTCTGTCGAAAACCTATCACATCGATTTTCCCAAATCGCGAATTTGGCCCTTTTTTAAAGCAGTTTGGCCTTCAAAATTTCTGTTTGGCCTTTTTCTTCACCGATGAAATCTGGAGAAGCAACGGGAATTTTCGGCAAAAAAATGTTGTTACTATGCACATCTATGTAATGAAATACAATTTGTGGCAAAATTTCAGGAAAAACTAATGGATGGTTATCTCGCAATAGTCCGGACAATTCGCTAAATTATCTCGTCAAAACCATAAATCTCGAATTTTTGTGCATTTTTTGGGGGGGGGGGCTAATTTGGCATAATAGTGTCCATTTAATAGTATTTTCTTGTAAAAATAAAAAAATAAGGAAAATTACCAAAAAAAACAAACAAGAACAACAAAAGTGTGCCGTATTTTTAAAAGTTTTATTGCGTTGTTTTTATTTGCTTTTTTTATTTCATCGGTGAAGAAAATGGCCAAACAGAAATTTTGAAGGCCAAACTGCTTAAAAAAAAGGCCAAATTCGCGAAATTTGGCCTTCAAAATTTCTGTTTGGCCATTTTCTTCACCGATGAAATAAAAAAAGCAAATAAAAATAACGCATTAAAACTTTTAAAAATACGGCACACTTTTGTTGTTCTTGTTTGTTTTTTTGGTAATTTTCCTTATTTTTTTTATTTTTTCAAGATAATACTATTAAATGGACACTATTATGCTAAATTAGCCCCCCCCCCAAAAAAAAAAATGCACAAAAAAACGAGTGAACGCGCGTATTTTTTTTTTTTAGTTTAGTTTCATAATGGCGGCCGTGGTGTCGGAGGTTCGATTGTTAGATTGTAAGTTAGTTTCGTATTTTTTTAAGTTGTAAATCGCAAGTTAGAAAAAAATTAAACCCTTCCAAGATGGACAATAAATAAGACCAAAATATTTTATGGTAAAGTTAAGAGCGTAAGAACTATACTTTTTTAGGAGATGTGATTATTGGATTAACCAATCAGAAATCGTCTGTGGCACACACATCTCTGTTTTTATAGATATATAGATAAAATTGCTCCACCTGATGCCCAGAATGTGTCGCAGGAATTTCTGGTGCACTCTCTCCATGACTTTTATGTGTCTACCATAAGTTGTCCAGGCGTCAGAAGCGTAAAGCAGGGATGGTAAAATACAAGATTGATAGACACTGATCTTTGTATGAATAGTTATACCCCTATCAGACCACACTCGCTTCTCTAAGTCACCAAACGCCTTAGTGGCACGCTGTATCCTATAGTTGACCTCAGTATCCAGGGTTCCATCTCTGGCGAGAGTACTACCCAAATGCACAAATGTGTCAACCACGGCAAGTCTCTGGTTGTTGACAAAAATATTTGGAGCCACATACAAACTATCGGGGGAAGGTGTGAACATGACCTTAGTCTTCCTAAGACTAATAGTAAGCCCAAAAGACGCACAGGCCTCCGAAAACAGATCCATGATACCCTGCATATCCCTCTTACCATGGGCTACGAGATCGGCGTCATCCGCATAAAGCAATTCACGAACCAGGTGCTGAAAGGTCCTTGTAGAAGCTTGAAAACGAGGAAGATCAAAGACTCTACCTGTGGTTCTGAAACGCAAATAAACACCTAGAGAACATTCCCTAAAGGCATACGATAACATAGTTGCAAAATAAATTTTTAAAAGTGTAAGTGCTAGGATATCACCCTGCTTCACACCATTGTCTCCCGATATGGGTTCCGATAGGCATCCATTGAAGTTCAGGCGAGCCTTCATATTAGTGTGGAGCTCTCTGAGTAATCGTAGAAATTGAGCTGGGCATCCCAACTTCCATAGAATTATCAATAGGGCACTTCTGTTCACCGTATCAAAAGCCTTAGTCAAATCAACAAAAACCTGATAAAGTGGAACACGGTGTTCAGTACATTTCTCCTGCAACTGCCGAGCAGAGAAGATCATGTCCGTGGTTCCTCTGCCCGGACGAAAGCCACTTTGGCTTTCTGGAATGACGGATGGGCAAATATACTTTAACAATCTATTGAGTAGAACTCTGGAAAATACTTTGCCAACTGCTTCCAACAAACTTATCCCACGATAACTTCCACAGTCAGTCCTGGGCCCCTTTCCCTTGTACAGTGATATAAGAATTGCATTAACTCAATCCTGATGGACGGGAACACCCCTCCAGACATCAGTGATAAGATGAAGAATTTCATGAACAAGTTTATCACCCCCATGTAAGAAGACTTCCACAGGAATACCATCAAGCCCTGGAGCCCTCTCAACGTTCACTTCCTTGATTGCATCTTTAATTTTATTCTCAGATGGGAACACAGACATTTCATCGATAAGCTTCTGTTGTGATAAAAATTCATTGATCTTGCGGAAAATGATGAAATACTTAGAAAATGAGATGCTGATAGCCTATGATCATCCGTTATGATCCGTCTATCAGCATAAAATCGATAATACCAACAGCCAGGCACAAAATTTGAATAATAATAATAATAATAATAATAATAATAATAATAATAATAATAATAATAATATAAAAAATATTAAAAATAAATTTTAAAAAATGAATTACTCTCGGCTGACACCACACACAATAGGCGTCAAGAATCAAAGTGTAAAGAAAAACTGAAGAAGAAAAGCACTAACCAGACCTCCTCTTGAACAGAGCAGTGATGACTGGGTCTTGAGGGCGCTCATTGCCACCTAAATGTCTATGAAGAGCAATGGTCGTTGCCAACAAGAAATCAAAGATAAAGTGTTGTTGCGATAACGTAAAATCATTTAACGAAAGAGATGAAGACTACTAGAAATTTGTAGGGACTTGTTATTTAAACTCCAAAGAAAACGATCGGTTACTATCAGTGAGTAATCTTTGGTTATAATCTGTGTGAGTACTCCTTGTGAATTCGTAATAATAATAATAATAATAATAATAATAATAATAATAATAATAATAATAATAATGATAATAATAATAATAATAATAATAATAACAACAACAACAACAACAACAATAATAATAATAATAATGAAAATAACATAGTAAAAGTAATTACAAAATAATAAAAATAATAACACTAATAATAAAAAATGATGATAATAATAAATAATAATGATAATTATAAATAATAATGATAATTATAAATAATAATGATAATAAAATAGTAAATAATAATGACAATAATATAAATAATAATAAATTTAATAATAATAATAATAATAATAATAATAATAATAATAATAATAATAATAAAATGACACCGAACAAACACAGCACAGCCGTGATAATCATCAAAATGGAAAAAAAACGAAGAAAGAAATGGACAACAAAAGAGAATAGACTAGTAATGGAATAATATTATATAAGTCATCCTGAATATAGATATGGAGGTTATCGGAAACGAATGAAAGAACTATGGGACCTCTCCAGTGACCACCAAGTGACAGAACAAAGAATTGCGGACCAAGCAAGACTGATATTCAAGAAAGGTTGGCTCTCTAAACTAGAACTAGCAGACATTCAGCGAAAAATAAATGAGGAAACTGAACAAGAAACACCCCCCAACGGAACTGCCCGTAAAAAAAACCCCACAAGTTGAAGCCTCACAAGTAAAAACACCAAAGGCCCAGGACCTACGAAGACCGAAGTATACAAACGTTGAAACCGGGAACAATGAAACAAAACTAACAGAGGATGAAGCAAATGAAATAAATAAAATAACACAGTTCATGAACGAGGAAAAAACAAAACTTCCATCGTTAAAGAACCAAGAGCAGAAGAAATTGAAAACAGAAACAGAGAAGGTTAACAAGCTCCTCCCACACATCTCAACAAACACAATCACAGACTTAAACAACCTCATTTACGCAGGCGCCAAAATGGTAAGTATGAATCTCAAATCAGAAAAACAACCGGGAACAAGCGGACCGACAAAACCTGAATGGGAAATAAGACTAGAAACCCAAATACAGAAACAGAAAAAGGGACGCTGCAAGAAAGGTGGGCTCTCTCTACCGTGCTAGACAACTACTAACACCCGAAAGTATCCTGTACCTCTATAAGGCCACCATTCGCCTATGTATGGAGTATTGTTGTCACATTTGGGCTGGTGCATCTGCTACTAGTCTCTCGCTCCTTGACAAGTTAAAAAAAGTCGCAAACCTGATAGGCCCTGAACTGGCATCTAAACTTCAGCCTCTGTCCCATCGACGAAATGTTGCATCTACAAGTATTTTAGTGGTGAATGCTCTGACGAACTGCAATCACTTGTGCACCCACGACGTGAGCACCCTCGACAAACCCGACAGGCTGCTAAATCCCACCCCACACTGTAGAGATCACTAGATGTAAAAGATCTTTCTACTCCAGTAGTTTCTTCCCCAGAACCGCTAGACTTTGGAATTACATTCCAGGTCCCTGCTTCCCCAACAGTACTGACGTGCAGAAGTTCAAGTGTAACGTGAACCGACATCTTGCTGCCAAAATCCCTACATAGTACCCCAGTAGTTATTGCCCCTGATAGTAGCCCCCTACACCAAAGTGGCAATTTGCCTTGTTTGGGGTGGAAATGTAATAAAAAAGAAAAAAAAAGAAAAAAGAAACCAAAATGATCAACAGGAAGAAAGCAATGTGGAGAAAACGGAATATTGGAAATGTAACTGGCAGGGAGAGGCTAAACAAGAAACATGAAGAACTGGACGAAAAAATAAAAGCAAAGGAAGCGAGATTGAGACGATATAGGTATAAATCTGAACAATGCAAGTAAAACAGAACATTTGAAACCAATGAACGCCAATTCTACCAAAATGTGAACGGACGAAAAACAGCCAAATCCGACAGAAACAAAACTCTACTGGAGTAACATATGGGAAGAGCGACGAGAACACAATAGAAATGCCGAATGGCTGAAAGACATGAAAGAAGAGTTACAACAAATCGAAGAAGGAACAGTGAATGAAATCAGCAAGGAAACCCTAAAGAAAACCATAGAAAAAATGGCAAACTGGAGAGCACCAGGGAACGACGGGATACATGCATACTGGTTCAAAAAATTCACAACCTTACACGAAAGGTTGGCCACAAAACCTGAGAAGGTGTATATAGGAAGCAAACGTGCCAGACTGGATGACAAAAGGTAGAACCACACTGTTACAGAAAGACACAGAGACAGGAACCGTCCCCAGCAACCAGCAATTATATGTCAATCACGTGCCTACCCACCATGTGGAAGATACTGACAGCACAACTGAGGGAACAAATCTACCACTCACTGAATAACCGTGGACTCATCCCCGAGGAACAGAAAGGATGCCAAAAAGGGAAAAGAGGAACAGATGATCTGCTATATGTTGATCAAAAGATCCTAAAGGAGATAAAAAGGAGGAGAAAAAATTTAGCCATGGCATGGATCGACTACAAAAATGCGTACGACAGGATCCCCAAAGGATGGATAATAGAATGCCTAAAAATGTATAAAATACCAAGCGGGATCACGAATGTAATAGAAAATGCAATGAAAACATGGATACTGGAATTGACAGCTGATGGACAACACATAACAGAAATTAACATCCAAAGAGGCATCTTTCAAGGAGACTCACTATCACCATTACTGTTCATCATTTCTATGATGCCCTTGAATAGTATTCTGAGAAAGTGCCAAGCCGGATACAAGTTCCCCAATATAGAGGAAAAAATAAACCACCTGATGTACATAAATGATCTGAAACATTTTTGCAAGGACCGAAAATGAGCTAGAGACACTAATTAACACTACAAAGATCTTCAGCCAAGATATCCAAATCGAATTTGGAATGGAAAAGTGTGCACAACTAGTTATAAAAAAGGGAAAACTGGAAACGACAGAAGGCATGGAACTACCCAACCAAACAGAAATGAGGGCACTAGGGGAACAAGACGACTATAAATACTTAGGAATTCTGGAAGGGACACTATCAGAGCAACAGAAATGAAAGAGAAAATTGGAAAGGAATACCGCAGGAGAACAAGAAAACGCCTGGAAACGAAATTATATAGCAGAAACGTAATAAAATGTATACATACATGGGCAGTATCACTTGTAAGATACTCTGGACCGTTTATAGGGGGGACAAAAGAAGAACTGAGACAATTCGACCAGAAAACCAGGAAACTCATGACCATGCATAATGCACTACACCCAAAGGACGATATTGACAGACTCTACGTGAACAGGAAAGACGGCGGGAGAGGACTGATCTCTATAGAAGACTGTGTGAATGACACAAAAAAAGAACTAGAAAAATACATAATGCAAAACACTGAAAGGATAATTATGGCAACGAGAGATACGGAGGACCCCCCCCCCAAAAAAAAACAGAAAACAGAGAGACAAATGAGAAAACGAGAAAAGAGAAATGGGAAGAGAAACAATTCCACGGAAGATTCATAAGAATGACAAAAGATGAGAATAACGAAAACACCTGGGCATGGATGCGAAAAGGACATATAAACCGAGAAACTGAATCTCTAATAACAGCAGCACAAGATAACGCGATAGGAACCAACCACATCAAAGCAAGGATCGATAAAACACAATAAAACAGCAAATGCAGACTCTGGTGACAAAGAGATGAAACGATAAACCATATAGTAAGTGAATGCAGCAAACTGGCCCAAAAAGGAATACAAAAACAGGCATGACTAATTAGGGAAAGGGCGGTGCACTGGAAATTGTGCAAACGGCTGCATTTCGAGCATACAGATAAATGGTACAATCATAAACCCACAACAGCACTCGAAAACGAGAACCACAAAATCCTATGGGACATGGACATACAGATGGACAAACCCATCCAAGCAAGAAGACCAGATATCGTAATAATTAACAAGAAAGAAAAATCCTGTCAAATCGTAGACTTTGCTGTCCCAGCTGATCACAGGGTGAGTATGAAAAAAATGGAGAACGAAGCAAATACACATAACTAGCCAGAGAGTTAAAAGGGATTTGGATGATGAATAAAATCAAAATAGTACCGATAATAGTAGGAGCACTAGGAACGATTCCGAAAAACATGGACAAAAGAATGGCAGAAATTGGAATCAGAGGAATGGCTGCAAAAATACATCGCCTAACGATAATGAAAACGGCTGAAATATTAAGGAAAACCCTTGAATGCAGAGAATAACACAAGACAATATAACGAAGAAGCGTTACAGGGAATGAAGAACACTGAAGCTGCAGATCTACATGCTCTACACCTCCATCATGTATCCCTCCATTGTTTCACCACCATTCCCCCAATAGAAAAGTGATTGATACTAAAGAGCCGAGAAGGGTCAAGGAGAATGGAAAGACCGAGGAGGGAGCACTCCGCTGGACCGCCGCTGGACAAATGCGAAGAGAACTGGGATCTTGGGGAGGCTTAGTGCCACTCAAATTCCAGTATAAAGCAATGGCCACTTCCAGAGAGAAATCAATGGTAAGAGGCTGTTGCGATGATGCAAATTTATTTGCAAATGCTATCGAAGGAGGAGGAGAGAGCTGGACGTCTGGGGAGACTTGTTGTCACTCAGCTTCCAGAGAACACCACAGGTCTCCAATCAGGTCGTTTGCTGACTTGTGTGAAAGCTACATGTGAGCCAATAATAATAATATAAAAGTAAAAAGACTTACTATTTTAGTTATGCAAGAGGAATTAATTATATATTATCGCTTATAAATTTTAAAACGAGGTCAAAATAAATGCCTCAAATAATCTATATATTTTCTCCATATCTCTTGAATACTGTCCCAGTCTAATAATATCATCTAGTCTTATTTTAGATATTCCCAAGAATCTAAGCAAGAGGCACTTTTTGTTGGTTCGTCTGCCACACTACAGTTTGAAATAGTATCAGGTCGATGCAAAAGGTTTTGCCAGTTTGTAGAAGTGGCATTTAATACCATAATATTTTTTATGGAAATCGATCAAGGCAAGGCATGAAGCCATTTGATGCAAGAAGCTAACAAGAACGAATGTTTGTTATTGCAAAGGTAGAGCATGCCTATTGAGGTAGTCCTGGAAGGTAAATAGGAGGAAAAAAAGATAGCAGGAAAAAAGTTCCACAATCTTGCGGTTCTTGTAATAAGAAGCTGTATTAAAATGAGGTATCAAAAAAGCAACTTGATGAAGACCACTAGATCAACGAGTAAAACGAACTGGATCAAAAGAAACAGAAATATATCTAACAATTTTTAAAATTATACCGTATATTTCGGTGTATAAGACGACCCTTAAAGTGAAAAAAATCATCTTTGAAAAACAATATTTCAAAAGATACCAGGTGTTGCAATCTTTAGGCTAAACATACATGGTTTCGGGATTTAGCAGTCGGCTTATAAAACTGATATATGATAAATTTATAAAAATTTGCTCCAATTTTGTACCTCGTCTTATCTGACGGTCGCCTTATACGCCGAAATATAAGGTATGTCATAATAGTATTCATTAAAAAAATGACTGAGACTAGCAATAGTATGTCTGTGAGAGAAAAGTTGCAGTGAAAAACCTTGATTCCAGTAAAGCAACTGGCCCTGACGGCATCCCAATTATAGTGTTAAAAAAGCTTCAACCAGAACTTGTCCCATACTTACGAAACTGTTTAACATTGCCTTAAGGAGAAGTGCTTTCCAACACCCTGGAAAACCTCATCAGTATGCCCTGTATTTAAGAATTCAGGTGATAAGTCATCTCCCTCTCAGTACAGCCCTATAAGTCTCCTGTGTGTTATGAGTAAGTTGCTGGAATCCATATTAAATAGAGAAATAGTCAACCACCTCAGAAGAAATAACCTTCTTAGTGACACGCAATATGGTTTCCGTTCTTCAAGATCTACCGCAGATGTGCTAACAGTTATATCTCATAGGATTAGTGAATCTCTTCAAAAAGGCTTTCTTTCCAGGGCAATTGCTCTTGATATATCAAAGGCCTTCGACAAGGTATGGCATAAAGGCCTACTTCACAAGATTTCCAGCTACGGTATCACTGGAAATGTGTTCTCAATCATTAAATCATTTCTCTCTGATCGGTTCATAAGAGTAGTGGTTGATGGACAAAAATCAGAGGCCTGCAGTAATAATGCTGGAGTCCCTCAGGGATCCATCCTGGGCCCAAATCTCTTCCTGATCTACATCAATGATCTCCCTAAACACATACTTAAATCATTCGTTGACATCTATGCTGATGACACGACCATCTACGGCAACGCATCAAAAGCTGTAAATGACAAAGTTCTCTCTGATTCTCTCTCCTCTGATCTTGAGCGCGTGGTTCAGTGGGGGAAGAGGTGGCTGGTTACCTTTAATGCATCTAAAACCAAGCTCCTATCTTTATATCATCAACACTCTGATCCCCATCTGGCATCAATTGAAATGGGTGGATCTCGTCTAGGAGAAGCACAATGCCTTGACAAGCTTCTGGGCCTTTACTCCTTGACCTTTAAATGGAACAAGTATATCAAGTCTGTTGCCAAGGTCGCTGGAAAGATGGTGGGTTCCTTCTACCGTTCCATAAAATACCTCACTGCTGATGCAATTCTCTATCTATATAAAAGCCAAGTACGTCCAAGGATGGAGTACTGCTGCCACATCTTGGCAGGATCTGCTAAAAACAGCCTATCCTGCCTTGACAGAGTACAAAATAGACTTTGTGGCTAAGTGGGGGATGCCCTTTTCTCTTCCCTGCAACCTCTCTCCCACAGAAGAGTCGTTGCGAGCCTATCTTTGTTTTATCGTTATTTCCATGGCAGGTGCTCGTCTGAGCTCCAATCTCTGGTCCCCCTCGCCAATCTTTTACGAATAACACCCGTCTAGCTGAAACCACTGTCAAAAATTTTCCCCACTCTCTATCTGAACCTTAATCAAAACGTAGATTCCATGAACAAAGCGTCTGCCTGTTTCCCACCTGACTACAACCTGGATGTCTTCAAGTCCAACGTAAAAACATTCCTGAGGAACAGACCCCTTAAGTAGATACTTTATGAAATCCCTGCACCAACGTACATGCAATAACTCTTATCCTTGAGTGGCTTCGATGCCTTGATAAGTGGTTACTCCTTGTAAAAAAAAAGAAAACTAAAACCGGGGCTAATCAAATTACAAATAGGTTCGTGTACTTTATCAAGAACCCGAAAATAGGAGAGAGTGACCATCCTACATATGAGAACACTACTTAATACAATGTCTGATAGCAGATTTGTAGAAATAAAGAATAGTCTCATGTGTGAAAAAGTGTTTGTTTTATGCATTCTGCTATTAATTAAACAAAACATGATAACTTTTCCTTTCGAATTACTAAAATATCATTTATATTTTTTCTGCATTTTAACTCATGTTGACCTGAAAACGGAATTCTTTAGTCACCAGAAAAGAAGTCGTTCTCCATCATGATAATGCTCGTCTTCCCGAAGCACTACTGAACAAAGATCAACTGGGAGTGTTTGACTGGAAAATATTGCCCCATCCTGCATTATCTTGTGATCTAGTTCTCTCGAATTATCACCTGTTTCGAGGAAAACAAAACCATTTAGATAGCTTTAAGAAAGAATTTTACAAGCGGTGCATGTATGAGCTTGTTGGCAGATGGAATCAAGTTATAAATCTTCTTAGAGAATTTAGTTGGATAATCTTGTCCCACCCTGCATATTCTTTTGACCTGGCTTCTTCTGATTATTACTCATTTCAAGGGTCACATAACCATTTAGATGGTCTTAGATCAACATCACGTAAGGAGGATTGAACATTAGATTCCTATTTCTTACCCAAAGGATTTAAAAGAAAAACTTTTATAAGCTTGTTGACAGACAGACTCAATTTAAAGAGGATGAAGATCTTTTTGTTAAGAATAATTATTCTCAAAAACAGTTTTTCATTTTCAAGAAATTTTAAATCAGCACCGACCTAATATATCTATAATGTACTCACATACCAAAAAACAGGTAAGATAATGTATCAAAAATACAAACGCGGGATGCAAAACATTTAACAGTTACTTTTAATCGAATTCGCGGTTCGTACAGATTCTTGAGTTTCACATAAAGATTTCCAAGTTCAACAAGATACACCTGAAGAAGGTAGGTGGTTACATCATAAGGTCGTTGATAGGTGGAACCAGGTTATAAAGAGAAAAGGTCGTTATTGTCATGAATAAATATTTTTAAAAAGACAATTTTTCATTTTCAGGATGAAAATTTTATATCGGAAAAATCTTTTACGTTGACTTGATATTCTCATCGCTAAATGCGGGCGGTGACAGTGAGTTAGTGTTTAACAACAGGCATTGGCGTCTTGGGTGTTTCAAGTTCGAATTCAGTTCGTTCCACTAAATCATTTTCACATGACAAACAAACATTTTATTTAAAACCTCGTGTAAGTACTCGATGTCTTTATAGCAAGAATTTTGACTAAAATAATATCGGGGAAGCCAATGCCAATAATAATATCATCGGATGTATACTGTACTACACTTGTTATGTTAGCTTGTATAAGGGTGTTAACTTTGATCAAAATTGGACTCTTCTTTCTTTAATCGTATTTTTCGATTATCGCTTTTCGATACTCATCAGAAGCATTCCGATACAAAACTTATCTAAGAACATTACCAGACACATGATTATGTTTGTATAAAAATTCCAAAAAGTCAGTCTGGTCGTTTCGGAATCTATAGGGAACGAACTCTCACACACACGCGTGAAGATAAAGTGTATTTTAAAGGATTAATCCAATTTATTTACTTATATATTTTTTGTCTGACTCTTACTCCTTTTATTTGTGTTGTTATTCAACATAAAACCGTATTACTGGATAGACTTGGTTGAACGAATGAAAGAAAACAAAACGTGCAGAAAAAAAGCAAGAATAAAAAGAAATATTTCCATCAGTTTTTTCCTAGTTATAGACAATAAACATAGAAAAAGAAAAGTTTTTTTTTCAACAGCTTTTTTATTAAGAGTCTTCAAATACCACCTCTAACCATTTCATTATTTTTTCTCCTTGTTTTTACAAAAGGGAGTTTCTGACAACAAAGCTGCACTACACTGGCCAATCGTGAATGTCGCCTCTGCCGACAAGCATGATCTGCTCTGCAAATGAACAATTGAACATCTCGTATACAAAAACACGCGCGCGCATACACACACTTCTTTGATTGTCGTTTTTATACAAAAAGATTTTATTTATTTGTTTCTTTTTTTTGTCTTTAAATAAAATGCCTATCAAAATTTGGGAGGGATGACTTAAAAAAATAACGAAATAAATATAATCGCAAATACTCTTTGAAGAGACTCCGTCTGACTTCTTTCAATGGAGTCTTAAATATTTCTCCTTGGAGTTCAAACGAAAATTTACACAACTTTTTCGTAAATAAATAATATTTTTAATGAAAAAAAACTGTTCATTACAAATAAAATGTCATTATTTAATACCGAAGTTTTTCTCGGAATTCTTGCTCCCGTGAATACATCAAAATTGAAGTCTAAATGAAGAATTTTTTTTTCTTTTTTTGCAAAGAAATATTTTTTAAAAACACACCTTTCCATCATTTTAATGTAACCATACATTATTGAATTGAATTTAAAACAAACCTTTCTTTTTATTAATATATTGTATACCAAAATTTCCGCTTATTAAAATTTTTCAATACGAAAATTGATAAGACAGTTCTTGCGATTTTTTTTATTTTGATTACAAATGATGTATTTTGAAATAAGTTTCCTTTACTTTATATATCATTTTAAAGAGCGTTTTTCGCTCCATCTAATCGTTTAAATTACAATCGCTTTAAAACAGTTATGTCTTTTTTTCCAGAACGTTGAAT
Organism: Euprymna scolopes; assembly: GCF_053919585.1. NCBI lineage: Eukaryota > Metazoa > Mollusca > Cephalopoda > Sepiida > Sepiolidae > Euprymna > Euprymna scolopes. Next base: position 28,210,645 of record NC_136505.1, on the reverse strand, counting down.
CCAAAAAAAAAAGAAAAGCAACTTCTCAAAAGTTTCGGAAAACAATGCTTTTTATTGTGGTACACATCAAGTTACGTACAATAATTACATATAGTTTTTTTAATAAGCAAGGTCTCCTCGTCAGCAAATTTTGAAGGGTTTTTATTAAATTTAAAAGACACCATAAATAAATAAAAAAAAAATATATATATATATATATATATATATATATATATATATATAATTAAATACCTACAGGCACTAGTGTTTCATCCTTTCGGGAATCTTCAGTGCAGGGTGTCACGATTAACACCAGTCGAATGATTCGAACTCGGCAACATGTGACATCTTTGGCTCGATTAGCAAAGACCGTATCCATTCGGCTACCATTAACCGCGTGAAATAACGTTGAATTTAAACATTATAATTTTAAATGTCCTTTACGTTAGTCACAGTGATCTAATCGTTATACGATGATCTATGCATAAGAGCTAAATTGACCGATTTTAATTCAACTGAAAGTGCTCAACGATAAGAAACGAATTTCTTAAAGGAGCTGTCATAATTATTTTTTTTAACTATAATAATTGAATACCTACAGACACTAGTGCTTCATCCTTTCGGGAATCTTCAGTGAAGGGTGTCGCGATTAACACTAGTCGAATATTTCGAACTCGGCAACACGAGACATCTCTGGCTCGATTAGCAAAGACCGTATACATATATATGTATATATATATATATATATATATATATATATATATAGAGAGAGAGAGAGAGAGAGAGAGAGAGAGAGAGAGAATAAATAACAAAAAGTTATATTCCAAAATTCATGATGTTGAAAATCTTATAATTTATTCCTTTAATTCAGTTGACTTATACAATTCTTGACAGTATATGTTTCGTAGCGCAAAGTCAATTACTTAATTATTATATCATTAGAAGGAATAGCAACAATAGATCCGTCAAAAGGAATTGAAGTGTGATTTGACATGATTAAAATCCGAAAATTGGAAGAGAAGCTGCAAATACCTTTTTATTTTTCCATTATTTCTTCTGATGAGTCAAGGTCATAATAGATACACTGATTGATATAATAATTAAGTGATTGATTTTGCGCCACGAAACAGATACTGTAAAAAATTGTAGAAGTCAACTGAATTAAAGGAATAAATTATAAGATGTTCAGCATCATAAATTTGTGAATATAACATTTTGTCATTTATTCTCTATATTGCTCTGTAATTACACTGAGCTTCTTAAATAAGGATTGATATATATTATAAGAAAATACATTTCTACAGAAATATATTTATATAAATATATATAAGAAAAGAGATATAAAGTAGAAATTTACAAAACGTTTTTCTTATTCAGCAGAATACTCCAAAGCTGGTAGCTAGCTGTTCTTTAATCCGCGGATTTTCAGAAAATGCAAATTCTTCTTATTAGAGGAAAACAAGTTAGGAAAATAATCCAAAAGTCACGCTAAAATGTTTTAACATTTCTATGCGTATGCTGGTTGCTGCATAGAATGAAAGTGAAAGGTTTATGATTTGTAGTCACAAAATTAAAAAAAAAACATAAGAATCTAAATATGGAAACATAGCTCATGCGGACAGTTCATACAGAGTGCAATATTAAAATAAAAATAACCAACTGTAATTAAAGGAGTCAAGTGTAACGGCGGTTATTATTATTTGCTTAACGAACCAAACCAGGTGTTCGCTTCAGTTGTTTGGGACGATTAATCGGAATCCGGAGTAATCGGATCTTTTTGGGGTATCGGAATCGGTATCGGAATCGGGAAAATTTGAGCCTATTTTCCGATGCCAAAACTGATTCCTTTAATTATCTATTTTATTTGATTTTGTTTTTATAAAAAGTCTTTCACTGCTTGTAGTAATAGGAAAATAAATATTTATTGATTTAAACTTCCAGTAAGACTAAAAATCTCTACATCACACCCACACACAAGTGTGTTTTTACGTTTGAGAAAATACATGCACATTTAGGATGTGTTTTTTACAGTAATCGGGACAAAATAACAATTTTATAGTTAAAATGCTTAGAGATGTCCAATGATTCGGAATCGGAATCGGTAATTGTATAGGAATCAAGACTATAGTACAGAACCGGTAATTGTATCGGAACCAGGAAAAATATTGAGATCGTCCCATCACTAATATATATATATATATATATATATATATATATATATATATATATATATATATATATATATATATATATATATATATAAGGGTCAGTCGTAAAGTAAGCCACCTATTTTATTTTATTTAACTTAAAAAGTTGAAGAGTTACGAAGGCCGAAGTGATAACATTCAAACGAGCGACCTTTTGTTTTCTACATAGTCATCACATTCTCAGTACACTTTTGCCAGGAATTCTGTGACGCATCTCTGCTTCTAACGCATGTCCCTGACAGGGGTTGCTTTCTAAGAATCTCACATCATCAATACCTGCAACAGAGAGAGATTCAGGTTATGTATGCGTAAGTGTAGTGATCATAAAAACATTATCTGCAATTTTTCTTAATCCATTGGGTGGAATAAAAAAAGAAAAAGAAGCATTACATTTGGAGCGACCCTCGTAGATAGATAGATTTCAAATATCTATTAAATAAGCATAAACGTTATCAATAGATATCTCTTCCTGTGTAATACACTTTCTCAGCATGGTTAAACTTTTAGCAAGATTTGAACTCGTAACAGTTTGATAAGTAGCCTGATATTTTACATCCAAACTACGGTACCTCGTCAGCGGAACAAGTAAATACCACAAAATCGTTAATAATTTTTTTAAAAACAAACAATATATCTTACATTTAAAAGAGATGCATAAAATTTGAGGAGGTAGCGTAGTCTGGTAATAAAATATCCGCTGTTCGACTCTTGTTAAAAGTTTAGCCATGCTGATGGCGGGTGATACCCAGAAACACGTGTCCGGGGATCAGTCATATGCATGTAAAAATATTTAATAGATGTTTGAATCAAATATTCAGCTGTTTAATAAATAAAATTAATAATAATAATATTAATAATAACAAAAAATACGACCCAGATAAGAATGGCGACGTGAATATAAACAAAGGGCAGGTAACTCCCTCAAAACGCTCAAGTGAGCGTAACAATTAAATACTACAAAATCACTAATAAAATAATAAATAAACCAGCAATATATCTATCTACATAGCTAGCTGCCTGTATATATATATATATATATATATATATATATATATATATATGTGTGTGTGTGTGTGTGTGTGTGTATGCGCGTGTGTGACCATATACATATATACCCATATGCATATGTCTCTAAACTCATAAATATTCATAAAACAATTTTCTTTCAATTTGCATAATCTCTGACTCTCATAAAATCTAATTCTTTTATTCATACATGTATACACACAATATATATATATATATATATATATATATATATATATATATACATATACATATATATATATGTATATGTATATATATATATATATATATATATACTTAGGCATAATAAATGTCCATTTCATTGTATTATATAAATCGTAATATACATTTGAAATCTAAGCCTGCAGATTAAACTGTGTAATCAAATCAAAAGTCGAGTTATTAATTTAAGTGGCAACCAATTTTGGGCGAAATAAATGAGTAAATAAAATAAATAAATAATTAAAAAAAAAGTCTTAATAAAAATGTCGTTGATAAAATATACAGTTTTTAACCGCCGGAGATCGTATTCAAATAAACGAAGCTTTTACACGTTTAGGGTGTATTTATTTTGAATAGGTGATTAAGCCTTGACCCTGATCAATAACAATCGGAGAGGTGGTGGTGGGTACACACATACAAATATCTATATATCTATCTATCTATCTATCTATCTATCTATCTCTTCCTTGCTCAAAGTCCAAGTAAAGTTCTTCACCTTTCAAACGTTGAATTGATAAAGAATGAAGACTCTTCACCGCCCAAACTGACTAGATAGTTGTGTTATATATATATATATATATATATATATATATATATATATATATATATATATATATATATATATATATATATATATATATATATATATTTTAACCAAGTAAGATCTGTGACTTACTTGTGGTTTCATTAAATACGTTTAGATGCAAAATCCGATCCCGCATTTTTCTAATTCCTGCCCTCTGATAAGGAGAGTATTTGTTCGAAACTCCACGGATTAAGGACTATCCACTTATCTTGTGCTTCCTTTTTAAAATTAAATATGTTTTTAACTCTTTTTACAGATCCTTTTAACATGTTTTATTAATCATTTGTTCATATATACATACATATATATATATATATATATATATATATATATATAATGAATGAAAAGTCTATATAAAATAATTTTCTATATTCCAAATTTCATTATATTGGCCATCTTACAATTTATTCCTTTAATTCAGTTGGCATGATCTGTTTCGTAGCACAGCATCAATCACTTAATTATTATATCAATCAGTGAATATATTTGCTCTGAACTCATCAGAAGAAATAGCAACATTAATCCATCAAAAGCAAATAAAGTGCGTTTTGTATATGATAAAAAACATCCGAAAATTAGAGAAGCTGCACATACCTTATAATATGTTTACATTACGCCATTTTTGAATTTAGAAACAAAGTCACTAAAACCTATCTATTTGTACTAATAAATTCTATTAATTTACGTATATCCTGCGAGAAATGTTCTATTTAAAATTCAAATACTAAAAATTAAAAAAAACGAGATTTGCACGAGATCTCTTAATGTATGTGTATGTTTCTCATTCCGGTTATAAAACATAATAGTATCGGCTGAAAAGAGCTTGATGGGGGTATCTAAAACGGTCCCCTATTATCAGGTTTGAACCGACGGTACCGATGACTCATCCAATATAAACATTCTGTAAATATAAATCTATTAATGCGCTGTTATTTTCCGAAATTTCCTTTATAACAGAGCACTCGGATGGAATCCTTTTTTTCCCAAAAAAGTAAAAGCATATATATATATATATATATACATATATATATATATATATATATATATATATATATATATATATATATATAATTTATTTATACAAACATTGATGGCTACATATATGCATACATGTTTCTGTAATCACCTGTGCTGGGGAGATTACGTTTAGAAACATGTATGCACATATGTAGTCATCAATGTTTGTATTAATAAATTTAATATACCTGCTCTGTTTAGCACTTTTGGTAGACACATGTTGTTTCATTGGATGTACTTCTAAGGAAACTAAACCCTACTATCATAATATATATATATATATATATATATATATATATATATATAATGGACTCTCCCGTCGATTTCGACGTATGAGCGTCTCAAACAAGCTAATTTCAATTTCATCATGTGACTGTAGCCCCGCCAGTGACTTTCAGATGTAACCACAAGCCATGCACGAAAATGCATTCAATGAAGCAGCCAATTCTTTCTTCTTTTCTCTTGATTTTCTTCCTAATTCCAAAATTTTATGGCATTGTGAGATGTCATTCTCCATTGTTTCCTGTCAGAAGCAGTTTGTTCAAAAGTTGACAATGGGATGCTAGTTGGCGTCAGCTTGTGCTTGAGCTTATCCTTGTACCTCAACAGTGGGCGTTCAACATGCCTTTTACCTGTCTGAAGCTGAATGTACAAAAGTGCCTTAGGCATTCTCTCATCACTAGTTCTGACTACGTGTCCGACCTAACGTAATTGACTCTATACCAGAAAAGTTTCAATTCCACTGATATCATAATTTTCAAAGAGATCAGCATTGGTCACCTTGTCCTTCAGGATAAATTAACATATTGTGCAAAGGTAGTGTTTGTGAAATACGTCCAACTGCAAGGCATGTGTCCGTTAAGGGGTTCAAGCCTCAGCATTGTCCAAGAGAGTTGCCAGAACACCAGTCCTTACACTTTGATTTTAGTTTCTAGTTTTATATCTCTGTTATTCTACAAACTGTTCCAAAGTTTACCTAAAGCTGATGTTGCCTTCGCTATACGATTTACAATTTCATTGTCAAGGGATCCGTTTTAGTTCACCGTGCTACTTAAGTATACGGAACATTTGACATATTTAAAATTCTTCCCATCTACTGTAATACAATAATCAGGAAAAGAATAAACTGGAGGAGTTTGTTTCACACCATTTGCTTTTGAAAAGGGGACGGCTGATGAACTGCTTCAGTTTTCTTGATACTTATAGTGAGTACAAATGATTTGACAAGTTCTTGCGCTTCGTTATATGATGTAGCGACCAGTGCAGCAGCAGCAAATAACATGTCATGTATCATTTGGATTCTCAGCAATGTTTTGCATTCAAGCTCTGATGGTTAAACAATCTATCGCTAGTGCGAAATCACTATATGCATGCCGAAGCATCACTGAAAAACACAGCGTAAATAGAACTGGAGCGAGCACACACCGTTGATTTGTACCATTTGATACTTCAAAATGATCTGAATTAGATCCATCTAAAATCACAGTACCTTTCACTCCGTCATGGAATGATACAATAACATTAAGCATTGCATCTGGTATTCCAAGTTTTTTTCAGCACCTTCCAAAGTGCTTCTCTGTTCACAAAGTCGAAAGCTTTAGTAAGGTCGACAAAGACCATGTACAATTCCCCGTTTTTCTCCCTTGTTTTGTCGGCAACTTGTCTAATAGAAAAAAATCATACCTGAACCTAAACCCGCACTGTGACTCACGATAGATCTTATCCACTAGATCCTTTATGATTCTATTGAGAATTAGATGCTCCATGATTTTATCTGCGAGGCAAAGAAGAGAAATTCCACAAGAATTGTCGCAACAATGCCGATTACCTTTGTTCTTATAAAGGTGTTTTATATCCGCATCCTTGAAATCTTATGAAATCTGTCCAAATGATTTTAAAAATCTGGTGCAGCAGCTTTTTAACTAGTTTTTGGCCTCTATACTTATAAATTGTCGGTGGTGAACCATTTGTCTAAGGGGCTTGCCTGAAGCTAATTGTTTGACGCTGTCGACGACTTTTTCCAAGGAAGGTTTAAGAGCAAGCTGTGATAGTTCTGGGTGATGATGGGTTGATGCAAGTGATGTCTTATCAACGGTAAAGGTTGAGTTTAGCACTGTCTTGAAATGGTATTTCCATCGCAGCAGTATTTCACTCTTCTTAGTAAAAAATGTTGTACCATCAGAAACAAGCACTGGTGAAGTACCACTTTCTCTGGGACCATACACTTTTCTCAGACCATCATAAAATACTTTGTTATCTTTCCTTGCTACAGCTCCATGCAATTCTGATGCGCTGGAATCCCACCAAACATTTTCTATTTGCCTTAATACGACCTGAACCTTCGCTTTACATTTTTGCATGCTTGTTGCTTTGTAGAAGATTGTTTGCCACCAATCTATGCTTTGTGTGTTCCATGCATTTACTCAATAATAGTTTTAACCTCGGCATTATTGTCGTCAAGCCAGTCCTGGTGTTTGTGAACTGGGAAACCAAGAACCTTCTGTGATGTGCTGTGGATCACATTTCGTAGAGTTGTTCATGAAGATTCAATGTTCTCGGAAATTGATACTGAATAAAGAGATGAGTTTATTTTACGTGACAGTTCATTATGCTTTTCTATGTTTTACAAAGGTAAGACATCTATGCAATGTAGATTTTTTAGCTGGATTCGCTTCAGGCGGAATGCTTCAAAGAAGAGCATGGTCAGACAAAAGCACGTTGAGTGAAATCTTCGAGTTAACGAGAAGTCATGTATGTCTCGTCGCCTTATAACAACATGATCTATCATGTGTCATTCCTTTGATTGTGGATGCATCCATGAATTTTTACGCTGATTTGATTGCTGAAAAAGTGTATTGGTAATGATAAGGTCCTACTCCTTACAAAGAGAAAATAAAAAGCGAAATATATTACGCTATGATGACCTATTATACAATACCAAATGACATAATCAGCACGAGCATTAAAATCTATTAGTTTTTCTTTGTGTCTAGCATTTGCAATAAGTTCATTGTAGAAGTTAACATTTGACCTACTCTGTGTTTGACATAATCAGAGCATAACAACTTTCAAGAGTGATAGGAGTAGCATTTTCTAGAGTGAATTTAAAGGTCATGATTCGGTCGGAGATAGCTGTAGGAAGTGAGAAAACGTTTTGGCAAGCTCGGTTTTTATAGCAAAACCCACAACGAAAGTACTTTTTCTTCCTTTCTACCATTAAGAAAAACTTTATAAACTCCGGTTACTTCTTCAAATTGTCTAGAGCTCGCCAAACGAGTTTTACTAAGAGCAGTAATCGGTATCTTATATTTTTGTGTAACTATAGCTACAAGGTCAGTTTTGCGCTCTAATGCAGAGGTGTACTAACATTCCAAGAGGCAAGTTTCATTTTTATTTGTTTTTTTTTCGTTTTGGTATTTCAAAAAAATGGATAACCAGTCAGCTGCAGCTATCTGCCAGGTGAAGTTATGAGTACGCAATTTTTAGGGTTCCTTTTACCACCTCTTCCCCTTCCAGGGAAAGCGGTGTTGTACTTTAATATGCCTACTTTGTCACCGATGGATGATACGAACGGCACAAGTACTCAAGGTTTTGTACATGAACGAATATCACTCAATTTGCTGCTGCTGTGTAGAGTTCCGGCTAAGGATTCCAGCAATATATTTTGCCTGTCCCTGTATCCATTGCGCTGTCTCCAATGTACTTGATCAAATGTGGCTTAGACTGAAACCGAAAAACCGGCTTAGTTGAGAGTCTACCACACAATGATTTATTTTAAGTGGCTATAGAACAAGCCACACTTTTTGGAAATAATGATAACAAAGTGTGTACAACTCTCTTAGAGTTCACAAAACTAGACCGCTCATGACCAAACCGGAGATGATGATCGTCCCCCACCTAGGTATGGTTTACACCGTTTTTCAAAGTTAAGGTTAAAGGTATCTCCCACAACCCACACTGGACCGATCATTTCCAAACCTGACATAATGATGGTCTCCGACCTAGGGATGGTGCATACCATTTTTCAAAGTCATATTTCGTGTGCGGCTTTTCATATGCACATAGGCATGGGGCACAGCATAGGCATGGAGTCGTCAGATCATCCTCCTCCACCCTATCCCCTCAACCAATTAAACAAATGTTAACTATTATGATTCTTTGTATTTACATATTTATGTTACTATAGAAGCGCTTTCAATTTTATTCTATTTGCTTAAGAGTTCATAATTGGATTTTAGTCACTTCAGGAGGTAGTTAAAAAATTGTAAACAGCTTAAGAAATAGTTGCTATTACAAGCGAAGTCCCGCACGAAGTGCGAGTACCTTTGCTAGTATATATATATATATATATATATATATATATATAAACCCAAATGACTTTGTAACGGGTGTTGTAACCACACATCCGGTTTACGACTTCCGGTTGCGCATGCGTACATAAACATAAAAACATAACAGCCTAAACAATTGAATACAAATCGCTACTTTTGCAGAATTTGACCTGCGCACTGAAATATGAACGTTATTATTTAGAAATTTTTTTTTTAATTTATGCTCCATTTTTTAATACAACTTTCTTAAAAAAACATTCGTACATTTTCTTGTACACAACCAACATAAATAAATAACCCCAAAATATGTTTTTTTTTAATTTGCGTTACAAATAATCAACGCGACAATAAAACGTACTGTTTTACTGCGTGCACATTGGGTTTTGTTTTTCGCGTTTAAATTATTCAAATAAACAATTTTTAATACTTTCTGCTTTTTTTACATCGTTCAGTTCCGCATTATCTTAATTAGTTTTATTGAACTTATTCTTAACATATAAATTACATATTTGACCCAAATGTGTCATGAATGTTTGTTTAAAATAAATGAAAAAAGTTACATTTTATTTTCATTTTCTATTTAAAAAGGCATTCTTAACATGGGGAGAGTTTTTTTTTTTTAACTATTCTGTACTTTCAACTAACAATTTCATTTAAAAAAGATATATCAAAATTTGAATTCAATTTTAAGTATTACGGTATCTGTTGAGTGCACAATAACCTATAAGTATGGCAAACCACTTATAATTCAATGGCTGTGATTTTTTTGTTCAAAAAATAAACAATTATAGACAGAACGACTCATAGAAATCTATCTATATTCTTTTTTTCATTTTAATATACTTTCATAGAAATCTTTCTGTTATGTCACAAAAACTATTTTCTTTATATCACAAGTGTCATGTTCATACATTAATTTCATAGCTAATATAACATACTGACTTAACGGGTAACGGGTAGTCTAGTGTATATATATATATATATATATATATATATATATATATATATATATATATATATATATATAAGGGAGAGAAAGAAAATTAAAACTGTAAGTTGAACTTTACAATCAAAATTTATTGTTCGACTGAATACTCTAAAAAACAATTTACAAAGTCCTTATTCCGCGGAGTTTCAAAGAATGCTATTCTTACTATTCTTCTCATCAGAGGTTAGGGTTACGGTTATGGTTAGAGTTATGGTTGGGGTTAGAGTTAGGGTTAGAGTTAGAAAGAAATCAGCAAATTATCTTTGTAGCAATGCTAGAATTTGCTTGTTATGGTATTACGTGAAACTGTAATTAACTGTAATCATAAATTGCCAAGAAAACAAGTGAAAAAATGCTGGATATGTAAAAATAATATAAAAACAAACCGCGCACATAATATTTCATCTTGCATGAAAATTCTCTCAATTTTAATATATATATATATATATATATACGTTTTATTTTTTATTACTGTCTTTCTGTTAAGTTATATTATTGTTTCAGCTACCCGTCCGTTTTTTGGCCGTCTGTAGCTTCCTCAGACTTTTACATTTCTGTAACAGAAAAATACGGTAATTAAAAATAAAACGCATATTTGCTCTACAACAGTATTGAGCAGTTTCTTCAGTTTTTATTAATTACCATTTCCACTAAATATATATATATATATATATATATATATATATATATATATATATATATATATATATATATATATATATACTAGCAAAAGTACCCGTCGTTGACTGGGTTCAAAAACAGCCTACAAAATATGGACTCTGATTTATTAAAGTATGATAGGTAATGAAAAGGAAGGGCTGTAAATTTGGGTTGAATTTGGGGGTTTCTAAAGCCAAAGCAAAATATTGTGAAAGTAAAAATAAAATAGATAAACCCCATAATTTATTATACCATACCTGTTCACACTGAAACACTTATCACAATATTCTGTGGATCTATATTAAGAAACCTTGTTAAACTTTGTGACATATTTACATTCTATGGAGGTCAGGTGCGAACGAACACCCCATAATTTTATTATACCATATTTCTTCAAACTGAAACATAATTATCAAAGTATGATTAAGCAGATAAGTCTTTATTAAAGTGTGTGCCTATTTCCATTGTATTGAGGCCAGGCGCGAACGCAGACCCCACAATTTTATTATACCATCCCTATTTAAGTGAAAACATACTTATCAAAGTAGTCTTATGTACATCTATATCAAAAACACTTGTACACGTATTTTTAAAGAATTTTTTAATTTATTATTTCCATACTTTGTTGATCAGGCGCGGACGCAGACCCCACAATTTTTATGAACCACCGTTCTGCAGGATCAAACATACCCATTCATGTGTCTCGATACATCTTCCATCATTATATGTAATCAGGGTTTTTTTTAAATAGTCAACCATATATGAGCCTATTCGTGACCAGATACACAAACACACACACACAGACATTCAACTTTATATATATATATATATATATATATATATATATATATATATATATATATATATATATATATTCTTCTGTGTTTGGATCTTACCGGATTCTAGACAATTATTAATGTACTTTGTGGCAATATGTAGATAAGAAACAAGATATTTGTTCACATTACATTTTTATTTCAGCCATTTGTAACATGTAAGGAGAAAACAGCCAAAAATTCTAATATTTAATAATTCGAGTGAGCACAGACTCAAAGTAAATGGCATCTAGGCATCTTTACAGTGAAGAGGTGGAATTTTACTGCTTGTCGAGTAAGTCGAGTGTATTTACGTTGAGGCGGCAAATTAGTCAGAGCATATTCCATTAAACTACTTGTAAAAAAAGCCACGGGAATGCAACATTAGTGCGATGGGACAGAGGTTGGAGTTTGATTGGTAGTGTGAGACCTACTAAATTAGAGACTCTTTAGTGGGGATTGTCTAAGAGGGAGAGACTAGTGGGAAATGCACCAGTTAAGATGTGGCAACAATACTCAAAACATCTTGTACTTATTAAAGACTAGCTGGATTGCAGGCTTTTTTTTTAGAATGAATGAGGTTCCTGTGTTCCTCTACTCCCAATCCTCATTGCAACTACCTTTATTCTGGTATTTTAAGCATTATGCTTATCAGCTTCTAAGTAAAAATTGAAACGTATTTGCTGTTTATAGGCACTCAGCATGAATCCCACAATATTAGTACAAGCTTCCCCCACACAGTACAACATTAATTGGATTCTTTAAAAAATGTTACTGAAGCTTGTTTAGTTTGCTTTTGTAATAGGGCTTTATTTTCAGTTACATCCCCAGCCAAAAAGACAAAAAGATAGATAACACAAATATAGCATACACTATACAGAGATAAATAAGGCTCAATATGTCTTACTCTCCCAACCCTGTTTTTATTATTAGTCGTAGGACCTAAATAGCAAAGCATCTGAGAAATCGATAGTTGATTCTGATAATCTCGTCAATTACGTCATTTCTATTTCTCTGTAAGTTAATTATTGAAAGCTATCTAAGGTATACCAGCATGGGAAAACGGACGTTTAACAGAACATGATGGTGATGATTGTATTGAAAAGTGACATTCCAACCGATGTCATCGATTACATCCTATGTCCGACACGGCATTTCCATGCAGATCGAGACATACATCAGTAGCTTTCATTGCTTACAAATTCACAAAATTGCAAACAGCTACCCAAATTCTAAGTAGTGTGCCCACATTGTTGCGTGTGGGCGGCTGTGTGGGATCACAGCATAAAGAAATATACATTCATTTCTTCAACAATTTACAAATAAAATAATAGCTTATTGCTGTCCCTTATTTTCCCTTTTAATTTTTCATTCTTTGCATATCGAAAATAAATTTACATCATTTCAGTTAAAAATAAAGGTTTTAAACTATTCTACTTCAACTTATTTATTTTTTTAATTTAAAAATAACGGCCTCGAACATATATCTATTTTAAAATTTAATATATTGGATTAGAAAATATTCTTCAAAATAAAAACAATGCAAAGTAGCCCAAGGCTAGACTGGGTTGGGGTAGTTCCTCTTTTATATTCTAAGTTTTATTATGTATCGTTCATGATATGCGTATTTTAGTCAGTATGTATGCATTAGTATTTATTTATTTTCATTAATTAAGTGGTGTTGGATAATATCAAGTTTGTGCAGACGTTTTTTGCTGATTAAAAATTTCATATTGAAAATGAAAAACTGTGTTTTTGAAAATATTTGTTCATTACAATAACGCTCTTAAATATTATTTTATTTATTTTTTGGAACAACAACAACAGCAACTATAAAGATGAAGAACAGTCCGCAAAAAAAAAAACAATACACAAATAACGACCTTTGTATTCTTTAACTTGATTTTATCTGTCAACAAGCTTTTAAATGTTTTGCTTTTAAATCCTTTAAGTTTGGATAAGAAATGCGAATCATTTTTTTTTTTTTTTGACACAGTGATCACCACTTATCAAGGCCCGGAAGCCACTCAGGGATAAGGGTTATTGCAAGTACATTACGTTAGTGAGGAGATTTGCTGATATGTTTACTTAAGGGGGCGGTTCATTAGGAATTTGTTAACATTGGACTTGAAGACAACCAAGTTGTAGTCCGGAGGGAAGCAGGCAGACGGAACAGAGTTCCACAGGCGTGCAGTTCTAAGAAAGAAGCTTTGTTCATGGAATCTGCGTTTTGATTTAGGCACAGATATAGAGTGGGGGAAATTTTTCACAGTGGATTCAGCTAGACGGGTGTTTTTCGTGGAAGATTGGCGAGGGGGGACCAGAGATTGGAGTTCAGACGAGCATCTGCCATGGAAATAACGATAAAACAAGGACAGGCTCGCAACGTCTCTTCTGTGGGAGAGAGGTTGCAGGGTAGAGAAAAGGGCATCCCCCACTAAGCCACGAAGTCTATTTTGTACTCTGTCAAGGCAGGATAGGTTGTTTTTAGCAGCTCCTGCCCAGAATCTAAATCATGTTCTGTCTTCTTACGTGATGTTAACATAAGGCCATGAAAATGAGTAATAATCAGAAGAAGCTAGGTCAAAAAAATATGCAGGGTGGGACATGATTAATCAACTAAATTCTCTAAGAAGATCTATAACTTGATTCAATCTGTCAACAAGCTCATAAATGCACTGCTTGTAAAATTCTTTCTCGGGGCTATCTAAATGGGTTTGTTATCCTCGAAACAGGTGATAATTCTGAATCACAAGATTATGTAGGATGGGACAAGATTTGCCAACCTAATTCTTCTAGTTGATCTTTGATCAGCAGTGATGCGAGAGGACAATCATTATCATGATGGAAGATGAATCCTTTATTGCTAGCAAAACTAGGTTGTTCTTGGATCAACATGGGTTCGATATTGCAGGAAAATATCAATAATGGTTCATTAATCTGAAATAAAAAGTTATAAATTACCCATGGTGATATGTTTAAGTAATAAATGCATAAAGTGAATTACATTAGTTTCATGGACCAGTTCTAAAGAACGGCATTTTCTTTTTTGGTTCACCGACAAATGGAAGATGGGCCTGTAAATTTACCCTTGTCCGTTCGTCCGTTCGTCCGTTCGTCCGTTCGTCTGTCCGCACTTTTCTCAATAACTACACCTTGGAATTTTTTGAAATTTTGCACAAACATTAAACATGATATGAGTAAAAGGTAACAGAACAGATTTTCTGGGAAAACTTCGGCTGTCCCCTAGGGGCGCCTTTTGGATTAAAATAGTTAAAACTGACACTTTTGTGTTTATAAAAAAAAATTGATGTTTGGATTTTTATAAAACTTTCTAAAAAGTTGTAACTAACTGATTTTTATATAATTTTGTTTGTCTATACTTCGCGATAACTCTTGGGTGTGTCTCAGGGGCTCTTTTCGGGCTAATCAAAAACTCCATTTTTGGGGACTATTTTACCATATTTGTCCAAACTTTCCTGTGTATATCTATTTAGCAGTTTTGCATGGTGCTGAACTCAAATTTAAATATGTTATGGCCTTGGGTACTTTTGGGGCTAAATGGGGGGGGGGGTGATGAACCTACTCATTATTTTATTTTTTATTTTTTTGCATGATGCAGAACTCAAATAAACATATGCACTCTTTGTCCATTTTCACCAAGATTTGACGTCCTCTGAGACTTTTGGAGCTAAATGGGGGAAATGGCGCAAATGCTGAACGTAGTCATTTTATTATGCCTCGTTCAGTGTGCACTGACGGGGGACCATGCATACTTCACTTGTTTGTTTTTGTTTGTTTGTTTGTTTTTTTGTTCTTTTTTGCATTGACCTGATATTATTGATTAAAATTCGAGATGATCCGTAAAAACCATAATAAAACCAACTAATAAAAAAAACTCGTGGAGCCGTGCAAATAAAATCTAACGATAAAAATCAATATTGATCTAGAAAAAGTATTCCTTACTAAAAAGGATTTTAATTTCGTATCAAAAAGGCATCATCAAATGTTTTAGTGTACCTGAGTAGCAAAGAAATGGCGCCCGCTTTTAATCTAAAATTAACAGCTGTCGATGTTTTTCATCAAAATGGCTTTGAGGGTGATTGGCTTCTGCAATTAATATGCCAAAAAACATTGGTGATTTTTTCATTAATTTTACATTATCAAAGGTTGTTGACTTTGTTGGATGTCTTTCGCTGTTAGATATATCTTGATAGGAATTCATTTTAAGTGATATTAATTCTTAAGTGAAAATTAATTCTTAAATGAAAATTAATTGTAAGTGAGACTTGAAATTTATGCCGTGTGAGAAAATCGTTGAGTTACCAAGGAATCGTCAACATCGTGTTAAAACGTGATATCATTTATTAAAATAATTAAAAATATACAATTACAAGCACATATAACTATACTTATACGTTGTTAAACAGTCTGTCTGTGGATAACTATATATATATATATATATATATATATATATTTATATATACATGATGAAAATAATGGAAATAGTATTCCGACAAAATAGAGAAATAAAAAGGAACAAACCGTATTATGTGTTTATCAACGTTTCGTCTTTATTTCGAGACTTCCTCTGGATGAATGTGATTAAGAAACAAAAAATACCAGTACAAAATATTTAAAAATGTTTCACGTGCACAGTGTGATGCAGTTCTATTTCAGAAAAACCGAAAAAGACGTTGGAAATTCAAAAAGGAGGGGGGAGGGTTGGCGCTGTTAAAGAAAGGGAAATTTTAGTGACGTCATAGAGTCGTTAATGTAATTTTAAAAATATAAACGCAGTTAATATTCTTACTGGAAAAAAAAGATATATCTGTTGAAATTCAAATATAGGTTTGTAACAGAAATGATATGAGTGTTTTTTATGTAATTTATTGATTGAGATTATGTGCTAATTATTACAGGGGGTGTTTGAATGGTGTGAGAAGGTTAACCTGTGTCTACAGTTAAATAATGTTCTTTTAATAAAAGTGTACTTATTAATGGAGCTATGTTATAGTATATGTATATATCTTTTATCTATATATTTATATATATACGTGTGTATGTATGTGTGTGTGTGGGTATACTGAATTCAAAAGCGGTTCTTTTACTAAATATAACAAGTAACATCTTTATCCTTATGACGTTTAAGGATTTCTATTTCCTTCCACCAATTTGTATCCTTTTTAATCCAAGAGGAAACAATCTCTGCTTGCATGTTTTTTCCCCGAAGAACATAAACCTGTTTCTGATGAGTTATCTGATAACTTACACTGTGAAGCGAAACACGTGTAAGACGAATTATCCTAATAATAAAATGAATGCGATGAAAATGCATCTTTAGTTTTGGTTGGTATGGTCACTTCCGATATATATATATATATATATATATATATATATATATATAGAGAGAGAGAGAGAGAGAGAGAGAGAGAGAGAGAGAGGGAGAGAGAGAGATAGATAGATAGATAGATAGATAGATAGATAGATCTTATTTATATTTTTTTCCAGAATGTTAATATATCCAGAAAATCAAAATGCGGCAATTGTTCATATACCACTATAAAAATTTTATACAGTAATATACAAGAGCGAAATATATTGACAATAGAAAAATATACTGCTGCATATAGATTTGTTCATCAATTTAAAATAAGAGAATATAAATGAGGGCATAGTGGTTTATATATATATATATATATATATATATATATATATATATATATATATGTATGGTTATTTAATTTAATTACATGAATTAATTAATATACGAAGATATAATTTTATGCGTAAATTTTTAAATATTTACTTCAACAGTGCTTAATACATAGGTAGAGCTAGGTAGTAAGTTATGAATATATTTATGGCATTTAAGATACACAGAATATTCCACGTTTAATTTCCGTGAAAATTCGTCAGGTTTAAGCTTTCATAACTTAATATATATATATATATATATATATATATATATATATAACGCTGAATGTGTGTGTGTGTGTGTGTGTGTGTGTGTGTGTGTGGTCACGAATAGCTCCTATATGGTTGACTATTTTAAAAAACTGATTACGTATAATGATAGAAGATGTATCGAGACACAGAAATGGGTATGTTTGATCTGGCAGAACGGTGGTTTATTAAATTGTGGGGTCTGCGTTCGCGCCTGGTCCACAAAATATGGAAATAAAAAAATTTAAAATAAAAAAAAAATGTTTACAAGTGTTTTTGATATAGATGTACATAAGAATACTTTGATAAGTGTGTTTTCACTTAAATAGGGATGGTATAATAGAATTGTGGTGTCTCCGTTAGCGCCTGGCCTCCATAGAATGGAAATAGTCTAAAACTTTAATAAAGACTTTTCCTATTTATCTGCGTAAGTATACTTTGATAATTGTTTCAGTTTGAAGAAATATGGTATAATAAAATTATGGGGTGTTCGTTCGCACCTGACCTCCGTAGAATGGAAATATGTCACAAAGTTTAACAAGGTTTTTTTTTATATAGATCCACAGAATATTGTGATAAATGTTTCAGTGTCAACAGGTATGGTATAATAAATTATGGGGTTTATCTATTTTATTTTTACTTTCACCATATTTTGCTTCGGTTTTGAAACTCCCAAATTACACCCAAATTTACAACCCTTCCTTTTCATAACCGATCATACTTTAATAAATCAGAGTCCATTTTTGTAGGCTGTTTTTGAACCCAGTCAACGACGGGTACTTTTGCTAGTGTATATATATATATATATATATATATATATATATATATATATAGCCATCTACAGCTAGGCTGTTTGACTGCATCATAGGTCTTCACTGTGGCTTGACCAGTAACTGCTTCGAATTGGGATCGAACTGGATTGCTTGGACAAGAATTGGTGAATGTAACACCTATGTTATTTACCTGATGCTAAATAGGTAGGTGCAATTACAATCATCAACATTGTCCAAACGCCATAAGCTCTGTTTACATAAAAAGTACTACATTATAGCTTTTTGGCTGTTTGTTATCTCATTCGCCAATATGATCCACACGAAGATGGGGAGCATTTATAGTCATTCACAGACAGTCTATTTAGCTGTAACACAGATCTGCAATATTGCTAGACCATATATATTAACCAAAACATTGTGAGATTAACACACAAGTCGAGAACAATATTCTGAACAATCTTTCCTGCTTTCCGGCTGACTACAATATGGTTGTGTTCAAGTCTAACGTAAATAAGTTCTTGATGAGCCGTTTCATATAAGTTATCAAATTTACCAAATTTTCATTACTAATGATTACTATATTGTCCAATGTCTACTGCACACTCTTTAACCCTTATCCTTGAGTGGCCTCTTGGCCTTAATAAGTGGTGATTCCTATGTAAAAAAAATATCCAAGTAATATAAATTATGAGTACTTTTTAAAATAATCGGAAATGTATAAGGTCATCTCCTTTCTCCTCTTCAGCACTGTCCATATTTAATCTTCATCTAAGGTAAACTGCTCTAAGCATATCTTTAAGTCTCACATCTTTTCTCATATCATTTATCTCCATGCAACATAGGCAGGTTTTACGTCTATACATCATTACACTGCGCACGCATGCCCGATAGACGCTTCACTTGGTCAATATTAGTGAGTGTTGCATTTCAACAGTGTCGTACACGAAAAAAAAGAAGAGTTTCCATAATCTTTCCATCTATAATATAAATCTCACCTGTTTGTTTTAATATATGCATGTATGTATGTATGTACGTTTGTTTGTTTGTTTGTATGTCTGCCTAAAACTTTTGACAGAAACGACGGATTTTCACGAGATCCGTATCGTTTTTGAAGCTCGACGCTTCGGACGACCAATATCGAAAGATTTGCCAAAAACATTAATTTCTTCACCCTCAACTGGGCACTTTTCTACGGGGAGGGGTCACTTTTTTCGCCAATATTTTCGAAATTCATCCCCTCTTTTCGATTGTGTAACCTTAAATTTAACCTACGTCACTTCCAATTTGGCTATGGGCGCAACAGCAAGTACGTCACTCTTATTTTTCACGTTCTTTTCTTCATTCGCGGTACGGGTTCGAGCCGGACTGCCTACTACCACATGTGTGTTTTTTAGGGGGGGGGTCAATACGAACCTCTAAACACCCAGGCAACGCCGGCCACCTAGGCTAATAACACAAAGTTCACAAATTGTCTCCCTGCCTTTGGTCGCTGCATATACTCATTTTGTTTTACATGAGAATGGGGCATCCTACTGGATGGCAGACATTCACTCACTATCTCAAACATTCAAATAGACAGATATTTTAAAGATTCTAGCCTTAAGTGCTATTGTCTGTATCCCTCTTGCATTTGGTTCACAGTGAATATTGGTTTTATAGTTTTTTTAAATTCTTTTCCATGAGTCTGGTTGCTCCTATAATAACGTGAATTATAGAGATCTTCCTAAGATTTTAGTTTTTTTCGTGTACAGAAAACCATAGTATTCCGTTATGTTTTCTTCTTAGCTGTGTTCAACCCAGCATCATTGAAGACACTAACTTTTAAGACTGCTTTTTTTCTCCTTCTTGTACCATATTACTACGTTAGGTTTAATAGCTCCGTTGTCCAGGTAGTAGCCGTAGTAATGTCGTAGCTATAATGGATTTTTTATGATTTATTTCCAGCCGTTTTTTCTTGTATATGTTTCCATAAACTTCTGCTACATTCGATATTCAACATTTTAAAGATGGTTCAGTCGTTCGTGTGTTTGTATTGGGACCCTATGTCGGTAGGTAGAAAGTAGTCGTTTAACTAGTATGAATTTAGACAGTGTCACATTAAATACATGGCAAGAACGGAGATGGACCCAGTGCACCTAGTATGATTGATGTGAAGGTTCAGAGGTTAGCTCCATAGAAAAAAATATGCTAGAAGAAGGTGTCGATGATTACACGAGAAATGATCACGCGTTCGAGAGAGTTTGAGCAGTTCGTGATTAGAAAGTTACCGAATCAGACATGCTAACGATGTAGAAATCCAGAAGAAATTTGTCAGAGACTTATCCGTTTGTCACCTATTGTTTAAGTCTATCTAAGAAAATTAAATAAGCAGGTAATGTTAATCTCTCCTCTTTGTACATATATCTCTCTCACAAAAAACAACAACTTTAAAACTGCTAACAAGTCTTCGTGTGTGTTCATACATGATTTATTCGCCTGAGTTTAACAGCCACTAGACAATGCAATTATACAGATCAACGGCCACACACATGGGTAAGCGACGCTGAATAGATTGAAAACCAGACCGTGCATGTATGTAAAAAAATGACTTCTACTTAATTCAATTGTTTCTTGATCGTTCAGCGGCAATAACCAACACGTGCACAAGTGAGCTTGTGTTTGAAAAGAGTATATATCTCTCATGCGCTCTAATCATTGAACTTTTGTCCGTTTATGGAAATGCAACATGTGTAGAGACATGTGTGTGACACAAATATATATGTGATATAAATGAGCTTCTTCCATTCCTTCTAAAATTAACTCGAGACAAAACCGAAAGAAAATAGCGGATTTGTATTCAACTTGATCTTTGTTCTGAAACACTTACCAATGATGGGAGACGATAATAGATAGAGAGAAATAGAGATCGAAATTGATAGTTGATTATATTTTGTCAGCCCATATATTTTTACATATCTGCGCATCGTATGCTCCAAAAACTGACTTAGAAGCAGCTTACCCTGTCTTGACAGAGTCGAAAATAAACTTCGTAGCTTAGTGGGGGGGGGCTTTTTTCTCTTCCCTGCAACCTCTTTCTAACAAAAGAGATGTTGCCAACCTGTTTCTGCTTTATCATTGTTTCCATGACAAGTGCTCGGTTGAGCTCCAATCTATGGTCCCCCTCGCCAAACTTTCACGAAAAACACTCGTCTTGATGAAACTACTCAATAATTTTCCCTCACTTTTTATCTGTGCCTAAACCAAAACACAGATTCCATGAACAAAGCTTCTTTCTCAGAACTGCACGATTGTGGAACTCTCCTCCGTTTGCCTTATTTCTATCTGACCACAATTTGGTTATCTTCAAGTCCAACGTAAACAAGTTCTTGATGAACCCCCTTAAATATTCCAATTTACAAAATTTCCATTACTAACGAATACTATATTATTCCATTGACTACTGCACACTCAATAAAACTTGTCCTCGAGTGACCTCCCAGCCTTAATAAGTTGTGACCCCTATGTAAAAAAATACTGTGCTCTCTTACACCCTCTCGTTGATTCATGTGATTTCATATTCGCTTCTATTAGATTTGAACAACCTATCAATTTTTACCTGGCGATTACCGAGTTGACTCAGCAGCTTTCAGTTTATATTATTCTGAATTATCTCTTGTATATACTAGTGGATTTACTCATTCAAAATCTAGCATCTATATATCTTAGCAATATATATATATATATATATATATATATATATATATATATATATATATATATATATATATATATGTGTGTGTGTGTGTGTGTGTGTGTCTTAATAAGTCCCTCTCTGGAAATCGCGTCTTGCACGCTGCATGGCTATATATATTTATATACAGTAAGCAGCTGAGGATTCTCGTTTTCTCTTTAAAAAATTAGTTCGGGTTTTTTAATACATCCTTATATCGTCGAATTCTCTTTTATAATAGTAGACTTTTAAGAAGTCGGCTTATGCAAGTACTATTTCTATTTAACTCTCTCCTCTCTCTCTCTCTCTCTCTCTCTCTCTCTCTATCTGTCTATCTATCTATCTGTCTATCTATCTATATAACTCTCGCTTCTCTCCCTCTCTTTATATATATATGTGTGTGTGTGTTTGTGTGTGTGTTTGTGTGTGTGTGTATGTGTGTGTGTAAATTAAAATAAGTACGATGAAATGACGTTATGGGAATAAAGAAAAGAAAAATATCAACGTTTCGTCCCCATTTTTGGGGGACTTGATTGAGAAAAGTATCTTTTCAGTTCATCGTAGTTTTAACTTAATTTCCCATAAGCATTTTCTCATCCTAAAGAAATCCCTCGAAAATGTGAGACGAAACATTGATATTTCTCTTAATGCTATATGTTCCTCTTTTCTTTTTACCCATAATATATACATATGTATATATAACTCTATCCTCTCTCTCTCTCTCTCTCTCTCTCTCTCTCTCTCTCTCTCTCTCTAACTATCTATATCTATTTCTATTTAGCTCTTTCTTCTCCTCTCTCTCTCTCTCTCACACACTTTTTCTGTCTCTCTGTCTCTCTGTCTCTCTGTCGGTCTGTCTCTCTCTCTCTCTCTCTCTCTCTCTCTCTCTCTCTCTCTCTCTCTCTCTTACAGTCTCGGTACCTACTTATCTACATTTTCGCATTCTTTGACTAATAAATGAAATGTGTATTTCTGGTTTATTTGTTCAATTTTAGCCTGCCATTGACTAGCCCGCAAGGTTTGTTAAAAAAAAAACACGTTTTTTAATGAAGCATTATTCCCCTCCACCCTCCACAATGAAGCATCATCACAATTTCTCAACCAACCCAACCACCACTGCTACCTCCACTGCTACCACTACTACCACCGCCACTACCACTGCCACCACCATCCTGATCGACATTAGACGCACACAAATCACCCCCTCTTCTGAGCACAAAACATCTTTTTAGAAAAAAAATCTTTCTCAAACAAATAAAAGATGTACTGTTCGATCATATATGTAGCCATATAAAGTTCGCCCTGGGGTGCATACTGTTTCGCTTTGCCGATGGGCGGAATACCTGCATCACCTTTGTATAGCAGTTGACTAAATATGTGACAACAGCCTTGGGTTTTAAATTTGAAATTGCAAAAAAATCTTGAAATACGGATTGTAAGCTTTCGCAGTGAGTTCGCAGAATAAAAAAAAAAAAAAAAAAAAACGTATATAAAACAAAACTGACAAATACCACCTCCGCAGAAATTAAAAAATCAAAACAAAAACAAATTACCATATATTTCAAGAGGTGCAGTGGAAGGAGTTGGGATGCTGAAATGGTAAACGGTGCCAGGCGTCATTTTTATGATTCTCAACTTAAATTTGGGATAAAACCAATTTAACTTTTACTAAATAAAGAAAAAGAGGTATTTTTGTGTAAGCTCACATCAGGAACATATGTTTCTTTCTGTTTTATACTAATCTTCCCGTCTAGGCTCAACCATGCTTAATTTCGGTGATCTAAGTCTGCCAACGTGAGTATGTCGTATGACGGTTTATGAATGTCAGGTGCTTTTTGAAACAAGGGAGTCACTACTTATCAAGGACCGAAGGCCACTTGAGGATAAAGGTAAATACGTGTACATTAGTCATCGGGACAGCAGCGAAATAATCGTTAGTCGTGAAATTTGGTATGGTTAGATTACATAAGGAGATGGCTCAGTAAGAAATTGTTTACATTAGACTTGAAGATGACCATGTTGTAGTCGGCTGAAACGCAGGCCAGCGGAACAGAGTTCCAGAGGTGGCCATTTCTAAGAAAATAAGTTTTGTTCATGGAATATATGTTTAGATCTAGGCACAGATAGAGAGTGGGAAAATTTGTTGATAGTGGTTTTAGGTAGATGAGTGTTTTTAAGGTTTAGCAAGGGGGGCATAAATTGGCGCTCAGATGAGCATATGCCATGAAAATAACGTTAGAGGAGAGACAATCTCATAAGGTCTCTTCTGTGGGAAAGAAGTTGCAGGGAAGAGAAAAGTGCATCAATTATGAGGTTTACAAGCCGGTTTGAACACTGTTGAGGCAGGATAGGGTTCGTTGAGCAGCTTCTGCATAAATGTGGCAAAAGTACTCCAAGTAGAAGATTGCATGGACAGTAAGATATCTACTAGAGCGGTAGAATAGCCTTGCCACTTTTCCAGAGACCATAGAAACAGATTTGATGTATGTGCTCTGTTTCAGATCAGGAGTGAAGGTCAGACCTAGAAACTTGTCAAGATATGATGCTTCCCCAAGACGAGAGCGATTCATTTCTATTAGAGCCAGATGGAGGTCAGAGCGTTGATGATGGAAAGAAAGAAGCTCGGCTTTATATGCACTAAAATTAACCAACCACTTTTTCCCCCATTACAAGAAGTGTTCAAGATCAGAAGAGAAAAATCAAAAAGATATTGGTCAGTTCCTGCCTTTGAAGTGTTGTCATAGATGGTAGTGTCGTCTGCATAAATGTTTACACATGATCTAAGAGTGTGATTTGATAAATCATTGATGAAGATCAGGAAGAGAGTTGGGCCCAGGATCTCACCCTTAATGACGTTAGCGTTGATACTAACAGCTTCTGAATTCTGACTATCAAACTCTACACTTCTAAACCTATCAGAGAGAAAGGATTTAATAATTGAGAAAACATTTCGAGCTATCATGTAGCTGACAATCTTGTAAAGTAGCAATTTATGACATACCCTATCAAAAGCTTTTGATATGTTCAGAGCAATTGTCCTAGAAACGATAGATTCACTAATCCTGTGTGATATTACAGTTAGCACATAAGCTGTATATCTAGTAGAACGGAAACCATATTGTATGTAATTGACTAGATTATTTCTGCTGAGGTGGTTGACCACTTCTTTATTAAACACAGATTCCAACAACTTACTAATAGCACAAAGGATAGTGATTGGTCTGTACTGAGAAGGAGATTAACGATCAACTAATTTGTTAAATACTGTATGTGATATCTGTTTATCTCGGTATTGTTTCAAATCGTTTTATACTTCTCCTTGTCACTGGAATGAAGTAGTGCATATCAATCTTGCTTCATGTGATTTAAGTGAGAGAAACAATATGGACTTTAACTTATCTTACCATGAGGGAAATAACAGCAATGATGAAAACAGTTTTCTTTTGTTGAGAATCTCTTGAAAATCTTATGGAAGTGAAGAATTATTAATAGGAGGAATGAGGATATCAAACAGTCACTAAATATAAAATAAGTAGTTTAAGTTATTGAAAAAATATGGAATCTAATTAATCTTACTATGAAAAAAAACTGTTATGGTCTTATTTTTGAAGAAACCATTGATAGGTATAAACATATCGGGGAAGTAACAAATTATGGATAGGAGGAAAGAGAGTATAACAGAGTTTCTGCATATAACATATTTAGTCTACGTGAGCGATGAAATTTGGGTTCTAATTGATTTAAACATGGGGAAACACCGCCATGGTGAAAACAGCCATGATGAAAACCGCCATATTGTATGAAGAATTTATTGATAGACAGGAGTTTATTGCGGAAGTGACGACTTATGCAAAGGAGTGTATAAAAGAGTTGCTAAAGATAAAGTATGTGGTTTAAGTTTTAATTGATTGTAACTAACGTTGTGGAAGAAATTGTCAAGATGAAAACAATCTGCTTTTGTGAAGAATCTATTAAGATAGACAGAAATGGCTCCGGGAAGGAAACAAAATAATTATAATTCTTTTATAATAATCTAACGAGATAGGTTACCATTCTAACCAAATTTGAAGTTCATATCGTTTAATAACTTAAGCATAGTAGACATACTTGGAAATGTCATTAACATACAAAGTGACCCCCGAAAAATACCATACACTGAATTGAAAATATAATTCACAATCATTACCATATTTGTTACAAATAAACTGCAGTCTATGTCTGAGTCCTCCAACAAGTTTTGGTCGTGTATATTCAACAGTCTTTGGTTTATTCTCGTTCAATAATATACAGGGACACTTTATTGATCGTCTCGTCAGCAGAAGGTATGAACCTGAATGGTTTTCGCACTCACTGAACCTTAACTACAGAGATCATTATTTTATTGGTAGGGTTGTTTCAAAGATTTTCTCTACCATAATAATTCCAATATTATTCCAGAATTGAACAGGATTATCACAAAGTCAATAGAGTGATAGAAAACGATTGCGTTTATGTTGATAATAATTTTGCACGTCGTATTCTGGTGCGCCTAATAAATAATTGAAATAAAAATATACGATGTATGTAAACTATAAATAACAAGAAATATTATATGTATCGAAAAAATACACTGCATTCATAAGGATTAATATTATCATTAGACTTGGGTAAATTTCAGGAATATGATAGGTTATTTTGGATCATCCTCAACTATGAAAGATTTCTTTTCATAAATAACCGTTCATGATCATTATTATTATTATTATTATTATTATTATTATTATTATTATTATTATTATTATTATTATTATTATTAAACAACTTGGGCAGAATTCTGGAGAGCTGGAGAAAATTATATGCTATTCTGGATCATCCTCGACTATAAAATGTTGATTCTTTAAAAATTACTGGTTGTAGAACACTTACCTCAGCTAGTAACTTATGTTTTAGTCCAAACCAGTTCTTTATGTACTATTTTTTTTCTATTTACTTGATTCATATTTATTTGCCCGTAGGGGGAAAAGACCAAGTTCTGGTTTATGGCCTGTGATGTCAGGCTCATGCCTTTCTGGGTGGTTACCTCATTAATCTCATTATTTGATGATGACAAGGAGCTGAATTAACTCAGTGTATAATTAAGCGAAATATTTTGGCTTCTGGTCATGCTTAATTACCGAAAAATGTCTATGGCCTCGGGCAAAGACGAAATACAATTTCGCTGATATTACGTATCAACCATTAAAAAAGATGAAAAATCTTTTTTAATTCAAAACTAAAGAAAAAAAAACCGTCACACGTTTTAGAATTTAAATAAATAAATAAAAATAAAAATGAAACATTTTTATTTAAACAGAATACAAATTAGTTAAACTAGCAAATATATGGCCCCTCCAGATACCAGCATTCCTTACCTAGTCTCTTAGATCTCGCAAACAGCATTGGACCATAAGTGTATACGTGGATCCACCATTGTACTAAAATTGGGCCTAGACTGGAATAATCTGAATGTGCGAAACCTGGACCAAAATCCTTGTGAAAAGATTTGGGCGATTTGATAATTAAAACATTTTGGAGAAACAATGTAAGACGTAATTGAATCTATTATTTATTTATGTATTTGTGAACACACACACATACACACATACATATATATATGTATATATATATATATATATATATATATATATATATATATATATATATATATATATATATAAGTAATTACTGGACATCATAATAAAACCCGTCATGTGCAGCGAACTTTAGCAGGAATTCTTTTTCAATCCTGAGTCGTGCTCACTCATTATTTCATTTAAAGATGTTGGAGAATATTCACGTTCGGTTGAGAAGGCCTTCTCTTTCTAAACAGAAGGAATAGCTCTTGGATTTGAGTGTGATTAGTCTTTATGATCTTTCAGTAATATAGCGTTGCTTTATTTTAATCGCTTTCCCCCATTTTCTTTAAAATTATTTCTTCCCCCATACCTAACGTAACGCAACGTGATTTTATTTGTACATATTTTCTCCAAAAAAAAATCCCACGATTTTGATAAAGCGAAAGCGAAACCAGTCAGCTGACTCCCTCATTTTTCTTCTATTCTCTTCACCCCGTTAACTTTATTTTAAACGTTGACTTTATTTTTAACGGTTTTAGTCACAAATCTCCCCTTCATGATTACGATATATATATATATATATATATATATATATATATATATATATATATATATATATATATGCTTTTTTATTTGCTTTAATAAGCATTTATATGTCGCTAAAAATTCATGAGCATGTTTCGGGCAAGTAACTAGTGACCTCTTCAAGCGATATTGCTTATACAAAATAGAAGTCCGTAATGAAGATTTTGCAGGAGTTTCCAGCACAAAATTAATAAGGATGTCACGTCACGTGATATTCAAATAAAAAATAAGCTAACGGCATTTAATATATGTTAAAAAGAAAGAAACAAAAAAGGGGAAATAAAAAGCGTGTATAAAAACAGAGAGGAAAAACAGAAAGGGCGAATGGAGGAACAAAGAAAGAAAAAGGAAGAAAAAAGAAAGAAAGAAAAGGGAAAAAGAAATAGTACAAATAATGGTAATAAGTAGAATATATCATTATTAATAAAAATAATAAAATCATTAATAATGAAATAAAATAAAAAATAATACTCACTATAAAAATACGTGTGTGAAACAAGACTGAAAAGGATGTGGGAGTAAGTAGACTGGGTGGTGGTTTAAGAAATTAAGGTGAAAGTCAGAAAGAGATGATATCTTTTGTGTGCATGGTAACTCGTCTAAGGCCTCAGGTACACTTGTGTATATCAGGTTTAATAGTGGGTGTGAATTTTATTATCATTTAAGAATATTTATGCAAAATTAGTTTTAGGTTTGAAGACGGGTGATAATGTAAAACAAATAAAAATATACCTTGGTCTACTTCGGTATTAAGCACTCTTGTAATAACCTCGTACTACTCCACTGGTTACCTTACCTCTGTAAAATAACAACCCCAAATTATATATATATATATATATATATATATATATAAATGTTTCTATATATAAATGTTTCTATATATAAATGTTTCTATATATAAATGTTTCTATATATACTTTTACCAATTAGAATAAAAGTTATCCAATTTAGTATTCAATTTTTCCTTAAGGTAGCTCAATAGTGCCATTCTAGAGATATAAATCGTTCTAAAATATACGAGTAAAACATAAAAAATTTTATGTTCGTTTAAAAAATACAATTTTATTAGCAATATGTGCATATAATTGTTTCGAAATCTTTTCTTTTTGTTTTTAAGTATATAATGGTACTTGATAATCAGTATACCGGTTAGGCAACTGATCAGCGCATAAAATAAACAGTTGTACGCGAATGTCACTAACAAAACTGTACTGTTTAAAATGAATATAAGAACATGTTTGTTCTCACTGAAGCGGTACATTATATACATATGTGAGTATATGTATATATATATATATATATATATATATATATATATATATATATATATATATATATATACTAGCAAAAGTACCCGTCGTTGACTGGGTTCAAAAGCAGCCTACAGAAAATGGACTTTGTTTTATGAAAGTATGATAGGTTATGAAAAGGAAAGGTTGTAAAGAGATAATTTCGAATTTGGGGGTGTCAAAACCAAAGCAAAATATGATGAAAGTAAAAATAAAATAGATAAACCCCATAATTTATTATACCATACCTGTTCACACTGAAACACTTATCACAATATTCTGTGGATCTATATTAAAAAACCTTGTTAAACTTTGTGGCATATTTTCATTCTATGAAGATCAGGCGCGAACGAACACACCCTTATTTTATTATACCATATTTCTTCAAACTGAAACATAATTATCAAAGTATACTTACGTTGATAGATATGAAAAGTCTTTATTAAAGTTTGTGACTATTTCCATTCTATGGAGGCCAGGCGCGAACGCAGGCACCACAATTTTATTATACCATCCCTATTTTAGTTAAAACATACTTATCAAAGTATTCTTATGTACATCTATATCAAAAACACTTTTAAACGTATTTTTAAAATTTTAAAATTTATTATTTCCATACTTTGTGGACCAGGCGCGAACGTAGACCCCACAATTTTAATGAACCACCGTTCTGCCAGATCAAACATACCCATTCCTGTATCTCGATACATCTTCTATCATTATATGTAATCAGGTTTTTTTTAAATAGTCAACCATATAGCAGCCTATTCGTGACCAGACACACACACACACACTCATACACATACATTCAGCTTTATATATATATATATATAAAGTTTGAAAATATATATGCAATTAAACTACACAGAATTTTCTGTGTTTCATTCTCGTGAGGATTCGGACGATATTTTATGGAATCGATGTTGATGCGTGTTTTTATGTTTCCATGTTGCTGAGTTCGATAGTTAACCGATCAGATACTTTGTTAATCACACCCACATTTATCGCAACCAGTGTTCGTAGGTTTATTTGGTAGAGGATCCACTTGATTTCTATTTACCACTTTCTTTGTTCGTGTTTAAAAGTGGATCGATTCCTCTTTTGTGCTAGGAACTGAACTTGTTCTAATTTGAACGTATTCAGATATTTCGCTTACATTTGAATTTATACAAAATTTATTCATTTGTTTATTAATTATTATTATTATTATTATTATTATTATTATTATTATTAATACGATTATTGCAATTATTATTGTTGTTGTTTTTATTGTTGTTGTTATTATATATTTATTTGATTTTATTTATTGTCTGTCATTATACGGTAACATTTATGTTATCTATTCATGCGTTTGTATTTTATTTCTGTTTTTTTTTTATTTTATTTTACTTTTGTTAGTTTGAAGAGATCAAGGAGCTCCTTCCTGGGGCTAACACTTGATTCTATTATAATTTAAATTTATATCCGAGAGCTCTTTTAAAATTTGACACTGTTCCCTTTATGGCTGCTATCTGTATTCCCTTATAACTTGGTTTTCCAGGGATTGCTTCTAAGTATTTATGAAGGTTCTTTTTTATTAGGCCAGTCTCTCCTGTCACAACTGGTATAATGTTTATTTCGTTCAGAGACCATGTTGTTTTTAGATCATTTTTAGGTCCTGATAGTTATCTTTTCCCGTTCTGCTCTATTAAGGCCAAAGTCGTTTGGAACTGTGACGTCGATAATGAGTGCAGTCCTTTCGGGATTGTTCCATATTACTATATCTGGCTTGATGGCCTTGTCTTTTATGTACCTGCCCGCCTGTATGTCTTTGTCGTAGAACACTGTCACTTTTCCATTTGATGTTATCGGTGGTGGTTCATGTTCCCAGATGTTCGACGACTTATCTAGTTGTATCTCTCCACAGATCTTCCAATGTAAGTAAGTACTTTCTTCCATGAACGTGCCTGCTCTCTTATGTTTTTGCCATCCTTCTAGTCTTGTCCTCAGTTCCCTTTTTGTATACTCCTTTCTCTTCTTTCGGGCGATTAGGGTTGGTGGGCTGTCAAATTCTTCTATTGTGGTGTCAAGTGTGTTACCACTGAAATTTTCACCGAAATTTGTAGTTGATGTCTGCTGGGGCAAACATTTGGTGTGATGTTCATTCACCATTTTTATTTTTTGGTCAGAAGAACATTTGATATATTGGCCTATGCTTACCATTGAAACTCGGTATGCGTGGTTTCTGCATTGTAATATATTTTGTTTTTCTTATTTTTTTTTTCATTTATGCATAGTATCCACGGGTCGCCTAAGTTCCTATATATGTAAGTTTGCCGTCCGATTTTCCATTCGACTATCGTAAGCACCCACTTTTTACCCCCCCCTAATGTTTAGCTTATACTGTCTTTATTCGCTGTTTTTGTTTTTGAACTTCTTGGTCATAATATCTACTTTTAAACTCCAGGTCATAATTACGTAATATTTCTTGATATTCGAATTTTTTTTTTTTTTTTTTTTTGCAAATAGTGTTGCTTGGTAAACGATGTTTTTTTTGCTAGGCATTAGTTTTATAGTGGACAGAGTGCCTGAGTTTTACAGGGAGTTGGCCCCCATTTCCCCTTCACTCCTCACATTAAAAATCGGCCTTGTGCCTAATTTGCTCGGTGCGGGAGCAAATAAACACAGCTTTTCTTGGCCTTTTGGCCAAGGTCATAGTGTAGTATCTGTTCCGGCAGATACTCCAAGCAAAGACCATATGTGGGGGCACCCTCACGTATAAGATCTTGTTCAATGTAGAGACAAACTTTCATATCATCAAAATATAGTATCTGTTCTTACTACATGCTGTACTTATGTTTATAACTTTGTGATATAAAGTGGGGATCACTTTTCTGTATTAATTTAATGTAAAATGATCACCCACTTTAGAACCAGTCAGTCTCAAAGCCATTCAAGTCATTCTCCAGACGATTCAAGTTGTTTTTGAAGGATTCCAGCTATATTTTAAGCATTCAAGTCATTCTTAAGGTCATTCAATTCATCGTTAAGTTCATTAAAGGCATTCTAAGTAATTTACATTTTATTTATTTAAGTCATTTCAGCCCATTTTTTGGTCATTTTAGTTTATCTTTAAGAATTTCATGTCAATCCTACATTCACGCATTCATTCATTGCATGAGAACACGCGACTAATGGCTATCAGCCTTGTTTTTACTGCTCTCATTTAATAATTAATTATGCGTTTTTATTGCCATCTGTGAGTTTTCACAAGACAGTTTTAGGTTGTTTTTATATTTAAAAAACATCTTTTGACTTAGTATTTTTCAGTACCTAACTCGATCTAAAGTAGATTTAGCAAAAATTCTAGCGACAAAAATGTATTTAAGTAGTCAAGCAACATTTACAACACAGTTTTAAAAATAGTAGGTGTTATAATATCGAAATTGACTACAAATAATAGGACACTAATATTTATATTAAAACTAAAAAATAAAATAAAAAGAAATATAATTTGCTTTACGCTGGTCTATAACTAAAATGTAAAAACCAAACTCAGCAAGAAATTCACACGTCTTATATGTTTTGGAATCTTTTAAGATTGGGCTTCATAAATGCTGTATTTATTCTTTTGCGGACTATAATGCCATTCATATATATAATACCATTCATATATATATATATATATATATATATATATATATATATATATATATATAATACCATTCATATAAATAATATCATTCACATAAATAATACCATTCACATATATATAATACCATTCGTATATATATATGTAAATATATATAATACCATTCATATATATATATATATATATATATATATATATATATATATTATTGCATTCATACATTCATATATATAATAGGATTCATATAAATAATACCATTCATATATATATAATACTATTCATATATATATATATATATATATACTACCATTCATATATATAATACATTTCATATATATAATACC
The DNA here is from genome assembly GCF_053919585.1 of Euprymna scolopes. Taxonomy (NCBI): domain Eukaryota; kingdom Metazoa; phylum Mollusca; class Cephalopoda; order Sepiida; family Sepiolidae; genus Euprymna; species Euprymna scolopes. Next base: position 28,176,943 of record NC_136505.1, on the reverse strand, counting down.
AATCATATATATAATATCATCCATAGATATATATATAATACCATATATATATATACATATATATAATACCATTCATATATATAATATCATTCATACATATAATACCATTAATAGATATATATAATACCATTCATATATATACCATTCATATATATATATATATATATATATACAATTTATATATGTAATACCATTCATATATATAATACCATTCATATAAATAATACCATCCACATATATATAATACCATTCATATATATATGTATATATATACTGCCATTCATATATATAATACCATTCATATATATAATACCATTCATAGATATATATATAATGCCAATCATATATATAATACCATTCATATATAATATCATTCATGCATATAATACCATTTATAGATATATATATAATACCATTCATATATATATATAATACCATTCATACATATAATACCATTCGTATATATATATATAATACCATTCATATGTATACCATTTATATATAATACCATTCATATATATATATATATATACCATTCATATATATAATACCATTTATATATATAATACCATTCATATATATAATACCATTCATATGAATTATACCATTCACATATATATAATACCATTCATATATATATATATAATACTATTCATATATATATAATACCGTTCACATATATATTAATGCATTCATATATATAATAGGATTCATATATATATAATAGGATTCATATAAATAATACCATTCATATATATATAATACTATTCATACATATATATATATATAATAACATTCATACATATAATACCATTCATATATATAATACCATTCATAGATATATATAATACCATTCATATATATAATACCATTCATATATAATACCATTCATATATATAATGCCATTCATATATATGTAATACCATTCATATATATAATACCATTCATATATATAATGCCATTTATATATAATACCAGTTGTATATCTATATAAAATACCATTCATATATATAATACCATTCACACATATATATATAATAAAATTCATATATATAATACCATTTATATATATATAATACCATTCATATATATATATAATACCATTTATATATACAATACCATTTATATATACAATACCATTCATATATATATATAATACCATTCATATATATTTATATAATACCATTCATATATATATAATACCATTTATATATATATATATATATATATATATATATATATATATATATATATATATAATACCATTCATATATATAATGCCATTCGTATACATAATACCATTCAGTACGAACTTGACAATGGAAGAATAAAAGAACACAACATAGGATTTATAAGACCATAAAACCCAACCTTGATCACCCTTCAAGTGGTGCAGTGCGTAGAGGCGTTGAGTTTCGACGGTTCCAGGTGAGCAGTTTCTGAAAATAGCCGTTTCAATCCTACTCAAACAGTCCGGAGCATCCGTTGGCCGAAACGTGGTGAAACAACAACTATTGAAGGCAGTAAATACTGGGTATACAATTACAAAACTCAGTATTTCTAATACGTCGCTGTTAAATCATCTTATGAAGGCCAGAGGATGAGTTGGCCGAAATGTGGTGAAACAACAACAACTATAATAGTCCGCAGAAAATGAATTCACAGATTTATCTTAAACCACACATCCATCCAGCGCGGCCGTAGCCGAGATTGGACTCACTACACGAGTTTGTAGTGTAATTCAAATCGCTAGTTGAATATTTGATACTTGATGCTTCGCCAGGGTTATCAAGGGTGTTTTTTTTTTTTCATCATGACGCTATCAGTAGATGGGGTGCTCACCATGGCTTAAGAGAGTCTCATCCCCCTCGAAAGAAGGATAAACCGCGCCAGTTTCTCAACCTGGTAATTTCACCTGGCGGTACATACAGCACCCCGCCTTCTTAAATCGTCACCCATCTGGTACTGGCCATACTCAATGTTGCTTAACTTCGGTGATCTGGTGAGAACCGGTGTATCAACGTTATTGTGCACAACTGCACAACGTTCCCACAATTACAACCTGCAAATTGAAAAGTTGTCCTTATTTTTATTTATATAATAAATAATGGGACCGTTCTACTGACTCATATAAACACCAATAAATCAAGAGATTTAAGTCCCAGTTCTTTATATACTGTAGTAAACCATTCACAACTGATTCTCTTCTGCTGCCTTTGAAGAACCTCATTTAAAGCTAAAAAAAAATGAATTAAAAAAGATATAAAAGAGTAACTCTCTAATTAAGTGAGGGAGAAAATGCACTCAAAGAAATAACAACAGATACAACCATGGCGTTGTTTTTGTTTTGTTTTTCTAAAACTGAATGCGATTCTTCAAGAAGGTAAAATTTCAGTACTCATGCAGAGAGTGATCCGTGCTGAAATAATAACGTTATTATTTAAAAAGACATTCTTAACATGGGGAGGGGAGGGGAGGGGAGGTGTTTTGTACCTATTGTGTACTTTAACCTTACAATTGAATAAAAAAAACATATCATGAAACTTTAATTAAACGTAGAAATACAATTTAAAAAAATAGTGCGGCACTCACTGCATTAGCACCGTAATTTCTACACTTTACGACAAAGTGGAAATAATTGCTGTTTTCTGAGTCGGAATTTATTTATCTAACACTTATCATTGGCTACTTTTTTACTTTGAGTAACTGAATTAAAATAATCTAATGTTTCGATTAATATATTGTTATATCGAGACGGGTATCCAAACTGATTAATGAATTGTTTCTTAGCTATAAACTGTAAAAATCTTTATTGGTAAAAATCGATTGAAAATAAGATATTCATCGATCTTAATAGAATTTTTATGTTTTTTTTAAGTTTTTAATAACTAAATTAACGTTAATACAAAGTACATATTTTTATTTAAAAAAATAAAGAAATTAAAAGAAGTAGACGTGACCCTTGAGTTTACTTTCGGTAGTCTTGAAACTCTTGTTGCCTTTATATTATCCTTTAGTCCTCACGTTCCATGAGCAACGTTTCTGACAAGGGGGTAAAACTGCTGTCTTTTTGTTTAATTTTTTGTTTGTGTGTCGCTATCTCTTTTTAACACTCACCATTGGCTAGTTGTTGGCCTTGAAGTAGTATTCCCTTTTTTTTTTCTATCTCTTTTCATTAAATAGCTTCATACCTTGCCAGGAGCGATTTTCATCAAAGAAATCCATCTCAATTTCTAGTATAGATCAGCACCTTACAAGCATGCTTAGAGATTTATTCCTTCATAGATCATAGATCGAAATAAATTGCATTTATTTACAATGGAAACAAATTAGAATCATTTATTAGCGAAATATATTTGCTCAGTTATACATTTGAAAAGCACAGGATATGAATTGTGACAGAAATAATCATCGTCGACTTTTCAAAAGTAATTTGTTTATCGTCTAATTTCCATCGACAAAATTCCAAGCACTCGCCTAATGAGATCAAATAACTCGGAAATAAGCGAGAAAAGAAAATGAAAACAAGAAAATTAGCGATTGAGGTCAATAAAATTTCGCTCGGAAAAGTTACTGTAAGAAAACATATACAAAATATCCAGTTTAGTGAGTGGGGCGGCGCTGAGGGGGGTATTTTTTTATTCTCCTTGTTTGTATGAAATATTCAAAGAGTTGTTCTCATTTATTTTTACCTATTTTGGAAATGTACATTATCAGGTACTTTTATATATTCTAATTTTTTCTTTTTTTTTTTTTCTTTTTTTCCTAATTTTATCTATCTATTTATTTTGAATCTCTCGAGCGTTTTGTAAAAGGGGACGCTGGAATCTTTTATGCAAATTCGAGGTTTGCATTCATCTTGGAGTCTGCACCGAGAATTATTCGGTATATTTAACCGCATTTATGTCTGTCATCTTGAGTGATTTCGCCGAAAAAATTGCGCCATTATATGACGGCGATCGCGGTAAACAAGTCGGAGAATTAATTGCCGTCTTCATAAAAGGGAAGGAAGGGAAGACAGGATCGGATTCGTTAGTACAGAAAGCACGTTTCAAATTTCGGTAAAGAGAATTCAAAGTCTGTACAAGTTTCAGGAAACTACATCAAAGTTTTAACATCTGCACCATCTTCTTCGACCTTCCACACTCGCTCAAGTACATGCACACAAACTGACCGTATACACACACACACACACACACACACACACACACACACACACACACACACATATATATATATATATATATATATATATATATATATATATGTATTAGCAGGCCCGGTCGGAAAATACGCTTAAATATCATATTTTGATTAATGCATATTCCGTATTTATTAATATACTAGCGGGGATTCCCAGCGTTGCCCGGGTGTGTCGAAGTGGTGTAGTAAGGATCTCCGAGAAAAAAAAGGTGGTAGTAGCGGGGTGGGATGAAAACAGCAGTAGGCAGTTTGGCTGGAGAAATCCGTGGTAGTAGGCAGATAGGCTCAAGCTCGTAACGCGAAGGAGAAAAAGAAGGTTAAAAAAACGTAACGTCTTAGGCAATGCCTCCATGGCAAAACCAGAAGTCGCGAACGTTGAAATTAAGGCTAGTCAACCGAGAGGAGACAATGACTTGCGAAATTATTGGAAAAAAAAGCGACACCTCCTTGTAAAAAACTGGGCGATTGAGGGTGAAGGAATTAATGTTTTTGGCCAATTTTTCGATATTTGTCGTCCAAAAAATCAGGTTTAAAACGATACCGGTTTCGTCACGTTCTGACGCGTCTGTCAGAAGTTCTTGCGAGACATACAAACATACACACACACACACATTTTTCTCTTTGTCTATATAGACTATGTTAAACCCAATATTTAAGTAATGTTTTAAAAAGTTTAAAAAATAACTCGTGCGCCACCACCTAGAATCAAAACAAAAATGTTAAGCTTACGATTTACTTTTTCCTTTGGTGTTAATGCCTTGGCCATGAAAACATGTTTGCTGCAAAGGTAAAAATTAAAACATGAACCAATAGCTACTACGTTAAGCATGTATATTCGTAATACGTTCAGCCTCCACCTGGCATATTCCATTTCTTTATTTTCACAATTTTGCGTCGATTTTCCTCGGCAAAAACCCAAATATAAAGTTTCGAATGGGTTCGAATACCTATATATTAAGTTTCATGTTTGTAGACCAAACACTGACAGAGGCGTTTGGGAAGCAAAATCTTTTATACGAATATATATATATATATATATATATATATATATATATATATATATATATATATATCCGCATGCGTAAATGTATATAGAAAGAGACTTGTGTTAATATAAACTTTTTACGCAAATATTACGCAAGTAAAAATCATGTAGAATACACAGTCATTAGAATGTTTCGGTTAGTTATGAAACATGCCCATAACTGTGTAGCAACATATTACTGCTTATGTGAAAACAAATAAAGAGTATACCATGCTCTACTTCAGTATTGAGCACTCTTGTATTAACCTCGTTAAACTCCATAGGTTACTTAACCTCTGGAAAACAATAACCTCAGATATATATATATATATATATATATATATATATATATATATATATATATATATATATATATATATATGTGTGTGTGTGTGTGTGTGTGTGTGTGTGTGTGTGTGTGTATGTGTGTGTATGTGTGTCATAATTTTGGTATTTAAATGTTATGATTTGAAAAGTTTTTATCGTTTACAAAGAAAGAATACAGTATAGTTAAATATATTTCCTTAACCCATGAGTTTTCGATGTTTATTCATCTCCTCAGAGAAAAAATATTAGCAAATATTATTAATGTTTTGCACCTTATTTGCTAAAGGTAATAAACATAGAAAATTAAAAGTTTTTAAACTTTTAAAATCATGTCCCTTATTCTACGTAGCTAAAGCTACATAGAATAAGGAAAATTAGATATTGAAACAGAAAAAAAATATTGAACTTCAAAACCAAAATACATGCTAAATCCTGAAATGGAAGTTCTTGGTAGTAGTAGGAATTGTTTTTACCACTTGTCAAGGTCCGGAGACTACTCGAGGATAAGGGTTAATTGATATCCATAAGCCAATGTGCTTATAGCGTAGTAAACATAAGTAGTGGGAATTTTGTAAATTGGATTACTTAAGGGGGACCGGTTCATCAAGAACTTGTTTACATTGGGCTTGAGGAAAATCAGATAGTAGTCAGCTGGAAGATAAAAAGATCCAACGCGTATTGTAATACTTTATATATATATATATATATATATATATATATATATATATATATATATATATATATGGGGTTTGTATTACTGTACACATAGATTCGAAAAAGTTGTCAAAAAACAAATATATAACAAATAAATGTTATCAAAGGCAAGATAAGTTACTTTTCTACCAAACTGGATATATTTTTCGTGTTTTTATTCAATGTAACATATTTATTCAGCTCGAAAAACATACAGTGTTTACCGATGTATTCGAAAATTCAAGATGGCGTCTGTCTGATTCTCTCTTTAACACCGTAAGTTTGGGAAAAGGTGTTATAAATAAAAAACTATACAAAATACTATTAAAAACCCGCCGAATATATGTCAATCTATGTCACGGTAACATATATTGAGCGAGTTTTTAACAGTATTTTTTTGACAACTTTTTCGAATCTATGTGTACAGTAATACAAACCCATATATATATATATATATATATATATATATATATATATATATATATAGTGTGTTGGAAGTTCTTCAACTTTCTAAACAATCCTAATGTTAGAAAACTATTATTAAGTACCATTATATACTTACAGATCAGCAATAAATCGAAACAATTGTATGCACATATTACTAACAAAATTATATTTTTTGAAACGAACACAAAAATGTGTATCTGTTACAAGTATTTCTTACATTATGAAACGATTTATATCTTTTAAATTACACTATTGAGCTATCTTAAGGAAAACTTTAAATAGTAAATTGGATAACTTTTATTTTAATTGGTAAAAATATATATGGAAAGGTATACATGTATATATATATATTTTGCACTATATATGTATATATACACACACATATATATATATATATATATAGTGTGTGTGTGTGTGTGTGTGTGTGTGTGTGTGTGTGTGTTGGAAGATTTTCAACTTTCTAAACAATCCTATTGTTATAAAATTATTTCGCTTGTAAGTCAATTAATCTCTTGCAATAATTGTATCAGTTTGCGTCTAGGAATTTACGCTAGTTAAAATATTATTTTATAAGCATCTGAAAATATCCACGTGCATCAATGCACGTTTCGACGATGTCAATTACCTCGTAAGGTGTTTAACATAGCAATTAATATCGTCGAAACAGATTGATCCACGCAGGGAATTTCTGATATTTATATAATTTTACTTCTAAAAGTTCTATATATGTATTGAGCACTTTTCAAAATACATCGTTTGGATGGGTGGAGATAAGGTTGGATTTGGACGCAGCTGCTAACTCGAAAATAAAAGAACGGATAAAAACGGGAAAATGTAATAGGGCAGAAAAGGAAGCAGTCTAAAACAAAGTGAAAATAATTCAGTTTTAAAAAAGTAAAATTTATTTAAGGCGAAATAACCGTTAATAACATTTTTTAAGTCGGATTACGTAATCCAAATATTAATGCTTTCTTTTAAAACCTCTGATAAAAAAAATCGAAATAAGAAAATTGGTTGTAAAATTATAAAGCAACACTGTTTAAAAAAAAAATCAGTTATATATATATATATATATATATATATATATATATATATATATATGTATATATATATATATATATATATATATAAGTCGAATTTGTTTTAAGCGATTATTTCACTCGTTATAAAACAGATAAAAGAAAAAAGTCACATTACGTAACCCTCGAAATAAGTAAAAGGTGTATATATATATATGTATATATATGTATATATATATACATATATATGTATATATATGTATATATATGCATATATATATATATATAACCCTCGAAATAAGAAAAATGTTATAGCAAATTAAAATCTTTGAACCCTGATACAATGTTAAAACTTTCTTTTAATACCTGTGATAAAAAAAAATCGAAATAAGGAAATTGTTCTTTAAAATCGTCATATATATTTTAAATTATATTTCAGAGAATTTAAAAGAACAAAAATACATGTTCAATTTAATCCTGGCCAATCAGAAAATAAGCACAATTTTTCTTTTACCATCAAAATTCTAACTTCATATGAAACAGCATTTTATGGTCTTCTTTTAGCATTGTTTCTTGTCATCAAACACTCACAGAAAAAAATGTTTTTATTGTATTATAACCTGTCCTATTTTTAAATCAAAACGGAAGTAGGTTTCTCAACAGTCATCGTTCATATAAAAGAGGGTTTTTAATTTGGATCAGTTTCGTATATACACTTTCTTTTTTTTTTTGTCTTGTTTTTTTTTTCTTTGCCTATCAACCTCTATGGGTTATTAAAGGTCAGATATGTCTTTAATTGGGATTCTTTATTTTTCTTGTTTCAGATGTTTTGATATATTTTTATCTCTTTTAAGAATTTAAAGATATTTTCTATATTAGTGTATTCAAATATATTTAGTTAGAGGCGATTTGGTTGCTCTGTCAGGTCTTTCATTGCCTTTTCCTCCTATATATGACAAGGGCCCAACATAGAATTTTTTAGATCTTAATACAGATAGTGAATCCGAATTTTTGCTGTTTGAAATAATGCCAAGCGTTACCACTATTGAGTATGTTTCTGTTGTTAAGGATATTATTCCCGTCACCTTCTTTATTTATCTAATAAATAAATAAAAAGCAAAATGGTCGATAATAGTCAAGAGCGACCCAAAGGCATCCTTTTTCTTAGCTAATGCACCAAGATGTAAAGGGAGGGTGTAACTGTTCCCCTTACCCTTGATCATCTCCTTGTAATGATAAGTGCTTAGCAAGCGAGCATCAAGTAACATGTTACTCTTTAATATGACTCGACCGAGGATTGAACCCTGATCTCTATGCCTATTATGTAATGACGAGTCACCAATTTCCAAAGCTAAAATCTACTCAAGAATAGAGGTTAATGAGTTTATTACAATGTAAGGTCCCTATCGCTATTCATGTGTTTTCTAAGTATCACCCCCTTTGTAAAATACGTTTCCTAATCGTAAAATACGCATAAATATTATAGTTAAATTAATCCGTGATTCTTATTTATTATACACAGAAATACTGTAGGCATTAAACGTAACGTTAAATCCTTTAAAGAAAATAAAGTAAAAAAAAACACACAAAACAACAAGAGAAACTGAGACATGTGCATGCTAGTATTATGTTTCTTTTTTAAACAGTTCACTTTTTACAAATAAAAAAAAAAACTGGAGCTGAGATCGAAACCAAAACCTAAACACAGTGAGTCAAGTACGATAACCATTAAGCCAGCTTGACAGGGCGTTTAAAAAGCGTTTTCAAACTAACTGATCATTAACATACGAGGGTCGTGCAATAAGTAATGCCCCTGACCCACTTCCAGTTGTCTGATCTAGCTGAAATTTTGTTTGTGCAATAGATGTCTCTACGGGTTATGTGGCAAATTACAGCTCTGAACTAATTGTGGTTTCTGTTTTACAGGTGTTTGAACTGAGTCAGGTGTAAAATGGTGCCTGTTAAATGTCGAGCAGTTATCCGGTTTTTGTATTTGAAAGGACGCACACGACAGGAGGATTTTGATGAAATGAAAGACACTTATGGTGATAATGCCCCACCATATGACCTTGTAAAACGTTGGCATTGTGAATTCAAACATGGGCAGAAGTCTGTGGAAACAGCTCCCAGACCTGGTCGCCCCCTTCTGCCATTAATGAGGAATCTGTCCGTCAAGTTGAGGCAGCCATTTTGGAAGATCGGCGAATTACTATTCACCAAATAGCCCATGATGTCAAGATTAGTACAGGGTCTGTGGAAACTATCATTCATTACCATTTGCATATGCATAAGGTGTCTGCCAGATGGATTCCCAGGTTGCTCACACCATTCCAGAAGCGAGAACGCGTCGAGTGCTCGAGGATGAATTTCGAGATGTGCCAAGAAGATGAGTCAAAGTTTTTCAAAAGACTGATTACACAGGATGAAACCTGGGTCCATCACTATGATCCAGACACCCAAGCCCAGTCAATGCAGTGGAAGCACTTGGACTCACCACCTCCAAAGAAGTCAAGGGTGCAGCCCTCCGCTGGCAATGTCATGCTCACAGTCTTCTGGGACCAGGACGGAGTAGTGATGACAGATTTCCTGGCAAAGGGTACAACAATTACAGGAGCCTATTATGCTTCACTTTTGAGGAAATTAAGGAAAGCTATCAAAATCAAGGGGCGGGGCAAGATCAGCAAAGATACCTTCCTCCTGCAGAACAACGCTCCGGTCCACAACTCGCATGTCGCCAGATCAGAAGCACGTGCGTGTGGTTATGAAATCCTCCCCCATCCTCCCTACTCTCGTGACCTTGCACCCTCTGACTTTCACTTCTTCCCAGCCATGAAGGTGTTTTTGGAAGGAAAGCGTTTCCCAGATGATGCAGCCTTGATTTCTGAAGTCACGTCGTGGTTGGAGTACAACCCTGGGGTGTTCTACAAAAACGGTCTCCAGAGCTGCATCAAACGACGAGAGAAATGCATAACTCTGGGTGGTTCCTATGTAGAGAAAGACTAATAACTGTGCCAAGTTTCGTTGCTCTACTGCTATGAGAAGTGGGTCAGGGGCATTACTTATTGCACGCGCCTCGTAAGGAATCTGTCATGTGAACGATTCACGCATGCACATTCGTGAAACATTTGTTAAACAGATAAAATTCGATGACCCTCCCCTCACCACGTACCAATTTTTCAATTTTGCCCCCTCAGCACCTCTTTTCTCCGGATGATAACCCGATTAAAACGTTTTTGACATATCTGAATACTCTACATACCAAATTTTAATTTTGTATATCAAAATTTTGTTGAATATATAGGTTGAGAAGTGTCCTTACACACACATTCTCACTTTTATAGATATAATAGATTCATAATAGCAAGGATACCGATCGGATCACTTTTTATTCTAAGGATATTTCACTTTCAAAATCTAAATATAATTTTTTTGTATTAAAAATGGTCACACAACTATTGCCCATAAATACGGCGACTAATATACAGTGTAGTTATGCCACATATAAAGCAATATAAGGGAGGTAATTCTGAAGGTATCCCCTTACTCTTAATGACTGCTTCTATCCCAAATTCCATGAACAAAGCCTCTTTCTTAGAACTACCGGCCTATGGAAGTCTGTTATATTGACCTACTGCCCAGCTGACTACAACATGGTCGTCTTCAAGTAGATTGTGAACAAGTTCTTGCTACCCCGTCCCATTAAATTGTCCAATTCTTTCCAAACCACTACCAAACTCTATCACTGAGCTGTTGTCGTACCGACCACATTACATTTATTAATACTTATCCTCGAGTGATGAGGGGTGATGAGGGGTGATTTCTCTGGTTAAATAAAAAGTTATATCCTTTGACCCAACAGAGATAAGTAGTCATATCAATATGCAAACTGACAGATTAAAATGGGTACTGTTAAAATTTCACATTTAATGTAGGGGAGGGTGTCACTTTTTACTCTTGATACTCCCCGTATAATGCATGCGGGATGAAGTATCATTTTTAAGTATGACTCAAACGAGGATTTAACACTGATCTGCCGGCCTATTAGCAAACATTCTTACCATTATGCAAAATATTAAAATAAAATGGACACGTGATATGATTTCCTATTTTCGTTAATTCTTCGGATAAATGTTCTCATCTTGAGTGTCATTTTCACAGCGTTTCGACTAATGTAACCTCTGGTCTTCTTCAGGTGAATCTTATCGAATCTTTCTGTCGAACTCGTGAATCTTTACGGAATTTAGAACGGAAGGCTTTATTTACCTCACGGGGTTAGCATGCTCTCTCGTTCTGTCAACTATAACTGGATAGAAGTCCTAAGTGATTCGCAATTTTTATTTATTTGTTTATTTATTTACAAGTATACTTAGGACCTCAAACTGATCATGGCTGACGGAACGAGAATATGCTACCTCCGTGAAATAAATAAAGGGTTTCGTTCGAAATTCCGTAAAGATTCCTGAATTCGACAAGATACAGCTGAGGAAGTCCAAAGAATCCAAATTATACGATCAAGGGATGTTGTGGAAATGACAAACAAGATGAGAACAGTAGTCCGAAGAATCCAAATAATACTATTAATCCTCATCTAAAAAAAAATCAGAAAACTTATTTATGATTTAACATATTGTTACAATTTCACATTAAAATTTCGGATAGAAAGTAATTTCAGTTTTTAGTTCAAGTTTAAAAGTAGAGGTCGAATCTTGCGGTTCTTTGTGCTGTCAAACCACCTAAAGAATCCTCATGAGCCCCAAACACCGGTACTGGTTTCACATGTTTAATATAGAAATCTTATTCAATCCTTAAATGCCAATTTAGTTTGGATAAAAAATTATAAAAAATATATAATGGAATTCGTTATATAATTTCTAAAAGGTATCACAAAATATGTTGCATGTCAATTTCAGGATCACTTAAAACATAGAATTCTTCCGTGATAACATTTGTGCACTGGTTTTGTTTGACATTTTTTTAATTTTTTATATCGTTTCGTTGCTGTTGTTGCCCCCTCCTCCCAAATTGTTAACTGCGTTTAATAGCAAGCACCTGCTGTTACTTGTCTATTATAATCCACTCCGAATTCAGGTGAGAGATAATTGCAAAGACCGTTTACAGGTGTGCTTATTTGAATCTAATAATTACAAAAAAATATGAGAAATATAAAAAGAGAAAGAGAGAGGAGAAGGGATGACATGTCTGAGAGTTGAACCATCTCAGTTATTGTTAAACGAAATCCGAAGGAAACGGTTTTTAAAAGAACCTTAGAATAAATCGTTCCTGCGTTTTGAAATTCTGAACTTTGCTAAAGTGTCACGCCATCTGGAATTTTTGAAACCGACGCTTAAAGAAAATTGCTTTTTTTGTGAATCAATCTAGTTTTAATTGATGGCAGATAATATGCATTTTATCTGTCTATAGGTATATATTTTCAGCTATATGGGCTTTCGTAAGTTGATTAACCAACATGGCCGACAGATGCTGATGTCACGTGGTACTTTAAAATTGCGAAACGCGGATATGGGAACGAAATGTGTTTTAATAGTTGTTGATGCAAAAAAAAGAACGATTTTTGTTTCGTGTTGTCTTTTTCAGAAATTTGTTTACGTCTAAAAGTCTTTTCCCTCCATATTTGCAGGAATTTATGTAAACAAAGAGAGTTGCACCTAATAAATTTGGCGAACTACTATGTTGCATAGCATTCAGCAATTCTAATTTGTAAATAAAATAATTATTTTGAAATAATTACGATACATTATCGTTTGTTATTTCATTTTATATCCTGTTATCTCGTCTTAAGTTTAAGAAAAGGAAGTTGCAAATACTTTTTTTAAAGTAAATTTTAATCTATGAAAAAGTGAAAATTAAAAATAATTAAAATAATATGTCTCTAAAATTTTAATTTAAATTATCCAAATAAACTAATCTAGGAACAGAATGCGTTTTAATGCTTTTGGAAAAATAAAAAATAAAATAAAATAAATAAAAAGGCTTTTTTTTCGTCTTCTCTTTTTCAGACAATTTGTTAATACCTGAAAGTCTTTTCCTCTCATATCTGAGGAATTTATGTGGAGAGAAAGAGAGTTGGGCCTAATAAATTTGTCAGAATGCTATGTTGCATAGCATTCGTTAATACTAATGTGTAAATAAAATAGTTGAATAATTATGTAATGTTATGACCCTTTAGGCTGTGATCATAGCGTAGTATCTGTTAACTGTGGCAAGCGGGATCAATGGTTAAAACATTATTATTATTATTATTGTTATTGTATTCTTGTTAATTGATTAGAGTGACGGATTGTTGCTGGATCAGTTATTATGATTAGAAGAATAAACAATTAAATTTCGAAAGAAATGATTGACGTGTGAATCGCAAAAAGAATGTGAAAATAGAAAATATATGTAAACATTATTTTGGGGGTTTGAATAAATAAATAACTAGGTGGATTAGATTGGTATGAGACACGTAATTAGGTGACATAAGAGAACACGTGATGTAGTTAATTTTGGAGAGATTCAGAGAGTTGAGGATTGACCATCAGAGCAGACAGACGTCTAGACAAGGGTGGACAGACAGCTAGGAGCGGGCTTTCGTTTGTTATTTCATTTTATATAATTTTATCTCCTCTTATTTCTGAAGTTAAATAAACGCAAGTTGAAACTACTTTTTAAATAAATGTTATTATTAAAAAAAGTAAAAATTAAAAATTAATTAATTTAATTATACAAATAAACCAATCTCGTGATGAACCTATTTAACAAAGACATAGACTTAAAACTTTCTTTTCGTTTCCAATGTATTCTTTCTTTTATTCAAAATTTCATTAAATGCAAAAGATTTCGATAAAACAAGTCTGGAAAAGAGAAGACACGAAAAGAACTTTTTTTTCGTCAGGAACTATTAAAATATATTTTGTTCCTATATTCGCATTTCGCAATTTAAAATTATCATGTGACGTCAAAATTAGGCGGCCATGCTGTCTAATTAACATACTAAAGCCTATATATATATTTTAATTAACTTTTCAGTTTTGTTATTGTTGTGGTTCCACGAACCAGGAGTGTTTTCTAGTGATGGTAGCTTTTTTATACGAAAAGTGTGAACTTTAAAACTTTCTTCCATCTCATTGCTTGTCATTTTACGATCTCAAAACTTGCAATTCTAAAGTAAATACCTCTTTTTTGCTGTTCCTCCTGGCCCTTTCCTTTCCTTTTTTTAACAATTAATTATCATTTATCAAAGCCAGAAGCCACTCGGGGATAATGTTTAACGAGATTGATAGATAGTCAATTGAATAATGAAGAAGGTTACGGAGCGAATAGAATAGAATGAATAAAACCTAAGCATTGGCCAAAATTGCCGCAAACAGAATTTCTTTCCAAACATTTCCTGCCCGTGAAACACACTGCCAGAAAATTGCTATGCTGTGAGCAACAACATAGCCATCTTTAAATCTGATGTTAATCAAATCTCTCTCTGTCTCTGTCTCTGTCTCTGTCTCTCTCTCTCTCTCTCATATATATATATATATATATATAATCTGAAAATATTTTTCTTTCACTTATACTTCTTTTTTTATATATACCAATCCTTATTTAAAAAGCTCAATGTAATTACAGAGCATATAATGAATGAGTTACAAAAGTCTATATTCCAAATTTCCTAATGTTTACCAACTACAATTTATTCCTTTAATTCACTTGACACTTACAATTCTTAACAGTATCTGTTTTATGCACAAAATCAATTACTTAATTATTATCTCAATCAGTGAATCTCTCATGCCTTTAACTCATCAGAAGAAATAGCAACAATCAATCCACCAAAAGGAAATTAAATGCGTGTGGACATGATTAAAAAATCTAAAAATTAAAAGAGAAGCTGCAAATACCTTATAGTTTTCCAAAATGACGTAATGAAAGAAAAAACTATAAGGTATTTGCAGCTTCTCTTCCAATTTCCAGACTTTTTTAATCATGTCCAAACGCATTA
>NC_136505.1:28096237-28156237 GCF_053919585.1 Euprymna scolopes | reverse complement strand
ACTCTTACCACTGGACCACCTCGCACGACCGCTTGGATATATCGCGATTTACGCAGACGTTATTTTATTTGTTTTTGCGGTACGTTTTGAATGAATTCAATTAATAATTTTTAACTAAATGCTTGTTGGGAATAATCTCGCTAGATTCAGCCACTCTAATGATTTAGGTAAAAAAAATTATCGCATAGAAATATCTAAACAATTTGACAAAATATAAATGTAGTTATTTGAAAAAGATATGCGTTTAAAAACACAAAATCCATCGATAAAGAAAACTTACGTAATTTTTATTTTTTTTATAGGGAGTAAAAAATAAACTAGACTGCGCAGGTTTAAATAAAGTATATGTAACTAAAGTATATTGAAATATAGTATATTAAAAAACGTAAATATGTTAGAAAAAATTTGTCCAAATATATAAGTAAGCAGTTTTGAAGAAAAGCAGAAGTATTGTATCAATTTTGTGCTTCCATAACTCAATTGATAGACCTGTCGCCATCTCTGAAATTTAGTGTCTCGTTTTATGCACCATTGCCAAAATTACTTTTTTTTAAATAGATCATTGGAGTTCCATTAGCTATAATCGAAACCGAAACCAAAACTTATGAGGAATTCTTGGTAAAATCATTTGTAAAAAAAATATAGATAACTTAAGTGCCATCAGCTGTAATTGAAACCGAAACCAAAATTATGGAGAATTCTTGGTAAACTTATTTATAAAAAAAATAATTGACTTGAGTGTCATCAGCTATAGTCGAAACCAAAACCAAAACTTATGAAGAATTCTTGGTAACATTATTTATTACAAGAAATGGAAGTACATAACAATTAAACAACCCGGATGTAAGTGTGACACAAAAAATAACACACACGCTATCGTATTAATATATAAATGATGATGATGATGATGATGATAAATTCCTTGGGAGGGGGTATTGCCATTCAAATTACAGTGGAGACCAACGGCCGCTACCAGAAAGAAATCAATGGTAAGCGGCTGTTGTGATGACGCAAATATATTTGCAAATGTTATCAAAAGAGGTGTCACTCAGTTTCCAACTTATGAACTCAAATAATTTTGGGTGTTTACTTCACCAATTGCCATAGCAACCAAGAGAAACAAGTGATTCTTTAATTACTAACAAGACATTTCGGATTTATCTTCATCATCATCACTCAAAAGTTTGGAGGAAATCATTTCAAAGAAAACGGGATTCATTTCACACATGTTTTTTGATGTCTTTTGCGGGGGTTTGTTTTGCGTTTCGGTTTCTTCGAGCCATTTTTTTTCTTTTTTTGTTTGTTTTTTTTTTTTTTTTTTTTGTTATAGATTTATTTCCTCAGTAGGTTTCATCAACAATTATATCAGATATAATTTAGGGATAGAGTTTAGGTTTATGTAATAAAAAAATCCAGAGGCAACAATAGCACTTTTCCAACACTCTACGTTCTGCTACCAAGAACTTCCTAACAGCAAAGAACGACACATAGCCGACACAATTGGCCACTTCAATAGACAAGTTCAAAATCCGCATGCAACACGCGACGCACTGCTGGCACAACTCGACACTTTAATAGTCAAGTCCAAAATCCACACATACCCCCGCTCTAAAAAATCAGGCTCTCCTTTTATATCCATCAGGAAGCATCTCATCTGCATATTGAGCAAGCATACAAAAAAAGGTGGGCATTTCTTTTTTTTCTTCTTTTCTCTTCACTCTTTCTGTCTGCACGAGATTTTACAGACTGCCGAAAGAACAGGTTTCACACAAATTAAATCATTTAATCGCTGTTCATACGTGTATATCTTGAACAGTCAATATTTTATATCTTTGTATTCATTAGTGATGGGACGATTCCAATATTTTTCCCGATTCCGACACAATTACAGATTCTGTTCTAAATTTCCGATTCCGATACAATTGCCGATTCCTATTGCGATTCTTTTAAAACCTATAAATATTAAGCTATTGAGTTGTTTTTTTTTTTCAATTAAATCGCGGATTTTTCCAGCTTTGTTAGATTCATATGCTTCATTGCTATAGTTTTTCAAATTATTCATTTGAAAATTGTTTTGTTTTTTTCTACCCAATTCAAACCTCTTGTTTGACTTTTTCTTTTAAAAGATATTCAAAATTCTTTTACTCATAATTTTCTACGATTTTGAATTCATGCAAACTAGAATGTTTTTTATTTGACTATTTGCTCTGAGGAGAAGAGCTTATTTTTTAAACTACATGGATTAAGGAAAAAATATCTTTTACACTATATATGTGTGTGTGCAGTCAGCACCTACCCTATTCAGGGTTTAATCGACTTCCTCCGTATAGGAGTATGAAATTCACAAGCGGTCCCCAGTCGCATGTATACCTCCGTTAGGGGAGATGACGACGTTAGGTTTTTGCAACTTTTTTGCAGGGAGGTGTCGACGTCCTTCTACATACAGCACCTGGACTTCCCAAATTGGTCACCCATTTTAGTAATGACCAGGCTCAACGTTGCTTAACTTCGGTGATCTGACGGTAACCGGTGTGTCAACGTGATTATGCCGTGTGTGTGTATATATATATATATATATATATATATATATATATATATATATATATATATATATATATATATATATATATATATATATATATATATATATATATATATATATATATATATATATATATATATATATATATATATATAGATAGATAGATAGATAGATAGATAGATAGAGAGAGAGAGAGAGAAATAAAAAGCAACAAAACGTATTATGTGTTCATCAACGTTTCGTCTTTATTTCGAGACTCCCTCTGTCGACATAATTCCATTTCGGTTTAATGTGATCGGTTTTCTTTTTTGTTGCATACTGTCTACTAGTTGGCCAGTTGTGTACAAATCCCAAAAATGATAGCCACCTTCTATTATGTCTGAAAGTGACACAAGGTTCAACAAGCGAGATAGGAGATGCGCTGCTGTACAATTTATGCTTTCTACTGATCCAAGTTATGACAACAGGACCATTGCCAGCACCCTCAAAATGCACTGCGGGATGGCCACAAATAACAGGGACGTGCCAGAGTGAAGAAAACAAAGTTTCTCGCCACGGCTATGACTATTGGTGTGGTTTAAAGTGAGTGCTTCATCATGCCACCTCATATCTTTGAAGTCGACTTGAACATCAACACCAAAGTGTACCTAGATCTACTGAAGAGTGTAGTGATCTTCTGGAGCAATCAGGTGGCCATTGGAAAACCCCGAGTGTGGTAGAAGAACTCAGCATCAGCCCACAAGTCCAAAGAGGCTTGGCTTTAGGAGTGCTACAATAGGTGTGTAAGAAACTTCGTGAAAAATATTGAATAATTCGACCCCCCTGTCTTTCCAAGCTTATAACTACTCGAAAAATGTAATTCAACCACTATTTTTTTTTTCAATTAAAGGAGCAACAAAAAATACAAACAACTTTTTTTTTAGGTTTTAAACTTCGGACTTTACAGGTAAATTTCCAAAAATCTGTTTTGTGTTTTTTTTTTAATTAGAATATATTATTTATAGATCTTTTATCTTCAATATGCCATATATAAAATTTTGGCACATAAATTAAGTATTTACTTTTTAATAGACATTTCAAAATAGGGGGGGGGCGTGAATTAAAAAAAAACGGTTGTCTAAAATATTATATTCGGTTTATTGGAAAGAGCATAAAATTTCGCATTATCGTAAAAATACAATCAATAGAAAAATTTTAATAGATTTATAAAGTTTTAAAATTGAAAAATACTGAACTCGTAAAATTACATTTAATTTCATTACTGTTTTTTAAAAAGATAAAAAAATAATATTTCTATTACTTTTTATACAACTTTAATAATTTATTTTGGAAGTATAATCCATAAAGAAAATAAATAACCCACTTTTAAAAGAGAAATTACGAGTTTTTTTTTATATTTTATTCGCAGTTTCGTGTTAGGGGTGTCAAAAATTCCTACAAAAATTCTGATACATCTAGTGCTACAACTTTGTACCCTTCTCTCACTGCTCCCCTCCTACCCCGACCTGAAACCGCTGGACTATTTTGTTTGTTCATACGTCGGGAACATCACCAACATTACCTCCTACAACACCAAAGCCAGCCTGATCATGGTCATCCGCCGAGTATTCGCCAAGCTTCCACCGGCGTTTGCAGAAAAGACATGCTCCTAGTACCGAACCCGTATCGAGGCGGTGATTGAGGCTGAAGGCGGCTACATTGAATAGATGTCAGCTCTACTACATAATAAAGTGAAAAATTGATTTTTTTTTTCAATAAAAGTTTTAAAATAAAGTTGTAGTATTGTTTTTTTGGGGCAACAGTTTTATCGTCCCCACTTGTATAATTTCAGTCATCATAACCATGCAATTTGGAATCTTTTTTGATCCATTCAGGCGAATAAAAAATAGGAGTCATTACTTTTGGAACGCGCCTTATAATTTCGTCGATAATACCCAAGGATCCAATACGGTTTAAGGCGCATACACGTGAACGTTAAATAATACGTACACGCACGCATCTATATGCGCACATTGATAAACTTTGACTTCAACACTTGTGTACGTAAACATATTTTTATATATGAACTAGCGAGGGGTACCCGGCGTTGCCCGAGTGTTTGGAGGTGTGTGTGGTTTTGCGTAAATCAAAACTCCGGGGAAGGCGCGTTAAAATAAAAAAAAATGTTTTGGTAGGTAAGTATGAGGATCGAACCGGAACCCTTGAGGCAAAATTGTAAATTAAAGTGTGAAAAAATACGTGCGACGTTAACCATTGCACCACCGCGACATACCAACGGAAACGCGTTTGAATTTATTTAATTACTTAGATTTGGCAGGTGCACGTTTTAATGACTTAATGAGGTCAACTGTTGACGTCGGAGTAGCATTCCATTTACTGCGGAACGCGGGGGTAGGGGGAAACCGGAAAAATGCCGCCAGAATTAATTATAGGAAAAGGCTTAATCCACATGCGGCGAGCGAAAACTATTGAATATTTATCTTTCCGAAGTCGAGCAAATTAAATAGACAGACGAGCTCCGTTGCCAACTCTGAGATATTACGATTTACATGTGATATAAAAAGTGTTAAAAAGTTGTAAGGCGATATCACCGCTTCTCTAAAAAAAAGCCTTCACTCATTTTAAAGTACCAGTAAAACTAAAATCTATTGATTACCATCACAAGTGTATTTTTCATTTGTGAAAACGTATGAACACATTAAATATTTTTCATGGTAATTTGAACCCCCTCCCCTCACACAAATAAAACAACTCTATATTTAAAAATATGAAAAAAATCGGAATCAGTAATTGTCTCGGAATCATGAAACATATTTGAATCGTCTCATGACTACTTATAAGCTAAAATCTTATAAATTTCTCCAACTCTCTTAAACATTAGCCCAGTCTAAAATTACAAACTTAGAAGTGACATATTGCATTTATGTGCACTTTCAATGTTAACTCTTTTTTCCCCTCTTGGTTCCTTCTTTTGCTGGTATTTATACTAAAACCTTTTTATTCCAACCGATTTAAAGGTATCTACTTTATAATCTACATGAAGATAAAAAAGATAACTTGAATCATTTGTGAGTTTATCAACATTTCGTCTTCAGTTAAAAGATTTCTTCAGAGCGATTGATTGGCAAAAATAAATTACAAACAAAAGTTCATTCATTTCTTAGAAATACCTGCTGTGAATATGACACGAAAAGAATGTTTTTTTTTTCTTTTTTTTTTAAGACTGCACGTATCCTTTAGAATTGATGATGTTATGTGTGTGTCGTGTGGAGTGGTTTTATATCTTTTCATCCAGCACATAGTTGCTCGAGATCAGTCTATATCTATGCACCCATTGTGATTACTGGATTTGTGGGATTAGACTAAGCGAGTGTTCAGGAGAGATGGAGAAAAATTATATAGTACCTAATCCATAAAATATATACATTATTAGACTATAATAATTAGTGATAGGACGCATCTAACATTTTTCCCGATTCTGATACACTTACTGATTCCGTACTAAATTCCCGATTCCAATACAATTACCGATTCCGATTCTTTATAAATCTCTAAATATTTTACTAATAAAGTGTTATTTTGTCCCAATTACTGTAGAAACACATGTTAAATGTACCTATATTTATTCAAACGTAAAAATACATATGAGGGGGTGATCTAGAGATTTTAGTCTTACTGGAAGTTTAAATCAATAAATATTTATTAGTTTATTATTACTACAAGCAGTGGAAGATGTTTCTTAAACCAAAATCAAATAAAAAAATAATTTAAGGAATCGGTTTTGGCATCGGAAAATAGGCTCAAGCTTTTCCGATTCCAATACCCCAAAAAGATCCGAATCCCGATTTAGATTAATAGTCCCAGCATTGATAATAATCTGATATCCTGCAGTTGGATGATGTTATGTTTAAAACGCGCCAGTTGTTATACTTCTGTATATTTTTCAAATATCTTTTATCGGAATTTGTGGTATTCTGTGAATTTCAAACTGAACCATTTATTTATTCTGTATACCATGATTTAATGAGTGTTTTCATTTTTTGTGGATATTGTGATAATTTAAAAAAAAAATGTTCATGTTCTTTAACTTGAGATTGAACTCACAACTTTATATTAGAATATCCCTTAAACGACATTTTTGGATGTCCAATGTTAATATTATAAAACAGTGGAATTTCATGCTATTTGAACCACTGTTCTTATCTTGAGTGTTACTGTCACAACGGTTCGACCGATGTGGCCTCCGACCTTATTCAATTGTATCTAATCGAATTCGGAAATCTTTCGGTTGAACTCGGGAATCTGCTTGAAACTACGAACCTTTTCTTTGGTCACTTGGGGTAGCATGCTCTTGTTCCGTCAGCCATGACTGTATAAATATTCTAAATAATTCTCAATTGTATTCTGAATATCAGCTACACTGAGGATTGAACCTTCGACCTCCACAAGTGAGTCACTTTTATAACTGAACTTTAATGAATACTTTATCCGTTACGCTTGTGGAAGATTTTAGTATGGGTTTTACAATCTTAAAACTTATCAGTTTAGATATACGGCATTAGTACATTAACACACTGATTCAGATTACTGAGGCTAAACAACGTTGAGCCTTCCCAATATGATATGGATGACCATTTGGGAATACCAGGCGCTGTATGTAGGATGATGTTGACATCTCCCTGCAAGAATTCGTCATTATTTCCATTGACCGGGATATACAGGTGACTAGTGACCGTTTGTGGATTTAATATTCCCATGACACTTACTCCTTGGAGGAAGCTGGCTCAACCAGCCTAGGGTGGATGGTGCTGGCATGCATTATTAGTAAAGATCACAATTTCCATAATATATGTGATTTTTACATATTTTTTAATCAAAAAAATTTATTGTCGTTCAGACCTCCACCTAATTAAAACAAACAAACAAACAAACAAACAAAAAGGATTTTTTTAAATATTTTTTATGATTGCATGTACCCGTCACGGAACAAAAATATCATATTTCAAAACTCACGTAAATCGATAAAGTATTTTGTTATTTTTATATAGATTTTTTTAAAATATATCTTTTAACAATTAATCGTACATCATAGCCATCAAAAGGTTGATTTTGATCTCTATATTTGGAGAGCGTGTTAATGGTGAGATTACCAATGATGAATTTAAAAAAATGGCGGATCGAGTCACGCCATCCTCGCGCTCTCAGAAAAATTTGATTCTCTTGATAAAAAAAAATCACGTGAGTTTTGGAATATGACATGTTCGTTCTGTGACGAATATATACATGTTAAATGTGTCTCAGTATTATTTTTTTTATTAGGTCGAATTCTGGATAAATAACACCGATTTTTTCGTTTGTCATTTAACTCGGGATTGAACTCCCGACCTTGATATGAGAATATATCTGAAGCGAGACTATATTTTGGGGATGTATAATGATGACATTCTAAAACAGTTGTGCAATACGTTGTAAGTTGTTGTTTTGTTTATATTTTATTTGTTATTATTTTTATTATTTAATGTATGTTTTATTGGCAAAATATTTCGTGCGTTACAAGCAGATTTTAACCGCGAAATCAGGGATTTTTCCCCCTGGAGATTTGCTTAAAATCAGTGATGCACTAATAAAAACTAAGGCAGGAAGATCCCTAAACGAAGAAGCAGGGGGGAGGGGAAATGTTGAAGATGTAGATACAGAGAAGATGACAAAAGAAGACGGATATAACCAAAATATAATTGGAATGGGAAAGGCTGGCGGGGATGGTGGTGGGGGTGGGGGAGTTTTAAAGAACAGGGAAATCTCAAAATACTATCTGCTTACCAGATGTTCAACTAGTGTTCACCAGATGTCGGGCAATGATACAATGACTTATTTAAAACGAAAAGGAGCATAAAGCGAGAGATTTACACAGATAAAATGAGATTTATTATGATTTGAAAAACACAGTTACACATTTAGTTATATATATATATATATATATATATATATATATATATATATATATATATATATATATATATATGTGTAGTGAGAGAGAGAGAGATATTAGGTTATTGCAAAGATACTGTCGTTTTTTGTCGTTCAACTATATATAAAAAACGACATCATTTTTGCACCAATTATATATATATATATATATATATATATATATATATATATATATATATATATATATATATATATATATATATATACTGGACAATAAAGTTGACACACCGATTCTCGCCAGATCACCGAAGTTAAGCAACGATAAGCCTAGCCAGTACAAAATGGGTGACTATTTGTGAAGACTAGGCGCTGTATGTACCGCGCCGGGTCGTGGAAATTTTCAGGTTGGAATCTGCGGGCGCTTTTATTCACTGGGAGAGATGCACCTTAGCTTTCGTTGAGACACGCATCTAGAAGAAGGAAAAACTCTGATGTAAAAACCTGCGGTCTACTTTATGCTCTTGTGGCTGCCATTGTACTGACAAAGATTGGCAGTAATATAAAACTTTACTGACAAAGATTGTACTGACAAAGATTGAGAACTCTACCAAACTCCTCCGACAATTTTGGATCTAAACACTTGAAATTTTAGATATAGGTTCCTTGGGCATTGATCTAACTTAATAACTTAATATGAGTCCAAAACAATAATTATTAAGGGGTGATAATAGGGGTCAAAGTTAAAAAAATAGACCGCTTTTTTTTTTGCCCAACATACACCTCAAAAGACCCGGGCAACGCCGGGCTGAAATGCTAGTGTATATATATATATATATATATATATATATATATATATATATATATATATATATATATATATATGTTGACTATAAGGGGTTTTTGAAATATGAAAACGATGTTGTATTTTTTTTTGTTTTGTTTTTTGTATTTAATATTTTATTTTTTTTATATTTCAAGCGGCCTTCCGCTCTTGTTCACAAAAGTATCAAAATGAAAATGAAAGACGTTGAAAAAACTAGAAATTTGTATTATTTTCATACATACTAGGGGTACCCGGCGTTCATTTATTGGTACAATATTCGTGTTACATGATAAGGGCTGCCCCCTTTTCATATGTATAAAAATAGAGAGATTTAGTTAAAATGAAAATGAAATAGAATAGACGAAATTCGAACCTCGTAAATTAGGTTTAGAAATAGATTACGAGAGAGTATTAGAAAATGGAATGTAAAACAAACCATTGTTTAGCTTAGAGATATAATAGTTTCAAAAATTCTCTTATGAAAAATTCAATTGAGGAATGCAACTATACAAGATAATTTAATAAACATGTTTTTAACATATTGGAAAAATAGGTTACTGGGAATATAGGTTAAAATTCCTTTTGTAAACAAAGGAAAAGGTTTTGGACACGCATGTCCAGAACACGTGAAAGAAGACACATGTTTTAATATGTGTATGACGTCATGGAAAATGGGAACTTCTAGATATAGTTAGAAACTTGGGAGAAACAGGGGAGAGTCAGAGAGAGTCTGAGGACGACAGACGACAGTCCAGACATGGACATTCGAACGTCTAGAAGCGAGACGGTCACTTTTGAAACTTAGAATGTGAAGCTTTGAATTCTTGACTCAGAAAACCACGGCCGGTCGTGAGAAGAAATAAACCCATCATGTGTTTTTATAAACGTCGTCTTTGTGTTGTGATTCTACCAAAAGCTAAAGTGAAAATTGTTATTATATGTCTTGTATATCATGTGTCTTCAAATGTCTTTACATACACGTCTCGACATCTCATATCGACAATGTGAACTCTACATCTCATATCTACACTTCTAAGTACGAACATTTTTATAAATAAGAATCTCTTAATAAAACGAACATCTCTTACAACATCTCTCTCTAAGACTTTTACAACACATCTCTCTCTAAGAGTCTAAGACTCAATAACAGCATCACTTATAATAAGACTCTCTCTTAAAACAAGCCCTTACAACAACAGCCTTCTTAATAAAAGACTCACTAAGACTCCTATATAACATTCGAAAGAGTTCACGTGAATTCTTTTACCGTTTGTGAAAGAAGAAGGGTGTATTTTTTATGTATGTATATATATATATATATATTTAAAAAGAAATTTCCTACCACACTCCTCTGTCTGTTTTTGGTCTAAAGACATGAAACTTAATATATAGAGTATTCGAACCCATGCGAAACTTTATATTTGGGTTTTAGCCGGGTAAAATCGGTGCAAAAAGTGTGAAAATAAAAAAAATGGAATTTCAGGTGAAGGTCAAATGACTATATTACAAATGTGCATACGTAACGTAATAGCTATTGGTTCATGTTTTAATTTTTAGCCTTGCAGTAAACATGTCTACATGACTCAGGCATTAACGGCAAAGGAAAAAGTAAATCGTAAGTTAAAAAAATGGGTTTCGATTCTCAGTGGTAGCGCAAAAGTCATTTGTTTTTACATTTTTAAATCATTGCTATATATTTGGTTCAATATAATATATTAATAAATACAAAATCTGCAGTAATCAAAATATCATATTTAAGCGTATTTTACGACCGGGCAATACCGGGTTAGTATATATATATATATATATATATATATATATATATATATATATATATATATATATATATATATATATATACTGTTATTTCACTAAAAACAAGGCACAGTGTCACTTGGACATAACGATAAGGATAATATGTAGGTTGTTTAGATGTTTGTTCACATTACATTTACTTTTGCATATCAGTACAATTAATGAAACAGGAACATACATTTCGAGGGAAGAATCAATTTGATTAGAAGCTTTTTCAGCATCTGGGGATTGCTATTGTATGAGGTGGGATTTTGCTACTTGTTGCATTAGTGAGGGGGATATTAACGGCGAGTGTATGAAAGTGCTTTGAGCTCATTCTATTAAACCACTTGCCATCACGTCTGAAAATTCGATTTGAAAAGCCAGCGCTTTAGGTAAAGAGTACTTTAACCTGCAAGAAAAAGCGCCTGGCAAGCCCCGTCAGCATTCCCTAACAAAGGCATCTCAGGCGGTTAATAATAAACTAACCCCGTCTTAAAGAGTGAAAAGGCAAAACTTGAAATAATGAACCTCCTAGAATTGCACAGTGGCTATAAACCACAGCCAACAGAGAATAAGTCATCTTAACAACAATCTAGACTCTGATGGCTTTGGAGCCCAAGAGAAAATGTTTTTTTTCTAACTTTTCAAATTAATTGCCGACACGTGTTTACTCTTCTACTTGATTCAACAATGACCGTCTCTCAGGTGAGCTAAGTAGACAACCAGACTTGTTAAAAGGGAGTGCTCATTAGTTTCACTTTTCTGGCCAGCAGACAAGGCAGCGTGCTGACTCATCAACGGTATTTGTTTCAATCCCCAAGTTTCATCTCTACGCCTGCAATCTTCTTGCTGGCGTCGATAATACCCAAGGATCTAATACGGTTTAAGGCGTATACACGTGGACGTTTAATAATACGTACACACACGCATCTATATGCGCACATTGATACACTTTGACTTCAACACTTGTGTACGTAAACATATTTTTATATATGATCTAGCGAGGGGTACCCGGCGTGGCCTGGGTGTTTGGAGGTGTGTGTGGTTTTGCGTAAATCAAAACTCGGGGGGGGGTTAAAGATAAAAAAAAAGTTTTGGTAGGTAAGTATGAGGATCGAACCGGAACCCTTGAGGCAAAATTGTAAATTAAAGTGTGAAAAAAATACGTGCGACGTTAACCATTGCACCACCGCGACATACCAACGGAAACGCGTTTGAATTTATTTAATTACTTAGATTTAGCAGGTGCACGTTTTAATGACTTAATGAGGTCAACTGTTGACGTCGGAGTAGCATTTCATTTACGGAAAAATGCCGCCAGAATTAATTAATTAGGAAAAGGCTTAATCCACATGCAGCGAGCGAAAACTGTTGAATATTTATCTTCCCGAAGTCGAGCAAATTAAATAGACAGGCGAGCTCCGTTGCCAACTCTGAGATATTACGATTTACATGTGATATAAAAAGTTTTTAAAAGTTGTAAGGCGAGCGACCGCTTCTCTGAAAAAAGCCTTTTGTAGACATACAGAAAAAGCGAACACACATACATACATACATACATACATACATTTTCGCTTTTATATATAGAGATTACTTTTCTTCCCTTACAAACAGGACTAATATGACACCATCACGTTGACACTCTGGTTCTTGGCAAATCACCCAAGTTAAGCAACAATGAGCTTGACCATTATAAGAAGAGTGACCATTTGGAAAAGCTAAGCACTGCATATACCGCGCCGAGTCGTAGTAATTTTCAGTTTGGTATTTGGGGGCGTGTTAACTCACGGAAGGAGATACACCTCTCCCCACCCCTAATCATGACAGGAAGCAACGAGAAACTACCGTCTTTACTTGTCTACCATTACTCCACAATTTGAAGAGCCGTGTATGAATGCATGCAGCGGCCCTGCTGTTAAAACAGCAGGGCCGCTTCATGCATATAAACAGGCCATTTATCATAGCCTGCATATATGGACCCTTTTCTCTTTTTTAAAGCTTGGTGCTGATTGGTGCGAGCATGTAATTTCCTTTGTAGCTTGTCCAATCAGAGACCATCTTTCAGGTAAGCTGAGTACACAACAGAAGTCGATATAAAGGAGTGCCAATTAGACTCTTCGTCTTCTTTGGACAGTAAATCACCAACGATGTGACTCATTTCATGACGTTCCTTTCAACCTCAAAACTTCTCTCCTGGGATACAACAGAATCTCCCGCTCGTGGGTCTCTTACCTTATGTTCGACTTCACAAGAAGACACAAGAATTCAAGATGGCGATTGTCGCACACATGTAAAATTAATATAACACAGATACACACGTGCGTGCACACACACACACATACACACCAACAAGGCCTGATTTCAACACTTGAATACTGTATGCAAATATTTTTCGTATAAGAGCACTTTTCTTTTCCTTATATCGCCCTACCCTTAACATATAAATTTTTATCCTTTCCCTACAAATGGAGCATCGATTTAACACCACGTAGATTTACTAACCTTTATTTTCATCCGTACTCATGAACATATTCATTTACTAACATCGTTCCCTTTCACTCCACCCCCTTTGTTTACATGTTAATTAAGTTGGCTTAAATGTTGGAATAAGTCTATTCGCTTATTCTACAAAATTGATCTGGGTGATCAAAAAAAGAAAAAACCTGGTAAATAAATTATAATCTAGATAATAACAAGATATACGATATGGGAGTATGTATTTAGGGTGCGACTGTAGTTGCTTTGATAATTTCAAGATTAATCTCAAGATGAAAACAATAGTCCAAAGAATATAAATAATATGAATTGTCTTGTTATTCTACAACCCAGAGTGATCAGAAGAAACAATATAGTAAATAAGAATTATAATCCGGATTCCTGCTTCCCCAACTGTACTGATATGCAGGAGTTCAAGTGTAACGTGAACCGATATCTTGCTGTCTAACTACTCACATAGTATAGCTTCTATCCCTGATAGTAGCCCCCTACATCAAAGTGGCAATTTGCCTTGTTTGGGGTGAAAATGTAATCTTTAAAAAATCAAGAAAGCAACGAAATATACTCTATGGGTGTAGATGTTGCATTTAGAGCACGATTATGATTGGTGAGTTAACTGTCTAACTTTGTCCATGCTTATTAGCGTATTCATCTACGAATAGTTTTATTTTCCTTCGTTTTTATTTACATGTTAACGGACACAACTTAATCAAGTTGTTTTAAATCTATACTCCTATAAATTCGGGCTTTTTATGTATTAATATTCATATTAAACCCCTTATTTCTAAAACCAGCCCCTCCCCCCAAAGGCAAAAGGGACACTCTGGTTGGAACCAAAAAGAATAATTGTCTTAGTATAGAGGGTTTCCCCGCCAATTGACCAAGGACAAATTAACTTAAGTGTAGCATCAGAACAGATACTACACTTGGAGATATTAAATCTTTTATTCACACGAAAAAATACGATTGGGAAAACGAACAAAAAATTTAGGCATAAGGCCAACTGAAAAAGGGGGGTGGTAAGGTTGGTTGGTTGGTCCATCTCGTCTCTGTTTAAGACTAAAACATTTCTCTCCCAGACAGCATCTTTTATCCTGTTTACCCTTTTTAATGTGTGTGTGTGTAGTGGTGGGGGGTGTTCCTACTTAAACCTAATTTAAAACATTTTTATTTACAGATACTATACTTTGATCTTCGGGCCGAATGCACGAGATCCCGAAAGCAAGCCTCTTTTCTATTTAGTTATTTATTTGCTTCTGCACTGAACGTATTAGGTACAAGTCCGTTTTTTTTTAAAATGTGGAGAGTGAGGAGAGAGGGGGGGCATTGCCCCCGAGATGGAACTGGATAGTGACAATTGGTATGAAGGGTTTCCCCTACATTGACCAAAACTGATTGCTCAAGCGCAGTAGTCTTATATGTGGAGATGCTTCTACATATAACTTTAATTGCAGTATCTGCCGGAACAGATATTACACTTTGATAACAGAAAGATCTTGGTCCGAATGCTAAGAAGAAAAAGCGAACCTTTTTTCTGTTTATTTAACAAGAAAATACAACTTTCTTATATATGGGTCGTGGAATTGCATTCACTCGCAAAAGATCTAGCTAATTTTCATATTCTTTTAAACATTCATTTTAATTAATTCCTTATTAGTTTTTTTTTTCGGTTTTCTTATTGAATGATCGTCTTTAGTTAACTATTACGTGTAAAGTAAATCGTAAACTTAACGTTTTGGTTTCGATTTTTGGTGGTGGCGCACGAGTCATTTTTTTATAACTTTTAAAATCATTACTATATATTGGGTCCATATAATTATAAAACTCAAATGACCTTGTAACGGGTTTTGTAACCCAACATCCGGTTTACGACTATTTTTTAAATTGCGTTACAAATAAACAATCAACGCAACATAAAACGTATTGTTTTACTGTATACGTTTTCAGCGTCCAATTTTTTTTTTTTTGCATTTAAAGTAAAAGATATATCAAAATTTGAATTTAACTTTAAGTATAATGATATCTGTTCTATGTAAATTTAACAATAAGCATGGCAAACCACTTATAATTCAATGGCTGTAAGTTTTTTTTTTTTTTTTTTAATAATTATAAACAGAACGACTTATAAAAATCTATCTATATTCTTTTTTCATTTTAATATACTTTCATAGAAATTTTTCTGTTATGTTACAAAAAAACTATTTTCTTTACGTCACAAGTGTCACGCTCATACATTAATTCCATAACTAATATAATATACTGACTCAACGGGTTACGGGTAGTCTAGTATAATATATTAATAAATAAGAAATCTGCATTAATCAAAATATCATATTTTAGTGTATTTTACGACCGGGCAATTCCGGACGGCCTGCTACTGTTAGAAATAAAACTGTTTTTATTTCATTCCGTAGTGCCGGCTCCGGCCAATGATTAGTGTATCTTGACGATAATAACGTCTTTGTAAAGTGCCAAGAGCAGTGCATAAAATTATCATACATGCAGATAAAAATGGTAACTGAAAAAGATAGATAAAAAGTACGAATTTAATGAGTGGGTCACCAGTTAGCAAATGCGAACAACGGGAATTTCAGAATGAAACAAGAAAACATAAATTAATAAACAAAACATAAATATATCAACAATTTTACATAGATGTAAAATATACTTTGAAAGACCAAAGGTTGTTTAAAAGTTTTAAAATTATTTTATAAGTTGAGAAAAACGTCAGAAAGTTCTTTTAAAGTTCCATTGTGTGTATGTGTGTATGTGTGTGTGTGTGTGTGTGAGTTTACCTTCTTGGTGGCTAAGTTCACTGGCGATATAGCAGTAGACTTAAAAGGAATTTTAGCGTGTGGCCCTGCAGTAAAATATATGCAGGATGGACGTTCTTGCTTCTGAGAGTGGAAGCGTGCTGCAAGTGTCACCACGGAAGCAGTATGATTTCGATTCACCAAGTTACTGATTTATAGAAGGTTCTAAGTCCGGTTCGGCCTGTTAATCTGACATGGGCTCAAAACTTTTGGAGTTTAAAACGACTTGGTGAGAAAATATTTACGCTTAAAGTAAAGAAGAAGGCGAATCTCGACGAAGCAGCAAAATGAAAACGAGCAGTAATTAAAGCCTTTTGCTTTTTAGACTTCGTCTAAATCGTATCTTGGTGTAAAAATCTGACGCCAAACTGCCATGAAAAAAGTCAAAAGAGAAGAAGAGGAAAGATTAAGAAGAGCAAAGAAAGCATAGGAGTAGTTTATATTAGCTTCGTGACTTTTCTATGCTCATTCGTCTCGCACATTAATTTCTAATCTATCACAATTCTACAGAATAACCTCTCCTCTGACTGAAGACAGAATAGATACTACACCAGGATTTTAAACTAAAGTCCCAAAAGAAAATAATCTATTGTTTTTTTTTTGGGGGGGGGGTTATTTTATTTATTTTTTTTTTTTTAACAAAGTTAGATTGAATATATCCATTACATCCTAGTGAGGGCGCGTGAATGTCTTTTATTCACCGATTGGTTTCTTTATATTAAAATGTCAAGACAGTTCTTTGTTCATTTTTTTTTATTATAATATTTGTTTCTTTAAAATATTATACCATTTTATTTGGAGATTTTTATATTTTTTTATATAAATTATTTAAAAAATCTAACTAATTCTTGTCAAAAGTTTAGTTAAAGACAAGTTCCGAAATCAAATTTTTAAATTGTTTAAAAAATACATTTGAACAAGACAGACTTGCCGACTCTTTATTTGACGATTTAAACATTAAAAGTTAATTTTTTATGTCTATTCATACAAAGATCAGAATTTTTTTATGTTAAAAAAATTCATTTAAAATATTGAAAAAAATTTTTTTAATTAATTTGAGAACATTTTTAATTATTCCCAACCGTGCACTAATTACTTCATGCGAAAATAAAAGTAGATGTCATTTTGTTTTGTAAGTTCTCCGCTTTTTTTAAAAGAAACGAAAAAATAAATTCTAAGCGGGAGGAAATATTTCTTTACAATTTCAGGAATAATAATTAAAAAAAAACATTTCTTTTCTTTGTAATTTCAGAAAATGAAAAGCACCCTATGTTTTATTTATTTTGTTTTGTTTTGTTTTTTAATTATTAGATACGTCCGATCACCTTTATAACCTGTCTCGTTACAGTTTGTAGAATATTCATTCATAGATGCGTCCAAGCATTTCATTTAAATTCTCTGTTTGTTGGTCTGTATGTCACGCGTCTAGTTTGAAATTAAATTTGATACTTCCGCAGTTATTTCTTAAAAATAGGATTTTCAAGCTAAATTCAATTTTTACGGCATGTTTTGTTATTTCATTGTTAGGTGGAAACAGAATTTTTTTTTTTTAACTCCCATCCCATGTTAAGAATGTTTTTTTTTTTTTTTTTTTTTTTTAATAATAATATTATTATTTCAGTATAGTCTGTATTCTGCAAAAGTACCAAATCTGTTCCTATGTTTTTACGATAATAAATTTTCAGCCTAGTATTGGTTTCCACACGATACTAATTTTCGGTTACCGAATTTTTTTTCTATTCATTAACTGTTGCCATTGTTACCGATACAATTTTTACCGAGCATTGTCACCATCTTTATAAACACGGATACTTAGGCAGCATAGAGACCGTGTTATTTCTTCTATAGGATGTTCAAGTTAAATTCACTTTTTACGGTATCCTTTGTTTATTAAATTGTTAGATGAAAGTACAGAATAAGTTTTAAAAGGCCCTTCTCATGTTAAGAATGGCTTTCTATAAAATAATGTTTTTATTTCACCACAGTCCGTATTCTATATAAGTACCGATAGGATTTTGTAATTAAATTCAATTTTTACCGTATCTTTTTAATAAAATTGTTAGATGAAAGTACACAATCATTTTTTAAATCCCTCTCCATGGTAAGAATGGATTTCTAAATATTAATGTTAATATTTCAGCAAAGTCCGTATTCTGCATAAGTACCTAAAATGTTAATCATTCAACACGCCGACTCAATGAACGCAACATATCTCTATCTGTACTATTATATAAAGAAACTTTGCGTGTGTATCTGTGTGCGTGTGAGTGAGTTCCCTATGCACTCCGTAACAGTTTGGCTGATTTTTATGAAATTTCACACAAATACATTTTATGTATCTGGCAGTGTTCTTAGGTAGGCGTTGTATCGGAAAATCGAAAAAATCCGATGAAAGAAAAGACAGGTTGTTTAATATAACAGGGGCGCGGCGAAATGACTGCTTCTGTTCAAATCACAACTGAACCATGATACTTGACGTTTTCATTTTAAACTTAGATTCAATACATTATCACTACACAAGCACAAAGGCCGGGCATAGAATATCAACAATAGGTCCTTTGATATTATAGGGGCGCATCCGAAATGAATGTTTCTGTTTAGAGCACAATTGAACCATGATAATTGACGTTTTTCATTTTAAACATTTATTCAAGTCATTATATATGAAATACATTTCATAAAATCAACAGGTTCTCTACAATGCAATGTACCGTAGACTTAGTCACTGTGTGGAGGCATGTGCAGTTTCCTTTTAGTGCACCACGATGGGTCCTCATCATAGAGCAGATGATCGATTTGATTGAAAAATGGGCAATTTTATCGATTTTGATAACAATAAAAATATAGGATAGTGGAACATTAGTTGATTATCATTCAATCCCGGGCAACATCGTGTCTCCTTGCTAGTTTATAGATATTTATGCCGGGTAAAGCTGCGGCATTGTTGCAGTTAGCGATCGAGTCGACAGCGATAACTTGCAAAATTAAAAAGATTGCAGTTCCAGTATCAGAGTGATATGATTAATTCTTCCCGGTACGAATCCAAGTCGGACAATTGCTTTTCATCTTTTTAAACAATCTGGGAAGTAGACATCTTGGAACGTTGCATCCCCCCCCCCTTTTTTTCTTCGTCGGCTTTTTTATCTTTCCTTTTTCTTCTTCTTTGGCTACCTTCTCTTCTACTATTTATTGTTTTTTTTCTTTCTTTGTCTACTTCCTTTCTTCTGTTATCACTCTTTCTTTTTTTGTTTATTCCTTTTTTTTTTCTGTTTCTTTTCCATTCTTCCTTTTCTGCTTCGTCTTCTTTTCTGCCTTCCTTTTCTACTTTTACTATTTTTCTTCCTCTTCTCTTTTTTCTCTTCGTTTTCTTTTTTCTCTTCTTGCTTTTTGTCTTCTTGACCGCTTTTCTCTTCTTTTTCTTCATTTCGTTATCCTTCTTCATTATCTTCTTAATCATTTTTTATCTTCATCTTCTTCACCATCTTCTTTCTCATCTTCTTCCTGATATTCTTCCTCATCTTTCTTTTTCCTCTTCATCTTCTTTTTGTTCTTCATTCTCATCATCTCCTTCTTTTAATTTCCTCTTATCTTTTTCATCTTCTTTTTCCTCCTCATCTTCTACTTACTATCTTCTTCTACTTCTTTTTCCTTTTCTTTCTCAACGTTTTCTTTTTCTTTCTCTCTGCATCCTCCTCTACTTCCTTTTATTACTCCCATCTTTTTCATCGTCACGTTTTAGCCCACCAGGCATGTACAGGCCTTCCGAAATATGCATGTATCAATCCAAGAGTTCTGTATTGTTCCTAGTCGAGGGGGACCCCCTTGTTCTCGAAAACGGGGTGGAGAAAAATGAAAACGGAGGTGGGCTAGATGGGGCTGTTAGCACAATAATTACAGCAAAAGAGAGATGAGCTTTAACGAGGGACTAAGGTGGGGGTAGAGAACGAAACAGAAGCGCTCGACGGCGACGAGCCCGGGTCCACATGTGGGCACCATACTTTCCAGGCATTTTTACTTTGCCAGCGAACAAATTGCACTGTTTGTGAGTTTGTTTGTGAGTTTGTTTGTGTATTTTAGATCTCACTCTTTGCTTGACAATATCTTTATATTTTTTTTTAAATATATACACATGCACGACAATGATATATTGCTAGGGTCGGCACACAGTTGTTGTGACAAGTCAGACGCAGGGTTGTGGTAGAAGGGCTGTGTTTTCGGGAATAAGCGGCATCTACCCTTCATTTCAATGAAGAAGGGTAACTCAGAGGCGGTGGGGGTTGGTTTCTTTAAATGACGGATAAATGAAAAGTTAACGAATACTTTTTTTAAGAAGAAAATATTTTGTTATTTTACCTATTATCCGTTTATGGATGAGAAAACAATTACATTGAACAAATTACACTCAAGGTCTCCAATCTTACAACTATACCAATTTAATATAAATTGTATTAGAGCTATAGTTCTACTTTATTATCAATTATATATATTTTTTATATATATTCGTATATATATATATATATATATATATACATATATATATTCATATATATATATATATATTCATATATATATATTCATATATATATATTCATATATATATATTCATATATATATATATTCATATATATATATTCATATATATATTCATATATATATATATTCATATATATATATTCATATATATATTCATATATATATATTCATATATATATAAATATATATATAAATATATATATATATAATATATATACATATATATATATATATATATATATATATATATATATATATATATATATATATATATATATATAATTTTCGTGAGAAGGGCTAACCTGTCTGGATAGATGAAGAGAATCAATTTATAAAAAAAAATAAGAAACATTAGAACTTTATTACATTATCATGTCAGTAAGAATGATAGTGGTTACAATAAGTGAAAGGGAAATTAAAGGAAACCTATTTAGGGCATGGCCTTTAAAAGCTAGACGCTTCTCATCAGAAGAGGAGAAAAACAGCATTATACAAGAGTAAAATCATGGAAGACGACACCTATTTTATATACATGTAAAGTTAGAAATTGGAAAGTTCAGAGGGGAAGATTTAATAAAAGGGAGGCGTGAGATTATACACATTGGCAAAACCACCATCATTATTATGATGGTGCTAGTGGTTTTGCCAATGTGTATAATCTCACGCCTTCCTTTTATTAAATCTCCGCCTCTCCCTTTTTACATATATAAATATATATATATATGTGTGTGTGTGTGTGTGTGTGTGTGTGTGTGTATCTATATAATACTAAAACTCTGTCGTTCTTTGTTGTTTGCTTGTTTGCTTGCGCACTATCCTCCTCCTACTACTACTACTATGCCTCTTCTTCTTGCTACTACTATTATTTCTCTTTACAACTACTACTACGCCTACTCTTCCTCCTTTTACTACTACTACTACGCCTCCTCTTCCTTCTTCTACTATTACTACTACTGGTTGACATGTATTTTCCCTACTACTACTCTACTACTTCTCCTACTACTAATACTACTACTACTAATGAAGAAGAATGTTTTTTTTTCAAAAATAAACAATTATAAACAGAATGACTCATATAAATCTATCTATATTCTTTTTTCATTTTAATATACTTTCATAGAAATGTTTCTGTTATGTCACAAAAACATATTTTCTTTAACATACTGACCCCTTAGGAGATGTTTTGCAACTATTCTGTATTACAACTATACTGTCGCAATTTTCTTTGACCTGTTGACTACGTATTATTTTTTTACTGTGCGCGTTTTCAGCGGCCTATTTTTTTTTTGCGTTTTAAATTATCCAAATAAACAATTGGTAATACATTCTGCCTTTTTTTGACATCGTTCATTTCCGTATTATGTTTAAGTTATTTTAACGCAATTTTCTTACAAATAAATGTACTATTTTACAATGTATTGTTTTACTGTGTACGTTTTCAGCGACCCAATTTTATTTATTTTTATATTTTCACGTTTAAATTAAAAGATATTTCAAAATTTGAATTAAACTTTAAGTATTATGGTATCTGTTCAGTGCGCATTTACCTATAAGTATGGCAAACCACTTATAATTCAATGGCTGTAAGTTTTTTTTTCAAGAATAAACAATTATAAACAGAGCGAATCATAGAAATCTATCTATATTCTTTTTCATTTTAATATACTTTCATAGAAATGTTTCTGTTACGTCACAAAAAACTATTTTCTTTACGTCAAAAGTGTCACGCTCATACATTAATTCTATAGTTAATATATACTGACCCAACGGGTCATGCGTAGTCTAGTATATATATAGTAGTGTGTAGTGGAATGGGGTAAAAATGGATGGTAACATTCAATGCTTCCAAGACTAAGCTTCTTTCCTGTATTAAGTACAAGAAACCTTTTCAACCACTAACAGTCATGGTTAAAGATATATTACATGAACGTACTTCGTTCAAACTTCTTGGCTTAACGTTTACAGAGCACATGAGTTGGAACAGATAAACTGAGGGTATTGCTAAGATTGCTGTAAAGAAGGTGGGCTCTCTCTGCCGTGTTAAAAGTTACTTATAAATGAGAGCATCCTGTGCCTCTACAAGGCCAAGGTAGTGTTGGGCTGGTGCATCTGCTAATAGTCTCTCCCTCTTAGACAGGGTTCAAAAGTGTTGTGGAGACGCCCACTAATTAGCATACGTGGGTGAAAAGATATAGATAAAGATAATGTACTCTATGGCTGACTGGGATAGCTTCCGTACATTCATATCTGATTTACCTCTGCACTCCATGTTTAAAAAGGATGTGTCCTCTATAGTATCAGATCTGACCGAATGGTTAATTGTAGGCATAGACCAATTCATACCATCTAAAAAATTCCAACAAAAACCTAACAGCCAGCCATGGTTCTCCCCAGAATGTGCTGCTGCTATCGCGCACAGAAATCACTTTTTCCATAGCTACCAACGTAATAGATGCACTGAGACTAAAGCTGCTTTTAGGTCTGCCAGCAACCACTGTAAAAGAGT
Organism: Euprymna scolopes; assembly: GCF_053919585.1. Lineage (NCBI taxonomy): Eukaryota > Metazoa > Mollusca > Cephalopoda > Sepiida > Sepiolidae > Euprymna > Euprymna scolopes. The sequence continues at coordinate 28,132,799 of NC_136505.1, read as the reverse complement.
AATAAAAAATGCAAGAGAGCTATATGCCCAGTCTGTTAAATCCAAGGTAGCTGATCAGCGGCTTGGATCCCACCAGTTTTGGCAAATAACAAATAGGATCCTGAACAGAAGTGTGCGTTCTATCCCAACCATTATCAATGGACCAAAGATCATCTCGTCAGCGTCAGACAAGGCCAAACTATTTGCAAAGATCTTTGCAGCTAATTCTACCATATGCGACGAAGGCCATCAACTTCCCATATTTCCTCCTATAACACAGAACAAGCTAGGTAACATACAAATATCCGTGCATGAGGTCGCCAAGCTAATAAAGAACCTAGATTCCAGTAAAGCAACTGGCCCTGATGGCATCCCAATCATAGTGTTAAAAAAGCTTCAACCAGAACTTGCTCCCATACTTACGAAACTATTTAAGCGCTGCCTTAAGGAGAAGTGCTTTCCGACTCCCTGGAAGACCTCATCAGTTTGCCCTGTATTTAAGAATTCAGGTGATAAGTCATCTCCCTCTCAGTATAGACCAATAAGTCTCCTGTGTGTTATGAGTAAGTTGCTGGAATCCATATTAAATAGAGAAATAGTCAACCACCTCAGCAGGAATAACCTTCTTAGTGACACACAATATGGTTTCCGCTCTGCAAGATCTACCGCAGATGTGCTGACGGTTATATCCCACAGGATTAGTGAATCTCTTGACAAAGGCTTCCTTTCGAGGGCAATTGCTCTTGACATATCAAAGGCCTTCGACAAGGTATGGCATAAGGGTCTACTTCACAAGATTTCCAGCTACGGTATAACTGGAAATGTTTTCTCAATCATTAAATCCTTTCTCTCCGATAGGCTCATAAGAGTAGTGGTAGATGGACAAGAATCGGAGGCCAAACTCTCTTCCTGATCTACATCAATGACCTCCCTAAACACATACTTAAATCATTCGTTGACATATATGCTGATGACACGACCATCTACGGCAACACATCAAAGGCTGTAAATGACAAAGTTCTCTCTGATTCTCTCTCCTCTGATCTCGAGCGCGTGGTTCAGTGGGGGAAGATGTGGCTGTTTACCTTTAATGCATCCAAAACCAAACTGCTATCCTTACATCATCAACGCTCTGATCCCCATCTGGCATCAATTGTGATGGATGGCTCTCGTCTGGGTGAGGCCCCGTGTTTTTACAAGCTTCTGGGTTTGACCTTTACTCCTGATCTGAAATGGAACACGCACATCAAGTCTGTTGCCAAGGTCGCTGGAAAGATGGTGGGATCCTTCTACCGCTCCAGAAGATATCTCACTACTGATGCAATTCTCTATCTATATAAAAGCCAAGTACTCCAAGGATGGAATACTGTTGCCATATCTGGGCAGGAGCTGCTAAAAACAGCCTATCCTGCCTTGACAGAGTACAAAATAGACTTCGTGGCTTAGTGGGGGATGCCCTTTTCTCTACCCTGCAACCTCTCTCCCACAGAAGAGACGTTGCGAGCCTGTCCTTGTTTTATCGTTATTTCCATGGCAGATGCTCGTCTGAACTCCAATCTCTGGTCCCCCCCTCGCCAATCTTTCACGAAAAACACCCGTCTAGCTGAATCCACTGTGAAAAATTTCCCCCACTCTATATCTGTGCCTAAATCAAAACGCGGATTCCATGAACAAAGCTTCTTTCTTAGAACTGCACGCCCGTGGAACTCTGTTCCGTCTGCCTGCTTCCCTCCGGACTACAACTTAGTTGTCTTCAAGTCCAATGTTAACAAATTCCTAATGAACCGCCCCCTTAAGTAAACATTTCAGCAAATCTCCTCACTAACGTAATGTACTTGCAATAACCCTTATCCCTGAGTGGCTTCCGGGCCTTGATAAGTGGTGATCACTGTGTAAAAAAAAAGATAAGAAGAATACTTTGATAAGTATGTTTTAACTTAAATAGGGATGCTATAATAAAAATGTAGGGTCTGCGTTTACGCCTGGCCTCCATAGAATGAAAATAGGCACAAACGTTAATAAAGACGTTTCATATTTATCTGCGTAAGTATACTTTGATAATTATGTTTCAGTTTGAAGAAAGTTATACCATATAACCTGACCTCCATAAAATGGAAATATGTCACAAAGTTTAACAAGGTTTTTTTTAATATAGATCCACAGAATATTGCGATAAGTGTTTCAGTGTGAACAGGTATGGTATAATAAATTATGGGGTTTATCTATTTTATTTTTACTTTCATCATATTTTGCTTTGGTTTTGATACCCCCGAATTTTAAATTATCTCTTTACAACCCTTTCTTTTCATAACCTATCATACTTTAATATATCAGAGTCCATTTTCTGTAGGCTGTTTTTGAATCCTGTCAACCACGGGTACTTTTTCTAGTATATATATATATATATATATATATATATACAGTGATGATCATATTTATTGGCACGGTAAAATAAAAGTTAAATTTTGTCTAATAAATTCTAAAAAAGGGATTAAATTAAAGAAAATAACAAAGTATATTATGTATTTTTAACTGGCCTTTCCGATGCAGCAATCGGATTTTAGAAAAAATAAATAACAAAGGAACAACAAACATAATTGCAAAAAACCCTTGTTCAAAATTATTGGCACGATTTATTTAATAATCAATTGTATAGCCTTTGGCCTTGATTACCTTCCTCAGTCGCTTTTCATAGTTTACAACCAAGTTGTTGCACTCTTCAGTAGTAATTTTAGCCCACTCTTCCTGACAATAATCCTCCAATTGAATAAGATTATTAGGCTTCCTTTGCATTCCCTCAATTTTAATGTTCTCCATAAATTTTCAATTGGATTAAGGTCTGGGCTTTGTGATGGCCACTCCAAAACATTAATATGATTGTCCTCAAGCCATTTCTTAGTCAGTTTAGCCGAATGCTTTGGGTCATTATCTTGCATGAACCACCAACGACGACCAAGTGAGAGCTCTTTAGCAGAGTCTTTCAGGTTTTCATCCAATATTTTAACATAATCTTCCTTTTTTATGCTACCTGTGACCTTAACAAGTCGCCCTGGTCCAGAGGCAGCAAAGGATCCCCAAAACATCAAACTGCCTCCACCGTGCTTCACTGTGGGTATGGTGTTCTTAGGCAGGAAAGCTTCGCCAGATTTTCTGTAAATATAAGACACTTTATTATGGCCAAATAACTCTATTTTCGTTTCGTCAGTCCATAGAACACGTTTCCAGAATGCAACATCTTTATCAATATGACGTTTTGCAAAGGCTAGCCTTGCTTTCAGGTGCATAGGCTTCAATAAGGGAGTCTTTCTCGGACGACATGCTTTTAAACCAGCTCTCTTCAAAACTCTACCAACTGTATGTCGAGATACATTCACTCCAGAGGTGCTCTGTTCATCAACAATCTCCCCAACAGAGATCCTTGGGTTTTGTTTTACTTGTCGAACAATTTTCCGTTCATCTCTTGGGGAAAGAATCCTTTTTCTCCCTCTACCCTCTAAACTCATAACGTGGCCTTGCGATTTGAACTTGTTTATTATGGCTCTAACAGTGGATTTGGGAAGGTTTAGCTTCTTTGAAATCTTATCATAGCCCTCCCCATTGGTATGGCATGCTACAACAAGCTTCCTGACGTCTTCGCTTTGTTCCTTAGTTTTAACCATGGCGATTGAAAATTATAATTTAGTCACTTATAATAGTTTTAATAAATCGCTATCTAAAAATTATCTGAAAAAAATTATTCACGGAATTAGCGTTAAACAAGCATAATATGGCTATAAAAAAGTTCAGAAAGCACGTAAACCGGAAATTGATTGATATTATACTGATACTAAAAGAAAAACAAAGCCGTGCCAATAATTTTGAACAAGGGTTTTTTGCAATTATGTTTGTTGTTCCTTTGTTATTTATTTTTTCTAAAATCCGATTGCTGCATCGGAAAGGCCAGTTAAAAATACATAATATACTTTGTTATTTTCTTTAATTTAATCCCTTTTTTAGAATTTATTAGACAAAATTTAACTTTTATTTTACCGTGCCAATAAATATGATCATCACTGTATATATATGTGTGTGTGTGTGTGTGTGTGTGTGTGTGTGTGTGTGTGTGTGTGTGTGTGTGTGTGTGTGTGTGTGTAGTTTGCTAAAACATGCTTTGATGATGGATATTTTTCTGTTCGAAATTGATAAGAAATATTTCACTTACAAAAATTGAATTATCTATTTTAATAAAATATTTGCATCTTAACGTGGTTTCAAAACAGTTTGTTTCTTCAAAATTTGTAATTTTCATAATGACACTTCTAAAACTTTGAGCAATTCCTACAATATATATATATATATATATATATATATATATATAGTATTTATTTATTTATTTATACAAACATAGCTTACTATACACTAATATAGTTCGTCTACTTCCACCCCTTCAAAAACAACAAAAAAAGAGACCGGCATCTTCTTCCCACTAGATTCATTGTTTTCGGGGTTTTTGTTATACGAAAACTGCCGGAAATTTCAAACAATAGTGCGGTCCTTTTTCTGTATAGCTATCCGCAATCTGTTGCACGATAGTAGGGATCCCAAAATCTTGACCAGAGACAGCAGAACACCACTCAGAAACTTACCACAGTTTGTATACCACACATAAAAGGTTTTTCTGAAAAACTTCAACGAATATGTAATTCATATTACATCAGGGCAGTATTCAGGAGCGATCCAACTGTCTTGAAACAGTTTGTGAGAATCAAGTTCCCTACAGGACAAAATCATAACTAAGAACTGTGTATATGAGATCCCATGTAAATGTGGAAAACTATACAAAGATGAGACATGTCGTACACTAAAGTTACGGTTAGAAGAACATCGAAAAGATGTAATAGGTAGAGACATCGAAATATCGAGTATAGCTGATCATATTTGAAAGCAAAAGGGAAACCATCTTCCATTATGGGAGGAAGCATTATAGACAAAGAACGGTGGAAAGTCGACTCAATAGAGCAAGCACATATACTGGGAGATAACCAATTACTAAGTAGACCTAGTAGAGAATTTAATACAATATGGGAACCGTTAATTATAAATAATAGATAATATATACAAGTAATAAGTAAAAACAATAATATTTATACAGTAATATTTAGTAATAATATTTAGTATTAGATAGTGATATTTACAACTATAAATAAAAATAGGTTTAAGGCTCCTTAAATTCATACTAGAGTTGCCCGCAAAGAACCGTGGCGTAGTGGTTAGAGTACTTGAAAAAAACAATTGTAAAAGTGATATTCACATGAAGGTTGGAGGTTCAATTCCCGGTGTGGGCGATCTAAAAATGCAGTTGCGAAATTAATGAAGGTTCCTTTCGAACTTCTGTCGAAATTCCCGACTTCAAGTTGGACAAGACGAAGAAGGTCGGAGGTTACATCGACAGAAGCATTGTAAAATCACACTCAAGAAGTCCGATGAATCCAAATGATACGGATCCTAGAATGTATTACTTCTTTGATTTGAAAAATTAAATTCAATACGTTCTTCGTTTTAAGGAGATTAAAAATGAACTGTTGTGTTTTAAAGTGGCTCTGAGCGCAGTAGGATATTGATTAAAAAAAACAGTACTACATCACGATCTGAGCGGAAGAGAAGAAGTTAAAAGCCAGAATCCGGTCTTCGTAATCCTTTACTTCTCGTAAGTAAGAAGATAAGTATGGTTGTTTTAGGGAGTTACCGCCCCCCCCCCGTTCCACCACGCACTTTGCTTTATTAAAATGTATTTGTATCACATCTTTCATAGGAAGAAGCTAAACACAAAAAGATAGTAATTACAGTGTATTTTGAATGAAATATCTAAATAGCTCTGCGCAGGTAAAGACAAATTCATTTATCTTACAATTTGCCATCAATAAATTACTAGTTAAAAAAAAAGGCTTAGATAACATGGAGCCATATCTCTGAGAACTGTGACGTGGTTTTTGTTACAGACATCAAATCTTTATTGGAGTAACATCGTTATTGTTTTCTATTACTACTACTACTACTAATAGTAATAGTAGTAGTAGTCGTAGTAGTCAAAACCTTTTTATCTTGCTTACTTGGTTGTTTACTTATTAATTAGGAATGATGTATATATGAAAGAGAGAGAAATATAGATAGGGGCTATAATATAAAGAAGAGAAAGAGAAAAAGAGAGAGAGAAAGAGAGAGAGAGTTATATGCTACCCCTATAATATTATGATTTTGTGAAATCCTTTAACATTCCAATATGATGATATAAATAGTTAAAATAGAAAGCTGGGATGGTGTAAGTGAGGAGATAGAGTATACTATGACATCACAATATATTATGCCTTGGTGAAATCCTTCAACATTGTAATAGAATGATACAAATAATTAAAATAGCATTTTGGGGCGATAGGGGAGATAGGGTATATTATGATATCACAATATATTATGACTTTGATAAATCCTTTTGCCATTATAATGGAATGGTATTAATAATTAAAATAGAAAAAAGACAAAGGCAAAGACAAAGAGAGATACTGAGAGTACAGTATGACATCACAATGTATTTTGACATGGTGAAATTCTTTGGATCTGTAAACCATAGTAAACCATGATTAACAATCAATGGCAAAGTTAATAAATTGTGTATTTAATAACAGGTACAACAAATATTGACCCAACAAGTCACAAGCGAGCTACTTATTATTATTATAATTATTATTATTATTATTATTATTATTATTATTATTATTATTATTATTATTATCATTATTATCATTATTATTATTATTATTATTATTATTATTATTATTATTATTATTATAGGCTCACATGGAGCTTTCACACAAGTCAACAGCCGATCTTATTGGAAACCTGTGGTGTTCTCTGGAAGCTGAGTGATAACAAGTCTCCCCAGACGTCCAGCTCTCTCCACCTCCTTCGATAGTATTTGCAAATAAATTTGCATCATCGCAACAGTCATTTACCATTGATATCTTGCTGGCAGTGGCAATTGGTTTATACTGGAATTTGAGTTGCGCTAAGCCTCCCCAATGGAGGTCTGGTCAGCGCTCTCTCTTCGGTCTTTCCATCCTCCTTGACCCTTCTCGGCTCTTTGGTATCACTTTTCTATTGGGGAACGATGATAAAACAATGGGAGGGGATGCGTGATGGGGGTGTAGAACTTGTAGATATGCAGCTTCGGTGTTCTTCATTCCCTGTAACGCTTATTCGTTATATTGCATTCTTGTATTATTCTCCGCAGTCAAGGGTTTTCCTTAATATTTCAGCCGTTTTCATTATCGGTAATCGTTGTATTTGCAACTATTCCACTGATTCCAATTTCTGCCATTCTTTTTTCAAAGTTTTTCGGAATTGTTTCTAGTGCTCCTACTATTATCGGTACTATTTTGATTTTTGTCATCATCCAAATCCCTTTTAACTATCTGGCTAGCTCTGTGTATTTGCTTCGTTTCCCCTTTTCTTTCATACTCACCCTGTGGTCAGCTAGGACAGCAAAATCTACAATTTGACACGATTATTCTTTCTTGTTAATTATTAACACATCTGGTCTTCTCGCTTGGATGGGTTTGTCTGTCTGTATGCCCATGTCCGATAGGATCTTGTGGTTCTCGTTTTCTAGTGCTGTTGCGGGTTTATATTTGTACCATTTATCTGCACGGTAAAAATGCAGCCGTTTGCACAATTCCCAGTGCACCGCTTGGTCATGCCTGTTTTTGTATTCCTTTTGGGCCAGTTTGCTGCATTCACGTACTATATGTTTTATCGTTTCGTCTCTTTGTCCACAAAGTCTGCATTTATGGTTCTCTTGTGTTTTATCGATTTTTGCTTTGATCTGGTTGGTTCTTTATTATTATTATTATTATTATTATTATTATTATTATTATCATTATTATTATTATTATTTTCATTATTATTATCATTATCATTATTATTATTATTATTATTATTATTATTATGATTATCATTATTATTATTATTATTTTCATTATTATTATCATTATCATTATTATTATTATTATTATTATTATTATTATTATTATTTTCATTATTATTATCATTATCATTATTATTATTATTATTATGATTATCATTATTATTATTATTATTTTCATTATTATTATCATTATCATTATCATTATTATTATCATTATTATTATTATTATTATTTTCATTATTATTATCATTATTATTATTATTATTATTATTATCATTATTATTATTATCATTATTATTATTATTATTTTCATTATTATTATCATTATCATTATTATTATTATTATTATCATTATTATTATTATTATGATTATCATTATTATTATTATTATTTTCATTATTATTATCATTATCATTATTATTATTATTATTATTATTATTATCATTATTATTATTATCATTATTATTATTATTATTTTCATTATTATTATCATTATCATTATTATTATTATTATTATTATTATTATTATTATGATTATCACTATTATTATTATTATTTTCATTATTATTATCATTATCATTATTATTATTATTATTATTATTATCATTATTATTATTATCATTATTATTATTATTATTTTCATTATTATTATCATTATCATTATTATTATTATTATTATTATTATTATTATGATTATCATTATTATTATTATTATTTTCATTATTATTATCATTATCATTATTATTATTATTATTATTATTATTATTATTATTATTATGATTATCATTATTATTATTATTATTTTCATTATTATTATCATTATCATTATTATTATTATTATTATTATCATTATTATTATTATCATTATTATTATTATTATTTTCATTATTATTATTATTATTATTATTATTATTATTATGATTATCATTATTATTATTATCATTTTCATTATTATTATCCTTATCATTATTATTATTATTATTATTATTATTATCATTATTATTATTATTATTATTATTATTGATATCATTATTATTATTATTATTTTCATTATTATTATCATTATCATTATTATTATTATTATTATTATTATCATTATTATTATTATTATTTCATTATTATTATTATTATCATTATTATTATTATCATTATCATTATTATCATTATTATTATTATTATTATTATTATTATTATTATTATTATTATTATTATTATTATTATACACTCGCCAGGAGTCATCACACAGTATTATATAGTTATAGTAGCAAAAAGTGTATATGTTGGACAGCGGGGTATCAAAAGTATTTATATTACATACCTGGGGGTGGGTTGGATATGCCTCCAACTGCTGGGTGCTGTGACAATGTACATCATACGAACACAATAGATCAATAAGACATGCCTGAAGCTTTTCTTTACATGCATGATTCGGAGAAACCGCAGGAGAACAATTTATATTTTATATAAATTTATTTCAGATTTGTCTCAGGAGCCACCCTTACGTGTCTACATACTTGTCTTCTTCTAGTCTCGCTTCCAGGCTTTCGGAGCTCGTACGAATGCGCGTCTGCCGACAATTCCTAAGCTCTCAACCTTTAACGTGTCAGTTCCGGTACATCATCCACAAAAGGACGCGTCTCATTTGTGAATTCTGGAGACGCGTCTCATTAATGATCACGTACGCCAACTGATCAAGGTCAATCTACCGGATATTTTGTTTATATTTAGCTAAGCTAATTTTCTAAACATTTTAACTAAAACTTATTTTTACATTCCAGTGACTAATTTTATTTCCCCTAACAATAATTCTTAATACCACCTATTTTTACCAAGATCACTGGTTGTTGTCCGTCTAATATCCAACATCAAATATCATCATTGTTTACTGACAATAACCTGTTATGTTACCTGGAGTCTGAGTGACAACACGTCTCCCCAGATTTTCAGTACTCTCTAACTCTTTCGATAAACTTTGCAAATTCATTTGCATAATCGCTGCAGCCGCTTGCCATTAATTTCTCGCTGGCTATTATCATTCTTCATCATTGGAATTTGGGTAGCAATAAGCCTCATCAAGATCCTAGTCCATTTCGCACTTATCCAGTCGAGGTCTGGTTAGTGCTTTTTCTCCTCAGTCTTTTTAAACCCCCCCCCGGACATTTCTCGACTATTTATTATAGTGCCAGTCGGTGCCGACACTACAATTTTTAGGGGGAGGAAAGAGTATAGTCAATTTAAAATTTTGCGATTTCTGTTTTCTTAATTGAATCATTCTGTTTTACTTCTGTTGTAGTTTCTACATGGATCGTGCTCGTTAGTCGCTCATGTGGATTAGTTTCCACATTCGAAGGTTTTCCTTAAGATTTCAGCTGTTCTCAATGTTACCGTCCGTTGCATAGTATCAGTCATCCACTTGATTCCGATTTCTCCTTTTTTTCCACATTCATTGGGGCTGTTCTTATTGCTCCAACGATTATTTGGTATAATGTTGATTTATTTTTATGTTCCATATTTCTTTCAGTTCTCTGGCAAAGTCCCATATTTGTTGCATTTTTTTTTTTTTTTTTCACTCTTGACAGTTTCTTTTCTTCTTTTAATTATTATAACGCCAGGTCTTCTGGCTTGGATGCGATTGTCTATTTGCATTTCGATTTCACAGGATTTTGTGGTTTTCGTTTTTCTGTACTGTCTCCTGTATATTTAATAAGAGACACAATAAATATTGACCCAACAGGTCACAAATGGTCTAGTTATTATTATTATTATTATTATTATTATTATTATTATTATTATTATTATTATTATTATCATTGTTGTTGTTGCTATTATTATTATTATTATTATTATTATTATTATTATTGGTGTTGTTGCTGTTGTTGTTGTTGTTGTTATTATTATTATATTATTATATTATTATTATTATTATTGTTATTATTATTATTGCTGTTGTTGTTATTATTATTTTTATTATTATTAATATTATTATTATTGGTGTTGCTGTTGTTATTATTATTATTATTATTATTATTATTATTATTATTATTATTATTATTATTATTATTATTATTATACGCATGCCAGGAGTCATCACAGAGGTCATCCTTTCCTGTACTGTTTTACATTTGAACCATTTGTTCGAATGTTCGTGATGCAGTCGCCTGTGGAGTTCCCAGTGCACTGCCTGCCTCATGCAGTCGTGCCTGTCCCCATATTCTTTTTGGACTAATTTGCTGCATTCATTTATTATCTGGTTTATCGTCCTATCTATCTTATTCTACGGTCCACATTAACAGTTGTCCTGTGTTTCATCCTTTTCGCTTTAATATGGTCAGTTCTAATCGCGTTGTTCTGTGCAGCTGTCGGTAGAGATTCTGTTCGGTTGTTCATGTGTCTTTTTCTTAACCATGCCCATGTGTTTTCATGATTTTCTTTTGTCATTCTGATTAATAATCCATGTAACTCTTTCTTTTCTATTTTTTTTCTTGTGTTTTTGTTTCTGGTTTCGTTGTTTTAAGTATTGTTGTTCTCGACGGTGTCTTTCGCTGTGGTGATCAGTCTTTCTGTGTTCTGACTTATGTATTTGGTCAAGTCTTTTTTGTGCCGTCTACACATTCCTCTACATTTATTAGTCGCCTTCCTCCTTCGTTCCTTTTCGCATAGAATCGGCCAGTCTTTTGAGGATATAATACGTTGTGCATTGTCATTAGCGTTCACATCTTCTGATACAGGAGGCCTAAGTTTTTCTTTGATCTAGTCTGTGAACGGTATCGATTACCTTAGTGATACTTCGCAGGTGTGTTCTTTTCGTTAGATTTTTTAAAATTACATTTGAACCTATATTTTTCTTTCCAATAGTTTCCTTGTTCTTCTCAGGTACTTCCTTCCATTCATCTCTTTCATTTCTGTCGATTTGATAGTGGCTGCTTCCAGAATCCCAAAATATTTGTAAGTGCAATATTCATGAGGCCCCCGCCCCGATCAGGTAAATATTATTAGTTATTATTATTATTATTATTATTATTATTAGTAGTAGTAGTAGTAGTAGTAGTAGTAGTAGTAGTAGTAGTGGTGGTGGTGGTGGTGGTGGTGGTGATAATAACATCCTCCTAATCGTCATCTCCATCATTAAGAGGTGTTGTTTTATTTCGCCTTAGATTGTGTTCGGTATGAGAGGGAGAGGGGTCTGCCAACTGTCACATTACGTTTCTTGGCGTTCTCCCCTCCTCTCCTTCTCACCGCTGTCTTCTCAATAAAAACAATAGAGGATAACATTGGTGACCCCCATGACACGATTTCGGGCTGCCCCCCCCTCTTTTCCCTCGTTCTTATTTCGCACATTACGCGCTAACATCTGACATTCACGTTCGCGAGCAACGCTGCCGGCAGACTTTTCATCTGGTGGGGTTAACACCGTCGTGTTTGCGTTAGGGTGTCCATTCTTTGAGGCGAAGTAAAAAGAAGGGGTTCCGACTGAGACTAACTTAGCTGTAGTCTCTCTCTCTCTCTCTCTCTCTCTCTCTCTCTCTCTCTCTCTCTCTCTCTCTCTCTCTCTCTCCCTCTCTCTCTCTTTCTCTCTCTCTCCTTCTTCTTCTTCTTCCTTTTATCTCTTTCTTTTTCCGTTTTTCTGTCTTTTTCACCTTCGCTCTCTTTCTCTTTTTTCTCTTTTCTTTCTTTCTTTCTTTATTTATTTCTCTTCATCTCTTTATCTCTTTCCTCGTCTCTCTCTAAATCTATCTGTCTATTACCCTATTTTTCTCTTTCTTTTTCTCTCTTTTCTCTATTTCGTTTCTCTATTTCTTCAGTCTCATTCAGTTTCGCCTTCTTTCTACTTTTTTTCTATCATTTCCCCCCTCTTTTTCACTCCTTTTGTCTTTCTCTATTTTTACTTCTTTTTATTCTCGTATTCCATTTCTCTCTCACGCCCTTTTTTCTTTTTCTTTCTTAAATCATGACACTCTTTCTCTTAAGCTGTCTCTTTTATACACCATCCCTACTTTTATCATTTTATTTCTAAAACGTCTCCTTCTCCCTTTCTTCAACCTTTCTCTTTCTCTTGTTCTCGTTTTCTCTCTCGCCCCCACATTCCCCCTTTTCTATCTCTTTCTTTTTCATCTCTCTCTCTCTCTCTCTCTCTCTATATATATATATATATATATATATATATATATATATATATATGTCGCCTTTATTTTTTCCTTTTCTTATTTTTATCGTCCTCTCTCATCTCTCCATATAGAAGAAACGATAAAATTGTAGCCCTAGAAAAGACGACATGATTTCATTTCCTTTTGATGAAAACCGTTTTTTATTTATTTTTTTTAGCACACCATCTACTAGTTGGCCAGTTGTGTACAAATCCCAAAAGCGATAGGAGCGTTCAATTATGTCTGTTTTAAATGTTTTACCGTAAAATTACGATATATGCGAGTTATTGCCCATACAGAACGTTCTGTATAAAAAGAAGTCAAGGTGCAGTCCTCCACTGGCAAGGCCATGATCACAATATTCTGGGAGCAGGGCAAAGTCGTGATAACAGATTTCCCAACAAAAGGTAACACAACTACAGGAGATTAGTATGCTTCACTTTTGAGGAAATTATGAGAAGCTATCTAAATCAAGACGTGGGCAAATATTAGCAAAGGTATTCTTCTCCTGCAAGACGATCCAATATGCAACACACATGTCGTCAGAGCAGAAGCACTAACTTGTGCGTAGGAAATCACCTCTACCCCCTACTCTTCGGATCTTGTCTCTCTAACCCCACTGTCCACCTTCGAAAGTGTTTTTTTTTTTAATATTTTTACGTGTGTGTATGAAATCACCTCTACCCCATACTCTTCGGATATTGTCTCTCTGGCCTCACTGTCCACCTTCGAAAGTTTTTGTTTTTTTTAATACTTTTAATGAAAATGTTTCCTCAATGATGCAGTCTATATTTCCTAAGTCATGTCATTGGTGGAGGACCAATTTGGGGCGTTCTAAAAAAAACGCCCTCCAAAGTTGCATTAAACGATTTGAAAAAGAGTATAACTTTTAGTGTTTCTTATATAGAGAAAGCCTAATAACCAAAATTCGTAGCTCTGCTGCTATGAGAAGTAGAGCAGAAGTACATAGGCCTTCAATAAGTTTCCAGACTTTTTGCCCAGTTATTTAAAATTGTCGTAGACTTTGGAAAATTCAGTATATTATTGCTATGCATCTTGTGAGATTCCTGACAACTTTTTATGATTTCAGTTACAGCAAGAATTGAAATACACCCCCATACAGCTGGATTGTCACAGCTGGTGATTAAAAAAAAACTCAATCTAGACGTGAGGACACTTTAGAAGAACGATATGCAATAAAATTCTGTTTTAAACTTGGAAAAAAATACCAGAGAAACGTATGGAATACTTTAGGTTGCTTTGGAGCCATCTTGCATGAATCGAGCCTTAGTTTTTTAGTGGCATAAGAGATTCAAGGTGGGCAAGGAATGTGTGAAGGATGATTGAATGTGTGGGAAGAGTAAGGAAATCAGAATACTAGAGATGATTGGCCAAATAAAGAATTTCATGGATAGGAACCGTCGTGTGTCTATAGAGACAATAAGTGCACAGTTTGATGTCAGTGTGGGAACTATACACAAAATTATCCGCTAGATAGTGATACTGCGGGAGATTTGCGGGAAGTTTGTCCCAAGGATGCTCAGAGAAAATTAAAGACTTTTACGCCAAAATGGGTATCAAGACAGTTCGTCAACCTCCTTAGAGTTCGGACCGTTCTCCCTGTGATTTTTTATTATTCCATAAGCTCTATGCTAACCTGAGAGGCTGTTGTTATGACACAATTGAAGAGATGGAAGAAGCTGTGATGAGGGTCATTGACGCGCTCACACAAGAGGACTTCCGTGGGTCTTCCAGAAGTTGTTGGAACGGTACAATAAGTGTATTGCAGCCGAAGGAGATTACTTCGAAGGGGATCAGAGTTTCATGCATGTACTATCAAGAAAAGTACCCAGACGAAAGATGCTTGGAAACTTATTTAAAGCAGCTCGCATGTTGGTTAGCATAAATTGGCAGCATTGTCTTTCTTGGGGAATATCTTCCAGTAATATGAAATGTATTTAAAGATAGCTGCGAGGTTTACACTTGGCTTCCCGAGAAAACCAAATACTAGATTTGATTACCTAAAGGCCGCTAACGAACACCCAAATAAGTAGATAGACAGACAGACAGAAACGCATCTGTTATATAGTAAAAACTTGTGTTAGCTCTTACAAGACTACTATCTTACAAGCTCCAACGTTTGTCATATCACCACTAAGTCGAATCCCTGTGGATGTTTTACAAATACATCGACTCAATGTGATTTAGTGAACACTTTTACGCCATGAACGTAAATATCAAAACAACAAAAATAAAACTCACCCTTCACTGTTAGAGGTGCCTAAATGCCGGAAATTTTCCTACTCTAATATATTCTTTCCTCGGTCTGCTTGCCTCTGGAATCCACCCTCCTTGCCCTCGGTTTCTCCTGACAGTATCAACACGCAGAAATTTAAATGTATCGCGAACAAATATTTTTGTTACGCAGCTCCCTCGCCCGGATTGTCCCCCTATAAATATGGCCCCTATCACAGTAGCTCCTTATACATTGGTAGCGATATGCGAGTTCTAGGGTCGAAGAAATGTTTTTAAAAAAAACAAAAAAAGATAAAAATTCCTACAGCTGTTTATTTATTTTTTTTTTAAACCATATTAACAGACGTTTAGAAGCTCGCACGCACATACACATGAACAACGAAAATGCGTGATAAACAAACAAAAAAAGTAAAATAAAAAAGGGGTTTAATGTAAATTTAAAATAGGGAAAATGCCAGACGGTTAGTCACTGAAAGGACCTTGGAAACTGATGCTTAAATTGGAGTTGTCGTCGTTCCATATCATAAGACAAAGTTTTTTTGTTTTTTTTTTGGTATTTCTTAATAGACATTAAAAAAAACGCATGGACAAAACAAAGCAACAAGCAAACATGGCTGGCCTTGAAGAGACAAAAATACAATTGAATATACAACTAGGAAGACTGAGAAAATAACATGATCTATTAAAAAAATGTTCCACAACAAAAATGGCGGTTTTAGTTTAAAACTAATCCCTAGACTCGTTTTCGAAAAGCAAACAACGCCTCTCAAAATTGAAATTAAAAAAATAAATTCAAAAAAATAAAAGCAGTGAGGAAACCCACGTCTAAGAGAAGACTTCGTTTTTAGAAGCAATTTTCCAGAACACCAAATTCCACAGAGTTTAAGCCATTATTCAAATGTTTTTTTGTTTTTTTTTTACACAGTGATCACCACTTATCAAGGCCCGGAAGCCACTCAGGGATAAGGGTTATTGCAAGTACATTTCGTTAGTGTGGAGATTTGATGAAGTGTTTACATAAGGGGGCGGTTCATTAGGAATTTGTTAACATTGGACTTGAACACATCCAAGTTGTAGTCCGGTGGGAAGCAGGAAGAGGGAACAGAGTTCCACAGGCGTGCAGTTCTAAGAAAGAAGCTTTGTTCATGGAATCCGCGTTTTGATTTAGCACAGATATAGAGTGGGGGAAATTTTTCACAGTGGATTCAGCTAGGCGGGTGTTTTTCGTGAAAGATTGGCGAGGGGGGACCAGAGATTGGTCTTTTATGTGTAGTCCTAGAAGGTCCACCCTCCCAAAGTGTTGCTTTCGAGGTGGGAGGAATAAGTTTACTGCTTATTTTCTGAAGTGCTCTTCGTGGGGAATGCAAACGGGGCTGTCCATGCAATTTTTAATAGGCTATGTTACTCCTGTTTTACAGGCGCTCGCATGATTCTCTTCGCTTTCCGACCTTGTGCAATATCTTTCCGCGGAGGGAAGGCAGTAAATAATATTCTATGAAAAATAGATAAATAAAAAAGAATAAAACAACGACATTCGTAATTATTTAAATGAAAAATAATAATTTGCATTATTTGGTTATTCGGACTTCTACCGTTCTTATGTCGGTTGTTGATTTTACAGTGTTTCGGCAGATATAAGCTCCGACCTTCTTCGCCCGTACCTATTGAACCGAGGAAGTTTTTAATCGAATTTAGTAATCTTTATGTCGAATTCGGGAGCCTAGAGAGAATTAAGTAACATTGTTTATCCCAAAGAGTTTCAGCATAGAGAATATATATATATATATATATATATATATATATATATATATATATATATATATATATATATATGTAGCATCTTCTCGTACAATAAAATGTTATTGAAGAGCACAGAATTCTTTTGTTTTATTATCTTCCTTTTCATCTTCTCCAATCTCCGAATAGTTTTCTTAGTATTTTTTCAAAATTGTATTATATATATATATATATATATATATATATATATATATATATATGAACTTATAACGTTTTATAATGCTATCGTAGTCTATTTTGATTATTCAATATATGATATGGATGCATGTCAACAGTACTGACATGCAGAAGTTCATGTGTAATGTAAGCAAGCATCTTGCTGCTCGACACCCTAGATAGTATCCTTGCAATTATGGCCACGACAGTAACCCTACACAGTGGCACTGTGCCTTCTATTGGGTGAAAATGGAATAAGAATATGTGTATATATATATATATATATATATATATATATATATCTGTATATATATATTTATTTATTTATAGATATATATGTATATTTATATATATGTAGTATATTTATATATATATATGTATATTTATATATATATGTATATTTTTATATATAAATATTTATATATATATATTAATACAAATGAATATTTACATATATGCATATATATATATATATATATATATATATATATATATATATATATATATATATATATATGTATGTATGTATGTATATTGATTTATATCTAGAAACGAATAGAAATTAATTTAAATTTACTCGGACAAAAAAGAATAATTCCAAAATAGAATTCTTAATAAAAAAAACAAAAAAGACAAATACATTCCAAAGTTTGTTTATTTGTTTTTTAACTAAGTTGCCAACCGAATAAAAACCCGGAACGCTATAACAAGAACTAGATGACCTACGTCACTTACAGTTCCAAGTTGAAATGTTTAACTCTTTGCTAATCTACCTCGCGGCATTTTCAAAATGAAATACCAGTTGATAATTTCTATTTACCATTCTAGCAGAGCTGCTAGCAATTTATTTCGTGGCTTCCCATCTGTTTTTACTGTAATTATGCAGATTTTGCATTTATTGTAAATTCCATCGGGATTTTTAAACAGTGGTGCACAATATTGTAAGAATAAGGCCCAAAAGAACTTTCGTTTTTTGTTTTTGTTTGTTTTGTTTGTTTGTTTTGTTTGTTTGTTTTGTTTTGTTTTGTCTTGAGTCGTCTACCTCACACGAATAAACTAGTTTGAAGTATCACGTTGTTTGTTAAAAAAATATATATTTCGATCGGCAAGATAATTCTATTACTAGAATCCAGAGGCCACACCACAGTCAATGCAGTCGATGCATTTGGACTAACCCAAAGAAGGCAATAAACCTTTAGCGGTTTTTTATAAGTTTAAGTTTTAAAATTTTAATAAAAAAATAACTGATTTATCAATAATTCTCACATATTTCATAGAACTTCTTTCAAATGTTCAATAAGATGTCCAGTACTCTTTCGTCTATATATATATATATATATATATATATATATATATATATATATATATATATATACGTTTTTTTTTTATTACCGTATATTTCTGTTAAGTTACATTATTGTTTCAGCTACCCGACCGTTTTATTTTTGGAGGTCTGTAGCTTCCTCAGACTTTCTGTAAAAACGCATATTTGCTCTACAAGAGTATTGAGCACTTTCTTCAGTTTTTATTAATTACCATTTCCACTATATATATATATATATATGTGTGTGTGTGTGTGTGTGTGTGTGTGTGTGTGTGTGTGTGTGTGTGTGTGTGTGTGTGTGTGTGTGTGTGTGTGTGTGTGTGTATGTACATATATATATATATTGGAAGTAAGGAGGTATATTTGGTAAAAACAGGGGAAAGAAGTGCTCAATACATAGGTAGAGCGAAATGGATGAAATCACTCATTTTTCAATAGCATCGATTCCTTGGCTGCTCTAGTTGGGGACACATCGAAGTGCACCGGTAGGAAACTTCACATGCCGTGACTTAGTCCACCTTGTAGTTCACATTGCTCTGTAGAGGACCTGAAGTTTAAAATGCAAATGTCAATTGTGCTCTAAACAGAAACATTCATTTTAAACGCGCCTCTCTGACATCAAAGCACCTTCTGTTGATTTCATATGCCTGGTCTTTCCGCTAGTGCGTGATAACGGCTTGAATTTGATTTTAAAATGCAAAAGTCAAGTATCATGGTGCAGTTGTGCTTGGAACAGAAACATTAATTTCGAACGCGCTCCTGTCATATTCAAGAACCTACTGTTAATTGTATATGTCACGCCTTTCATCTACTGTGGTAATAAAACGTCTCAAATACATTTGTGATGTTATGCTGTGTTAAGATTTTAACTTTGGTGAAATCGCTTGTTTGTTCATTCATCAGATTATTTCTATTATCAATTATCAGTACTCCGATGCAAAATCTATTTAAGAACACTGCCAGGGACATAAGTCTTTTTGTGCGAAATTTCATAAAAGTCGGCCCAGCCGTTTTCGAGCCTATAGAGAACAAACTCAGAAGGGTTCTCATATATATATATATATATATATATAAATATATATATATATATAAATATATATATACTTCAGAATAAAATTATCCCACAATCAGCTGGTATGGAAACATGTGATTATAAGATATTTAATTAATCAATTTTTAATTGCCATTTTTTGTGTTTTACTGACTTTACCAAATAAGGTGTAAACATTATAACTATTTGCTAATATGTTCTCTTCTGAAGAGATGGTAGACATCGAAATCCTATAGGATAAGGATTTAAAATATTTCTAATATATATTTTTTCTTACATAGAATAATAAAAATCTTTGGATCTGAAACTCAAACATTTCACATCATAAATTTTTAAATTCATTGAATGACTAAATATTATATATATATATATATATATATATATATATATATGTATATATATATCCCTTTCTGTTTAGTATCATCTATTGATAAATCTTAGGAAATATATGAAAATAAGATTTGAGAAAGTATTTGATTGGCAAATACGTTTCCACTTTGTGACTATTTTAAATTTAAAATGTTTATTATAAAATAATAAATCTATAATGTATTTTTCTTAGTTATTTATAACGTCTTTCTAATAGTACATCTGATTACTGATAGAAGGCAAAATAGCAAGAAAACAAAAACTAAAAAAAGGAAAGCTGAAAATAAACAGAAATCAAGATTAAAGAATCCAAAGAGATTACAAAGGAATTTCAAAATACAATATCATGATAAAAATTAAAAAATATATCCGAAAATTTTAAAACCAGGTTCCAACATTTGAAAAACAAAAATCCAAATTTGGGGGAAAAAATCCTAAATTTGAAAAAAAAAAATCCAAAATTTGAAAAAAATCTTAAATTTAAAAAAAAATATCCTATATTTGAAAAAAAAATCCAAAATTTGAAAAAAATCTAAAATTTTAAAAAAATCCTAAATTTGAAAAAAATAAATCTAAAATTTAAAATAAATCTAAAAAATTTTTTAAAATTCAAAATTTAAAAAAAATCTAAAATTAAAAAAAAAGAATCCAAAAATTGGAAAAAAAAAATCGAAAATTTAAAAAAATCAAGAACTTAGTCTCAAAGCGAATAAAAACCTTAACGATCAATCAATAACTGAATAGACCTGCGTCTCTTGCAATTCCAATCTGATCCTGTCGTTGCACCCTCTGAAAGAACATAGCAGTTGATAATTCCTACTTACCATTTTTATAGTGCTGGCAGCAATTTACTTCGAGGTTTCCCATCTGTTTTTACTGCAATTATGCAGATTTTGCATTTATGGTTAATTCCATCGGGATTTTCAAGCAACTCATAAGGCCAAGAGAACTTTTTTTCAGTCATCTACCCAGCTTGTTAGATTAAAAGAAATATATTTAGATCCACAAGAAGGGTGAGCTATCATATCTCTCGGGCTAGAAATAAAATCGTTGAAACTCATTTGTTAGCAATCAGCGTGTTTTAGAGTTATTTCTTGTAAAAGAAATCATACGAAAGTCTTACGTATATTTTATCGAGTTGGAAATAACAAAAAAACTCGTCCACTTACTTCCAATGCAAAGAACGTTTTCTTTATGTATACAAAACCAAACGAAATTTCTGTGAACTCAGTTTATTTCCCAGAATTTCATATCTGTGGAATACAACACCGCGAAACTGTTTCCCTGCTGAGTGCAATATGTCTTTAAGTCCAATACAAATAAATACTTCTCAAGTCGTTCTCTTAAGTAATCATTTTTTTTTCTATTTGACTCACCTGTTCAAATCATTTCATTGGATTTTCAATTGACAATCTAATTAATGCTTATCTATGAGTGTCTTTTAAGCCTTGATACATGATGACCTAGTAGTATTAAAATAAAAAAAAATACATTTAAAATGTCGGTGTCGGTAGCAACATAACGCTTAAAATATTTGTTCAAGAAGTTAAAATCTTGCTGCACCCAGCTTATCAGTCTGTGGCGATAATCACTTAGCCATCGCCATCTCCCAATTAAAATTAGTATCAGTTGACTTACAGTATCTCTAATTGAATCAATGCTGCTTTCACTCTTCAGGCTTCTATCACCCGTAAAGTTGGATTTTAAAACATGTCTAAATGATTCATATTATTTGGATTATTCGAACTACTATTCTCATGCTGAGTGTTACTGTCGCAACGTTTCGACTGATGTAATCTTCGATCTTCTTTAGGTATAACTTTTCAGAACTTAGCATGTTTCTCTTGAATTCGTGAATCTGCACTGAATTTCGAATGGAACTCCTTTTTTTAATTTACGGGGATAGCATGAATACAGTATTTGTTAAACATGAAGTTGTAAATTACACTCTTCTGGAAGCTGAAGGTTCAATCCTCAGTGCAAGCGACAAAATACAATTGAAAATTATTTAGGACTTCTACGTTGATTAAATGAAGGGTTCCGGTCCAAATTCCGGCGGACTCACCAGTTGGACAGAAAGATTTCCGACTTCAAGATACACCGGAGGTTACATTTATCCAAACGTTATTAAAATAAAATTCAAGATGAGAACAGTAATCCAAATGATCCAAATAATTCAAATCCTCATCTTAAAAATATAGAAACATATCAAAATTGATAAAACAAAAATGGGACCGATTTATAACAGCTAAAAATGAAAACGCATTATTTCAAGTTAATTCAACGTTCTACAATAGATTGTTTCTATGTATTACGTATGCATATACGATATCAAAATAAAATCTATAATATAAATCTCACCTGTCTGTTTAAATGTATGTATATTTCTACGTCTGCCTAAAACGTTCGACAGACGCGACGGATTTTCACAAGATCGGTATTGTTTGAAGCTCGACTCTTCGGGCGACAAATATCGAAAAATTGGATGAAAACAGTGATGCCTTCACCCTCAACTGGGCACTTTTCTACAGGCATCCCCTCTTTTCGATTGACTAGCCTTAATTTAACCCTACGTCACTTCCGGAAAGACGTCACGCTTTTCTTCTTTTTTTTTTCACGTTTTCCTTCTTCGCGGTACGGGTTCGAGCCTGTCTGCCTACTGCCACTTTTCTTTTTAGATCAACACATACTTCCAAACACAGCACCATTCTAAAATTTTTTAAAAGTGCCGATAACTGTTAAAGTAAAAGTTTATTTAATTTATGTCCTCCCAGTAGGTTTATACGGCGTTGATTGTACCACATGGAATAAATAACAGGCCTATCGCATTGAGTTGTTTCAAAATCACGTAATGCGTTTCATTACTGGACATCGCCTGATCAATATATATATATATATATATATATATATATATATATATATATATATATATATATATATACCTTCCGTCAACTTTCTTCCTTACCCCCTCTATTTAATAAAATCAAAAATACAATTCTTAACATTTTTGGTCATGTCAAACGATTAACCATCGGTCATGTCAAAGTTATGATTTAAGGGTATGGCAGAAGGCAAAAGAGACAACGGAAAGCCAAGAAGGTGTAGATAAAATGCTTTTGATTTTTCTCAACAGTTGGGCGTCCATCAACCAATTTGCTCTGGTCGGAAGGAATGACGAAGAATAAGTCATGGGGGCTCGCAATCCACATCAAGCCGAAGACGCCGACTTATGATGATACGATGTTAGTCACAAGGTTAACAAATTTGAATATTGGCTTTGAACAAGGGCATTGTATTAATTAACTATTATTTATTGTTTTTCAATTCAATGATTATTTTGATGCTGATTCAACAAATAGTTCTGTTTCACAATATTGGTTTGCAGCACGATTGAATCCTTCAGGATTTTTCTTTCTTCATGCTCACATTTAAAGGATGCATAAATTTTTACCAAAATTACCAAAGTGTTAATATCCATCTACTCATATTAAACAATGTTAAATACTTGAAGATGGAGTAATACAGTATATGGTCTCTTCGTCATAATATCATCCTCCCAAGAATTACTTTCTTTTTTCTTTTCTTTTGGGCGTGTAGTACAGTATCATTTTTGTGTTTATGCTATGACTCTTCCAGGGATTACCCTCCCCTTATTTTTGTGTTTGTGTGTGCGTCAAAAAATAATGATATATTAGCCTAAATATGCAACTTGCGGTCGCTTCTTTGTCTAGTTATAATAATGATAATACGTAATTCTTATTACAATAGTTAGAAAGTTGATAAAATATAGGCCATGATAAAATATAGGCCATGATAAAATATAGGTCATGATAAAATATAGGTCATGATAAAATATAGGTCATATATGGCTGAAAAAATATAGGTCATTATTGGAATGTAATTCTAAATGCGTTTAACGAATTCAAGTGTTGATGTTACAGTTTCTTAGTTAAATGCTGATTTGAAAGAGAAACATTTGTAATTTGCTGTTTGAAGAAGGAATGCATGAAGATAACAATTTTGATAAATATTATTATTATATATTATTTTCAATTGAAAAACGGGAAACCAAAGATTGTCACCATAGTGCATGGATATGTTTATTTATTTTATTTATTTATTTTTTTTTTTTTTGCATTTTACAGTATTTCATTCTTTTTTTGTGTCACTTAATGAAAAATACAGTATTTATTTCCAACGATTTATTGAATTAAATGTTTTTTAATGGATAACAAAACGGATTGGCATTAAATAATGTTTTTTTCACCGAAAATTTTTGCTAATAATTTAATTTATAACAAAAAAATGACATGAAATAAATTAAAACGCTGTATTGATAATTTAAATTTGTCATCGAATGTTGCCTCGCATCCCTACAATGGAATTAATTTGCGTGTGTGCAACCCATCGAATGCCTCTTTTCACGGGGTTCACCTTGCAAAATATCCAACACAAGGTACATGTGTTTGGGCGCATCTGTCCCCGAACATAACGCCACTGTTTATTGTGTTATGTTATTGAGAATAACGTATGGATATCAGAAGAACGAGAGAGAAAGATCATAATAAAGAAACGGTTGGATTTGCGTTTATTCTCAGACAAGAGGTATATGAACATGTAAGGTGGCACGTGATAGGCGAAGATAGAAAACATGTTTATTTGAATCGGTTCGATTATTGTGTTTTACGGCACATCAACCTTTTTCAAATTAATTCATGTTAAATCCAGTAACTCTTTTTTATACTTCAAGCTGTTTACATTTTGAAATATTTATTCACGTTGTTTGGTTTGGTTGTTTTGTAAACGAGAATTATTTTGTAGGCAACGAGGAGGCTTTGCAGAAACAAAAAATATGGCATGAAATATGTTAAAGCAACATTTTGTAGATAGCTCACCGCATTGCCAAATTTGGATTCCTAGCGAGGTCAAAGGTTATTTAAAAAAAAAAAACACTGCAGTTTAGGATTTTCTTAAACAAACACGTTAGGGCCTTTTCTGGGGGTTTTTTTCTACAGCAAAGAATAACATCCTTAAAATGCTTTAAACTTTAAGTTAAGCATCGAAGGAATAAAGAGTAGATTTCGTAGAACTGCCACGTTTTAAGAAATTGAATTGAAACAAAAAAATAAATGAAAACTTGTAAAAAGTAAATTTTTAAGTAAATTTTTAAAGTATGTTTATTGGTTACTGAATGCGAATCTTGTTGCGATGCTAACCTCATGCTTAGAGACAGATCTTACATAAAGAAAATAAAAACTGTTAATAATAAAAAAAACAGTAAAAGTTTATGAGTTAATCTTCAGGACATTTCCTTGTTTATTTTCAGGGTGCAGTTCGGGTCTCAGCGATCAGATACAAAGTACACAAGTGTCTTAGAAAAGTAATTTGGTTTTTAAGTGATTCTCAGATTCAATTTCTTACCAATTAGCTCTGGAAATCTGAGGTTTCAAGAAATCATGCAATTCACAAGAATATCGCCATTGTGCATAGGACATCCAATATTTTGGCATGGAGAAAGTCTCCAATTTGAATGCATGCTTTTTTTCTGTGTTTTTCATGACCAGACGAGAATTAAACACAACATTAAAAAAACAGTCTTCGAAATCTAGTGAGTGAGAGCCTTTTCACTTCCCTACTTTCTCTTTTCTATATTAGAGACGTTGCAAGCTTGTCTCTGGTCTATCACTATTTTAATGGAAGGTGCTCGACTGGTCTTCAATCTATGCCCCTCTAACCCCGCAAAACATTCTCTCTCTCTCAGTGTCTAAAACTAAACGAAAATTCTATGAGGAAAGTTCTTTTCCTAGAACTGTCCGTATGTGGAACTCAATACCTTGGGGTTATTTTCCAACTAATTATAACGTTGCGTTTTCAAGTTTAATGTAAAAAAAAAAGGTTCTTGCTGGGCTGCCCTCTAAAATAATAAAACTCTTCCCAATTTCCGTCATTATAGTTCTCCAAGGTTTACCCGACACTTATTAACACTTATCCTTGAGTGGCCTTTAGAACTTGATAAGAGGTGACCGCCTAGTAAAAAGAATTATTTGTAATTGTTGCATACATCCTTGCATCATTTAAGGTGCTTTGTTAGTCAATCAGGATATCAGTACAGAAGAGAGTGGTCCAATCTGCCACGCTTAAGTTTGAAATAGTATTTTCGTCAGTGAACACATCCATCAAATGAATCTATTTAGCAGGGCTACTCGGCGTTGCTCGTGGCAAAAGTTTTGAATATATAAACATATTTTGTTAATAATTATGCAGAATACGAACCATGCTATTTTTTTTTTTTTTTTTTTTTTTTTTGAGCTAGGATTTTCAAATTTAATTGAGTTGCCACAGTATCTGTTGTTTATTTAATTGTTAGGTGAAAGTAGGTGAAATTAAAAAAAATAGTATTTAAAAACCCATCCCACCTCATGTTAAGAATGTTTTTTTCTAATTAATAACCTTGTTATTTCAGCACAATCTATATTTTGCATAAGTACCAATGGGATTTTGGAGTTAAATTCAATTCTACAATATTTTTGCTTTAGTGAATTGTTATGTGAAACAAAAGACTTTAAAAAAAGTTTTTAAATAATAACGTCATTAATTCAGTACGATCTGTATTTTACATCTTTCTACCATATTCTACCATATTATATATCTCTATTAAAACTTCTATCTATACTTATTTCTATCCGTTTCTCTTTCTCCCCATCCTCTCCCTCGTCTGCACTCAGCCTATTCCTCTCTCTGGAAATAAACACACACATCGGCAACACTCTTTTATATAGATTCCTCAAGAAATAATTCTACATGACTGAAGTAACTCCATGAATGAAAAATCAGAGTTACTTCCCTTTACGCCAGTTGCGAGTCAGGGAATAATCTACTTTCTTTTAAATTAGTTATTATTCATCCGTATAAACTCTGATGAAAAATATACCAACTTTATGGGTGTTTGTTTCGTAGTTTTGGTTGTTTACCTGAAAATACAAACATACATACATACACAGACACCTGGCATTTATATAATACATTATTTCCAGCATTTTTATACGAGATGGCTCTGTTGGTTGGTCTGTCGTACTTTAGAATAGCTATATCCATGGATTAAATGGTTGCATTTTTAGAGAATATTCTGTATTTCTTACACGCTAGAAAAGTCTAAATATCTCATTATATAATGGATGTAAGTCTGTTGGTCTGTCAAGTTTAAAGTTAAAAGACACATTTCCGTTACTAAATGTGCAGATGTAGTTTATTTTAGATGCATATGTGCATGTCTATAAGAAATTTGAAACGTAATGTTACATGTACCTCCTCTCGAAGTGGAGCTATAATATCGCAGAAATTACAATTAATTTAAATGCATAAATGTTCATAACTCAGTTGGATGGCCGTTTGTTCCTTACTATGATCCTGCCTAATTAAAGACGCCACCTGCAAACAGCATGACAATGTTTCGATCTGTATTTAGTAATAACTATTCCTAAGTGAAAAGAAAAGCAATTTGGATGGAAAGTCATTTGATCTTTTTTTTAAATATTACTAGCGTGGCTTTGCCCAGGCGTAAAATACGCTTAAATATGATGTTTTAATTTTCCATATTTCGAATATTATTATTGATTCGTGATTTCAAAAGTAATAAAAAAGTACTTGGGTGCCATCAGCTAGAATCGAAACCGAAAGCAAAACTGTAACATTCAAAGCTGGTGACGTTACTGCTGTACGTATGGGACACGCATATAAACTGATTAAAAATTAAAAAATAAACGAAGATAAATGTACAACATGGCAATTTTTTCAATTTTGACCCATTTATGATCCCTTAAAAACTAAAAACTTATAAAAGAACGGTAAAAAAAATCTAATCATTTGAGGCTCCTAGAGCTACTCTGCGACTTTCAGTTTTGGAGGAGATAGATGGTTGGTTGGTTGTTTTTGTTTTACGGCATATCAACCATTTTCGGGTTATTTATGCCGAATCCATTTATTTTGAGGACATTTTTTTTGATAGAATATATTTATTGTTTTCAAGTCGGTTTCTATTTAACCCATAGTTGGGACCCTAACAGGTACTACCACTCCGGGTCAGAGTGGACCTGGGAGTAATGGCAATTAAAGGGTGGCTCAATACTCCCCAAAGCCCGTAAGCTGTGGCCTCACCACTGAATATAGTTTAAGGTCATATCCAGGACCGGAGGAGATAGAGTGAGAAAATATGAAGACAGACTGACATATTGACTTATATATTAGATATACAGGAAGAAAAGATAACATTGTCGCCAAAGCAAGATCATGATTCCATTTCCGTTTGATGAAAACCGGTTTTCAATTTTGTTGCAGATCATCTACTGGTTGGCCAGTTGGGTACAAATCTCAAAAACGATAAGCGCTTTCTATCATGTCTGAAAGTGACGCAATGCTCAACGAGTAAGATCGGAGGTGCGCCGCTGTACAACTCATGCTCTCTACCGATCTAAATTATGACAACAGGACCATTGCCAGCACCCTCAAAATGCATGACTGGATTGCCACGAATAACAGGAACATGCCTAGGGTCATGAAAACAAAGTTTCCGGCCACGGCTATGGTGTTTGGTGTGGTTTCAAGTGAACGCCACATCATAACTCCTTACATCTTCGAAGCTAGCTTGAAATCAACACCAAAGTGTACCTTGATGTGCTGAAAAGTGTGGTGATTCCCTGTTATAATATGACAGACCCTGAGCGTGGTAGCAGAACTCGACCCCGGCAAAGTCCAAAGAGACCCAAGCTTGGCTTAAGAAGGAGTGCTACGTCTTTTTATCCTTCTCTCACTTGCCCTACCCCCGTCCTCCTCCGATCTCAAACCGCTGGACTACTTTGTTTGGTCATACGTCGAGAACATGATTAACATGATGTCCTTCGACACTAAAGCCAGCCTGATCCCAGTCATCCGCCGAGATCCTGCTGGAATTTGTGGAAAAGGCATACTTTCAGTTCCGTATCGAAGCAGTGGTTGAGGTTGAAGGCGGCTACATTAAATAGATGTCAGCTCTACTACATAATTAAGTTATCTGAAATGAGTTTTTCGATCAAATTTTAGGAATAAAACTGTAGTGATTTTTCACTTAAGCGACAACTTTATCGTTCCCCCCTAATCAAAGAGGAGTAAACACCAAAACCAAATATATAAAAGTACTTATTTATTTTAACCCCAACCAAATGAAAAAGCTCAATACAATCATTGAAGGAAGTAGAGCTTAGGATAAATAATAATAAGAACAGATTTGCAAAGTGGGGTTATACAAATGGGTTTTATTGTTCGGTGGAATAGTTAAAATATGGGTGTTCCTTAATCCGCGGAGTTTCAAAGAATGCTATTTCTTCTCCTCAGAGGACATTTTTAGCGAAACAGACTATATATATATATATATATATATATATATATATATATATATATATATATATATATAGGGTGATCCCCCAAAAAACGGTGCCCGTGTACACTTTATGTGATATCTCAATTATTTATTCACCGATTGCAGAAATGCACGGAGCTAAATTGAGGCCATCTAGAACATATGCTGTAGAACGGAAAAAAAGGCCAAAGACCCTAGTGTTTTAAATTGATGTTTTGAATATAATAAACTAGTTATGACCAAAGTTTCATTTAATTCCGACAAAACACTAAGAAAAGGCGCCTAATTAGAGTCGGAGCCCGTTTTTTTTGTTGTTTTTTTTTTGTTATCCTATATATATATATATATATATATATATATATATAGTCTGTTTATTATACAAACTTATTAATTACATATGTGCATACATGTTTTAGTCGAATTCCAATTCAAAGAGACCACTTTATCAGACCAAAGAATGATTGTATTCAGTTTTTATATAAAATATATTCATTTGTGGTTTACGCTCAGAAAGAAAGTGGGCTGTATACATTGTGAATATGAGCAGTAGATATTTTTTAGTTTTGGGTACTCTGGTAGCGACTTCATTATCCATCTATTTCGTCGATAAGCTCTATTTATGTATTTGTTTTTTTTTTAATTTGTTCCTCGCTTTTCTTTTTTATCCCTTCATTAGTTGCACGTTTTTAAGTTATTTATTTATCTATTTATTTACTCATAAAATATATGTCCAATAGAGTAAAATTAACAGACAGTTACCAAATATACAAGAATATTTATATGATTTAACTAAAGGCGGTATACTGGGAGTTATGGTTTCCACTCTACTGGAATGTCTGAAGTAATTACAACAGCAAAGCTTTTCATATCTATATAGAAACTTAATTCCAAGGGTTATCATTCTTAAATTTGGATTGTTTATCTTTTCCTCTATACTTGAATATAACTATATTTTATAAATTTATATGCTTCGTTATAATGATAGGTTTTCCTGACCTTATACATGCAAACAGGTACATAATAGCATATATTTGTGTATATTGGTCGAGTATTCCATTCCCAAAGTTCTTTAGTTAGAGTACTTAGTACTCATTTGGAATCACTTATGTGGTTGGGTTTCTTATGTAACGCCACTTTACGACAATATTTCTCGTGGATAAATCAACATTCTAATTGAAAACGTGCTAGACCTATGTATTATTTTAGTTAATCGTTGCCGCATATTTAATTAGTAAATATGCAAAGTGCACTCACTTTTATCCAGTTGCTGACATATTGTGTTTTCGTTCGTTTAGTTAAGTATTAAACAAACGGTAGCGTTTGCGATTGTGCTTAGGGGTTATAAGAGGATCGCTCCTTCCTTAATGTAACTATTAAGTTATTTATGTTAGCCTATTCTTCAACGCTTTTCATTAAGTATAGTTATCGGTTAGAAGTGTGTCTGTTTTTAGTATGTATAGTTATTAATTTGTGAAGCAACAGGGCTACTTTGTATCCTTCCAACTTTCCTTTGTTCATTTATTAATTAATTAAGATATTGGCATTGGGCGGTGATGAATTGTAGTATTACTACTATAAGGGGATCGCTAGTCGTTTTTTACATCATATTTAAAGCGTAGCCTCCAGAGTGTTTGCAGCTTAGACCGGATTTTATTTTTATATTTGATGTAATTGAATAACCTCATATCCCTTGATAGAAAAAATAAACTATGGATATATTGACCCTTTCACGTGACTGAGGCAGAAGGAAAAAAGACAGGAAGAGAATAAGAAAATATGTCGAGTAACTCTTATGTCACGTGTATTACCTTGTAAATAAACCCCTTTGTCTTTCACCCATAACCCCGTGTTTCTTGCTGTATTCTTATTTAAAGTAAAGATATAACAACATTTGATCATCTTTACGGCCCTTCAAACTAATCATCGGATATTTCTCCACTAACCCTTATCCCTGAGTGGCTTCCGGGCCTTGATAAGTGGTGATCACTGTGTAAAAAAAAAAAAACATAAATATTTGTTATTTATGTTCAGCGAAGAAACATGAAGTTATTAATTTTAAGGACTGTGAAAAATTATTAATAAATAACTTAAAAACGAGCAACAAATGAAGGGATAAAAGAGCGAGGAATAAAATAAATAAAGCTTAACAATGAAATAGATGGATAATGAACTCGCCACCAGAAAAGAAAAAAAACAACCATAAAGATCTTAGATAGAGAAGTAACAGTGGTGAAGTATACTATTATTTCATATCAAAACGAAAACTTAGGCCAATAAACAACCGCCAAGTTAAAATAATACCAATACCCCCATATGCGACAGCTTCCCTCTCTTTCTTCACCCTCCTCTCACCCCTACTTCTTTCCTTCACCACACCTTTCTCTAAAATATATATTACTCACATTCACAAGGTGTGCACTCCACATTCTTTCAGAGCATAAACCACACCCGAATATATTTTATAAAAAAACGAATGTAGTCTTTGAATCTTGTTTCATATTAGGTCTGATGAAGTGGTCTCTTTGAATTGGGGATCCACTGAAACATACATGCACATATGTAGCCAATAATGTTTATATAATAAACTAGCTCTGTCTTCCATTGAGAATTCTTTAATAATAACGCAGGTTTCATTGGATTTATATCTAGGAAACCAATCTATGCAACCATTATATACATGTGTGTATGTGTGTATGTGTTTGTGTGTGTGTGTGTGTTTGTGTGCATCTTGTATACTACATGTACTAGCATATAGCAACAAAATCATGGGGGTGTATATTTACAAAATGCATGCAATTACACAAACATGCAGACGTATATATATATATATATATATATATATATATATATACACACATTTTTAGAAGTTTATTACTTTTTGAGGTTGTGGATCCTGGGGAGGGCGGCTTAATGACTTAATGAGTTTAAAACAATCGACTTTGTAAGGACTCGTATAAGGAAGGCAACTTAGCGTTTAGTGCTTATGGGGAAGTGGTTCTCGATTAAATTTGATCACAATTAGGGGACAAATTGTCTATTTCGTTTCCTTATTTAGTTTATCAATCACCAAATTCGAAAGACACTGTAAATACGATTTGAAAGCTAAACCTTGTTTATTTTTACGATTTAAAGATGGGGAAGAGGTTAAGGGAACAAAAAAAAAACGGCCCCTTTCTGTTCGTTTACATACACATGCCTCTCCCATCCTTAAAATAAGATCGATCATAATCAAATAGAGTTGACAGAATAATTCCTCATTTTGTGGCTTACGCAAATGTTATCTGCTTGCTGTTTTATCTCGGCCAAGTTTCATGTTTTTTTTTTGTTGTTTTGCTTTATTCAGAGAGAGAGAGAGAGAGAGAGAGAGAGGGAGGGAGAGAGAGAGAAAGAGGGAGAGAGAGAGAAAAAAGAATTAGTAAAAAAAATATCGACAAATCGATAAAAAAGGATCCAAAGAAGAAGTAAGCTTTTGAAAAATGCTTGGGGTGAAAATGGAAAGTACTCCTAGTTGAAGGTAAAGTCTATTTTCTTTAGAGTTTTATTTTTTAAAATTTTCTTTTTTTTTTTTCAGATAAATTGTTCTCAATCTTATTATCCTCATCTCATTGTTTTCACACGAGCATGAAGCTGGCCGGCGGTATTCACTAGGATGCAAGTGACAACAAGTATTCTCAGTGCTCCACCCAGGCATATCGATGTTCACGTGTATTAGTAGTATTACTTGACATGGATTGCGATGCGACACTTGTTCTCATCTATAATATAAGTCTCACTTGTCTGTTTAAACGTATGTATGTATGTATGTATGTATATATCAGGTCATGTCATATGCAACTGGTACCATGTAACCAAGTACTACCTGCCTCATGGTCGGGTCACCGGCGACTAAACTGGTTCCCCCACCAAACTTGTTTGGCGAGGAGGGTGGCTAGTCTCCCTAAAGGATTAAAAACAAGACCTTCCAAAGGGCGAATGAACCCTTTTTCAGCGTCAACGGCCAACTAGCACCATGTGTGTTTGTGTGTATGTATGTGTGTGTTGGGGTGGAGAGGGCTGCTGTAAGCCGTGGTGAAGGCAACCTTTCTAGGAGAAGCAAATCTCTGATTTAAAAAACCGTAAAGTGGGAGACCAGTACCCGCATTAAGCTGGCCTGCAGTTTAACTTGTTGCTGGCTATCTTGCTCTTGCCTGTTGCTGGATCTCAACATTTTGAACCGAGAGAGAGACTTAGCTGTCGTACAAAGCTAAGACTCTGTAACATCATATTTGTATAGATACTCCCTCAGGGATTTGTCTATAAAAATGGTCCTGTGGCGAGAGAACTCATTTTTGGGCTCATGGAATTTAAGTGTCTGAGGGAGTGGCACTCGTCTGACAAGACGTTGCAATCATCATATCATATGTATGTATGTATGCCTAAAACTTTCGACAAAGGCGACCGATATTCACGAGATCGGTATCATTTTGAAACTTGATATCTCGGACAACAAATATCGAAAAACTGGCCACAAACATTAATTCATTCATCCTCAACTGGGCAATTTTCTACAAGGAGGGGTCGATTTTTTGCGAGCTATTTTTGCAAGTCAACATATCGGTTAAATTGGCTTTTCCTAATTTTAACGTTCCGAACTTCTGGTCGCGTCATGGAGTAGCGATATTACGTCAGATTTTTTTCACTTTTTCCCTACCTTCGCGTCACGGGTTCGAGCATGCCTGCCTACTACTACATTTTTTTGCTCAACACATACCTCTAAACACCCGGGCAACGCCGGGAATCCAGGCTAGTTTATTATAAAATGATGTCAGCTCTCCCTGGAAACTGAGTGACAGCAAGCTTTCTAATATATTCCAGTATTCTCTATACGCATAATAAAAATATATTTGACTTCTTACTAGCCAACACTATTAATCTATTTATCTCTTTAAATTACGTTCAGATCACATTAACATATAACTTAAGGTTTTACCACATCTATTTACAATGTTGTTTTATTATAATGATATAAGCGACTTATTTATTACTTGTGAATAGTGAATTTGTATGCATGTTCTTTCTATAGCTATTTAATGCATATTATTTCTATGGCAAGTTTTTCAACGACCGTTTCGAGCACAAACAAACAACTGAGAATATAATTACTAGGATCTTTCAATTTTGCAGCTCGTCAAGCGACTAAAGATCACCCCAAGAATAAATCCTTCGAACAAAAACTTCACAAATACATATTTATATAAATGTTATATAGAACCCTGTTACCCAAAGTAAACAAGGACTTATCATAGTCTATCATCCATATTGAATTTAGAGTCATGAAAAATATTTAATGGAGTATGTTATAGATCAGGTGATGGCATATCGTATCTGTTAATGCCTTGTGAAAGATTATGACCGAAGACGAGTATTTGTGTATGTGTGTAGCGCATGAATGATAGAAAGCAATAGAGGAATGAGAATATTCCCAGTGAGTCAATATTTTATTAACAAGGCAACAACATATAGAATTTTATTTACAAGTAGAACGCACATAGAATGGTACAGATCAGTCTTAGTCCGCAATTAATTGAGTTTGTGTGTCACAATTATCATCGAGAGAAGTAATATATCACCATATTATTTAACTGGAATTCATTATTGAGATGAGTATCATTTATTAATTTAATTTTTGCGGACTATTATCCTCATCTGTTTAGTTGTTGCTTCACGACGTTTCGACCAACTACTCCTCTGGCCTTCGTGAGGTGGTAACCGCAACGGGATTGGAACTCTGAATCTCCTAACCTCATTCTCAGCAATTACTGCCTTCCAGATTTGTTGTCGTCGCGTTTTTGGCCAAGTAAGCACTGGCTGGCTTTGGGTAGGATTGAAACCGCATTTTTCAGACATTGCGCACCTGGAACTGTAGAGATTCAAAGTCACTATCCACTATGCCACGGGCCATGTCCAAGTAACCTACATCTAAAATTTCAAGTGTTTAGACAAAAAAATCGGCAGAGGAGTTTGGTGGAGTTTTCAAAGGTCAAATCCTTGAACTTTTACCCTTTAACAACCAAATTTCTGGCCGAAAAGCGATTAAAAAGATTTTCCCAAATCTTAATACCCTTTATGTCAAATCTCGTGTCTGTAGACTGAAAATTGGCAGAGTAGTTCTGAAGAGAAATGTACACCCATGAACACAGACACGACGCAGACAATTTCACTTTCATAAATATAGAGATAAGTTTCCATTTATCTTATCGGCCTACATCTGTTCATCAGTATTCACGTGTATGTGTACATACGTCTATAAATGTGTGTGCGTATTCTGTGTATGTACGGGAACGTGTAAAAGTGCGTATGTACGGAAACGTGTAAAAAGCATATGTGGTAGTGTGCGTGTGAACATGCATGTATGTTTACATATGTGACAGTGTACGTGGGTGCGTGGGTATCCAATTCAACATTTTATGAAATGTTATATAGCGCCAGAACCCCTGGGTTGGGAACGGTCGTTGTTAGTTAGTTCCCCGCTGCAACAAAAACCCAGTAGCCGTTTTTGTTTTGAATAGAAGCCACACAAGTGGCTGTCCATTCCAAGTAAAAAATATTGGAAGGATTATATTAACATAGATCTTAACATCATTGGCTAACCCTTCCCGCTCTGCATTCGTGTTTCCATCATTAACACTGAAGAAGACCAAAGGATCGGTCGAAAATATGTGCTTTTGAAAGATACATTTTCATTTATTTCGATTTTTGTATTCCTACACGTCAACATATAGGAAATAAATACAGAAAAGATATAAACATCTATATAGTTTCCGTATTGATTTTTTTATCCATATATATATATATATATATAATTACTAATTTAATTAAAATACAAGAAAACAAGAGTGTTCGTTGTAATTCAGATATATAATAAGCTCGATAGGCAAATATCCTAGAGCCACTTTAATATTTAGTAAGGTGACTGATAATTTAAAATTCAAATAAGAATTAAAAATTAAAAATCTGTTTCATAAGAAGGAACAACAACAAAGTCAATAATTTGTACGATCGTTTCGGAAACGATGTTTTTATTGCGATAGACATTAAGCCACGGACAATAATTTGGACATATAGTTTTTTTTTAAACAAAGTCACCTCATCGGCAAAA